>NW_027328738.1:6009375-7211250 GCF_048564905.1 Vicugna pacos
ATTCTACCTCATGCTTAATATGCCATCTGAGACTACATTATGTGAACTTTATGGTTCCAGGAGTGACACAATAGAGACCATGATCCCTGGGCTTGTCCTACATTTATTTTCTGTTCCAACCTATCCTAACTTAACACTATTAATACTTTCAAGGATGAACCAGAAACCACTTAGTACATTTGTCTCTCTCCATGTGTTAGTTTTTTTTCCAAATTCTTCCATTTTCTCTTCTTCCTTACAAGAAATTATTTAAATTTACTTACATATTGTTCCATCAAATGATCAAATCAATCAAATATTTTTTTCTTAAATGGTTACTTAATCTCACATTTAAATTTTAACTCCATTTAAAAAAAATAAGGAAAATACAGGCACAAATCTATGTTTATTTTTCAAATAAGAAATTTGCAGATATTTGTGGACATTTGACAACATCAATTTTAATCTTTGTTATCTTGCATAATCTGGTAGTCCTCTGGTAGATCAGTTTTAATTAGGATGACGTTGATAAACTGAAGATGGTTGATGAGCTGGCCTTGAAAGAGAGGTAGTTGATGTATCAGCTATCCCTGGCACTGGAAACCGTGGGTTGCTCCCTGGTTGAAGTTTAGAAAAATGACCTTCAATGGCAGATTTGTTGTGATATCTATCTGGAAAAGTAGAAGGCTCCAACATCAGTCCAAAACAATTGCTCTGTATGGGAGACAAGATGCTGTATTGAGAATTAGAAGTTTTAGTTGTAATGAAGTTCACAACAGTGTCATTTGCTTCATTGAAGCTGCTTTGAGAGTGCCCGTGGACACTGGTAAACTGACTTAAAATAGCACGTTGATCCACTGCAATTTGCACTCGTGGTCTAACTGATATTGATGATGGAGGAGAAAAATCACCTCTGATCGGGGTATTTGTATCACCAATAATGTGGCTAGTAGGGGGCTTACTTATTAGATTCATATTTAAATTTGCAGAAGATAAAAATGCACTTTCTCCACTAGTGTCAGCCACAAAACCAGAATTAAGATTATCCACATTACCCCCTGATTTAAAGTGCTTCTTTTTGAAATCTTCATCCAATGAAGATACCTGAGAGGCATTTTTAATCCCAACTCTTCTTTTTATTCTCACTAAAAGCTGGGGACAGACTCGTTTAAAATTTGGATAATGACAGAATTGCAGCTAAAACCAAAGAAGAAAAATTTTAGTAATATTTTAAAACAAAATACAAGACTACAATAAGCCTAACTAATAAAACCTCAGATTTCACGTTTACTGTGCATAGAAAATATCATCAAAATATAAACAATGCTGACGATATTTTGAAGTTCCTTATTTGGAAAATACAAATTTAAATTTTATAGTCATCAAATTTAAGAAGTTAACATTTGCAGCAACGGTGAATTCCAATTTTTAAAGCAACTTTAATACCTTTATTTAGATTTCTGGTATGATTCATAGTTGCAAGCAAAGTTTCTCATAATCTTGACTACTTAAGGCACTGTCCTCATTTTTTTGAAAAAATAAAGGATTTTAGTCTTAGTAGTTCTATACAATTTTCAAAATCTAGCTTTACATTTATATTACCATAGATTGATGTACAAAATAAACTTTTATATATAAGTTACCAAGTCGTAACTAATATTTCTGAATATCTTGCTTAAAACAGAGACTAATTTTTCTTCTGCCAGAAAGTCAGCTAGACAAGCAGATCTTTGAAAATTCTGCCACTCTTTACTAAACCCATAAAGCTTAAGCTCTCTAACTAAACTTTTCATACTTCCAGTTTCAAATATAGTGAAAGGGGACTTTCTTTCCAAAACTTCCTTCTTAAAGACATCTTCATCAATCACTACAGAGGTTCCATTATCATCCCAACAAATGGATTTAAATTGGTCACTCCCAGTCATTTTCCAGAGTATTCTGGGAAATGTCAGAGAACGAAAATTATTATCTTCATCTGGTTCAGAGACACAATGTGTGTAACATGGTCTTTTTATCATGGATTCTTCAGAGAAAGTCTGGAAAATAAGTTCCTCAATCATAGACCTCAATTCCAAGTCCCCAGAGAATGTTTGATCACACAGTAGAGATCTACCGGGGTTTCCTGAACCAGTTTGTTCATCTTTACGAGACACATCTTGAATTTCTGAAGAAACATGTGCCATCTCAAATAAATTTTTCCACAGCTACTTTTCTAATCAGCATGATTTTGAGCACTGCAGCTACAAATGCAGCTTTAGCAGTCTTGCACAGATAAACTGCTAGGCCATCATAATGGTTCTCAACCTGAGTAGCTGTCACATCACAAAGCGACTGATCTCCTACCAACCCAAGAGTAACACTCAGCCACTGTTTACTTCTCATTCATTTACTTAAAATGAAACATATAGGATGCTTATGTTTATAGTGTTATCTGCAAATCTTATTCCCACAAAATCTTTTTAAATAATTTAATTTTGGGGTCTATGAAATAAAACCAATCTCCATCCTTTTGTACACAAATTTATACCAGATTGGTGAACAGAGTATAAATAATGCACAAAATATCTATAGTAATTTTAAAGTTTTGGAATTTAAAGTGAAATTTGTGTAAAAACTGTAAAGAAATGGTATAACGATTTCATCATCATTTGTAATTAAAGTGAAACTTAGTTTGATTTGGAAATGGAAGTAGTTATTTATCTGTGTACTTTACAATATGTATCTCTATATTCAAAACATGTGAAGAATAAATATGTTTATTTTTTATGTTTATAAATAAACGATAAATATTTATGAAATAAAATTAGATTAAAATAATCATTAAAATTTAAGAAATCCCAAAGGGTGGCATTTTTGTTTTAAATTGTAATTCAGTGCTATAAGTAAAACAAATGTAATTTAATATACTACTTTAAAATTACAAGAGAGACAATCTTATTGTATATTTACAAATGTTTGTTTTTGCCATTCTTTCACTCAGAGGTTTCTCAGTGCATAGAACTAATAAATTTTCTTGTCATCTATATAATACATACCCTTGGGGCTTCTGTTATGTGTTCCAAAATGATGTTGATTAATACTCTTATGCACAATATCCTGGGTTCAATAAAAAGTGCCTCCATTCAGGGGGAAACAGACAGTCAAAAAACAAAGAAATAACAGTGTATGTGGGTTGGGGTGGAGAAGACCAGGTAATGCATTTTAGGAAGCAACATATTTCTCAGTCCTGAAACATTTGTCATTGTAAGTATAATACGGCATTTTAAAGCAAGTGTCTTGTGCACTAATTGTAATAATAGCTATGTTCTGTATCAGTAAACTGTAGTAAATCCAGTTCTACCAATACTTATATACTTATTTAGAAATAAATTCCATTAAACATAAGACAAATTCAAAATGGGAGATAAAATTTTTAAATAAATAAATGTACCCTCAAGCTACAATGTAAAATTTTCCTTCAGTATCTGTAAATTCCATTCTAAATAAATAATAGCAACCTGAATTTATTGCACGTTACAAGTATTAGAAACTATAGTTAAGTTGGGTTTAGTCCTCATTCATAAATTTTACTTAACATATGTAAATGAATATATGTGATACCGTCCATTAGAAAACAAAGAATTCAAAAATAACAATCTGAAAATATGTAGGAAAATTATTCACAGATTGCATATTACCTTTTTTTATAAAAATATTCTTAATAAATTTGCTCTAGATTGAATGTAACTAAAAGCCATATATGGGAAACCCATGACTAACATCAAGTTCAATATTAACATACAGGAATGTTTTCATCTGGTCCAGTAATAAGAAGAAGTAGCTCATTTTCAGAAGTCCTAAATTACAGTACTAGATGTCCTAGCCAGAACAAGTAGTCAAGAAAAATTATAAAAGGCATCCAACTTGTAAAAATGCAGTAAAATTTTTACAGATGACATAATTATGCATAGATAGAAAACTCCATATACTCCTCCAGTGACTGCTAGAAATAATGAACAAACTTAGTAAACTTGCAGAATACAAAATCAATATACAAATATCCGTTGCATTTATGTATACTAAAAACACATTATCAGAAAGAGAAATTAGGAATACAATTGTGTGTAAATCAATACCAAAAAGATTAAAATACGAATAAATTTGATAAGTGTAATTAAAGATCTAAGCATAGATGTATAAATTATAGGTGCAAGAAATATAAGCAAACAAAGTAAATACAAAGATATTCTGTGCTCATGGATTGTATACATTGTGAGGAAATATTCTAATCTATCTTTTACATGTTCAATCTTCCAGCACTAATTATTGAGGGGAATGTCTTTTCTTCATTTTATACTCTTGCTACCTTTATCATGGGTTAAAAGATCATAGGTGTGAGGGATTATATTTGGTTGCTCTATTCTCTTCAATTCATTGGTGTCTGTTTTTGAGCCAGTATCATGTTGTTTTAAATACTAAAGCTTTGTAGGACTATTTAACGTCAGAGAAATTTACACCATTATATTTAATACAATTTTTGAAGATTATTTTGGCAACTCATGTTCTTTGTGGTTACATATAAATTTTGAAATTATTTGTTCTATTAAATGGAAAAATCTCATGGGTATTTTGACATGAATCACCCTAAATGTAGATTGCTTTGGGTAGTAGGGTTGTTGCAACCACAAGGTTTCACATCATTAACACAAGAGATTTTTTTCATTTCTTTGGATCAGTTTTAATTTCATTCATCAATATTTTCTGTTTTTTAATGTATAGGTTTTCTCCTTATTTGTTAACTTATTTGTAGGTTTTCTTTACATATATATAATTAAATACATTATATTTGTAAATACATTTCCTGCACAAATACAACAGGCAGAAGGCAGTGGCAAGTCATATTCAAAGTCCTGAATGAAAATAGCTGTAATCTAAGATACTTTATCAAGCAAGGCTACCTTTTAGTGTAGAAGGCGAGATAAATAGCTTCCACACAAGCAAATACTAAAAGAATTAAGCAAGAGAAAAAGAAATAATGAAAGATCTACTCTAAATAAAAAACAAGCAGGAAGCTATAGAAAAGAGAAAGGTATAATTAGAAAGGAAATAGCTACAATGACTTACAACAGAATAAATATGATGTTGTAAAACAGGACGTCAAAATTTTATGCATCACCGACTGAAACATGAAAATACAGTGTTTTCTTCTTGTTTCTCTTCTCTGCAGGATGGGTTCGAGTTATATTCTTATCAGTTAAAATAAACAGAAATATCATAGGTCAATATAAATATAAAACAACGTAATAATAATTCAAAAGCTTACAATGAATTCACAAAGCAAAAAAGAAATCAAGATAATAAAAGAATACTTATCAAGCCACAAAAAGAAAAAGAAATGAACAAAAAGGAAATACCAATCAACTGGAAAATGAAGTTAAAAATGGAAATAAACACTAGCCTTTTAATAATTATCACAAATGTTAATGGATTTAGTACTTCAATCAAAAGATATATATTGTCAGATGGGATAATATAACAAGACCCTACATTATGACGAATACAAGAGAACCACTTTTGCGAGAGGAACACACATCAAATTTAAGTCAGAAGATGGAAAAATATATTCCATTCAAATGTACATATGAAGAATGCAGGACTAGCAGTACTGACTTCACACAATAGAGACTTTACAAGAAAGGCCATAGAGAAAGATAAACAAGGACATGATATAAAGATTAAAGGAACAATGCAAAATGGGGGTATTATACTCATTAATATATATGCACTCAATATAGTAGCCCCTAAATATATAAAGCAAATACAAATAGATAAAACGACAGAAATCCCTGGGAACACAATCAGAGTTGGAGACTATAAGTCCCCATTACATCACTGGACTGGTCTTTCACACAGAAAATTAATAAGGGAACAAAGATACTAAAAGACATTATAAAATAATTGGAGATGGTTGATATTTTTAAAACAGTACTTCTCCCCAAAACAGAATATGCACTCTTTTCCTGTGCACATGGAACATCTTCTAGGAAAGATTATGAACTCAGGCACTGAAAAAGTTTCAACAAATTTAAGAAGATAAAAAATATTTCAAGCATCTTTTCTGAGTATAATACCATGAAACAGAAAAACAGGGAGAAAAAATGACAGCATCCAGAATAAAAAACATGGTACTAAAACAAGGGGGAGAGTTGATGAAGTAAAAGAAGAAATTACAAAATATCTTGAGAAATATGACAAAACACAGCACAAATTCTATGGAAAACTTAAAGTAGGCTTAAGAGGGAAGTTCATAGTGAAAAGGCCTTTGTCAAAGAAGAACAATTTCAAATAAATAATCTAACGTTCTATGTAAACTAATCAAGAAAAGAAGAGCAAACAAAACCAAAAGTCAACAGAATGATGTAAAAAATAAAGACCATGGAAGGAAGAATTGGAATAGAGATTAAAAAATAGAAAAAATTAATCTAATTATTTTTTTAAATAGTAAACAAAATAGACAAATCTCTGTACAGGCTCACTAACAAGAAAAGAGAGAGAACACAAATAATATAAGAAATGAAAATGGAGAAAATACAAAGAGTACAACAAATTTGCAAAATATCATAAGGGATTACCATGAGCAACTGTATGTAAACAAACTGGGCAACCAGGAAGAAATGGAGAAGTTTGTGGAAACATTCAGCCCACCAATATTGCATCAAGAAGAAATTAAACATTTGAACAGACAGATCACCAGAAATCGAATAGAAATATCAATAAAATAAAATTCTCTGCAAACAAAATCCAGACCCAATTACCTTCACTGGGGAATTTGATCAAACATACAAAGAAAAATCCATACCAGTCCTCCTCAAACTCTTCCAAAAGATTGATATGGAGAGAGTACTCCCAAACTGACACCATAGGCCAACATCAAACTGATACCAAAAGCAGAAAAGACACTACCCCAAAAAGAAAACTATAGGCCAATATCATTGATAAACATAGATGTAAATGTCCTTAAGAAATAATTAATAAACAGAATCCAACAGCATGTAAAAAAAGATCATGCACCATTTACACCTTAGGTTCATCCCAGGAACACAAGGATGGTTTACCATTTGCAAATCAATCAAACAATTGTGATACACCATATCAACAAAAGAGAAGACAAAAACGATATGATCATCTCAGTAGATGCAGAAAAGCATTTGATAAAATTTAACACCGATTTGCGATAAAAGTTCTTATCACAGTGGGCATAGAAGGACCATATCTCAACATAATGAAAGCTATTTATGACAAATATTTAGCCAGCAAATACTCAATGGTGAAAAACTGGAACCCTTTCCACAAAAACCTGAGACAATACAAGGATGCACATTCTCACAATTTCAGTATAGTCTTGGAATTCCTAGCCACAATGATCAAGCAAGAAAAATAAATAAAATGATTCAGACTGTAAAAGAAGAGTTAAAACTGTCATGATAGGCAGATATGACACTATATATAGAAAACTGTAAAAGCTTCACAAAAAATACTTAGGATAAAAAAGGAATTGGGCAAGGTAGCCAGTGTAATGTACAAAAACCAATTAGATTTCATTACACTACCATTGAATCAACAGGAAAAAAAAGTATAGAAACAACCCCTTTTATAACTGCACCCAAAACTATAAAATGCTTAAAAATAACTCTGACCAGGTAGGTGAATGACTTATACATGGAGAACAGGAAATCATTGTTTCAGGAAATCAAAAAGGATTTTAAGAATTGAAAAGATAACCAATGGTCTTGTAATGGAAGAAATAATATTGTTAAAATGGCCATACTGCCCAAGGCAATCCACAGACTTAATCTCAGTTCTTATCAAATTATTCAAAACATTTCTTTTTAGGACTGAAACAAATGATCATAAGAATTATATAGATACAATAAAGATCTATAATTTTCCAAACAATATTGAAGACAAAGAAAGAGGCTGGAGGAATAACCCTCCTGGTCTCCATACACTATTGCAGACCTACAATAATCAAAACGACATGATATTGGTACAGAAACAGACATATGGCCAATGCAACAGAATTGAGAGACTAGGAATAAATCTACAGGCCTATGTTCAATTAATCTTTGACAGAGTAGCCAAGAATATGACTGAGAAAAGACCATCTCTTCACCAACTGGTGTTGGGAAAACAGGATAGCAGCAAGCAGGGCAATGGAGTTAGAACACTCCTTCGCTCCATACACAAGAATAAACTCAAAATGGCTTGAAGACTTAAATGTAAGGCAAGACAGAGTAAATCTCCAAGAAGAAAACAGGCAAAACACTCTGAGAAAAATCTCAGCAATGATCTCCTAGTACAGTCTACCCAGGTAATGGATGTAAGAGCAAAATTATTAAAATTGGACCTAATTAAACTTATAAGCTTTTGCACAGCAAAAGGAACCATAAACAAAGCAAAATGACTAACTACAGGATTAAGGAAAATATTTAGAAATGATGCAACTGACAAAGGCTAAATTTCCAAAATATAGAGTTCATACAACCTAATAATAATACAAAAAAAAGAAACCCAATCTGAAAATGCACAGAAGCCCTAAACAATACATTATCCATTAGAGACATGCAAATGCCACATAGAAATATGAAAAAAAAATTCTCACTCTCATTATCAGAGAAGGGCAATTCAAAACTATAATGAATTATCACCTCACATTAGTCACAATAGCCATCAATAAAAAGTCCAAAAACAATAAATGCTGGGGAAGCTATGATGAAATGGAACCCTCTTACACTGTTGGTAGGAATGTAGTTTGTTGCAGTCATTGTGGAAACCAGGATGGGTATTCCTCAAAAGAATAAAAATACATTTAACTTATCCAGCAATCCCACTCCTGGGTATATATAAAAGAGGACCCTAATTCAAAATGTCACCTGCACACAAATGTTCTTAGCAGTGCTATATACAAAAGCCACGACATGAAAGCACCCTAAATGTCCATCAACAGATGACAGTATATAGAATTTATGACTTATTTACAAAATGGAATAATATTCTGCCATAAAATTGATAAAACAATGACATTTGAAGCAAAATATATCTCCCAAAATGTGTCATTCTAATTGAAGTAAGCCAGAAAGAGAAAGAAAAATTATACATGGCATGACACATGTAGAAACCTAAAAAAAAAATTTGGATGAGAACACTATGATTTCATCTACAACTATGAAACACACATGCAGATCTACATAATCATCTTATGGTAACTGCCGAAATGGTCAAGGATAGGATATATTTGGGAGCTGTAGATTTATAAATGTTATCCACTATATATAAAAATAAATATTTTCAAAATGTCTATTGTATGACACAGGGCAGTATGTTAAATATTGTGAAGTTAAATTTAATAGGCATGCAAACATAAGCAAGAAGTGGGTCACTGTGTTATGCACCACAGATTGACACGTTGTAAATGGAAGTAGTTCAATGATAAACAAATGAATATATAAGTAAATAAGAAAATAAATAAGTAAATAAATAGACAAATTAAATAAATAAATAAACAAATAAACAAATAATATTTAATAATGAATGTAATACAAAGATTCACACTACTTAACTTTACACATCAAGAACCTAGGAGAAAACAGAAAGAATGAAGAAGAAAATTGAATGAATGAGAGTAAGGCAAATGACAAGAGAAACAATTGAAAAGATAACAAAAAATATACCTAAGTGTGATTCTTTTAATCATAAACTGGACAAAAGTTTAGGTTGGCTAAGAAAATAAAGACAAATAAAATTTGAAATAGAAGAGAAGATATTAACACTGATGTTGTAGAGATGCATAGCATCATAAGAAATGATCACTAGATAACAATTTAAATGACCTAGAACAAAAGACAAATTCCCAGAAACATGTCTTCCAATACTGAATCAAGAAGTAATTAGAAAGTTAAATATAGCAAAACTGTGTATGAGCAAATCAGTAATCCAAACCTCTGAAACCAGAAAATATTTACAAAAAGTCTTTACCGGTATATTCTGTCATATATTTGAAGACAATTTTTCACCAATTCTTCCCCAAATCTTCCAAGAATTTGATGGGGTGAAAGTTTCCAAACTAGATTTATGATGCCAGCTATATTTGCATAAAATGCTAGAAAGGACATTATATGCAATATATATAATATAACCCTCATGAATATATGAGCCAAAATTCTCAAGAAAACACAAGCAAAATGAATTCAATAAAACATTTAATGTATCATACACATTCATGAGTAAAGGGATTAATACCTGGGTTTAAGGAAACTTCAAAATATTCAAATCAATAAAGGTGACATGCCACACTAATAGAATGAGAAATAAAACTCACATAATCATCTCAATAGGTGCAGAAAGAGTATTGTATATAATGCAACATCCTTTTAAGTTACTCCCAACAAATTAAATTAAACCTGTCAAAGGCACGATATAATATACACACAAACACTGTGTGGAGATAAGCAAAGCAGTTCCCTGTTTATTGATTCTTAGGAAAAGGGTTTATATACAACATGCACAATGCCTCACATATCATCTAAGTTATAACAATGTTAATAATCCTAAGCTATTTATGTCCCCATGCTCCTGCAGTAAGCACAGGATGTTAAATGATCAAGGATTGTTTTAAAGTTCATCACGGAACTTCATTAAGTAGGCCATCTCTTATGCAGCCGGCTCTGCCTGTCTTACGTTGTCCTCCTATGAGTATCTTATCCAGCATATGCTATCCAGCCACCCATACAGGATATATTGAATAGGCCATTTCTTTTCCAGCCTGGATATGTAACACTCCTCACAGCTTGTTTATTAGTTCAGCCCATGGGCTTATTCTCTAGAGCCTTCAGACAGGGGCCTACGAACCAAACATCCCTTGACAGAAAACTGGATGAAGAAAATTTGATGTTTATATGTTATGGAATCAATACTTTGCATTCCTATCAACAGTTTCCATGGTGTTCCCTTTTGTCCACAATCTCACCAATATCTATTTCTTTTCTTTTTGTTGAGAGCCTTCTGACAAGTGTGAGGTGTTGTCTCATTTTTGGTTTATGACTTTCCTAATAATTTATAACTCTGAACATATTTTCATGTGTCATTTAGCAAACTGTATGTTTTCTACAGAAAATTGATTCAGATCTATCTATTCAGTACCTATGGACTTTTTTTAATTGAATTGTTTGGTCTTTATTTTGTTGTGGTGTATGAGATTGCCATATATTTTGGATATTAACACTTGATTGGAAAATATCACTTGCATATATTTTCTCCCATTGTCTTGGTTGACTGTTCATTTTATTGATCATTTCTTCTGCAGTGTAAATCTGTTTAGACTGATACAATCATCTTTTGTTAATTTTGCTTCTGCTTCCCCTGCCAGAGGAGACATATGAAAAATCAAATTAAGTGTACTTCTTTTGTTTTACCCTAGGATTCGTTGTTTTCAGGTTTTATGTTTTATATGCCCAGGAGTGGGATTACTGTGTCATAAGATAGGTCTATTTTTATTATTAAAAGGAACTTCTGTACTGTTTCCAAAGTGGTTGCACTAATTTTCATTCTCAACAACAGCGTTGGAGAGTCCCTTATTCTCTACAACCTCCACAGTCTTTATTATTTGTAGACATTTTGATGACAACCCTTCTCACTAGTGTGAGGTAAAACATTATTTTATTTTTGTCTTGCCTTTGTATAATGATTAGCAATATGAGCATGTTTTTATGTTCCTGTTGGTCATCTGTGTGTCTTCTTTGGAGAATTGTCTTCTGCTCATTTTCTGGCTGGGTTGTTTGTAGATTTTTGAAATGGAGTTTTATAAACGATGTGTGTATTTTAGAAATTAGCCTCTTGTTGATTGCATTTTTTCCAAATGTTTTCTCCCATTTGGAATTTCATGTTTTCATTCTGTTTATTTTGCTGTGTATAAGCTTTTAATTTTAATTCAGACCAATTTGATTATTTTGCTTTTATTGTTTTCAGCTTGGGAGAGTGAGATAAGAAAATTTCAGTACAATTTATCTATTGTTTTGCTTATGTTAGTTTCCAGGAGATTTATTGTGTCATGTGTTAGATTCAGATAATTAAATCATTTTGAGTTTATTTTTGTACTGTATGAGGGAGTGTTCAAATTTCATTGATTTACATGTAGCTGTCTAATTGTCTCAACATCACTTGCTGGAGACTGTCTTTTAGGCATTGTATATTTTGTTTCCTTTGTCATCGTTTAGTTGACCATGGGTGTGATGTTTTATTTCTACCTCTGTGTTCCGTTCCAGTGATATAGATGTTTGTTTTCCAGTATTGTGCTGTTTTGATTACTATATTTTTGTAATATTGTCTGAGATCTGGGAGGGTTATGGGTTATGCTTCCAACTTTGTTCTTTTCCCCCATTGTTCCTTTTGCAGTTCTGGTTCTCTTGCAGTTCCTTACAAATCTTAGGACTGTTTATATTTCTATGGAAAATATCATGTATTTCAATCTGAATCACTTTATATCTGTAGACATTTTTGTAGTATGTATATTATAGCAATATTATTTCCTCTAAGCTAGGACCTTGAGATTTCTTTCCATTTATTGCATCATCTTCAATTTTCTTTATCAGTGTCCTAATGATTTTTTATCTTGATTTTTAATAGGTTTTTCATTTTTCATCTGATTTCATATGGTTTTTTTAAATTATGGAATATTTCATTGTTAAAGAGATGTGACAGTTTTTTATATTAATCATGAATCATGCAACATTGGTAAATGTCTTTATTAGTTTTAGTTGTTCTGGTGTGGAGAATCTTTAGAGTTCTCTATATAGATTATTATGTCATCTAAAATAATGACTGTTGTACTACATTCAATCCAATTTGAATACATTTTTTTCTATTCCAATTGTTGTTGCTAGGGCATCCCATACTGTGTTTAATAGAAATCTTGAGAGTGGGCATCCTTGTCTTATTTCTTATTTTGGCTTTCAGTTTTTCACTTTTACATATTATATATTCTGTGGGTCTGTAATTAATGACTTTAGTTATGTTGAGATTTATTTCCTGAATCCTACTTTTGTAAGAGGTTTCTGTTGTTGTTGCTGTTGTTGTTGTTGTTGTTGTTGCTGTTGTTGTTGTTTTAATGAATAAATGTTGAATTTTGTGAAATGCTTTTTATGGATTTATTGGGGTGACCACATCATTTTCACTTTTTCTTTTGTTAATTTGGTGTATCAAACTGATTTGTGTATGTTGAACCTCTCTTGTGACCCTGCAATAAATCCAAGTTGATCATAGTGCCTGATTCATTTTAGCTATTGTTGCATGCAGTTTGCTAATGATATTTGGTAGAACTTTTGCAACTAAATCAATCAAATATATTGGCTTGAAATTCTCTTTGCCTGTACTTTGTTGGCTTTGCTATCACATTGATGAAGTCTTCATTGAATTAATTTGGGAGTTTCCCACATCTTCACTATGTTTGAATACTTTGAACAGTATAAGTCCTGTTTTGTATTTTTGTACAGTACTCCACGACAGCTGTTTATATCTGCACTAATGTTTAACGATTTTTTAAATGAAGATCCTAACTTTCTTCTAGTAATTAGTTTGTTCAAATTATTTGTTTCTCCTTATCTCTGTCTCTTTCTAGACATTTGTCTATTTCTTCTAAGTTGTCCAGGTTATTGGCATGTATGTGTTGACAAAATGATCCTTTTTTTGTATATCTGAGGTAACAATTATTATTTCTCTTTTTATTTCTTATTTTATTTCTTTGGAGCATCTCTCTTTTCTTCTTGGTGCACCTGGCTAGAGGTTTTTTGATTTTGCTTACCTTAAAAAGAAAACATAAAACAAAATCTGGTGTTTTACTACTCTTTTGCATAGTGTTTTTGCTCTCTAATTTATATTTACACTTGTAATATTTAGGATCATGTTTTCTTCTATTTTTAACTTTTTTTTATTGGTTTACATTCATTTTACAAAGTTGACTCAAATTCCAGCGAAGAGCACAATCTTTCAGTTACAATGAACATATACACAATTATTTTCCCATTTTTTCCTCAGTGAGCTGCCGTAAGATGTTTTATATATTTCCCTGTGCTATATAGTACAATACTGTTTATCAATTCTACAATTTTGAATTCCCAGTCTATCTCTCCCCGCCCCGTGCCCCCTTGGCAACCAAAACATTGTATTCTATATTTATGAGTCTATTTCTGTTTTGAATTTCTGTTTTTTTTTGTTTTTTGTTTTGTTTTGTTTTTAGTTTCCACTGATGAGCCATCTCATATGGTATTTCTCTTTCTATATATGGGTTACTTCACTTAGACTGATTTTCTCCAGGAGCATCCATGTTGCTGATAATGGAATTATGCTGTCAGTTTATAAGCCTGAATAGCATTCCATTGTATAAATATACCACCTCGTCTTTATTCAATAAACTGTTGATGGACATTTTGGACTATTCCACATCTTGGCTATTGTAAATAGTGCTGGCTATGAACATTGGGGTGCAGGTGTCATCCTACGATAGGGTTTTTTCTGGATTTATGCCCAGGAGCGGGATTCCTGTGTCACATGATAAGTCTATTCCTTGGCTTTTGAAGAATCTCCATCCTGTTTTCCACAGTGGCTTCACTGTACTCCATTGCCACCAGCAGTGAAGGACTGTTCCCTTTTATCCACAGCTCCTCCAGCATTTGTCATTTGTGGATTTTTGAATGATGGCCATTCTGAGTAATGTGAGGTGATACCTCACTGTAGTTTTGATTTGCATTTCTCTGATAATCAGTGATATTGAGCATTTTCTGATGTGTCTTTTGGTCATTAGTATGTCTTCCTTGGAGAATCGCTTGTTTAGGTTTTCTGTCCATTTTTGTATTATGTTGTTTATTTTTTCTTATTCAGTTGGATGAACTGCTTATATACTTTGGAGATCAAGCCTTTATAGGTTTCATATGCAAATTATTTTCCCGTTCCGTAGGTGGTCTTTTTGTTTCACTTCCGGTTTCTAACTGTGCTGAAACTTGTAAGTTTCATTACGTCTCACATGTTTATTCTTGTTTTTATTTCATCTGCAAGAAAATTTTGGAGACGTAAGTTAGATAACGTTTTGCCTATATTTTCCTCTAGGAGGTTTCTTGTATCTTGTCTTATGTTTAAGTCTTTGATCCATTCTGAGTTTATTTTTGTGTATGGTGTTCTAGCTTCATTGGGAGTGTTCTAGCTTCATTGATATTCCTGCTGCTGTCCAGTTTTTCCAACACCATTTCCTGAAGGGACTGTCTCAATTCCATTGTATTTTCTTGCCTCCTTTGTCAAAGATTAATTGACTAAATGTTTGTGGGTTCATTTCTAGGATCTCTATAATGTTCCACTGGCCTATATGTCTGTTTTCCTACCAATAAAGTGCTGTCATTTTTACTGTAGCTCTTTAGCATTATCTGAATCGTTAGTGTAAAGAAATGCCACTGATTTTTGAACCTTAATCTTGTAACCTGCTACCTTGCTGAATTCTTCGTTCAGCTGTAGTAGTTTTTGTCTGGATCTTGCAGGGCTTTCTCTATATAGTAACATATTATTTGCATATAGTGAGAATTTTACCTCTTCCTTTCCAATTTGCATCCCTTTTACTTCTCTCTTTTGTTTGATTGCTGTGGCTAGGAATTCCATGATTATATTGAGTTGGAGTGGTGATAGTGTGCATCCTTGTCTTGTCTCAGATTTTGGTGGGAAGGTTTAATTTTCTCACCATTCAGTACTATGCTGGCTGTAGGTTTATCTTCAGCTTTCATGATGCTGAGATATGTTGGTGAGATTTTTTATCAAACTTGAGTGTTGAATTTTATCAAATAATTTTCCTGCATCTATTGAGAAGATCATGTGGTTTTGGTCCTTTCTCTTGTTGATGTGCTGTATTACACTGATTGATTTGCATATGTTGAACCACCCCTGTGTCCCTGGCATAATCCCCAATTGGTCATGATGTATAACCTTTCATCTGTGTTGTTGGATTCTATTTGCTACAATTTTTGTGAGGAGTTTTGCATCTGTGTTCATCAGTGATATTGATCTAGAATCCTCTTTTTTGGTAGTGTCTTTGCCTGGTTGTGGTATCAGGGTGATTGTGGCTTCATAGAATGACTTTGGGAGTATTCCTTACTTTTCAATCTTCTGGAAGAGTTTGAGAAGGACTGGTATGAGTTCTTATTTGTATGTTTGGTAGAATTCTGCAGTGAATCCATCCTGTCCTGGAGTGTTATTTATAGGGAGTTTTCATATTGCTATTTTGATTTAATTTCTAGTGCTCTGCTTGTTCAAGGGGTCAGTTTCTTCTTGATTCAGTCTTGATGGACAGTATGTTTCCAGAAACTTTTCCATCTCGTCTAGTTTATCCATATACTTTTAATAATACTTTCGTATGATATTCTGTATTTTTTATTTGTTGTTATTTCTCTATTCTCCTTCCTTATTTTGCTAATTAGTGGTCTCTCTCTTTTCTTCTTTTCGAGTTTGGACAGAGATTTGTTGAATTTACTTACTTTTTTGAAAAACCAGCTTTTGGATTTGTCGATTTTTTTCTATGGTGTTTTTAATCTCTATTATATTTATTTCCTCCCCAATATTTATGATTTCCTTCTTTCTGCTGCCTTTTGTTGTTTTTTGTTCTTCTTTTTCCAGTGCATTCTGCTGGTGGTTTAAATTTTTTTTGAAGTTGTTCTTCTTTTTGTGGAAGGCCTGTATCGCTGTAAACACCCCTCTGAGCACTGCTTTTGATGTGACCCATAAATTTTGTGTGGTATTGTTTTCATTTTCTTCTGTCTTAAAGTATTTTTCATTTCAGCTATGATTTCTTCATTGACCCATTGGTTTTTTATTAACATATTTTTTAATCTCCGTGTTTTCCTTTTATTCCCCTTTGTTTCTCTGTTGTTGATTTCTAGCTTCATGGGTTTGTGGTCTGTAAAGATGCTTGAGATAATTTCTATCTTCTTAAAATTGCTGAGGTTTCTTTTGTGCCCAAGTATATCATGAATCCTGGAAAATGCCCCATGTGCACTTGAAAAGGCTGTATATTCTATTTTTTGTGGTTGCAATGCTCTGAAAATATCCACCAAGTGTAATATTTCTACTGTATTATTTACCTTCTCTGATGCCTTATTCATTTTCTGTCTCAGTGATCTTTCCAGTGATGTTAATCCAGTGTTGAATTCTCCAACTATGATTAGATTCCCATCACTATCCCCCTTTATATCTATAAGTAATAATTTTATGTACTTAGGTGCTCCTTTTTTTCATGCATATGTATTAACAAGTGGGCTATTCTCATTTTGTATCACTCCTTCGATCATTATAAAATGTCATTTTTTATCTTTCTTTATGGCCTTTGTTTTAAAGAATATTTTGTCTGAAATCAGTACTGTAACACCTGCTTTTTTAGATTTCCTAATTGAATGTAATTCCCTGTTCCATCCTTTCACTCTCAATGTATATGTGTCCTACTATCTGAAGTGGTTCTCTTGGATGCAGCATATTGAAGGTTCGTGCTTCATTATACAGCATGCCACTCTTTGACTTTCTACTGGAGCATTTATTCCATTAACATTTACAGTAATCAATGATAGGTTTCTGTTTATTGCCATTTTTACCTTATCTTTGCTGTTGATTTGTTATTTCCTCTTTGTTCATTTCACCTTCCTTTTATGGTTTGGTCAATTTCCTTTGTATTTTCATGAATTTTATTTTGTTTTAGTGACTCCCTGATATGTTTTAGTCTTGTTGTCACACTTCATTATAAGTCTTTTAGACCATTATTATAACTGCTTTTATTAAACTGATAGTAACATGATCTCAATCCCATTTAACCAAAAACAAAAGAATTTTTAAAGACTAAAAAAAAAAATGTTCTATTTTCCTGCCTCCCTCTCCGATTCTCAATGATTTGTATATCTTATTTTAAAATTTTGTGCATATTTTATTTGTAATTCATGAGTTATCACGTTTCCAGCTGTGAATTTCACATTTCTGAAGCATCCTGCTTCTTTTCTATTTAGAGTAGTCTTTTCAATATTTCTTCTAGCATGGGTCTAGTGTTGCTAAACTCTTGAAGCATTTTCTTGTCTGTGAAATTCTTTATGTCTCCTTTTACCAAAAAGGATAGACTTGCTTATTAAAGTATCTTAGGGTATATCTTTTTTCACTCAGGCCTTTGAATATATCTTTCCACTCCCTTCAGGCCTGTAGTACTTGTGTAGTGAAATTAGCTGGGAGAGTTATGGGGATTCCCTTGTATCTCACTCTTTGCTATTTTCCTGCTGCCTTTAGGATCATTTCTTTATCCTTGGCTCTGGCCATCTTAATTATATGTCTAGGTGTGGGTGTATTTGTGTTCTTCCTGTTTTGGACACTCTGAGCTTACTGTACCTGAGTATCTGATTCCTTCTTTATGTTTGGGAAGTTCTCAGTCATGAATTCTTCAAACGGCTTTGCAATCACCTTTGATCTTTCCTCCCCTTCTTGGACTTCTATCATACCAAGTTTGGCATGCTTTATAATATCCCATAGATCTCATGCTTTTTTCATTTGTTTCTCATTGTTTCTCTTGTAGCTATTCTGATTGTGTGCTTTCTATTGTCCTGTCTTTTAAGTCACTAATTCTTTCCTCTGCATTTTCTAGTCAGCTTTGTGATGCTTTTATATCATTCCTCATCTCAGTCAATGGGTTTACTAATTCTACTCGGCTCTTCTTTTTACCTTTCATTTCATTTTAAACATATTTTATATCTCTAAACACTATCTTTAATTTCCTTCAATAATAAGATCACTATTTTTTTGAAATCTTGATCTAGTAGGATATTGATGTCTATTTCACTGATCATTATTTCAGGGGATATCTCTTGTTCTTTTAATTGTGAATGGTTTCTCAGCTTCTTCATCTTGCACCTACCTCTCTGGCACTGTGATTTATGGAGTATCAGTTATCTACTGCGGTCCTAAAAGAGTTTATCTACCTAATACCTATGTAGTAATACAAGTTAGAAAATGGAAAAAAGAGAGAGAGAGATGAAGAATTTTAAAGAAGGGAGAACAAAAGCTTTGAAGACATTGTATAATGAATAATAGAAAAGCAAGTTGAAGCAGAAATCTGATAAATAATAATAATAAAAATATTTTTAAAAATTTCAAAGGGATTTAAATGGGGGTATATATAATTGCATAAGAAGTAAAAATTAGGAGGGTAATGGAAAATGGAATAGGTAAAACAGATTAAAACATGGGGGTGGTCAGTGTCCTCCTGGAGACTGTGTAATTTTAATGTGAAATTTTTCTGTATTCATCCTGTTTTGGAATCTCAGCCTGCTGTTTCCTGAGACCCTCCATTGGAGCCCTCATCTGTGGTGCTCCCAGGGCATGTCAGCAAGCAGATAGCTCCTAAACCCAACACTGGGTCAGGTTCAGCTCTCTTTACTATGGGCTGGCTTGTCACTGCCCTGCTTGATGCTGCAGTCAGATGTTGCAGACTGACAAGGCAGGATTGGGCATCACAACCTTTCCCAACACCATGGTCAGGGGCTGCATTCCAGCCCAAAATGTGGGGGGCCACATGCACCCTCAGGGTGCCGGTCACTCTGCTGCACTGTGACACTGTACTTTCTGCCTCGGGTTTGCACAACAGAAGTGGGCTCAGGGTAGACTGAGTATCTGCCCTGTCCCTGTTCTGGGCCAAAATCCAGCTCCTTGTTTGTCTTGGTGGACAAGATCTCTGAGAAACCAGGACAGTAGTATCCTTTCTGCTTCAGGCTGTAGGCAAGTCTCCATCTGGCTCTTGAGGCCTCTAGGTTCTTAGGTGTAGATGCAGGTTTTGCCCCCACTGTCACCTGGGTGCAAAGCACCAGAGGTTATGGTGGCTGTGTCTTAGCCCCAACTCTCTTCACCTAGAACATTTTGCAGATTTCCAGAGATGGGGATAGTACCCTTCCCCCCAACAGGGCACATTTGCCCTGTCATTTTATGGAAAGCCCAGGTTGTTCTGCCCTTTGCACCCACAGCAATGGCACAAAGCCTTTTCCATTCCACTGGGATGCCTCAGTGCAGCCATCCCCATCTTCCTCCCAGCTCGGGCAGCAAGGCCCTGCCCCCTGCATCTGGGGTGCATTTTTGGCTGTGTTTCAGAGGGATCCTCTGTGCCTGTTAACTTAGAATTGTCAGTCAAATTATACTTTGTAAAGGTCAAACCTTGGAGGCTCCCCTTCCGTCCTGCCAAACTCTAAGTTGTAGAGGGGAGATACAGTGAATGAGCACCAGTCCTTCTTTGCTGCTCCCTCCCCGTGGGATCTGTCCCACTATGTTTTGCCTTTTCTTCTTTCTTTCTTCATTTCTCCTACCAGATTTTTCGCACCTTTATCTATTGAAGAGGACAATGTTCTGTCAGAGTTTTGCAGGTTCTCTGGTTAGCTGACTGGGTCTGTGGATGTGAGTCTTGGTGCATTTGTGTGAAAGGGTGAGCTACGAGCATCCTTCTGCTCTAACATCTTTGCCTCCCCCCCAAAAAAGTCTCACTTTATGGTGGAAGATAAACATAGTCTGGAAAAAAATGGAAAATTTATTTCATGGAAATGACAAGAAAGTGCAGATTGCAATGCTCAACTCATACAAAATACGTTTTAAAATAAGGGCCAAAATGAAAGAAATTTGAGATTATATAAAGAAAAAGAGATCAACAAAATGTAGGGTATTATTTTCATTAAATTTTATATGGACCCAACACCATAGATCCTATGTATAAAAAGAAATTTTAGTAGACAAGAAAGAATTAATTCATTATAAAACAATAATAGTAGATGAGTTTAAGACCTTATTATAATGATGGTCAGATCATCCAGAAAGAATATCTGTAAGAAAACAGAGGTCTTAATAGCATATTAGATCATTTGAACCTAACTGAAATGTTAGACACTGCATCAGAAAAGCAGAACACATAAACTTTTCAAGTGTGCACAGGATGTTGTCTAAGGAATTAACCACACATTATGTCATGAAATGAGCCTCAGGAACTTTAAGCAAATATAGATTACAGCAAGTATTTTTACATACACAAAATTATGAAACTATGAATCAACTGTAGACAGAAGAATAGGAAAAGCACAAACATGAGGTCAAACCACATCCTTTAAAAAAAAAATAAAACATGTTCAATGATGAAATCAAAGAGGTAATAAAATCATACCTGGAGACAAATTACAATGACAACACAGCTTCATAAAATGTATGGGTTGCAGCAAAGACAAATCTAAGAGGGAAGTTGAGAAGAAGCCAGGGCTTCTACAAGGAACAAGAAAAACCTCATAGAAAGGACAAAGCATACCACCAAAAATAACAAGAAATAAAACAAACAAAACCCAAAGGCAGTAGAAGGAGAAATCTTTAATGATTAGGTTGAAAATAAATAAAGTAAAAGTTGAAAAATAAATTACAATTCATATCATCAACAGTTTTAATTTTTCTTAAAAATTTAACAAACATGTAAGCATTTAGCCAGGCTTATCAAGAAATACAGAGACTGGACCAAAACAAAATAAGAAATGAAAGAGTAGAAATAACATCTGAAATTTCAGAAATACAAAAAAATGTTTATGAAAGCACTATGAGCTTTTACGTGACAACAAACTGGACTACCTAAAAGAAATGCACAATTTTCTAGAAATGTACAGCCTGCCAACAGTGAAGTAAGGTAAAACTGAGAACTTGAAAACAGCAATCAGTATAAGTTAAATAAAATCTGTACTTTTAAAAACACCCCTTGAACAAAATGCCTGGATGCATTCCCTAAAACCACTTTCCCCCCAACTATTTTAAAAAATGAAGATAGAAGGAAAATTCCCAAAGTTATTCTATGAGGCCACCATTACACTGATAACAAAACCAGTCAAAGACAATACCAAAAAAAATATGAAAATGAAAATCCAATATCCTAGATGAATATATATTCAAAAATCCTCAAAAAACATCAACAAATTAATCCAGCAATACATAGAAAAGATTATACATTATGATCAGTTGGATTCCTTCCAGAGACACAAGGATGGTTCAACATACACAATTCAATCAGTATGACAATTATCTAATAAAGGAAGGACAATATTCACAAGACCATGTCAATACACAAAGAAAAAGCATTTGAAAATTCAACATACATTAACCTTCAGAACTCTCATGAAAGTGAGTAAAATGGGAACATCTCTCAACATACTAAAGGCCATTTATAACAATTTATAATACTCAGGGGAAAGGCTGAAAGCCTTCTGGGTAAATTCGGGAACAAGACAAGGGCTCCTACTGTCACCACTTGTGTTCCACACTAATACAAGAAAGGAAGAGGAAAAGAAAAAAAAGTAAAAGAAACTCAAAATGGAAAAAGAGGCCAAATTTTCACCAGTACTGATGGCATAAAAATCTACATAGAGTGTCCTAAGGGCTACACACTGACTATTATGAACAATAAATAATTTCATTAAGGGAGCAGGGTACAAGATTAACGTAAAAAAGTCTCTTGCATTTCTACACATTAATGAAGAGATACCATAAAATGGACATTGAAAGCAATAATGTTTAAAACCCCATTCCCCAGAATATTTTGGATTAAATGTAGCAACATATGTGAAATATCTACACACTGAAAATTATAAAACAATGACAAAGAAATTAAAAATGTTTCAAAGAAATGGAAAGATGTCTTGTGCTCCTGGATTGAAATGTTTCAAAGAAATGGAAAGATGTCTTTTGCTCTTGGATTGAAAGATGTCTTGTTAACATGGCCGTACTACACAAAGAAACCTACAGATCAAGTGCAATTCTTGTTACGAAGCTGTAGTATTTTCTACAGAACCAGAAATTAAATAACTCTAAGTTTTACATGAAACCATTAAAAATTGCCAAAATGATCTTGAGAAAAACAACATAGCTGGAGGTATAACCCTCCCGGACACCTTACTATACTACAAACCTACAGTAATAAAAACAGTATGGCATTGGGAAAGAGATATAATCAATTAGAAACAGATAGAGAGCCTAGAAATAATTCCACACACCTATGAGCAATGAATCTATGATAAAAGAGGCAAGAGTACACAATGGAGAAAAGACAGTCTCGTCAATGGATGGTGTTGGGATAGCTGGACATCTACATGTAAAACAGTGAAATGAGAGCATTCCCTGACATCATATACAAAAATAAACTCCAAGTATATTAAGGACCTAAATATAAGACCTGATAATATAAAACGTCTAGAAGGGAATGTAGGTGAAACCCTATTGGATATATATCATAGGAATATTTTCTTATATCAATCTCCTAAGGCAAAATAAATAAAAGCAAAAATAAGCAAGTGGGAGCTAAACAAACTTGAAAATTTCTGCACAGCTAAGGACAATATCAATGAAGTGAAAACACTGCCTGTGTAATAGGAGAACATATTTGCAAACAATGCAAGTGACCAGGGGTTAATAGATGTATGTTAATAGATGTAAGATGTATTTAGATTACACAACACAAGGTGAAAAACAAAAACCCCATCAATAACAAGAGCAGAGTACCTGAGTTAATATTTTTCCAAAGAAAACTTACAGATGAGTAACAGGCAAGTGATAAAATTGCTCAACATAACTAATTATTAGGTAATTGCAAATCAAAACTGAAATGACGTATCACTTCACATAGGTCAAACGGCTATTATCAAAAAGTCTACAAATAGTAAGTGTTGGAGATGATGTTCAGGTAACAAATCTCTTGTATACTCTTGGCAGGAATGTAAATTGCTACAACTTCTATGGAAAACAGTATTCAGATTTCTTTAAAAACTAAAAAGTTAACTACCATATGACCCAATAATGCCTCTCATAGAAAAAATCTGGGGAAACACCCTAAATTGAGAGGAACCAATGTTCCCAATAGAAGTGTTTATAATATACAGACAGGGAAGCAATCCAAGAGTCCACAGTAGACTATGGACTTAAGAAGATATGATGTTTCTATAAATATGCAATGGAAAATTACTCAGTGATGAAAAAGTATAACACTTTGTTATTTCAGCATCATGAATGGACCTAGTAAATATTGTGCTTAGTGAAGTAACTTAGAAAAAGACAAAAGAATATAACATAATTTATATGTGGAATCTAAAGAATAACAATTATCAGTTTACATCAGTCTATAGGTATCTTTTGATAGATGACAGATAAATAGATAGATGGACAGATACATACATACATGGTAGATAGATAGATAGATAGATAGATACATGGATAAATAGACAGAGACATGATGGAGAGGTAAATAGATTAGATAGGTAAGACTTAAGCAGACTCAAAGATATGGGAAAATATTTATGTTTACCAAAGGGGTAGGGAAAGAGAATTTAATGGTAGGACTTTGACAGATACAAAGTAGTATACATATAGGAGAGAAGAAACAAGGATAATCTGTATAGATCAGGGAATTATACACAATGGCTTAAAATAATTGTATGTTACAATTATTGTAATAATTCATAATGCAATATAATCTACAAAATGGTTAGAATAACTATGCTGTACATCTGAAACTATACAATATAGTACATCTACTGTACTTCAATTAAAATTAAAACATCTCATGTATAAATTAGTCCTTTTCCCGCTGATAGCATTTTCCTTTAATATTGTTTTATTTTTATTCTTTACCTTTTATGATTACTCTTTCAAATTATTTATTTTACTGCTGTGAACATCTTAACAGTTTGATGTATCTATATTTATTGCCCCTGATATCCTATTTTTCTCTCTTTAATTCATGTAGTATAACAGCATTTGAAAACATACCCAAAGAAACTGTTGCAACTTTCTCGTGGACTCTGCTTAGCATTTTGTTCAATGTTTTGCATATTATTGCCATTTAATTTTTCTTAGAAGACTTCTTTTCTACACCTTTTATAAGGTGATCCGGATTTGTATTTTTCATCTCATTCAGGTTTTTTTTGTCTTGTAAATTCTTTATTTTCACTTTATATCTAAGTGATAACTGTGTAAGTATTATTGGGTGAGTGATTTCTTATTTGATTAGTTTGAAAATATCATTTTATTTACCCGTGGCCTATGTTTTCTGCACAGATATCTGCTGATGGCCTAATGGGGGTTCATTTGTAGATTCTCATAACTTTTTGTGGCTGCATTTACAATTTTACTCTGTCATTGACTTGAAAATTTGCATATGACGTATTTTGAAGGAGGTCCCTTTGTATTAAAGTTATTGGTGTTTTGTTGGCTCACTGAGCTGTATATCAGTTCCTTACATAGGTTCGGGAAGTTATCAACTATTACTTCTTTAAATACACCATCAGCTTCCTTCTAATTTTCTTCTCCCTCCAGGATTCCAATCTAATGTGCACTTCCTGAGGAAGTCTGACGGCTACTGTAGAATTTCCTCACTTTTTAATGTCTTGTATCTCTGCCCTCTCCTATCATTTCTAGTTTTGTAATGGTGAGTTTGCTAATCTATTCCACAAAGACAGTCTACTTCCAATGCATTCTGTTGCATTCTTCATCTCATTTATTAAGTTCTCCTTGTCCTCCAATAATGTTTATTTATTTTATAGTTTCAGTCTCTTTGGTAATGTATTCCTTATCTTCATTTCGTTTATTCCTGAGTTCACTAAACTGTTTTCTTAGTTTAGTTTTTTGTATTAAGTTTTTATATGACACCTATTTGGATTCTCTCAGTTATAAGGCAATATACCATGACTTTAATTTTGTTTGCTGCAGGGTTGACATTGTGTGTGTGTGTGTGTGTGTGTGCACGCAGGTGCGTGTGCATCTGTGTCTGTTTGTATCTATTTGTGTGTGTGCATGCCCTATAATGTTACTGTGATTTGTCATGATCTTGATAAATTATTGCTCTGATGACACTAAATAACAGATTCGCAGTTGGAGTCCTCGTTTTTGTTTTCTGGTTGTTTGCAATATTGCACAATTTTTGGTTTTACTTACCTGAGATACCTCTGATAATATTTCAAAATGGCACTTTCCAGTCTCTACTGTCTGGATAAAAGATGTGCTTTCATTGTCACTTCTTAGAATTCTCTGGTAGTTAATGCCACTGTTGTCACTGGGATTGCGAACCCTTCCTTTTATTTGATATCCCTTGAGACTCAGTGTACACATCGAGGAAAGGTGTAAAGACAGGTGGGTATTTGGAATCAGGCAAGTGCCTTTGCCATGTCCAGTGTTGCAAGGTAACTTGTCTTCACCACTGTGAATGGGGAGTAGGGACAGTGTCATGAATGTCTGAGTGTGTGAAGGATGGAATTTCTGTCTCCATTGTGGCTCCCTCCTAGTTACATGTGACCATAAGTACTGGTGCAGTTGGAGGCTGAATTTTTGTGAACCACTGAGACCCTGTTTCTACTGTTTTCTCTGAACTTGTGGACTCATATATCCTATTCAGGGGGCCTTTGTTGCAGACACCAAATTTGCTCTTCCCTCAGTTCGCCTCCTTTGAATGTTTTAGTCCACCAAACTTCACCTGTTCACGTGCGTTCTGGAGTATTGCTTTGTGTTGTAGATATTTTTGTTGAGATGTGAACGTTTTACTGACTGTAGATGTAATGGGAGAGACAAAAAGAGTTTAAATTTATGTCACTTTTAAAAATATATACTTTTTCAATTCAAAGCTTAAATTCTACTAAAGGAATTTTAAGAACACTAAAGAAAGTAAACAAATCACCTCCCTTAATATTATAGTACTATAAAATATTTTGATATTCCTGGGTTCTTTTCATCAAAGCTTTTCCCACCCACAGGCATATTATACTATAATATATACCTGTAATCTCTTTAAAATCATTTAAATTTTTAATATATATCTCTGTGCCATAAATATAGCCCTTTTGGTTCTCCCATTTATTACTAGTAGTTTCCACATTTCTGTTTTCTCCATCCTTCTTCCCTGTCCCCAGAGGAAACCACTACTTGGTACACTACACATACATATGTGATTCTGTTTCACTTTTTTTTATGATTATATCACTTATATCTTTATTTTCCTCATTTAAGTGAGAACGTAGATTGTTTTTATCTCTATGTCTTATTTTCCTATGTGCAACACTCTCTGGTTCCAGTCACATTGTTCCAGAAGGCAGAATTTTATTTTTTGATATGACAATGACTAAGCATTTATTTTGTTATCTATATATCACATCTACTTCAGCCAATCGTCTGTTGATGGGCAGTTGAGTTCTGCTTCTATTCTTGGCTATTATAAATGATGATGTTAAGAACTTTGAGGGTAATATATCCTTTAAGTTAATGTTTTCATTTTTCAAATTTATACCAAAAACTGCATTTGCTGCAACATATAATGCTTCTATTTCTAGTTTTCTGAGCACTGTCCACACTTTTATAATAGTGGATGCATCAATATATATTTCCACCAACAGTGTACATGGGTTCCCTCTTATTGACATTCTTGTTAATGTTTGTTGTTTGTAGAATTTTTGTTAAAAGCCATTTTGGTGGCTGTGAGATTATATTTCATTCTGGTTTGATTTATGTTTTCCTAATAAATAGCAACGTTAACTTTCTTTATATGTGCATGAAAATCTTCCACATGTCTGTTTTTCAAAAGTTTCCATGAAGATCTTTCAACTGTTTTTAACTTGGGGTATTTGTTTTTTAAATATTGAGTCTAATATGCTATATATATATTATGGATATTAACATCTTGTTGGTTTCATTGTCTGAAATTTTCCTTCTATTCTGTCTGATATCATATGTCTTGCTGAAGGTTTCCTTTGCTCTGCAAAAGGTTTTGCACTTCATACTTATACAAGAAGTAGAATCCCTGTATCACCACAAACATCTATTTTTTCCTCAGTAAACTAAAAACTGTAATTGTTAGCTTTCATTTTTGTTTTTACTTTGGAGACAGGTCAAAAATAAACATTGCTATGTTTTATCTCAAAGTCAGTTGTGCTCCTGCTCTTGGTCAGAAATTGTATTCTTTTGGGCTTTACATTTAGGAAATTAATCCATTTTAATCTCATTTTGTATACTATGGAAGGAAGTGCTCTTACATATTACTTTTACATGTATTGTCCAGTATTCTCAAGACCACTTGTTGAAGAGACTGTCTTTCTCCATTTTATACTCTTGCCTCCTTCATTGTAGACTAATTGACCATATGTGTGTGGGTTTATTTTACAACTATTTATTTTGTTCCATTGGTCTATGTGATTCTTAAAGTGCCATATATTCATGTATTGATTACTGTAGCTTTGTATTGTGTTATAAATTCAGGGAGGGTAATACCCAAAGCTTTGTTCATTTTTCAATATAATTTTGGAAAATATGGGTCTTTCAGATGTTTGTATATATTTTATTATTTTTCTCCATCTTTTGTGAAGAAACATCTGGATTCTGTGAGAATATAAATTTACTAAAAGAAAAAACCT
Source organism: Vicugna pacos (assembly GCF_048564905.1). Taxonomy (NCBI): domain Eukaryota; kingdom Metazoa; phylum Chordata; class Mammalia; order Artiodactyla; family Camelidae; genus Vicugna; species Vicugna pacos. The sequence goes on from NW_027328738.1 coordinate 6,037,839, forward strand.
GAGAAAATTACTATATTGTTGAAGATAAATAATACATTATTAACAACAAATGGATTGCTGTATAAATCAAAGAAAAATATCAAAAAAATGACAACAAAAACAAAATCCGTGGGGTATAACAAAAGTAGTACTAATAGGGATGCTTATAGTAAAATAATCCCACTTATACAAATAAGAAACAGCTCTCTCATATCATATTCTTACAACCAAGTGTTTTAACAAAATAATAAACAAACTTGTTAGTAGAAGGAAAGACACCTGAAAGGACAGAACATAATTAAATAAAATAAAGATTAAAATAGAAACATTTAATCAAACTAATTAATGACTTTTGAAAGATTAATAAAGTTGATAAAATTTAACCAGACACATGAGCAAAAAGAGAGTACAGAATAATAAACTCAGAAATAAATGGGAAGTTACAGCTTGTATCAAGGAAATACAAAGCATCATTAGAAGATACCACAAATTATATGCCAATAAAATGGAATCCCTAGAAGAAATGTACAATTTCTTAGAAAGACATAATCCCCAGAACGGAATGAGAAAAAAATATGAACAGATTATCACTAATGAAATTGAATACATAATTAAACAAAATCTCCCAAGAAACAAATTTCCAGGTTTAGACAGCTTCACAGGTGATTTCGACCAAACATTTAAAGAAGAGCTATCACCTATACTTCTCAGAGAATTCCAAAAATTTCGAGAGGAATGGAGGCTTCGTTCCCCACATTTCTGTATCACACTAGTACTAAAACTAGAACAAATACCTCAAAAAATTACAGGTTACATACTACTGATAAGCATAGATGCAAAAATCATCACTAAATTGTAAGCAAATCAAACAATACTTTCAGAGGATTATACATTATGATTAAGTCTATTTTATTCCAGGGATGCAAAAGTGATTCAATACCCACAAATTAATCAGTATGATACACCACACTAATAAATTGAAGAATAATAATTATATGGTCACCTCAATAGAGACATAAAATGTTTTGACAAATTCAGTATCTATTTATGAATATATTTCTCCTCAAATTGGGCATGAGGAAACATACCTCAACACAGTTAAGGTCATATATGACATGAACTCAGCTAACATGACACTCACTGATTAAAAGCTGAAAGCATCTCCAATAAGAGCAGAAAGAAGTCAAGAATGCTCACTTTTATTCAGTATAGTATAGGAAATTCTAGCCATAGCTATCCAAAATAAAAGTAAGTAAAATATAGGTATTTCAGAAAATGTGTAAAAGATTCTGCTTGCAGATGACATACTTTAAACAGAAATCCTAAAAATGGTGCCAGAAAACTACTACGGCTTATCAATGCATTTGGTAAAATTTCAGAATGTAAAATTAACATACAGAAATCTTGCATTTCTGCACACTAACAACAAGCAAACACATAGAGAAAGTGAGGAAACTGTCTCATTTACAGTTGCATTACAAAACAACAAAAAAGAAATATATCATACCAAGGAGGTAAAAGACCTGTACTCAGAAACTATAAAATACTTATAACAGAAATTGTAGATAATGCAAACAGATAAAGGATACACTGGGTTCGCAGATGAGAAAAAAAATTGTTTAAATGACAGTATTAGCCAAGAAAATACACAAATTAAATTCAGGGCCTATCAAAATACCAAGAACATTTTCAGACACTTACAATAAATAATTGTAAAATATACATGTAAACACACAAGTGTTCAAATCACTAAAAAAAAAAGAAAGGAAGGAAAGAAAACAAACTAAAAACACAAACAAATTTGACAAAAAACTAAAAGAATGTATCACTGTCACTGATTTTAAACTATAATAAAAAGCTACAGTGATAAAAAGAATATGGTAGTGGCACATAACAAACAGAATAATGGAACACAAAGAATGCCTGAATATGAAATCAGTTATGGTCATTTAGCCCATTACAAAAAATGAATATACAGATGGGGAAAGGTAACCAACAGGCACATGAAACCGCTCAACATCACTAACCATCAGAAAAAGGCAAGTCCAATATACAATGAGATTTTATGTCACTCCTGTCAGAATGACTATTTTCAAAAATATAACAAACATAACTATTGGTGAGGATGTAAGAAAAACAACCCTGATGCACTGCAGGAGTGAATGTAAATATGTGCTGCCACTGTGGAAAACAACGTGGAACCTTATCTAAAAATTAAAAATGAAATATAAACCAACATTTCCATACCTGGATACTTATTCCAAAAAAATAAAAACACTAACTAGAAAAGATAAATTCAACCCTATATTCACTGCAGCATTACTCACAGTAGACAGGATATAGAAGCAAATTAATTGCTCATCAAGAGATGATGGATAATGAAGATTTGTGTTTATAGTATATATATCTACCCATCTTAACTGCAGATTTATCTATATTTATATATATAAATATATACACACACTATATATATGTACTATATATAAATATATATATGCACACACACATAAAAATACAATGAGTTATTACTCAGTTCTAAAAACAAAAAGTTCTTGTCATTTGCAGAAAATGGGTAGAACAAGAGGGTAATATGCTAAGTGAAATATGTCAGTAAGAGAATGACAAATGCTGTATGATTTTACCCACATTTGGAATTTAAAACAAATGAACATAACATAAGAGAAAAGGAGATATAGATATACAAAGAAACAGGTTGTTAACAAGAAGGAGGGAAGTGGGGTGAGGAAAAAGAAATATTTGACGAAAATTAAAAGAGAACATTTCCCAGTTGCAAAATAAATGAGTCAGGGACAAGAAATGTACTGTATGGGGAATAGTCAATAACTATGAAATATCTTTACATAGCAACATATCATAAGTAGATATATTCTGGTGATCATTTTGAGATGTATTAAAAATAGCAAACAGTTAGTTGTGTAAGAGAACCTAACACAGTGTTAAGGATAAAAGTACACTTCAAAATTAAAGAAACATACTTAAAAAATTAGATTTGTAATTAACAGAGGCAGGGGTTGGGATAGGAGGATTTGATTAATGCACACAAAATCTTAAACCTCCAGCCGTAAAATAAACGTGTTCTAGGGATGCCTGTAGTAACATGAAAATTAAAATTAATACTGGTTTATGTTCTATATGAATGTTGATAACATAGTAGACCGTAAGTTTTCTCATCAGAACCAAATGACAAATAATATTTTTTAAAATTGTATCTAAATGAGATAATGAATACTCCCTAAAGTTGCTATGATATTTATTTCATGATACTTGAAAATCAAATCACTATACTTTGCACCTAAATTTACAAAATGTTTTATGCCAATTATATCTCAAAAGCAGAAGGAAAAATGGAAATTCAATGGTCATTTTTTTCCCATTTCATTTCTCATGATTGTTTTTGCAGTAAGTAAACTTGAGTCATGATATACTTATTCTAGGTAAATATACTAATAAATAAGTGATTCTAATAAATTATACATAAAGATAACAATAAAATTAGTGTTTAACTTACCTTAAACTTTCTTCATGTTAATAGCACATTACTTCTTTAGGAATCAAAATTTCACTCTGTGTATTCATCTGAGATTAGGGAATGGATACAAATTTAAAATTGGCTGCTCTTGCTGTGATTGATAAATTTCACTGACTCTGAAAGATGGTCTCATCTCCCCGACAGCATCTGTAAATAAGAATATTCTAGGCTGCTAAAAATCTCAGCATGGTAAAATTTCAGAACTCCTACAGTTCCTAAATGTTTTGCAATGGGAATGCAATAATGACAAACACTTGATTTTGGATAACAATGTGGTGTTTTCTCATGGTTGCATTAGGGATGTGAAGAAAATCCCTGAGATCCACAGCAAATATTCTTTCTCAATTGCTGGGCAAAGAAGAGTAAATGTTCTGCATTAATAGGACTGAGGACTGCTTTCAAAATGACGACTATGCTCACTAATTTCCAGGTAGTCCAAGGAAAGAAAGATTATTGCAATTTCTAGGTGAACGGGAATATGTCAGTGGTTCAGTCCCTATAAATTAGTCAACGGGTGTTCAAAGCCAAAATAAGTTGTGTCAACAATGAGAATTAGAAGAAAAAAAACTTGGACATAAACTTAAATTAACAAGGAGACACAGTCCTGTGCTGGGCTCTGGGGACTGGAGAATGTATATGCCTCAGTCCAATTCAAGGGTTCAGTGGCTAGGCCCTAGAATCAGCTCGAGATTCAATGAACAGGTAACAAATAGAATACAGGAAGAAATATAATCTACCTCTCCCTGATCAGAAGAAAATCCGTTGGCTCAATGAAACTCTTAATTCACAGAGATTCTGCCAGATGCAGAGGAGAAATTCAAAGATGACTCAACTAAGAAAAACTTAGTTACTTTTTAACAATCCATCTTCACACACACAATCAGTGGTAGACAGATTTGTAATATTTAATAGGAAGAATTCACTGGGTAGAGCTCAGAGAATAGTTTTCAAAGTACCAGAGAACATTTGTACTTTTGCCAATAGTCTAGATTTTCCCAGGTAGATATCTACAGATGGACAAACAAACAATATTCTTCTTTAGAATTTCTAATTTTTAAAGTAAACTGTAGCTTCTGACTTATCAGTATAGAACCTTTTTAAGATGATCACGGTACAACCCACTGTCTGATAAGAGAGCTGGAAATTAACTGCTGAACCAACCCATCTGAACCCCAGTCTGCTAATATAAGCAACAACATACTCACCATCAGACATGAGCTGAAAAACATAAAAGATTGATGTTTCTGTTGTAGGAACAACAACTACTGTCAAGAAAGAGTCCTCCTGCTGCAAGTGGGCTCTTTTCTTCTCTTGGTAAAGGTCATATAGGTGGGATGTTGCTAGAATTTCCCTGGCCCATTTGCCCATTCTCCAGACTATCAAAGGATTTCTTCACAATTGGTGACACATTTTCTGGACTCAATGTTGCCATTCCAGTCTTATCGGCTGTCACTGGCAGTATGATTGTGAACAGAACTCTTTAGGCTCCCTGACCTTGCCTATAATTTTTCCAGCATTCCAGGGCATTTCACATTCTGAAAATGCTTCACCATTTATTTTAAAATAATGGGAAATTGTTAAAGATTTCCATGAATATTTTATATTTCCTAATATGTGCAGAAATTTCGTATTCCTGCAGTTTGACATAATTTAATTCTACCGCCCTCAACTCCTTCTAGTCCACATATTTTAGATTGCAATTTGGTTACTGAATATGACCACCCCAACAAAGGGGCTATTACCTCTTAGTTACTTCCTTTGTGAAGGTTAGAAAGGGCACAAGTTATGTGGGTTGTAAAAACCTACATTCAATGTTTGCAATGGCAATCTTTCTTCAGGAAAAAGCTCTGATTCTAACAAGTAAATTAATTAGAAGTCAGTATAGTTATTGGTATGGGGAAGAGAATCAACAATGTGGGGTGGGTGGGTGATGAAGGGACAGAAAAAAATCCAGCAAATGAGAATGGAATGCTTTAGGCCTCTGGAGGCATGAATTAATAAGAAAATAATACTTTGTCTCCTGCACCTACCTCCAATTTCTGTCTTGTGACTAGTCCTTGGGCTATGAAAAGAGCTAGCTTGTGGTGAAGAGTAAAGACCATAACGAAATAGTTTGAAAACAATGAGACATTTGTTGTTTGAGGAAAGTAGATTTTGCTAAAATCAACATATATTTTTCAATCACAAAATAAAAAAATGCATCCTTTGGCATGTGCTGTTCTTACTGTGCTGGTATCCAAGTTAGACAAGGAAAGGGGGATACACAGAAAACATCTGGAGGAGGTGGTTTCTGTGCTGAGATTGGGAATGTCTAAGAAGGTAAAAGGAGGACACCCAAAGTCCAAGGATGAGCTGAAGCATAAGTGATGAGTTTGGAGCTAATATAGTTGACAAGCATTTGCCTGAATGTATCTCCAGATACAGTGAAACATAAAGATATGTCAAGGTAGTCAGATGCCAGATATATAAAGAAATGACTAAACTAATTTGGGTTTGTGGGCTTAGAGTTGGAAAGGCTTTAAGTGCCACCCTGAGGACGTAAGCTTGCCTTTGGATGGAACATAAATGCAACATAAATTATTGACTACAAAATATAGTGTAGACTCTTGAGGGCAGGAAATTAAAGGACCAATTGGAATGCTTTGAGAACAGCACAATGAAGACCATAGAAAAAATTACTTCTTAAATTCTACCAAATGCTGGATGTGCCATCTGAGACTATATCATGTGACCTTTATGATTCCAGGGATGACATAAGGGAGAACATGATCCGTGGGCCGGTTCCTTCATTTATCTCCTTTTCCAACCTATCCTAACTTAACACTTTTAATGCTTTCCAGGATGAACTAGAAACCACTTAGTACTTTTCACTCTCTCCATGTTTTAGTCTTTTTCCTATTTCTTCCATTTTCTCTTCTTCCTTACAACAAATTATTTAAATTTACTCCCATATTGTTCCATAAAATGATCATATCAATCAAATATCTCTTTTTCCTTTAAATGGTAACTTAGTCTCCCATTTAACTCTTAACTCTATTTAAAAAAAATAAGGAAATTACAGGTACACAACTATGTTTACTGTTCAAATAAGAAAATTGCAGATATTTGTCGACATTTGCCAACATCAATTTTAATCTTTGCTATCCTGCATAATCTGGTAGTCCTCTGGTAGATCAGTTGTAATTAGTATGAAGTTCATAAACTGAAGATGGCTGATGGGTTGGCCTTGAAATAGAGGTAGTTGATGTATCAGCTATCAATGGCACTGGAAACCGTGGGTTGCTCCCTTGTTGAAGTTTATAAAAACGAGCTTCATTGGCAGATATATTGTGATATCTATTAGGAAAAGTAGAAGGATCCACCATCAGTCCAAAATAATTACTCTGTGTGGTAGACAAGATGCTGTACAGAGAATTAGAAGTTGTAGTTGTAATGAATTTCACAACACGGCCATTTGTTTCAGTGTAGCTGCTTTGAGAGTGCCCGTGAAGAGTCGTCAACTGATTTAATATAGCACGTTGATCCACTGCAATTTGTTCTGGTGGTATAACTGACATTGATGATGGAGGAGAAATATCACCTCTGATCAGAGTATTTCTGTCACTAATTATGTGGCTAGTAGAGGGCTTTCTTATAAGTGGCATGTTTAAATTTGCAGAAGGTAAAAATGCACTTTCCCCACTAGTGTCAGACACAAAACCAGAATTATGTTTATCCACATTTCGCCCTGCTTTAAAGTGCTTCTTTTTGAAATCTTCATCCAATGAAGATACCAGAGAGGCATTTTTAATCCCAACTCTTCTTTTTATTCTCACTGAAATCTGAGGACAGCCTCGTTTAATATTTGGATTATGATAGAACTGCATCTACAACCATAGGAGGTATATTTTAGTAATATTTTAAACCAAACTACAACTATACAATAAGCCTTACCTATAAAATCTCAGATTTCATGTTTTCAGTTCAAAGATAATAACATCAAAATATGAACATTACTAACGATAATTTGAAGTTCCTTATTTGGAAAATACAAATTTGAATAGATTAGTCATCAAATTTATGAAGTTAGCATTTTCAGTAACAGTGAATGCCACTTCTCAAAAGCAGATTTAATACCTTTATTTAGATTTATGTTAAGATTCATATTTACAATCAAAGTTTCTCATAAACTTGAATTCTTAAGGCCCTGTCCTCATTTTTTAGAAATAATAAGGAATTTATCCTTAGTAGTTTAATACAATTTTCAAAATCTAGTTTTGCATTTATATTACCATAAATTGATGTACAAAATAAAATTTTATATATAAGTTACCAAGTGGTAACTAAAATTTCTAAATACCTTGCTTAAAACAGAGACTTATTTTTCTTCTGCCAGATATTCTGCTAGAGAAAGAGATCTTTGAAAATTCTTCCACAATTTACTAATCCCATAAAGAGTAAGCACTGTAACTAAACTTTTTATGCTTCCACTTTAAATATTCTGAAAGGGGCCTTTCTTTCCAAAACTTCCATCTTAAAGACATCTTCATCAATCACTATGGAAATTTCATTATCATCCCACCAGATAGATTTAAATTGGTCACTCCTAGCCATTTTCCAGAGTTTTCTTGGAAATGTCAGAGAGTGAAAATCATTATCTTCATCTGGTTCAGAGACACAATGTGTGTAACATGGTCTTTTTATCAAGGGTTCTTCAGACAAAGTCTGAAAAGCATTTTCTTCAATCATAGACCTCAAGTCCATGTCCCCAGGGAATGTTTTATCACACAATAGAGATCTTCCAGAAATTCCTGAACCAGTTGGTCCATCTTTATGAGACAAATCTTGAATTTATGAAGAAACATGTGTCATCTCAAATAACTTTTTCTACATATTCTTTTCTAATCTTCATGATTTTGGGCACTGCAGTTTCTAATGCTGCTTTGGCAGGCCTGCACATATAAACTGCTAGGCCATCACAACGGTTCTCAACCTGAGTAGCTGTGACATCACAAAACATCTGGTCTCCTAGCAAATCCAGTGTAACATTCAGCCATTGTTTACTTCTCATTCATCCAGTTAAAATGAAACATATAGGATGCTTCTCTTTATAGAGTGATCTGCAAATATTATCCCCACAAAATCTTTTTAAATAATTTATTTTTGGGGTCTATGAGATAAAACCAATCTCCATCCTTTTGTACACAAATTTATACCAGATTTGTGAAAAGAGTATAAATAATGCACAAAATATATAAAATAATTTTAAAGTTTTGGAATTTAAAGTGAAATTTCTGTAAAACCTGTACAGAAAATATATATCAATTTCATTTTCATTTGTAATTAAACTGAAACATAATTTGATTTGGAAATGGAAGTAGGTATTTTTGTACTTTACAATAAGTTGCTCTCTTCTCATAACATGAGCAGAATAAATATCAGTTTATCTGGTATGTTTATAAATAAATTGTAAATATTTATGAAATAAAATTAGATTAAAACAATCAATCAAATTTAATAAATCCCAAAGGGGGGAATTTTTCTTTTAAATTTTAATTGAGTTCTATAATCAAACAAATGTAATTTTATATTCTACTTTAAAATTACTAAAGTGAAAATCTTATAGTATACTTACAAAGTTTATTTTTGACATTCTCTCACTCAGAAGTTTTTCAGTCCCTAGAAGGTATAAATTTTCTTGTCATCTTTATAATCCATAATCTTGTGGCTTCTGATAAGTGTTCCAAAATGATGTTGATAAGTAAACTTATGCACAAGATCCTGGGTTTAATAAGCAGTGCCTCAATTAAGGGGCAAACAAACAAACAATCAAAAAACAAAGAAATAACTGTATATGTCCGTTGTGGTGGAAAAGACTAGGTAATGCATTTTAGGAAGCATTATGTTTCTCAGTCCTGAAAAAGTTGGCATATTTAGTAAAATACAGCATTTTAAGGCAAGTGATTTGTTCACTAATTATAAATAATAGCTATGTTCTGTATCAGCAATCTGTAGTATATCCAGTTCTACCAAAACTTTCATTCTTTATTTAGTAATAAATTCCATTAAACGTAAGACAAATTCAAAATGTGAGACAAAATTTTTAAATAAATAAATGTGCACTCTAGCTAGAATGTAAACTTTTCCTTTGGTATGTGTATATTCCATTCTAAATAAACGTTAGCAACCTGAAATCATTGCATTTTATAAGTTTTATAAACTATAGTTTAGTTGGATTTAGTCTTGATTCATAAATATTATTTAACATCTGCAAATCAATATATGTGATACCATCCCTTAAAAAACAGAAAATTCAAAAAAAAAATCTCAAAAAATATAGGAAATTTATTGACAGATCTCATCTTAACTTTTTTATAAAATTATTCTTAACAAATTCACTTCAGATAAAATGTAACTGAACATAATATAATCCATACATGAAAAACCCATGACTAACATCAAGTTCAATGTTAACATACAGGAAAGTTTTCCTCTTGTCCAGAAATAAGAAAAAGTAGCTCATTCTCACAAGTCCTAAATTACACTACTAGAAGTCCTGGCCAGAACAACTAGTCAAGAAAAAATAAAAAGGCACCCAACTTGTAAAAAAGCAGTAAAGATTTTACAGATGACATAATTATGCATCTCCATAGTCTCCTCCAGTGACTGTTAGAAATAATGAACAAACTTAGGAAACTTGCAGAATACAAAGTCAATATACAAATATCCATTGCATTTTTATATAGTAACAACTCATTATCAGAAATAGAAACTAGGAAAACAATTGTGTGTATATTCATACCAAAAAGAATAAAATATGAATAAATTTGATAAGGGAAATAAAAGATCAAAACATAAATCTATAAATTACAGGTGAAAGAAATATAAGTAAACAAAATAAATAGAAAGATATTCTGTGCTTATGGATTATAAACAATGTGAGGAACTTTTCTAATCTTTTACTTGTCCAATCTCCCCAGCACTGCTTATTGAGAAGTATGTCTTTTCTTCATTTTATACTCTTGCTTCCTTTTTCATGGGTTAATTGATCATAGGTGTGAGGGCTTATATCTGGTTGCTCTATTCTCTTCTATTTATTGGTGTCTGTTTTTGAGTCAGTATCATGTTGTTTAAATTACTAAAGCTTTGTAGGACTGTTTAACAATGGAGAAATTTACACCATTAGATTTAATACACTTTTTCAAAATTATTATGGCAACTCATGATCTTTGTAGTTACATATAAATTTTGAAATTATTTGTTCTACTAAATGGAAAAATCTCATGGGTATTTTGACATAAATCACACTAATTGTAGATTCTTTTGACTAGTATGTTTGCTTCAACCACATTCTTTCACACCATAAACATAAGATATCTTTTAACTACTTTGGATCAGTTTTAATTCCCTTCATCCATGTTTTCCATTTTTTAACATATAGGTTTTCTCCTTATTTGTTAACTTCATTTGTAGGTATTTTTTACATACGTAGATAATTATATATATTATATTTGTAAACACATTTCCTACACAAATACAGCAGGTAGAAGGCAGTGGCAAGACATATTCAAGTCCTGAATGAAATAAAGCTGTAATCTAAGATAATTTATCAAGCAAGGCTATCATTTAGAGTAGAAGGAGAAATATATAACTTCCACAAAATCAGATTCTAAAAGAATTTAGCAACAGAGAAAGAAATAATGAGAGATCCACTCTAGAAAAAAATAAGCAGAATGCTATAGAAAGGAGAAATTCTTAATTAGAAAGGCAACAGCTACAATCACATGCAATAGAATAAGCATGCTGTTGATAAACCGGACATCAAAATTTTTAAGGGTCAGAGAGTAAAACAAGACAATACAGAGTATTTTCTTCTTGTTTCTGTTCTCTGTAGGGTGGGTTAGAAATTGGATTCTTATCAGTTAAAACAAACAGATATAGTAACGGTTCAATATACATACAAAACTAGGTAACCATAAGTCAAAGGCTTACAATGAAGTCACAAAGCCAAAAAGAATCCAAGATAATAAAAGAAAACTTATCAAGCCACAAAAAGAAAAAGAAATGAACAAAAATGAAATAACAAATCAACTGGAAAATAAAGTTCAAAATGGAAATAAACACCAGTCTATCAATAATTATCACAAATTTTAATGGACCTTGTGCTTCAATCAAAAGTTATATATTGTCAGATGGGATAATATAACAAGACCCTACATTATGAAGCATACAAGAGAACCACTTTAGTAAGAGGGACACACATCAATTGAAAGTCAGAAGATGGAAAAATATATTCCATGCAAATGGACATGAGAAGAAATCAGGACTAGCAGTACTGACTTCACACGAAATAGGCTTTACAACAAAGGCCATAGAGAAAGATAAACAAGGATATGATATAATGATTAAATGAACAATACAAAATGAGAGTATTATACTCATTAAGATATATTCACTCAATATAGGAGCACATAAACACATAAATCAAATACTAATAGATAAAAAGGGAGAAATTGATGGGAACACAATCACAATAGGAGACTATAAGTCCGCATTACCATCACTAGACTGGTCTTTCAGGCAGTAAATTAATAAGGGAAAAAAAGATACTAAAATATACGATAAAATAATTGGATTTGGTTGATATTTTCAAAACAGTACTTTTCCCCAAAAAAGAATATACATTCTTTTCCAGTTCACATGGGACATTTTCTAGGAAAGTTTATGTACTCATGCACAGAAGAAGCCTCAACAAATTTAAGAAGATAAAACTTATTTCAAGCATCTTTTCTGAGAAAAATAACATGAAACTAAAAATCAATCACATCAAAACAGAGAGAAAAAATGACAGCATGTTCATTAAAAACCATGGTGCTATAACAAGTGGGGGAGGTGAAGATTTAAAAGAAGAAATTAAAAAATATCTTGAGAAATATGACAAAACACTACACAAAGTCTATGGAATACAGTTAAAGCAGGCTTAAGAGGGAAGTTCATATTGACAAGGCCCTCCTTAAAGAAGAAGAGCAATTCCAAATAAATAATCTAACGTTCTTTGTAAACTAATCATGAAAAAAAGAGCAAACTAAACCAAAAGTCAGCAGAAAGAGGGAAATAATAAATATCAAGGAAGAAAATTTGGAATAGAGATTAAAAAATAGAAAAAATCAATCAAACTCTTTTTTGAAATAGTAAACATAATTGAGAAAGCTCTGGAATGGCTCACAAACAAGAAAAGAGAAAGAACACAAATAACATAAGAAATGAAAATGGAGAAACTACAAGAGTACAACAAATTTGCATAATATCATAAGGGAATACCATGAGCAACTGCTTGGAAACAAACAGGGTAACCAAGGAGACATGGAGAAGTTTCTGGAAATATTAGCCCACCATTACTGCATCGAGAAGAAATTGACCATTTGAACAGATAGATCACCAGAAATGGAATATGATTATCAATAAAATAAAAAATTTCTGCAAACAAAAATTCAGAACCAAATAGCTTCCCTGGGGTCTTTGACCAATCATACAAAGAAAAATCCATCCCAGTCTTCCTCAATCTCTTCCAAAAGATTGATATGGAGAAAGTACTCCCAAACTCACACAACATCAACCTGATATCAAAACCAGATAAAGACACTACCTCAAAGAAAACTATATGCCAATATCATTGATAAACATAGATGTAAATGTCCTTAAGAAATTATCAACAAACAGAATCCAACAGCATGTATAAAAAGATCATGCACCATGGTCAACTTAGGTTCATCCCAGCAACACAAGGATGGTTTAACATATGCAAATAAATCAATCAATTTTGATACACCATATCAACAACAGAGAGGTCACAACACCACATGATCATCTTGGTAGATGCAGAGAAAGCATTTGATAAAATTTAACACCTATTTGAAATAAAAGTTCTTAACACAGTGGGCATAGAGGGACCATATCTCAACATTATGAAAGCTATTCATGACAAACATACATCCAGCAAAATACTCAATGGTGAAAAACTGGAACCCTTCCCATAAAAACCTGAGACAAGACAAGGTTGCCCATTCTCACAATTTCAATTCAATATAGTCTCGGAAGTCCTAGCCACAATGATCAGGCAAGAAAAAAAATAAAATATTTAGAATGGAATAGAAGGTGTAAAATGTCATGATATGCAGACATGACACTATATATAGAAAACTGTAAAAGCTTCATAAAAAATTAGGCTGAAAAAGGAACTGGGCAAGGTACCAAGAGAAATGTGCAAAAACCAATTGCATTTTTTTACACTAACTTTTAATCAACAGGAGAACTAAATATAGAAGCAACCGCTTTTACAACTGCATCCAAAACTATAAAATGCTTAAGAGTATATCTGACCAAGGAGGTGAATGACTTATACATGAAGAACTAGAAAACATTGATTAAGGAAATCAAAAAAGATTTGAAGAATTGAAAAGATACCCAATGGTCTTGTAATGGAAGAAACAATATGGTTAGAAGGCTATACTGCTGAAAGAAATCCAAAGACTTAATGTGATTTCCAACCAAGTTATGCAAAACATTTCTTTTTTGGACTTTAACAAACGATCCTAAGATTTGCAGAGTCATAAAAGATCCATAATTCATAAATCAATATTCAAGGAAATAAAAGTGGCTGGAGGAATAAACCACAATGTCTCCATAAATTATTGCAGAGCTTCAATAATCAAAATAACATGATATTGGTACAGAAACAGGCATATGGACAAATGGAACAGAATAGAGGGCCTAGGAATAAATCTAAAGGCCTATGTTCAATTAATCTTTGACAGAGTAGCCAAGAATTTGACAGAGAAAAGACGATCTTTTCACCAACTGGTGTTGGGAAAACTGGATAGCAGCATGCAGAGCAATGGATTTAGAACACTCCTTCACTCCATAGAAAAGAATAAACTCAAAATGGCTTGAATATTTAAATATAAGGCAAAATACAGTAAGTCTCCTAGAAGAAAATATAGGAAAAACAATCTGAGATAAATCTCACAAATGATCTCCTAGAACAGGCTACCTATGTAATAGATGTAAGAGCAAAATTAATAAATGAGATCTTATTAAACTTATAAGATTTGCACAGCAAAAGGAACCATAAACAAAGCAATATGACAACCTACAGGATTAAAGAAAATATTTAGAAGTGATGCAACTGACAAAGTGTTAATTTCTAAAATATAAAGACTTCATACAACCTAATAATAATAATAAAAAAATACAAGAAACCCTACCTGAAAATGGGCAGAAGCCCTTAAACAAGCAATTCTCCAAAAGAGACATACAAATGCCACATAGATTTATGAAAAAAAATTGCTCACTATCATTATCAGGGAAGGGCAATTCAAAATGATAATGAAGTATCACCTCACAATAGTCACAATGGCCATCATTCAAAACTCCACAAACAATAAATGCTGGGGAAGCTGTGGAGAAAGGGAACCCTCCTACACTGTTGGTAGGAATGTAGTTTGGTGCAGTCACTGTGGAAACCAGAATGCGGATTCATCTAAAGTATAAAATTAGACTTAATATATGATCCAGCAATCCCACTTCTTGGTATACATCAAAGTATACCCTAATTCAAAAAGACACCTGCACCAGAATGTTCTTAGCAGTGATATATACAACAGCCACGACATGGAAGTAACCTAATTCTCCAACAACAGATGACAGTATTCAGAAGCTATGCCGTATTTACACAATGGAATAATATTCTGCAATAAAAAATGATAAAACAATGATATTTGCAGCAAAATGGATATCCCCAAAAATTGTCATTCTAATTGAAGTAAGCCAGAAAGAGAAATAAAAATAATACATGACAAGACATATGTGGAGACTTAAAAAAATTGGAATGAGAACACTATGATTTCATCTACAAAACTGAAACACACTTGCAGATCTACTAACCAATTTTATGCTTAATGCGGAAATGGGCTCTGAGAGGATATATTTGGGAGCTGTAGATTTATAAATGTTATCCACTATATAAACAAATAGTTGTTTTCAAAATTTCTTTTGTTTGACACAGGGCAGTATGTGAAATATCATGAAGTTTACTTTAATAGGCACACAAATATATACATGAATTGGGACACTGTGATATACACAACAGACTGACACACCTTAAATTGCAGTACTTCAATTATAAATAAATCAATAAATATGTAAATAAATAAATACATAAATGAATAATAAATAAATAAAAATGTTTAATAATAAATGAAATACAAAGATTCACACTACATATATTTACACATCAAAAATCTTGGAGAAATCAGAAAGAATAAAGAAGAAAATTGAATGAATGGGAGGAAGGTAAATAACAAGATATACAATTGAAAAGATAAAAAAATCTAAGTCTGTTTCTTTTAAACATGAAGTGGACAAATTTTTAGGTTGGCTAAGAAAATAAAGACTCAAATAAAATTAGAAATAAAAGAATAGATATTACCACTGATGTTGTAGAGATGCAAAAATAATAAGAAATTACCAGTAATCAATGATTTGAATGACCTAGAACAAAAGACAAATTCCCAGAAACATATATCTTCCAATAATGCATCAAGAAGAAATTAGAAAGTTAAATAGAGCAAAAGTGCGTATGAGTAAATCAATAATCCAAACCTCCCAAACCAGAAAATATTTACAAGACGACTTTAATGGTGAATTCTGTCATGCACTTGAAGAAAATTTTTCACCAATTCTTCAGCAAATCTTCCAAGAATTTGAAGGGGGTGAAAGATTCCAAACTTGTTTTATGATGCCATCTTTATTTGCATAACAATGCTAGAAAGGACATTATACGCAAAATATAGAATATTATCCCTGATGAACATATGTGCCAAAATTCTCAACAAAACACAAGCAAAATAAATTCAAAAAAACATTTAATGTATCATACACATACATGAGTAAAGGGATTTATCCCTGGGTTTAAGGTTACTTCAAAATATTCAAATAAATAAAGGTGAAATGCCACACTAATAGAATGAGAAATAAAACTCAAATAATCATCTCAATAGGTGCAGAAAGAGCATTGTATATAATGCAACATCCTTTTAACATAATTCTAACAAATTAAATTAACAGTCAGTAGCACGATATCATATACACACAAACACTGTGTGGACAGAAGTGGAGCAGTTCTCTGTTTATTGATTCTTAGAAGAAGGGTTTATATAGGACATGCACAATGCCTCACATATTATCTAAGTTATAACAATGTTAATAATCTTAAGCTATTTATGTCCCCATGTTCCTGCAGTAGGCGCAGGATGTTAAATGATCAAGGATTGTTTTAAAGTTCATCACAGAACTTCATTAAGTAGGCCATCTCTAATCCAGCCTGCTGGGCCTGTCTCAGGTTGTCCTCCTTTGAAGATCTTACCCAGCATAGGCTATCCAGAAACCCATACTGGATACATTGAGTAGGCCATTTCTTATCCAGCCTGGATATGTGACATTCCTCACAGGTTGATTATCAGTTCAGCCCATGGGCTTATTCTCTAGAGCCTTCAGACAGGGGCCTACAAACCCAACATCCCTTGACAGAAAAATGGATGAGGAAAATCTGATGTATATACGCAATGGTATCAATACTTTGCATTCCTATCAAAAGTGTAAACGGTTTTCCTTTTTCTCCACAATCTCACCAACATCTATTGCTTTTCTTTTTGATGAGAGCCTTGTGACAAGTGTGAGATCTTGTCTTGTTTTTGGTTTATGACTTTCCTAATAATTTGTAACTCTGAACATATTTTAATGTGTCATTTAGCCAACAGTATGTTTTCTAAAGAAAATTGATTCAGATCTATCTATTCAGTTTCTACGGACATTTTTTTAAATTGGATTATTTTGTCTTTTTTGTTGTTGTTTTGGGGTAAGAGTTTGCCATATATTTGGGATATTAACACTTGATTGGAAAATATCACTTGAAAATATATTCTCCCATTGTGTTGATTGACTTTTCATTTTATTTATCATTTCTACTGCAGTGTATTTCTATTTTGAGTGATACAATCATATTTTGTTAAATTTGCTTCTGCTTCCCTTGCCAGAGGAGACATATGTAGAATGAAGTTAAGTCCAATATCAGAGTGTACTTCTTATATATTACCGTATGATTCTTTGTTTTCAGGTTTTATGTATTATATGCCCAGAAGTGGTATTGCTGGTTCATGATAGTTCTATTTTTATTATTTAAAGGAACTTCCATACCATTTCCAAAGTGTTTTCACCAATTTTTATTCCCACCAACAGCATAGAAGAGTCCCTTTTTCTCCACAACCTCCCCAGTCTTTATTATTTGTTGACATTTTGATGACAGCGCTTCTCAGTAGTGTGAGGTAAAGCATTATTTTATTTTTGTCTTGCCTTTGTATAATGATTAGCAATGTGAGAACGTTTTTATGTTCCTGTTTGTCATCTGTGTGTCTGTTTTAAAGAATTGCCTTTTGCTCATTTTCTGGCTGAGTTGCTTGTAGATATTTTAAACGGAGTTGTATGAACGTTTTGTGCATTTTAGAAATTAGCCTCTTGTTAATTGCATTGTTTCCTAATATTTTCTCCTATTTGGATGTTCATCTTTTCATTTTGTTTATTTTGCTGTGTAGAAGTTTTATATTTAATTAGGACCTTTTTGTTTGTTTTGATTTTATTTTTTTCAGCTTGGGATTGTGACATAAGAAAATTTTGCTACAATTTTTGTCTTGTTTGGCCTATGTTAGTTTCCACGAGTTTTATTGTGTCATGTATTAGATTCAGATATTTAAAACATTTACAGTTTATTTTTATACAGTGTGAGGGAGTGTTCTAATTTAATTGATTTACATGTAGCTGTCTAGCTTTCTCAAAATCATTTGCTGAAGACTGCCTTTAAGGCATTGTATATTTTTGCTTCCTTTGTCATAGTTTAGTTGACCATAGGTGTGATGTTTTATTTCTACCTCTGTGTTCTGTTCCAGGGTTATAGATGTTTGTTTGTTTTCCAGCATCGTTCTGTTTTGATTACTGTATTTTTGTAATACAGTCTGAGTTCTGGGAGGATTATTGGTTATTCCTCCAACTTTGTTCTTTTTCCTCATTGTTTCTTTTGAAGGTCTGGTTCTTTTGAAGTTCCATACAAATCTTAGGACTGTTTTTAGTTTTGTGGAAAATATCATGTAGTTCAATCTGAATCAATATATATCTGTATACATATTTTGTTGCATGCATATTTTAACAATATTAATTCCTCTAAACTAAGACCTTGTGATTTCTTTCCATTTCTTTGCATCATCTTCAAATTTCTTTATCAGTGTCCTTCTGATTTTATTATCATGGTTTTTTCATAGGTTAATTATTTTTTGATCTAATTTCATATGGATTTTTTAAAATTATGGAATATTTCATTGTTAGTGTAAAGAAATGTGGCTTTTTGTATATTAATCATGAATCATGCTACTTTGCTTAATGTCTTTTTTAGTTTTAGTTGTTTAGTTGGGGAGAATCTTTGGGGATCTCTATATAGATTATCAATTCATTAAAATAATAACAGTTTTACTTCATTCAATCCAAGTTGCATAACTTTTTTTCTTGTACGATTGATGTTGCTAGGGCTTTCCGTACTGTGTTTAATAGAAATGTGGAGATTTGGCATCCTAGTCTTATTCCTTAATTTGGCTTTCAGTTTTTCACTTTTGCATATTATTTTGTCTGTTGGTGTGTAATTAAAGACTTTAGTTATGTTAAGATATATTTCCTAAATCCTACTTTGGTAAGAAGTTTCTCTTGTTGTTGCTGTTGTTGTTGTTGTTCATGTTGCTGTTCTTGCTGTTTTAATGAATAAATGTTGAATTTTGTGAAATACTTTTTATGGATTTATTGGGAAGACCATGTTGTTTTCTCTTTTCCTTTTGTTAATGTGGTGTATCAAACTTATTGATTTGTGTATGTTGAACCTCTCTTGTGACCCTGCAATGAATCCAAGTTGATCATGGTGTATGATTCATTTTAGGTATTGCTGGATTTAATTTGGTAATAATATTTTTTAGAATTTTTCATTTAAATCTATCAAATTTATTGGCTTGAAGTTCCCTTTGCCTGTACTTTGTTTGTTGGCTTTGCTATCAGGGTGATTAAAGCTTCATAGAATTAATTTGGGAGTTTCCCACAACTTCAATATTTTTGAATAGTTTGAAGAGTATAAGTTCTGATTTGTATTTTTGTACAGTTATCCAAGGGAGTTGTTAAAATCTGCTCTTATATTTAACTATTTATTTAAGTGCAGATTCTATCTATTTTCTAGTAATCAGTTTGTTCAAATTATTTGTTTCTCCTCATCTCTGTCTCTTTCTAGACAATTGTCTATTTCTTCTAATTTGTCCAGTTTTTTGGCAAGTAAGTTTTGACAAAATGATCCCTTATTAGCATATCTGAGGTAACAATTATTATTTGTATCCTTTTATTTCTTACTTTATTTCTTTGGAGCATCTCTCTTACCTTCATGATGCACCTACCTAGAGGTTTTTTGATTTTGCTTATGTTAAGATGAAAACGTAAAAAAATTCTTTGCTTTTACTGCTCTTTTACATAGTTTTCTTTTTCTCTCTAATGTATATTTATATTTCTAATTCATAAGTTCATTTTTTTTCTTGTTTCAGGTTTTTTATTTTTGATTTACTTTCATTTTCAAAGTTGTCTCCAATTCCAGCATAGAGCTCAATTTTTTTGTTGCAATGAACATATATACATTTATTGTCCCATTTTTTCCTCTGTGAGCTGCCATAAGATCTTTTAATATTTCCCTGTGCTATAAAGTATAATCCTGTTTATCTATTCTGCAATTTAGACCTCCAGGTCTATCTCTTCACACCCCCACCCCCTAGGCATCCAATACTTTGCATTCTATGTGTGCAAGTCTATTTCTGTTTTGTATTTGTGCTTTTTTTGTTTTGTTTTGTTTTGTATTTAGATTCTACGAATGAGCCATTTCATATTGTATTTTTCTTTCACTTTCTGGCTTACTTCACTTAGACTGATTATCTCCAGGAGCATCTTTGTTGTTGATAATGGCGCTATGTTGTCAGTTTATATGGCTGACCAGTATTCCATTGTATAAATATACCACCTCTTCTTTATCCAGTCAACTGTTGATGGACATTTAATGTGTTTCCATGTCTTGCCTATTGTAAATAATGCTGGCTAAGAATATTTGGGTGCTGGTGTCACCCAGAAATAGGGTTCCTTCTGGATTTATGCCCAGGAGCGGGATTCCTGGGTCATATGGTATGTTTATTCATAGACTTTTGAGGAATCTCCATCCTGTTTTCCACAGTGGCTGCACCAAACTGCATTGCCATCAGCAGTGAAGGACGGTACCCTT
The DNA here is from genome assembly GCF_048564905.1 of Vicugna pacos. Lineage (NCBI taxonomy): Eukaryota > Metazoa > Chordata > Mammalia > Artiodactyla > Camelidae > Vicugna > Vicugna pacos. Next base: position 6,058,745 of record NW_027328738.1, read on the forward strand.
TTCTCCACAGCCTCTCCAGCATTTGTCATTTGTGCATGTTTGAATGATGGCCATTCTGACTGGTGTGAGGTGATACCTCATTGTAGTTTTGATTTGCATTTCTCTGATAATCAGTGATATTGAGCATTATCAGATGTGTCATTGATCATTTGAATGTCTTCCTTAGAAAATTGCTTGTTTATGTCTTCTGACCATTTTTGCATTGGGCTTGTCTTCTCCCAAATTTTAGTGTGAAGATTTTGAATTTCTCACCATTGAGTACTATGCTGGCTGTAGGTTTGTTACCTATAGCTTTCATGATGCTGAGTTATGTTGCCTCTATTCACACTTTGGTGAGAATTTTTATCATACGTGTGTGTTGAATTTTATCAAATGCTGTTCCTGCATCTATTGAGAAGATCATGCGGTTTTGGTCTTTTCTCTTGTTGATGTGCTGTATTACAGTGATTGATTTGCATAAGTTGAACCACCCCTGTGTCCCTGGCATGATCCCCAATTGGTCATGATATATAATCTTTTCTCTGTGATGTTGGATTCTATATTCTACTATTTTGGTAAGTATTTTGGCGTCTGTGTTCATCAGTGATAATGGCCTATAATTCTCTTGTTTGGTAGTGTCTTTGCCTGGTTGTGGTATCAGGGTGATTGTGGCTTCATAGAATGACTTTGGGAGTATTCCTTTCTTTTCAATCTTCTGGAAGAGTTTGAGAAGGAATGGTTTGAGTTCTTCTATGAATGTTTTGTAGAATTCCACATTGAGGCCGACCATCCCTGGACTGTTAGTTGTAGGTAGGATTTATATTGCTATTTTGATTTCATTTCTAGTGCTCTGCTTATTCTAGAGGTCAGTTTCTTCTTGATTCAGTCTTGGTGGAAAGTATGTTTCCAGAAACTTGTCCATCTCCTCTAGATTATCCAGTTTGTTTCCATATACTTTTAAGTATATTCTCATATGATATTCTGTATTTCTATTTTTTTGTTGTAATTTTCCTTTCTCCTTCCTTATTTTGCTAATTTGTGCTATCTCTCTTTTCTTCTTTTTGGGTTTGGCAGAGGTTTGTCGATTTTACTTACTTTTTCAAAAAACCGGCCTTTTGTTTGGTTGATTTCTTATCTATGGTCATTTTAAACTCTATTTTATTCATTTCCTCCCCAATATTTATGATTTCCTTCCTTCTGCTTTCTTCTGGGGTTTTTTGTTCTTCTTTTTCTAGTTCATTCTGCTGATGTGTTAAATTGCTTATTTGTGTTTGTTCTTTTTTGAGGAATGCCTTTATCACTATAAACTCCCCTCTCAACACTGCTTTTGTTGTGTCCGATAAAATTTGTGTGATTTTGTTTCATTTTCTTTTGTCTCAAGGTAATTTTTCTTTTCAGCTTTAATTTCTTCTTTGATCAATTGGTTTCTAATAGCATATTGTTTAATCCCCATGTTTTCCTTTTGTTCTTCTTTGTTTCTCTGTTGTTGATTCCTAGCTTCATGACATTATGTTCAGTAACGATGCTTGAGGTAATTTCTATCTTCTTAAAATTGCTGTGGTTTTTTTGTGCCCAGGTATATCATGAATTCTGGAAAATATCCCATGTGCACATGAAAAGAATGTATATACTATTTTGTGGGGGATGACATGCTCTGGAAATATCCACTAAGGGTAATATTTCTATTGTATTATTTAACTTCTCTTTTGCCTAATTTATTTTCTGCCTTGATGATCTGTCCAGTGATGTTAATGCAGTGTTTGAATCTCCAACTATGATTTGATTCCCATTACTATCCCCCTTTATATCTGTTAGTAATTATTTAATGTACTTAGGTATTCCTCTATTTGGTGCATATGTATTAATGAGTGTGCTATCCTCATATTGTATCACTCCTTCAATCATTATAAAATACCCTTCTTTATCCTTCTATATGGCCTTTGTTTTAAAGACTCTTTTGTCTGAAATCAGTACTGCAACACCTCCTCTTTTGGCTTTTCCATTTTTATGGAATACCCTTTTCCATCCTTTCACTCTCAATCTATATTTGTCTTTCTCCCTGAGGTGGGTCTCTTGTATGCAGCATATTGAAGGTTCTTGCTTTATTATCCAGCCTTCCACTCAATGACTTTTGACTGGAGCATTAAGTCCATTAACATTTACAATCATCGATGATATGATTGTGTTTATTACCATTTTGACCTAATCTTTGCAGTTGATTTGGTGTTTCCTCTTTGTTCATTTCATCTTACTTTTTTGGTTTGGTCACTTTCCTTTGTATTATCATGAAATTTTTTAAGTTTTAGCAACTCGTGAATAAGTTTTGTCTTGTTATTACCATTTTATATAAGTCTATTAGACCATCATTTTGTCTGCTTTTATTGAACTGATAGTAACATGATCTCAAACCCATCCTACTGAAAACAAAATATTTTAAAAGGAAAGACCAAAAAAAAATCTCTATTTTCCTTCCTCCATTTCTTACTCTCAATTATTTGTATGTCTTGTTTTAAAATTTTGTGTTTATTTTATTTTTAGTTCATGAGTCATCACCATTCTAGCTGTGAGTTTCACATTTCTGTAGCATCCTGCTGCTTTTCTTTTTAGAGTAGACATTTCAATATTTCTTTTAGCATGGGTCTAGTGTTGCTAAACTCTTGTAGCATTTTCTTTGTGAAATTCTTTATGTCTCCTTTGACAATAAAAGATAGTTTTGCTGGCTAAAGTATCCTAGTGTATATCATTTTTTTCATTCAGAACATTGAATATATCTTGCCACACCCTTCTGGCCTGTAGTATTTGTGTAGTGAAATCAGCTGGGAGGCTAAGGGGATTCCCTTATAACTCACTCTCTGCTATTCTCTTGCTGCCTTTAGGATCATTTCTTTATCCTTGACTCTGGCCATCTTAATTATATGTCTTGGTGTGGGTTTATTTGAGTTCTTCCTGTTTGGGACACTCTGAGGTTCCTGTACTTAGATATCTGATTCCTTCTTTAAGTTTGGGAATTTCTCAGTCATGATTTCTACCAAAACCTTTGCAATCACCTTTGATCTTTCCTCCCTTTCTGGGATTTCTATCATGCTATGATTGGCATGCTTTCTATTATCCCATAGGTCCCTTATGCTTTTTTCATTTGTTTCTCATTGTTTCTCTTGTAGGTCTTCTGATTGGGTTCTTTCTATTGTCCTGTCTTCTAAGTCACTAATTATTTCCTCTGCATTGTCTAGTCAGCTTTGCTATGCCTTTAGATCATTACTCATTTCAGTCAACGTGTTTACCAATTCTTTTCAGCTCTTCTTTATTGCTTCCATTTCATTTTTATCATATTTTATATCTCTATACACTATCTTTTATTTCCTTCAGTAATTTGATCACTCTCTTTTGAAATCTTGATCTAGTAGTATATCGATGTCCATTTCACTGATCATTCTTTCAGGGGATTTCTCTTGTTGTTTTATTTGGGAATGGTTTCTCTGCTTCTTCATCTTGCTCCTACCTCTCTGGCACTATGGTTTATGGATTATCAGTTTATCTACTGTGGTCCTAAAGGAGTTTATCTACCTAATGCTTATGTAGTAATACAACTTAGAAAAGAGAAAAAAGAGAGACAGAAATAAAGAAATTTAAAGAAAAGGAAATAAATATTTGAAGACATTGTATAATGCATAATAGAAGAGCAAGTTGAAGCAAAGTTTTGAAAAATAATAATAATAAAAATATTTTTAAAAATTTCAAAGGGATTAAAATGGAGGTATATATAATTGCCTAAGAAGTAAAAATTAAGGGGGTAATATAATTTGGAACAGGTAAAAACAGATTAAAACAAGGGGGTGTCCTGTGTCCTCCTGGAGACTGTGTAATTTAATGTGAAGTCTTTCTGTATTCATCCTGTTTTTGAAGCTCAGCTTGCTTTATCCAGAGGCCCTCCATTGGAGCCCTCATTTGTGCTGCTCTGTGGGCCTGTAGGCAAGCAGATCACTCCTACTCCCAACACTGGTTCTGGAGCAGCTCTCTTTACTGTGTCCTGGCTTGTCACTGCCCTGACCAATGCTGCAGTCAGATGTTTAATACTGACCAGCAGGAGTGGGCATCATGCCCTCTCCAAGCCACATGGTCAGTGGCTCCATTTCAGCCCAAAATATGGTGGGCAACCAGCCAACTGAGGGTGACATTTTCTCCACTGCCTGTGCCCTGTCCCTGTTCTGGGCCAAAATCCTGCTCCTTGTTTATCTTGGTGGAGCAAGCTCTCTGAGGAAATAGGACAGAAGTTTCTTATCTGCCTCAGGCTGTAGACAAGTCCCCATGTGGCACTTGAGGCTGCTAAGACCTTAGGGGTGAATGCAGGTTTCCTCTCGCTGCTGTCTGGGTGCAAAGCACCAGAGGGTATGGTGGCTGTGTCTGAGCCCCAGCTCACTTCACATAGAAACTTTTGTGGATTTTCAGAGATAGGGAATGTAGCTTTCCCCACCCAGGGCACGTCTGCCCTGTTGTTTTATTGAGGGACCAGGTTGTTCTGCCCTGTGAACCCACAGCAATGGCACACAGCCCCCTTTTTTCCCCTGGGCTGCCTCAGTGAAGCCATCCCCATCTTCCACCCAGGTCATGCAGCATGGCCCTGCCCCCAGCTGCCAGGATGCATCTTGTGCTGGGTGTCACAGGGATCCTCTGTGCTTGTTTAACTCAGTTCTGTCAGTCAACTTATACTCTGTAGAGGTCCAATCCTTGGAGCCTCCCACTCCATCCTGCCAGACTCTCAGTTGAAGAGGGGAGACACAGTGAATGAGTGCCAGTCCTTGTTTGCTGCTCCCTCCCTGTGGGAGCTATCCCAATATGTTTTGCCTTTTCTTCTTTCTTTCTTCATTTTCTCCTACCAGCTTTTTTGCATCTTTATCTTTTGAAGAGAACAATGTTCTATCAGAGTTCTGCACGTTTTCTGGTTAGCTGAGTGGGTCTGTGGATGTGAGTCTAGGTGCATTTGTGGGAAAGGGTGAGCTACGAGCATCCTTCTGCTCCACCATCTTGGCTTACCCCCCAAAAGTATCACTTTATGTTGGAAGATTAACACAGCCAGGAAATAGATGGAAAAGATATTTCATGGAAATTACAAGAAAGTTCAGATTGCACTGCACAACTCATACAAAACACATTTTAAAATAAGGGCCTCAATGAAAGATAAATATGAGATTATATAAAGAATAGAGATCAATATAAAAATAGAGTATTATACTCATTAATTTATATATGGACACAACACCTTAGATCCTAATTATAAAAAGACATATTAGCAGACATGAAGGAATTAATTTATTATAAAACAATAATAGCAGATGAGTTGAACCCCTCACAATTCTGATGGTCATATCATCCGGAAAGTACATCTGTAAGGAAACAGAGGTCTTAATGGCATATTAGATCATTTGAACCAAACTGAGCTATTGGACACAGAATCAGAAAAGCAGAACACATAAACTTCTCAAGTGTGCACAGGATGTTATCTGAGGAATTAGCCACATATTATGTCATGAAAAGAGCCTCAGGAACTTTACAAAAAGATTACAGCAAGTATTTTTCCATACACAAAATTAAGAAACACTATGCATCAACTCTAGAAAGAAGAACAGGAAAAGCACAAACATCAGATTAAACCACATCCTTTAAAAAAAATTAATACAAGGTCAAAGATGAAATCAAAGAGGTCATAAAATCATACCTGGAGACAAATTACAATGAAAACACAGCTTCATCACATGTATGTGATGCAGCAAATGCAAAAATAAGAGAAAAGTTTAGAACAATTCAGGACTTCTACAAGGAAAAAAAAAAACCTCACACAATAAACCAAGCTTACCACCCAAAATAACTAGAAATAAGAACAAACAAAACCCAAAGGCAGTACAATGAGTAATCTTTAATGATTAGGTGGAAAATAAATAAAATAAAAATTAAAAAATAAATTAAATATCATAAAATAAACAGCTTTTTTTTCTTAAAAGTATTAACAATTTGATAAGCATTTAGCCAGGCTTATCAACAAATACATAGTGGACCCAAACAAAATAAGAAATGAAACAGTAGAAATAATGTCTGATAGTACATAAATGCAAGCAAAGATTATGAAAGCACTGTGAGTAATTACGTGACAACCAACTGGAAGATCTTAAAGAAATTTACAAATTTATTCAAACATACAGCCTGCCAACACTGAATAAAGAGAAAACAGAATACTTGAAAAGAGCAATCAGTATAAGTTAAATAACATCTAGAATTTTAAAAACACCCCTTGAACAAAATGCTTGGATCTCTTAACTAAAACCTCTTTCATCTCAAGTATTTCAAAATATGTAGGAGGAAAGAACATTCCCAATTTTATTCTATGAGGCCTCCAAAATCATGATTACAAACCAAAGACACAACCAAAAAAAAATGAAAATGTAAATGTAAAAATGAAAATGTAAATGAAAATGTAAAAATGTAAATCCTTGATGAATATACAATCAAAAATGCTCAAAAAACATCAACAAATTAAGCCAGCAATACATAGAAAGGATTGTACACGATGGTCAGTTGGATTCCTTCCAGAGTCACAAGGATGGTTCAGCATACACAAGTCAGTCAGCATGACACACATTTAATAAAGGAAGGACAAAATTCACAGGACCATATCAATACACATAGAAAAAGCATTAGACAATATTCAACACACATTCATGATCAGAACTCTCATGAAAGTGAGTACAATGGGAAAATCCCTCAACTTACTAAAGGCCATTAACAATGATTTATAATACTTTGGGGAAAAGCTGAATGCCTTCTTGGTAAATTCAGGAACAAGACAAAGATTCCTACTCACAGCACTTCTGTTCCATATTAAAAGAAGAAAGGAAAAGGAAAGAAAAAGAAGTAAAAGAAATGCAAAATTGAAAGGAACAAGCAAAATTGTCACCATTACTGATGACATAACAATCTACATAGAGCCCTAAGGGCTCCACACAGACTAATATGAACAATAAATAATTTCAGCAAGGGAGCAGTGTACAAAATTAATGTAAATAAGTCTCTTGCATTTATACACATTAATCATAAGATACACTAAAATGGACGTTGAAAGCAATACTATTTAATATCCCATCACCCCGAATATCTTGGAATAAATGTAACCACATATATGAAAGATCTACACACAGAAAATTAAAAAACATTGACAAAGAAATTAAAAATGATTCAAAGAAATGGAAAGATATCTTGTGATCTTGGATTGAAGGAGTTAATATTGTTAACAAGGCCGTACTACGCAAAGAAACCTACAGATTTAATTCAATTCCTGTTACAGAGCTGTAGTATTTCCCACATTATCAGAAAATAGATAACTCTAAGTTTTACATGAAACCATTAAAAATTGTCAAAATGATCTTGAGAAAAACAACAAATCTGGAGGTATAAAACTCCCAGATGCCTTACTATACTACAAACCTTCAGTAATAAAAACAGCATGGCATTGGCACAGAGATATAATCAATAAAAACAGATAGAGAGCCTAGATATAAATCCACACACCTACGAGCAACGAATCAATGATAAAGGAGGCAAGAGTACACAATGCAGAAAAGACAGTCTCGTCAATGGATTGTGTTTGGAAAGCTCGACATCTACATGTAGCACAGTGAAATTAGAGCATTCTCTGAAATCATATACAAAAATAAACTCCAAGTGTATTAAGTACCTAAATGTAAGACCTGATAATATAAAAATTCTAGAAGAGAATATAGGTAATACTCTATTGGATATATATCATAGGAATATTTTCTTATATCAGTCTCCTAAGGCATAAGAAATTAAAGTAAAAATAAGCAAGTGGGACCTAAATACACTTGAAATATTCTGCACATATAAGGACACTATGAATGAAATTAAAACCCTGCCTGTGTAATTGAAGAACATAATTGCAAACAATACAAGTGACCAGGGGTTAATAGATGTAGGTTAAAAGATGTAACATGGATTTAGGTTACACAACTCAAGGTGAAAAACAAAAACCCAATGAAAAAAAGAGCAGAGTACCTGACAATATTTTTCCAAAGAAAACATACAGATGAGTAACAGGCAAGTGATAAAAATTCTCAACATTACTAATTAGTTAATTTCAATTCAAAACCACAATGAGGTATCACTTCACACTGGTCAAATGGTTATTATCACAAATTCTACAAATAGAAAATGATGGAGATGATGTAGAGAAACAAATCTCTTGTACACTTTGGTAGGAATGTAAATTGGTACAACTTCTATGGAAAACAGTATTCAAATTTCTTAAAAATTTAGAAAGAAAACTACCATATGACCTAGTAATACCTCTCCTAGGAAAAATCTGGGGAATAACACTGAATTGAGAAGAACCAAGGTTCACAATACCACTGTTATAATATGCAAGACAGGGAAACAATCCAAGAGTCCACAGTAGACTATGGACTTAAGAAGATATGATGTTTCTATAAATATGCAATGGAATATTACTCAGCCATGAAAAAGTATAACACATTGCTATTTCAGCATCATGAATGGACCTAGTAAATATTGTGCTTAGTGAAGTAACTTAGACAAAGACAAAATTATATAATATAATTTAAATGTGAAATCTAAAGAATAACAAATATCTGTGTACATCTATCTATAGATATCTATTGATAGATGACAGATAAGTAGATACATAGAAGGATAGATACATAGGCACATGATAGATAGATAAAAATATACATAAATAGATAGATAGATAGATAGATAGATAGATAGATAGATAAATAGATAGATAGGGACATGGTAGAGAGATAGAGAGATTAGATAGACAAGACTAAAGCAGACTGAAAGATATGGATAAAAATTTATGTTTACCAAAGGGGAAGGGAAAGACAATATTATGGTAGGACATTAACAGATACAAAGTAGTGTAAATAAAGGAGAGAAGCAACAAGAATAATCTATATTGATGAGGGAATTATACACAATAACATATAATAATTCTATTTTAAAATTATTGTAATAATTTATAATGCAATATAATGTACAAAGTCGTTGGAATCACTATGTTGTACATCTGAAACTACACAATATAATACATCTACTGTATTTCAATTAAAAATGAAACATTTCATGTGTAATTTATGCTTTATCTGCTGATAGCATCTTCCTTTAATATTGTTTTATTTTTACTTTTTACCTTTTATGATTACTGACTAAAATTATTTCTTTTATTTTGTAAAAATGTTACCAAATTGATGTACACATGTTTATTGCAACTAATTTCCTATTTTTCTCCCTTTAGTCCATATAGTATAGCAGGATATAAAAGTATACCCAAAGAAACAGTTGCAAATTTGTCGTGGTCTCTGCTTAGTATTTTGTTCAAAGTTTTGCATATATTTGCCATTATATTTTTCTTAGAATAGCTCTTTTCTGCACCTCTTTTAAGGTGTCTCGGTTTTGTTTTTTAATCTCATTCAGGTTTGTTTGTCTGGTAAAGCCTTTATTATCACTTTATATCTAAGTGATAACTATGCAAGGTAGAGTATTCTTGGGTGAGAGGTTTCTTATCTCAGTAGTTTGAAAATGGCACTTTAATTACCCTTGGCGGATATTTTCTGCTCAGAATCCTGCTGATAGCCTAAAGGTGGTTCCTTTGTAGAGTATCATAACTAATTTTGAGTCTTCAAAATTTTACTCTGTCATTGACTTTCCAATTTGCATATGACGTGTCTTGAAGGAGGTCTCTTTGTCTTAAAGTTATTGGTGTTTTGCTGGCTCACGGACTTGTATATCAGTTCCTTACCAAGATTCAGGAAGTTATCAACTATTACTACTTTAAATAAACCATCATCTGCCTTCTAAATTTCTTCTCCATCCAGGATTTCACACTAATGTGCACTTCCTGAAGAAGTTTGTTGGCTATTGTAGAATTTCCTCACTTTTTAATATCTTGTATCTCTGCCCTCTCCTATCTTTTCTCGTTTTGTATAAGTGAGTTTGCTAATCTCTCCTACACAAAGACAGTCTTCTTCCAGTGATTTCTGTTGCATTCTTCATCTCACTTATTAAGTTCATCTGGTCCTCCAATAATATTTGGTTATTTTATAGTTTCAGTCTCTTAGGTAATGTATCCCTTATCACCATTTATTTTATTCCTGAGCTCACTAAACTGCTTTCTGAGTTTTGTTTTGTTTTTTGTATTGAGTGTCTGTATGACATCTCTTTGAATTCTGTATTAGTTATACAGCAATATTAAATTACTTTAAGTTTGTTTACTACAGGGTTGACTTTGTGTGTGTGTGTGTGTGCGTGCGTGTGTGCGTGTGCCTGTGCATGTGTGTCTGTGCATGTGTATCTGTGTGTGTGCATGCCCTATAATTTTACTGTAATTGGTCATGATCTTGGTAATTTATTGCTTTGATGACACTAAAAAACAGGTTGGGATTTGGAGTCCTTGCTTTTGTTTTCTGGTGTTTGCAATATTGCACAATATTTGGTTTTACTTACCTGAGCTACCTCTCATAATATTTCAAAATTGCACTTTCTAGTTGCTACTGTCTGGATAAAAGATTGCTTACATTGTCACTTCTTAGACAACTCTGGTAGTTAATGCCACTATTGTCATTGAGCTGGTAAACCCTTCCTTTTATCTGATATCCCTTAAGACTCAGTGCATACATTGAGGAAAGTTGTAAAGACAGGAGTGTATTTGGAATCAGGCAACTGCCTTTGCCATGTCCAATGTTGCAAGGTACCTTTTCTTCACCACTGTAAATGGGGAGTAGGGAGAATGTCGTGAATATCAGAGTGTCTAAAATATGGAAATTCTGTCTGCATTGTGATTCCCTCCTAGTTACTTGTGACCATGAGTACTGGTGCAGTTGGTGGCTGAAGCTGGTGAACCACTGGGACTCTGTTTCTACTGGGCACTCTGAACCTGTGGGCTCTGATACCCTATTCAGTGGGCCTTGGTCGCAGGCACCAACCAGGTTCTTCCCTCAGTTCTGCCACCGTTATGTGATTTAGCCCACCAAACTTCAGCTGTACACATATGTTCTGGAGTATTGTTTTGTGTTGTAGTTATTTTTGTAGAGATGTGATTGTTTCACTGACTGTAGATTTAAGTGTAGAGATAGAAATAATTTAAACTTATGTCACTTTTTTTAAAGTCTGTACTTTTTCATTTAAAATCTTAAATTCTAATAAGGACATTACAAGAACAGTAAAGAGAGTGAACAAATCACCTCCCTTAATATCAGAGTTCTACAAAATATTTTGATTTTCCTGGGTTGTTTTCTTCAATGTTTTTCCCACATACATGCACATTTTACTATAATATATGCCTATAATATCTTTATAATCATTTAAATTATAAAAATATTTCCCTGTGCTGTAAATATAGCCCTGCTGCTTCTCTAATTTATAACTAGTAGCTTGCATATTTCTGTCTTCCCCATCCTTCTTCCCTGTCCCCAATGGAAACCAATACTTGGTACACTACACATATATATGTGATTCTGTTTCTGTTTTTTTATGATTATTTCTCTTTTATCTTTAGTTTCCTCATGTAAGTTATAACGTAGAGTGTCTTTATCTGTATGACTTATTTTCCTATGGGCAACACTCTCTGGGTCAGGTCACATTGTTCGAAATGGCAGAAATTTATTTTTTGATATGACAATGACTATTTATTATGTTATCTATATCTCACATCTACTTCATCCCATCATCTGTTGATGGGCAGTTGAGTTGTTCATCTATCCTTGGCTATTATAAATGATGATGTTATGAACTTTGTGGGTAATATATCCTTTAAAGTTAATGTTTTCATTTTTTTTCAGATTTATATCAAAAACTGAAATTGCTGCAACATATAATGCTTCTATTTTTAGTTTCATTAGCACTGTTTACACTTTTATAATAGTGCATGCATCAATTAATATTTCCACCAACAGTGTACCAGGGTTCCCTTTTATCGACATTCTTATTAACGTTTGTGATTTGAAGACTTTTTTAATAGCCATTTTGGTTGCTGTGAGATTATATTTCATTCTAGTTTTGATTTAAGATTTCCTAATGAATAGCAGCGTTATGTTTCTTTTTATGTGAATGAAAATCTTCCATATGTCTCTTTGTGAAAAGTTTCCATGAAGATCCTTAAACTGTTTTAAAGTTGGGGTCTGTGTTATAAAATATTGTGTCTAATATTCTACATATATATTATGGATACTAACACCTTTTTGGTCTCAATGTCTGAAATTTTTCCTTCTATACTGTGTGTTGTCATATGTCTTGTTGAAGGTTTCCTTTGCTATACAAAAGACTTTGCATTTCACATTTATACAAGAAATAGAATCCCTGTATACGTAGTACATCTAATTTTTACTCAGTAAACTAAAAAGTATTATTGTTAATTTTACCTTTTTTTTAATTTGGGGACAGATCAAAAATAAATATTGCTATCATTTATCTCAAAGTAGGTTCTCCTCATGTTCTTGGTCAGAAATTGAATATTTTCAGGTTTTACATTTAGGAAATTAATCCATTTTTATCTTATTTTGTATTCTATGGAAGGAAGTGCTCATAAATCTTCCTTTCACATGTACTGTCCTATTTTCCCAGAACTACTTGTTGAAGAGACTGCCTTTTCTCCATTGTATACTCTTGCCTACTACATTGTAGACTAATTGAACATATGTGTGAGTTTATTTTTGGAATCTTTATTTTGTTAAATTAATCTATGTGTCTCTTTTAGTGATACACTTTGATGTTATATTACTGTAGTTTTGTAGTATGTTCTAAAGCCAGGGATGTTAATACCCACAGCTTTGTTCATTTTTCAAAGTTAATTTTAGAAAATTTGGGTCTTTCCAATTTTGGTATTAATTTTATTATTTTTCTCATTGTTTTGTAAAGAAACATATGGATTCTGTGAGAATAGTTATTTACTAAAAGAAAAAACATAAGAAAAATATTAAAATATGTGGAATAAATCATACAATATTAAACAACAAATGGATTGCTGTAAAAATCAAAGGAAATATATATAAAGAAAAATGACAAGAAAAACAAAGTCCATGGGGTATAGCAAAAGCAGTGTTAATAGGGATGCTTAAAGCAAAATAAACTCACTTATACAAATAAGAAACATCTCTCCCTTATAACATAATTTTATAAACAAAAGATGTAGCAAAATTAGAAACAAACTTGTTAGTAGAAGGAAAGAGCTGAAAGGTCAGAACATAAACAAAATAATGATTAAAAATAGAAACATTCAATCAAACTAAATAATGGATTTTGAAAGATAAATAAAATTGATAAACTTTAACCAGATTCATGAGTAAAAAAAGAGTACAGATTAATAAGCTCAGAAATAAATGAGAATTTACAGCTTATATCAAAGAAATACAAAGCATCATAAAAAGATACAACAAATTATGTCAATAAAATGGAATCCCTAGAAGAAATGGACAATTTCTGAGAAAGACATAATCTGCAGGATTGAATGAGAAATAGAAAATATTAACAGATTAACACTAATGAAGTTGAATAAGTAATTAAACAAAATCCCCCAAGAAACAAAATTACAGGCCTAGACAGCTTCACAGGAGACTTCTGCCAAATGTTTAGAAAAGAGCTATCACCTATACTTCTCAGAGAATTTTAAAAATTTGCAGAGGAAGAAGGCTTCCTACCCCAACTTTCTGTATCACACTATTACTAAGACTGGAAGAAATACCTCCAAAAATTACAGGTTAAATATTACTGATAAGCATAGATGTAAAAATTATCACTAAAATGTTAGCAAATCAAAAAATACATTAAAAGGATTTTACAGTATGATTAAGTCCCTTTTATTCCAGGGATGCAAAAGTGATACATTACCTACAAATTAATCAATATGATACAACACAGTAACAAACTGAAGAATAAAAATTAAATGGTCACATCAATAGAGTCATAAAAATGTTTTGACAAATCAGTAAATGTTTATGATTATATATCTCCTCAAATTGAGCATGAGGAAACATGCCTCATCACAGTTAAGGTCATATATGACAAGAACACAGATAACATGACACTCACTGATTAAAAGCTGAAATCATCTCCTTTAAGAGCAGGAAGAAGACAAAAATGTTGACTCTTACCACTTTTATTCAGTATAGTATTGGAAATTCTAGCCATAGCTTTCCAAATTAAATGTAAATATAATATAGCTAATTAAGAATTGGAGTAAAAGTATCTGTTTGCTGATGACATACTTTAAATTGAAATCCTAAAGGTGGCACTACAAAACTACTATGGCTTGTCAATGCATTTGGTAAAATTTCGGAATGTAAATTTAACATACAGAAGTCTTGCATTTCTGCACACTAACGACATGCTAACAGATAGAGAAAGTGAGGGAACTGTCTCATTTACAGTTAGATTACAAAAAATATATCTAGAAATATATCCAGCCAAGGAGGTAAAAGATCTGTACACAGAAATCTATAAAATATTTATAACAGAAATTGAAGATAATGCAAACAGATGAAAGGATATACTGTGTTCATTGATGAGGAAAAAATATTGTTTAAACGACAGTACTAGCCAAGAAAATACACTAATTAAATTCAGTGCCTATCAAAATACCAAGGGCATTTTGAGAATTTACAATAAATAATTTAAAAATTTACATGTAAATACAAAAGAGATGAAATCACTGAAAAGAAAAGAAAACAAACAATAAACACAAATATATTTAAAAAAATAACAAAGAGGATGTATCATTTTCCCTGATTTAATACTATAATACAAAACTACAGTAATGAAAAGAATATGGTAGTGGCACAGAATGAACAGAATAATGGAACACAAAGAATGCCTAAAAATGTAATCAGACAGTTATGGTCACTTAGCCCATTACAAAAAATGAACATACAGTGGGGGAAAGGTAACCAACAGGCATATGAAACCGGTCAACATCACTAACCATCAAAAAAATGCAAGTCCTAAACACAATGTGATTTTAAGTCAGTCCTGTTGGAATGACTATTATCAAAAAGATAATAAATATAAGTGTTGGTGAGGATGTAAGAAAAACAACCCTGATGCACTGCTGGAGTGAATGTAAATTTGTGCTGCCACTGTGGAAAACAGTATGCAGTTTTACCTAGAAATTAAAAATAAAATACAATCCAACATTTCCATATATGGATACATATTCCAAGAAAATAAAAACACTAAGTAGAAATGATAAATTCAAACCTATATTCACTGCAGCATCATTTACAATAGGCAGGATATAGAAGCAAATTAATTGCTCATCAATAGATGATGGATAAAGAAATTATGTGTTTATAGAATATATATATTCCTATCTAATTTTTTATTTTTATATTTTATAGAGTTATGTATATTTATATATTTATATGTATATATATATATATACTCACAAACACAGATAAAAATACAGTGGGTTATTACTCAGCTATAAAAAGAATAAGTTCTTGTCATTTGTAAAAAATGGGTCGAACAAGAGGGTAAAATGCTTAGTGAAGTAAGTCAGACAAAGAATGACAAATGTTGTATGATTTTACTCATATTTGGAATTTAAATCAAATGAAAATAACACAACAGAAAATGAGATATAGATATACAAAGAAACAGGTTGCTCACAAGAAGGAGGGAAATAGCATGAGGGAAAAGAAATATTTGACAAAAATTAAAAGAAAACATTTTCCAGTTGCAAATTAAATGAGTCAGGGACAAGAAATGTGCTATATGGGGAATAGTAAATGACTATGAAATATCGTTAAATAGCAACATATCATAACTAGATATATTCAGGTGATCAGTTTGAAATCTATTAATAATAGCTAAGAGTATGTTGTGTAAGAGAAACTAACACAGTTTATAGATTAAAGTACACTTCAAAAACATACAAACATACTTATAAAAAAAGAAATTAGATATGTAGTTAAAAGAGACAGGGGTTGGTAAAGGTGGATTTGATTAATGCACTCAAAATCTACAAACCGTCAGCTGTAAAATAAACGTGTTGTAGGGATGCCCCATAGTAACATGAAAATTAAAATTAATACTGCTTTATGTTATATATGAATGTTGTTAAAAGCCTAGATCCTAAGTTTTCTCATCACAACCAAAACACAAATTGTATTTTTTAATATTGTATCTAAATATGATAATTAATTCTCCCTAAAGTTGCTATGATATTTATTTCATGATATTTGTAAATCATATTACTATCCTGTGCACCTAAGCTTACACAATGTTCTACGCCAATTATATATCAATAGAAGTGGAAGGAAAAATGGAAACACAATGGTCATTTTTTTCCCATGTCATTTCTCATGATTGTTTCTGCAGCAAGTAAACTTGAGTCATGATATACTTATCCTATTTAAAGATACCAATAAATAAGTGATTCTAATAAATAATACATAAAGATACTAATATAATTAGTGTTTCACCATGCCTTAAACTTTCTTCCTATTAACAGCCCACTGCTTCTGTAGGCATCAATATTTCACTCTGTGTATTCATCTGAGATTAGTGAATGGATACAAAAGTTAACCCTGGCAGCTCTTGCTGTTGGTTATAAAGTTCACTGTCTCTGACCGATGGTCTCAACTCCACGACAGCATCGGTAAGAAAGGATCATGCTAGGTTGCAAAAAATCTCAGCATGGTAAAATCTCAGAACTCCAGAAATTCTTAAGTGTTCTCCAATGGGAATGCAATACTGACAAAAAGTTGATTTTGGATAACAATGTGGGGTGTTCTCATGGATGCATTATGGGATGTGAGGATAATACCTGAGATCCAAAACAATTTTATTGCTCAAGTGCTGGGCAAAGAACTGTAATGTTTCTGCATTATTAGCACTGAGGACTGCTTTCAAAATGATGACTACGCTCACTCTACTCCAGGTAGTTAAAGGAAAGAAAGGTTAGTGCAATTTCTAGGAGAACGGGAATAAGTCTGTGGTTCACTCTCTATAAATTAGTCAAAGGGTGTTCAAAGCCAAAATAAGTTGTGTCAACAATGAAAATTAGAAGAAAAAAATTAGACATAAGCTTAAATTATAACAGAGACACTGGCATGTGTTGGGCTCTGGGGACTGGAGAATGTGTTTCTCTCAGTCCAATTCAAGGTTTCAGTGGCTTGGCCCTAGCATCAGCTTGGGATTCAATGAACAGGTAACAATTAGTATACAGGAAGAATTATAATCTACCTCTCCCTGATCAGAAGAAAATCTGGTGGCTCAATGAATCTCTTAATAAACAGAGATTCTGCCAGATGCAGAGGAATATTTCACTGATGACTCAACTAAGACAAACAGTTACAGCTTAACAATCCATCTTCACACACACACACAGTGGTAGACAGATTTGTAGTATTTAGTGGGAAGAATTCAGTGGGCAAATCTCAGAGAATAACTTTCAAAGCAACAGCCAACTTTTGTACTTTTGCCAATAGCCTAGTTTTCCAGGTAGAAAACTACAGATGGACAAACAAACAATATTCTTCTTTAGGATTTCTAATTTTTAAAGTAAACTGTAGCTTTTGATTTATCAGTATAGAACCTTGTTAATATGATCACGGTAAGACCCACTGTCTGATTAGATAG
Organism: Vicugna pacos; assembly: GCF_048564905.1. Classification (NCBI taxonomy): domain Eukaryota; kingdom Metazoa; phylum Chordata; class Mammalia; order Artiodactyla; family Camelidae; genus Vicugna; species Vicugna pacos. Next base: position 6,076,379 of record NW_027328738.1, read on the forward strand.
CGGGAAACTAGCTGCTGAAACAGCCCATCTGAATCCCAGACTGCTAATGTAAGCAACAACATAGCCACCATCAGAATTGAGCTGACAAACTTAAAAGCTTGATGCTTCTGTTGTAGGAAAAACCACTGCTGTCCAGACACTGTTCTCCTACTGCAAGTGGGCTCTTTTGTTCTCTTGGTAAAGGTCATATTTGTGGGATGTTGCAAGAGCTTACCCTGGCCCATTTGCCCTTTCTCCAGATTATCAAAGGCTTACTTCACATCTGGAGACAAACTTTCAGGACTCAATGCTGCCATTCCACTCTTATCAGCTGACACTGGCTGCATGATTTTGAGCAGGAGCCTTAGATACCCAGACCTTGCCTACAAATTTTCCAGCATTTCAGGGCATTTCACATTCTGAAAATGTTTCATAATTTATTTTAAATTAATGGGAAATTGTCAAAATCTTCCATGAATATTTTATATTTCCTAATATCTGCAGAAAATTGGTATTCTTGCAGTTGGACAAATATTTAATTCCACCACCCTGACCTTTTAGTCCACATATTTTAGAATGCAATTTGGTTACTGAATAAGACCACCCCAACCAAGGTGCTACTACCTCTTAAATACTTACTGTGTGAAGGTTAGAATGGGCGCAAGTTATTTGTTTTGTATAAACCTTCATTAAATGTTTGCAATGGCACTCTCTCCTCTGGAAAATCTCTGATTCTAAGAAGTAAATTAATTAGAAGTGGGTATAGTTATAAGTATGGTGAAGAGAATCAGCTATTTTGGGGTGGGTGGGTGATGAAGAGACAGGAAAAAATCCAGCAAATGAGAATGGAATGCTTTAGGCCTCCAGAGGCTTGAATTAAGAAGAACATAATACTTTGTCTTCTGTACCTACCTCCACTTACTGTCTTGATTGACTAGTCCTTGGGCTTTGAAAAGAGCTAGTTTGCTGTGAAGAGTAAAGAACATAATGAAATAGTTTGAAAACCATGATAGTTTTGTTGTTTCAGGAAAGTAGACTTTGCTTGAAGTCAACATGTATTTTTCATTTACTAAATACTAAATGCATCCTGTGGCATGTGCTGTGCTTGCTGTGCTGGTATCCAAGTTAGACAAGGAAAGGTGGAGAGACAGAAAACATCTGTAGGAGGTGGTTTCTGTGCTGAGACTGGGAAAGTCTAAGTAGGTAAATGGAGGACACCCAAAGTCCAAGGATGAGCTGGAGCAAAATTGGTGATGTTGGATTTAATATGATTGACAAGCATTTGCCTGGATGTATCACCAGATACAGTGAAACATAAAGAAAAGCCAAGGTAGTCAGATGCCAGATTTATTAGAAATGACTAAACTAAGTTGAGTTTGTGGGCTTAGAGTTGGAAAGGCATTAAGTGCCACCCTGAAGACGTAAGCTTGTCTTTGGCTGGAACATAAAAGAAAAATAAATTATTGACTAGAAAATATAGCATAGACTCTTGAGGACAGGAAATGAGGGCACCAATTAGAATGCTTTTTGAAGAGCACAAAGAAGAACATAGATAAAATTACTTCTTAAATTCTACCACATGCTGAATATGCTATCTGGGACTACATCATGTGACCTTTATGATTCCAGGGATGACATAATAGATACCAAGATTCCAGGGCCGGTTCCTGCATTTATCTCCTGTTCCAAACTATCCTAACTTAACAGTTTTAATACTTTCCAGGATGAACCAGAAACCACTTAGTATTTTTCCCTCTCTCCATGTTTTAGACATTTTCCAAATTCTTCCATTTTCTCTTCTTACTTACGAGAAATTACTTAAATTTACTCCCATATTGTTCCATCAAAAGATCATATCAAATATTTCTTATTTTCTTTAAATGGTAACTTAGTCTCCCGTTTAACTCTTAACTCTATTTAAAAAATAAGGAAAGGAAAATACAGGTACACATCTATGTTTATTGTTCAAGTAAGAAAATTGCAGATATTTGTCGACATTTGCCAACATCAATTTTAATCTTTGTTATCCTGCATGATCTGATAGTGTTCTGGGTGATCAGTTGTAAATAGGATGACGTTCATAAACTGAAGACGGCTGATGAGTTGGCCTTCGAAGAGAGGTAGCTGATGAATCAGTTATCACTGGCACTGGAAACCATGGGTTGCTCCCTGGTTGACGTTAAGAAAAATGACCTTCATTGGCAGATATTTTGTGATATCAATTTGTAAAAGTAGAAGGCTCCACCATCAGTCCAAAATAATTGTTCTGTATTGGAGACAAGATGCTGTACTGTGAAGTAGAATTTGTAGTTGTAATGGAGTTCACAACATGGCCATTTATTTAGTGTAGCTGCTTTGAGAGTGCCCGTGGACAGTGGTCAACTGATTTAAAATAGCACGTTGATCCAATGCAATTTGTTCTGGTGGTCTAACTGACATTGATGATGGAGAAGAAAAATCAGGTCTGATCGTAGTAGTTGTACCACTAATTATGTGGCTAATAGAGGGCTTTCTTATTAGAGGCATGTTTAAATTTGCAGAAGGTAAAAATGCACTTTCTCCACTAGTGTCAGACACAAAACCAGAATTATGATTATCCATATTACCCCCTGCTTTAAAGTGCTTCATGTCAAAATCTTCAGCCAATGAAGATAACAGAGAGGCATTTTTCATCCCAAGTCTTCTTTTCATTCCCACTGAAAGCTGGGGACAGCCTCGTTTTATATTTGGATTATGGTAGAACTGCATCTACAACCAAAGGAGAAATTTTAGTAATATATAAACCAAAATACAACACAACAATAAACCTAACTTATAAAACCTCAGATTCAATGCTTACTCTGCAAAGATAATATCGTCAAAATATGAACATTCCTGACTATATTTTGAAATTCCTTATTTGGAAAATACACATTTAAATATTATAGTCCTCAAATTGAAGAATTTATCATTTGCGGTAATGGTGAATGCCAATTTGAAAAGCAGCTTTAATACATTTACTTAGATTTCTGGAAAGATTCATAGTTGCAAGCAAAATTTCTTATAATCTTGAATAATAAAGGCACTGTCTTCATTTTTTAGAAAAAATAAAGAATTTTAGCCTTATTATTTTTATACAATTTTCAAAATCTATATTTAAATTTATATTACCATAGACTGATGTATGAAAAGTAATTTTATATATGTTACCAAGTGGTAACTAAAATTTCTGAATCCATTTCTTAAAACTGAGACACCTTTTTCTTCTGCCAGAAAGTCAGCTAGGCAAGCAGATATTTGAAAATTCTAACTCACTTTACTAAACACATAAAGGTTAAGCTGTCTAACTAAACTTTTCATATTTCCAGTTTCAAATATTCTGTAAGGGGCCTTTCTTTCCAAAACTTCCTTTTTAAAGACATCTTCATCAATCACTATGGAAGTTCCATTAACATCCCACCAAATGGATTTAAATTGGTCACTCCCAGGCATTTTCCATAGGTTTCTTGTAAATGTCAGAGAACGAAAATCATTATCTTCATCTGGTTCAGAGACACGTTGTGTGTAACATGGTCTTTTTATCAAGGATTCCTCAGACAAAGTCTGAAAAGCATTTTCTTCAAACATAGACCTCAAGTCCAAGTCTCCAGAGAATGTTTGATCAAACAATATAGATCTATCGGAGTTTCCTGAGCCAGTTGGTCCATCTTTATGAGACACATCCTGAATTTCTGAAGAAACATGTGCCATCTCAAATAACTTTTTGTACATCTACTTTTCTAATCTGCATGATTTTGAGCACTGCAGCCTCAAATGCTGCTTTGGCAGGCCTGCTGAGATAAACTGCTAGGCCACCACAATGGTTCTCATCTTGAGTAACTGTGACATCACAAAATGACTGGTCTCCTAGCAACTAAAGTGTGACGTTCAGTTTGTTTCCTTCTCATTCATCCAGTTAAAATGAAACATATTGGATGCTTTCTTTATAGTTTGATCTGCAAATATTATCCCCACAAAATCTTTTTATATAATTTAATTTTGGTGTCTATGAAATAAAACCAATCTCCATCCTTTTGTAGAGAAATTTTTACCAGATTTGTGAGCAGAGTTTAAATGCAAAAAATATATAAAATAATTTTAAAGTTTTGGAAATTAAAGTGAAATTTGTGCAAAACCTGTACAGAAAATGTATAATGTTTTCATTATAATTTGTAATTAAACAGAAACATAATTTGATTTGGAAATAGAAATATGTATTTATCTGTGTACTTTACAATACATAGCTCTATATTCAATACATGAGCAGAATAAATATCAATTAATTTTTTATGTATATATATAAAAAGTAAATATTTATGAAATAAAATTAGATTAAAATAATGAATCAAATTTAAGAAATCCCAAAGGGGGAATTTTTGTTTTAATTTTTAATTCAGTGTTATAAGTAAAACAAATGCAATTTAATATTCTATTTTAAAATTACAAAAGAGAAAATCTTATTGTTTATTTATAAATATTTATTTTTGCCATTCTTACACTCAGAGGTTTTTCAGTCCCTAGAAGGAATAAATTTTCCTGTCATCTTTATAATCCATACACTTTGGGCTTCTGTTAAGTGTTCCAAAATGATGTTGATAAATACACTTATGCACAAGATCCTGGATTCAATATGTAGTGCCTCCACTAAGGGGCAAACAAACAATCAAAAAAAAAATAACATTATATGTGGTTTGGTGTGGAAAACACCAGGTTATGCATTTTAGTGAGCAATATGTTTCTCAGTCCTGAAACAGCTGGCATTGTTAGTAAAATACGGCATTTTAAGGCAAGAGTTTTGTGCACTAATTTTAAATAAGAGCTATGTTCTGTATCAGTAAACTGAAATAAATCCACTTCTACCAAAAGTTATATTTTTTATATAGAAATAAATTCTATTAAACATAAGCCATATTCAAAATGAGAGGGTAAATTTTTAAACAAATAAATGTACAGTCAAGCTACAATGTAAATTTTTCTTTCAGTATATGTATATACCAGTCTAAATAAACATTAGCAACCTGAATTCATTGCATATTTTAAGTATTATAAACTATATGTAAGCAGGATTTAGTCCAGTTTCATAAATATTATTTAACATATGCAAATCAATATATGTGATACCATCCATTAATAAGCAGAGAACTCAAAAATAACAATCTCTAAAAATGTAGGAAAATTATTGACAGATCTGATTTTAACTTTTTTATAAAATATTCTTAATGAATTCACTTTAGATAGATGTAACTAAACATAATAAAAGCCATATATGAAAAACCCATGACTAACATCAAGTTCAATGTTAACATACAGGAAGGTTTTCTTCTGTTCCAGTAAAAAGAAAAAGTAGCTCATTTTCACAAGTCCTAAATTACACTACTGGAAGACCTAGCCAGAACAACTAGTCAAGAAAAAATATAAAAGGCATCCAACTTGTAAAAAAGCAGTAAAATTTTTACAGATGACATAATTATGCATAGGTAGAAAACTCCATAGACTCCTCCAGTGACTTCTAGAAATAATGAACAAACTTAGTAATCATGCAGAATAAAAAATCAATATACAAATATCCATTGCATTTTTATATAGTAACAACACATTATCAGAAAGAGAAATTAGGAAAACAACTCTGTGTATATTTATAACACATAGAATAAAATAGGAAAAAATTTGATAAGTGAAATAAAAGATCTAAACATAGATCTATAAATTACATGTGCAAGAAATATAATTAAACAAAATAAATTGATATTCTGTGCTTATGAATTGTATAAAATGTGAGGAACTATTCTAACGTATCTTTTACATGTTCAATATCCCCTGCACTACTTAATGAGGAGAATGTCTAATCTTCATTTTATACTCTTGCTTCCTTTATCATGGGTTAATTGATCATATTTGTGAGGGATTATATCTGGTTGCTCTATTCTCTTCTATTGATTGGTGTCTGTTTTTGAGCCTGTATCATGTTGTTTAAATTACTAAAGCTTTGTAGGACTGTTTAACATCAGAGAACTTCACACTATTAGACTTAATACACATTTTCAACATTATTTTGGCAACTCATGATCTATGTGGTTATGTAAAATTTTGAAATTATTTGCTCTAATAAATGGAAAAATCTAATGGGTATTTTGACATGAATCACACTATATGTAGATTACTTTCGGTAGTATGGTTGTTTCAACCACATTGTTTCACATCATTAACATAAGAGATCTTTTCATTTCTTTGGATCAGTTTTAATTTCCTTCATCAATGTTTTTTTCTTAACGTATATGTTTTCTCCTTATTTGTTAACTTCATTTCTATTTATTCATTACATATATATATAATTATATATATTATATTTGTAAACATGTTTCCTACACAAATACAACAGGCAGAAGGCAGTGGCAAGACATATTCAAAGTCCTGAATGAAAGAAAGCTGTAATCTAAGATAATTTAGCAAGCAAGGCTATCCTTTAGAGTAGGAGAGATAAATAACTTCCACAAAAGCAAATACTAAAAGAATTTAGCAACAGAGAAAGAAATAATGAAAGATATACTCTAAATAAAAAAGAAGCTGGATGCTATAGAAAGGAGAAAGGCATAATAAGAAAGGCAATAACTACGATGTCTTTCAATAGAATAAAAATGATGTTTTAAAACAGGACATCAAAAATTTAAGGGTCAAAGAGTAAAACAGGACAATACAGAGTATTTTCTTCTTGTTTCTGTTCTCCAAAGGAGGGGTTAGAATTTGTTTTCCTATCAGTTAAAATAAACACATTAAGTAATTGTTCAATATACATACAATACAGGGCGACCATAAGTCAAAAGTTTACAATGAAGTCACAAAGCCAAAAAGAATCCAAGATAGTAAAAGAAAACTTATCAAGCCATATAAAGAAAAGGAAATGAACAAAAAGTAAATACAAAATCAACTGGAAAATGAAGTCCAAAATGGAAATAAACACTAGTCTATCAATAATTATCACAAAAGTTAATGGACTTAGTGCTTAAATCAAAAGATATATATTGTCAGATGGGATAATATAACAAGACATTACATTATGAAGCATACAAGAGAGCCACATTAGTAAGAGGAACACATATCATTTGAAAGTCAGACGATGGACAAATACATTCCATGCAAATGCACATGACAAGAAAGCAGGAAAAGCAGAACAGACTTCACACAAAATAGACTTTACAACAAAGGCCATAGAGAAAGGTAAACAAGGACATGATATAATGATTAAAGCAGCAATACAAAATGAGAGTATTATACTCATTAAGATATATGCATTCAATATAGTAGCACCTAAATACATAAAGCAAATACTAATAGATAAAAAGGGAGAAATGGATGGGAACACAATCACAGTAGGAGGCTATAACTTCCCATTACCATCACTAGACTGGTCTATCAGACAGAAAATTAATAAGGGAACAATGATACAAAAAGATACAATAAAATAATTGGAGTTGGTTGATATTTTCAAAACAGTACTTCTCCCCAAACACAATATACATTCTTTTCCAATTCACATGGAATATTTCTAGGAAATTTTATGTACTCAGGCACAGAAGAAGATTCAACAAATTTAAGAAGATAAAAATTATTTCAAGCAACTTTTCTGAGTATAATACCATGAAACTAGAACTCAATCACAGAAAAACATGGAGAAAAATGACAGCATATACATTAAAATATATGGTACTGTAACAGGGGGGAGGTGAATAAGTAAAAGAAGAAATTAAAAAAATATCTTGAGAAATATGACAAAACACTACACAATGTCTATGGAATACAGTTAGAGCAGGCTTAAGTGGGAAGTTCATAGTGACAAGGCCCTCCTCAATGTAGAAGAGCAATTTCAAATAACTAATCTAACGTTCTGTGTAAACTAATCATGAATAAAACAGTAATCAAAACCAAAAGTCAACAGAAAGATGGAAATAAGAACGATCAAAGAAGAAAGTATTGAAATACAGATTAAAAAATAGAAAAAATCAATCAAACTCTTTTTTGAAATAGTAAACAAAATTGACAAAACACTGGAGAGGCTTACCAACAAGAAAAGAGGGAGAACACAATTAACATATGAAATGAAAATGGAGAAACAACAAAGTGTACAACAAATTTGCATAATATCATAAGGGAATACCATGAGCAACTGTATGGAAACAAACTGGATAACCAGGAAGAAATGGATAAGTTTTTGGAAACATTCAGCCCACCAATATTGCAACAAGAAGAAATTAACTTTTGAACAGACAGATCACCAGAAATGGAATAGAATTATCAATAAAATAATAAAAACTCTGCAAACAAAAATTCAGACCCAAATAGATTCACTGGGGAATTTGACCAAACATACACATAAAAATCCATACCAGTCCTCCTCAAACTCTTCCAAAAGATTGATATGGAGAGAGTACTACCAAACTCACACTGTAAGGCCAAAATCATACTGATACCAAAACCAGACAAAGACACTACCCCCAGCGAAAACTATAGGCCAATATCATTGATAAACTTAGATGTAAATGTCCTTAAGAATTTATTAACAAACAGAATCCAAAAGTATGTAAAAACAGATCATACACCATTGTCAAGTTAGGTTCATCCCAGGAACACAAAGATGGTTTAACATATGCAAATAAATTAATCAATTGTGATACACCATCTCAACAACAGAGAAGACAAAAAAAATTATCATACCAGTAGAAGCAGAGAAAGCATTTGATAAATTTTAAGGCATATTTGCAATAAAATTTCAATTCACAGTGGGCATAGAGGGACCATATCTCAACATAATGAAAGCTATTTATGACAAACCTATAGCCAGCAAAATACTCAATGGTGAAAAATTGAAAACTTCCCACAAAATCCTGAGACAAGGCAAGGATGCCCATTCTCACAGATTCAATTCAATATAGTCTTGGAATTCCAAGCCACAATGATCAAGCAAGAAAAAGAATTAAAATTTCAGAATGGAAAAGAAAAGGTAAATTTGTCACGATATGCAGACTTGACACTATATATAGAAAAATGTAAAAGCTTCATAAAGAATTACTTAGGCTAAAAAAGGAAATGGGAAAGTACCCAGAATAATGTACAAAAGCCAATTACATTTCTTTACACTACCATTGAATCAACAGGAAAACATAATATAGAAACAACCACTTTTATAACTACACTCCAAATTATAAAATGCTTAAGAATAAATCTGACCAAGGAAGTGAATTAATTATACATGAAGAACTAGAAAACATTGATTGAAGAAATCAGAAAAGACTTGAAGAATTGAAAAGACACCCAAAAGTCTTGTAATGGAACAAACAATATGGTTAAAATGGTCATACTGCACAAGGCAATCCACAGACTTAAAGTGATTTCCTTTCAAATTATGCAAAACATTTCTTTTAAGGACTGAAATAAATGATCCTAAGATTTACAAAGAACCATAAAAGATCCATAAATTCCAAAGCAATATTAAAGAAAAAGAAAGAGGTTGGAAGAATAAACCACCTGGTCTCTATATTCTATTGCAGAGATACAACAATCAAAATGACAAGATATTGGTACAGAAACAGGCATATGGACCAAAAGAACAGAACAGAGGGCCTAGGAATAAATCTACAGGCCTTTCTTCAATTATACATTGAAACAGTAGCCAGGAAAATGACAAGAAAAGAAGATCTCTTCACCAACAAGTGTTGGGAAAACTGGGTAGCAGCATGCAGAGCAATGGACTTAGAACACTCCTTCACTCCATACACAAGAATAAACTCAAAATGGCTTGAAGACTTAAATGTAAGACAAGACACAGTAAATCTCCTAGAAGAAAACATAGGCAAAACACTCTGAGATAAATCTCAGCAATGATCTCCTAGAACAGCTTACCTATGTAATGGAGGTAAGAGCAAAGTTAATAAATGGGACCCAATTAAACTTATAAGCTTTTGCACAGCAAATGGAACCATAAACAAAGCAAAATAACAAACAACAGGGTTAAAGATTATATTTAGAATTGACGCAATAGAAAAAGTCTTAATTTCAAAAATATAAAGACTACATACAATCTAATAATAATAAAAAAAACAAGAAACCCAATCTGAAAATGGGCAGAAGCCCTAAACAAGCCATTCTCCAATAGAGACACACAAATGCCACATAGATATAAGAAAAATAATTGCTCACTATCATTATCAGAATAGAGTAATTCAAAACTATAATGAAGTACCACCTCACACTAGTCACAATGGCCATCATTCAAAAGTCCACAAACATAAAATGCTGGGGTAGCTGTGGATAAAGGGAACCCTCCAACAATGTTGGAGGGAATGTAGTTTGATGCAGTCATTGTGGAAACCAGGATGGGGATTCTTCAAAAGAATAACAATAGACTTAATATATGATCTAGCAATTCCACTTCAGGGTATATATCAAAGGGAAACCTAAATCAAAAAGACACTTGCACTACAATGTTCTTAGCAGTGCTATATACAATAGCCAAGACATGAAAGCAACCTAATTGCCAACAACAGATGACAGTATTCAGAAGTTAAGTCGTATTTAAAAAATGGACTACTATTCAGCAATAAATAATGATAAAACAATGACATTTGCAGTAAAATGGACGTCCCCAAAAAGTGTCATTCTATTTGAAGTTAGCCAGAAAGAGAAAGAAAAATAATGCATGACATGACATATGTGGAACCTTAAAAAAATTTGGTTGAGAACACTTTGATTTCATCTACAAAATTGAAACACACTCGCAGATCTACTAAACAATTATATGATTACTGTGGAAAGGGGCTGTGAGAGGATATTTTTGGGAGCTGTAGAGTTATAAATGTTTTCCACTAAATATAAAAATAGATTTTTTCAAAATTTCTCTTGTATGACACAGGGCAGTAAGTTAAATATCATGAAGTAACGTTTAATAGGCACACAAATATATGCATGTACAGGGACAATGTGCTATACACAACAGATTGACACAGTGCAAATGGCAGTACTTCAATGATAAAAAAATGAATAAATATGTAAATAAAAAAATAAATAAATAAATAAAAACTATTTAATAATAAATGAAATACAAAGATTCACACTACTTTACACCTCAAGAATCTAGGAGAAAACAGATAAAATAAAGAAGAAAATTGAATGAATGAGAGTAAGGCAATTAACAAGACAAGCAATAGAAAACATAAAAAAATATACCTAAGTCTGTTTCTTTTAAACATAAACTGGACAAACGTTTAGTTTGGCTAAGAAAATAAAGACTCAAATAAAATTAGAAATTAAAGGGACGATATTACCACTTATGTTGTAGAGATGCAAAGCATCATAAGAAATTACCTCTAGCCAGTGATTTGAATGACCTAAAACAAAAGACAAATTCCCAGAAACATATGTCTTCCAATACTGAATCAAGAAGTATTTAGAAAGTTAAATAGAGCAAAATTTTGTTTGAATAAATCAATAATCCAAACTTCCAAAACCAGGAAAAATTTACAAGATGACTTTACTGGTGAATTCTGTCTTACATTTGAAGTCAATTTTCCACCAATTATTCCCCAAATTTTCCCAGAATTTGAAGAGGGTGAAAGATTCCAAACATATTTTATGATGCGAGCTTTATTTGCATAAAAATGCTAGAAAGGATATTATATGCAAAATATAGAATATTATCCCTGATGAACATATGTGCCAAAATTCTCAACAAAACACAAGCAAAATGAATTCAACAACACATTTAATGTATCATACACATACATGAGTAAAGGGATTTATCCCTGGGCTTAAGGATACTTCATAATATTCAAATCAATAAAGGTGACATGCCACACTAATAGAATGAGAAATAAAACTCACATAATCATTTCAATATGTGCAGAAAGAGCATTGTATATAATGCAACATCCTTTTAAGATACTCCCAACAAATTAAATTAACCCTGTCATTGGCAGGATATCATATACACACAAGCACTGTGTGGAAAGAAGCGAAGCAATTCTCTGTTTATTGATTCTTAGAAGTAGGGATTATATAGGACTTACACAATGCCTCACATATCATCTAAGTTATAACAATGTTAATAATCTTGTTATTTATGTCCCCATGCTCCTGCAGTAAGCGCAGGATGTTAAATGATCAAGGATTGTTTTAAAGTTCATCACGGAATTTCATTAAGTAGGCCATCTCTTATCCAGCTGGCTGTTCCTGTCTTAGGATGTTCTCCTCTGAGGAAATTACCCAGCATATGCTATCCAGCCATCCATACTTGATACATTGAGTAGGCCATTTGTTATCCAGCCTGGATATGTGACATTCCTCACAGTTTTTTATCATTTCAGCCCATGGGCTTATTCTCTAGAGACTTCAGACAGGGGCCTACATACCCAACATCCCTTGACTGAAAAATGGATGAAGAAAATTTGATGTGTATATGCAATGGAATCAATACTTTGCATTCCTACCAACAATGTCCAAGGTGTTACTTTTTCTCCACAATCTCACCAACATCTATTTCTTTTCTTTTTGATGAGACCCTTCTGACAATTGTGAGGTCTTGTCTCATTTTTGGTTTATGACTTTCCAAATAATTTATAACTATGTACATATTTTCATGTGTCAAATAGCCAACTGTATGTTTTATACAGAAAATTGATTCAGATATAACTATTCAGTTCCTACAGACATTTTTTTTTAATTGGATTGTTTGGTCTTTCTGTTTTTGTTTTAGGGTAATAGCTTGCCATATATTTTGGATATTAACAATTGATTGGAAAATATCCATTGAAATATATTCTCCCATTGTGTTGGTTGACTTTTCATTTTATTTATCATTTCTTCTGCAGTGTAAATCTGTTTCGAGTGATACAATCATATTTTGTTAGTTTTGCTTCTGCTTCCCTTACCAGAGGAGACATATGAAGAATCAAACTATGCCCAATGCCAGAGTGTAATTCTTATGTTTTACCCTAGCATTTTTTGTTTTCAGGTTTTATGTTTTATATGTCCAGGAGTGGGATTTCTGGGTCATAAAATAAGTGTATTTTTATTTTTTAAAGTAAATTCCATAGTGTTTCCAAAATGGTTGCACCAATTTTCATTCCCACCAACAGCGTTGGAGAGTCCCTTTTTGTCCACAACTCCCCAGATTTTATTATATGTAGACATTGGGATGACAGCCCTTTTCATTAGTGTGAGGTTAAACATTATTTTATTTTTGTCTTGCCTTTGTATAATGATTAGCAATGTGTGCACGTTTTTATGTTCCTGTTTGTTATCTGTGTGTCTTTTTAGGGAATTCTCTTCTGCTCATTTTCTGGCTGAGTTTGTAGATTTATGAAATGGAGTTGAATGAACGATTTGAGTGTTTTAGAAATTAGTCACTTGTTGATTGCATTGTTTCCTAAAGTTTTCTCCCATTTGGAACTTCATCTTTTCATTTTGTTTATTTTGCTGTGTAGAAGCTTTTAAGTTTAATTAAGGACCTATTTTTTTATTTTGCTTTTATTGTTTTCAGCTTGGGATTGTGACATGAGAAAATTTTGCTACAATTTTTGTCTTGTTTTGACTTTGTGAGTTTCCAGGAGATTTATTGTGTCATGTATTAGATTCAGATATTTAAAACCGTTTGAATTTATTTTTATACAGTGTGAGGGAGTGTTCTAATTTCATTGATTTACATGTAGATATCTATCTTTCTCAACATCACTTACTTAAGAATGTCTTTAAGGCATTGTATATTTTTGTTTCCTTTGTCATAGTTTATTTGACCATAGGTGTGATGTTTTATTTCTGCCTCTGTGTTCTGTTCCAGTGATTTAGATGTTTCTTTGTTTTCCAGCATTGTGCTCTTTTGATTATTGTATCTTTTTAATATAGTCTGAGATCTGGGCGTGTTATGGGTTATGCTTCCAAATTTGTTCTTTTTCCTCATTGTTTCTTTTGCAGTTCTGGTACTTTTGGTGTTCCATACAAATCATAGGACTGTTTTTACTTCTGTGGAAAGTATCATGTAGTTCAATCTGAATCAATTTATATCTGTAGACATAGTTTGTTGTATGTATATTTTAACAATATTAATTCCTCTAAACTAAAACCGTGAGATTTCTTTCCATTTCTTTGCATCTTCTTCAAATTAATTTATCAGTGTCATATAGGTTCCATTATTTTGGATTTTCCATAGGCTTTTCATTTTTTGATCTGATTTCTTATGGATTTTTTAAAATTGTTATATTTCATTGTAAGTGTAAAGAATGTGACAGTTATTGTATATTAATCATGAATCTGCTACTTTGCTAAATGTCTTTATTAGTTTTAGTTGTTTTGGTTTGGAGAATCTTTAGGGATCTCTACATATATTATCATGTCATCTAAAATAATACCAGTTTTACTTCATTCAATCTAACGTGAATAAATTTTTTTCTTGTCCAACTGCTATTGCTAGGACTTCCCATAATGTGTTTAATAGAAATAGTGAGATTGGGCATCCTTGTCTTATTCCTTTATTTGGCTTTCAGTTTTTCACTCTTGCATATTATGTTGTCTGTGAATCTGTAATTAATGACTTTAATTATGTTGAGATATATTTCCTGAATACTGCTTTGCTAAGAGGTTTCTGTTGTTGTTGCTGTTGTTGTTCTTGTTTTTGTTGCTCTTGTTGCTCTTTTAATGAACAAATGTTGAATTTTGTGAAACACAATTTATGGATTTATTGGAATGACCACGTCATTTTCTTTTTTCCTTTTTTTAATGTGTTGTATCAAACTGATTGATTTGTGTATGTTTAACCTTTCTCGTGATCCTGCAATTAATCCATGTTGATCATGGTGTATGATTCATTTTAGGTATTGCTCGATTTAGTTTTCTGGTAATATTTTGTAGAATTTTTGCTTCTAAATCTATCAGATTTACTGGCTTGAAGTTCCCTTTGCCTGTACTTTGTTTGTTTGCTTTGCTATCAGGGTGATGAATGCTTCATAGAATTAATTTGGGAGTTTCCCTCCTCTTCAATATTTTTGAATAGTTTCAAGAGTATAACTTTTGCTTAGTATTTTTGTACATTTCTCCACGGGAGTTGTTTAAATCTGCACTTCTATTTAACAATTTTTTTAAATGCAGATTCTATCTTTCTTCTTGTAAACAGTTTGTTCAAATTGTTTGTTTTTCCTTATCTCTGTCTCTTTCTAGACATTTGTCTATTTCTTCTAAGTTGCCCAGTTTATTGGCATGTAAGTGTTGACAAAATGATCCCTTTTTTGTATGTCTGTGGGTACAATTGTTATTTCTCTTCTTTTATATCTTACTTTATTTCTTTGGATCATCTGTCTTTCCTTCATGATGGACCTGGCTAGAGGTTGTTTGATTTTGCTAATCTTAAAATGAAAACATAAAAAAAATCTTTGGTTTTACTGCTCTTTTGCATAGTTTTCTTTTTCTCTCTAATGAATATTTACACCTGTAATATTTAGGATCATGTTTTTTTCTTTTTTTAAGTTTTTTATCGATTTACAGTCATTTTACAAAGTTGTCTCCAATTCCAGTGTAGAGCACAAATTTGCAGTTGCAATGAACATATATGCATTTGTTGTCCCATTAATTCCTCTGTGGGCTGCGTAAGATCTTTTATATATTTCCCTGTGCTATATAGTACAATCCTGTTTATCTATTCTACAACTTAGAACTACCAGTCTATCTCTTCCCACCCCCCGCCCCCTTGGCAAACAAAACTTTTTATTCTATGTCTGCGAGTCTATTTGTTTTTTATTTGTGCATTTTTTGTTTTGTTTTGTATTTAGATTCAATAGATGAGCTATCTCATATGGTATTTTTCTTTCTCTTTCGGGCTTACTCCACTTAGACTGATTTTCTCCAGGAGCATCCATGTTGCTGAGAATGGTGTTATGTTGTGTGTTTATATGGCTAACCAGTATTACATTGTATAAACATACCAACTCTTCTTTATCCAGTCAATTTTGATGGACATTTAAGCTGGTTCCCAGTCTTGGCCTTGTAAATAGTGCTGGCTATTAATATTGGGGTGCAGGTGTAATCCAGAAGTAGGGTTCCATCTGGATTTAAGACCAGGTGTGGGATTCCTGGGTCATATGGTAAGTCCATTCCAAGGCTTTTGAGGAATCTCCATCCTGTTTTCCACTGTGGCTGCACCAAACTGCATTGTCACCAGCAGTGAAGGATGGTTCCCTTTTCTCCACAGCCTCTCCAGCATTTGTCATTTGTGCATGTTTGAATGATGGCCATTCTGATTGGCATGAGATGATACATCATTGTAGTTTTGATTTGCAATTCTCTGATAATCAGTGATATTGTGCATTTTCTGATGTGCCTTTTGATCATTTGTATGTCTTCCTTGGAGAATTGCTTGTTTATGTCTTCTACCAATTTTTGCATTGGGTTGTTTAGTTTTTCTTATTCAGGTGGATGAGCTGCTTATATACTCTGAAGATCAAGCCTTTGTCGGTGTCATATGCAATTTTTTTTCCCATTCTGTAGGTTGTCTTTTTGTTTCACCTCCAGTTTCTTTACTGTGCAGAAGCTTGTAAGTTTCATTAGGTCCCATATGTTTATTCTTGCTTTGATTTCTTCTACGTGAAAATTTATGAGATGTATGTCAGATAATGTTTTGCCTATATTTTCCTCTAGGAGGTTTATTGTATCTTGTCTTATGTATAAGTCTTTGATTCATTCTGAGTTTATTTTTGTGTATGGTGTTCTAGCTTCAATGGGAGTGTTCTAGCTTCATTGATTTACATGGTGCTGTCCAGTTTTCCCAACACCTTTTCCTGAAGTAACTGTCTCCCTTCCATTGTATTTTCTTGCTTTCTTTTCGAAGATTAATTGACCAAAAGTTTGTGGGTTCATTTCTGGGCTCTCTATTCAGTTCCATTGGCCAATGTGTATCTTGTCCTACAAATACAGTGCTGCCATTTTGACTGTAGCTCTATATTATTATCTGAATCATTAGCATAAAGAAATGCCACTGATTTTTGAACCATAATATTGTAACCTGCTACCTGGCTGAATTCTGTGATCAGCTGTAGTTGTTTTTGCCTGTATCTTGTAGGGTTTTCTATATATAGTAACATATTGTCTGCATATAGTGAGACTTTTACCTTTTCCTTTCCAATTTGCATCCCTTTTACTTCTTTCTCTTGTTTGATTGCTGTAGCTAGGACTTCCATGTCTATGTTGAGTAGGAGTGGTGATAGTGTGCATCCTTGTCTTGTCCCAGATTTTAGTGGGAAGATTTTGACTTTTTCACTGTTGAGTACTATGCTAGATGTAGGATTGTTATCTATAGCTTTCATGATGCTGAGATATGTTGCCTCTATGCCCACTTTGGTGAGAGTTTTTATCATAAGTGTGTGTTGAATTCTATCAAATGATTTTCCTGCATCTATTGAGATGCTCATGTGGTTTTGTTCCTTTCTCTTGTTGATGTGCTATATTACATTGATTAATTTGCATATGTTGAACCACCCCTTTTTCTCTGGCATGATCCCCACTTGGTCATGTTGTGCAATCTTTATTCTGTGTTTCTGGATTCTATTTGCTACTATTTTGGTGAGAATTTTGGCGTCTGTGTTCATCAGTGATATTGGCTTATAATTGTCTTGTTTGGTATTGTCTTTGCCTGTTTGTGGTATCAGGGTGATTGTGGCTTCATAGAATGGCTTTGGGAGTGTTCCTTCCTTTTCAATATTCTGGAAGAATTTGAGAAGGACTGGTATGAGTTCTTCTATGCATGTTTGGTAGAATTCCGCAGTGAAGCCTTCTGGTCCTGGACTGTTATTTGTAGAGAGGTTTTATACTGCTATTTTGATTCATTTCTAGTGTTCTGCTTGTTCAATGAGTCAGTTTGTTCTTGATTCAGTCTTTGTGGACTGTATGTTTCCAGAAACTTTTCCATTTCCTCTAGGTTATTCAGTTTGGTTCCATATACTTTTCATCATATTCTCGTATGATATTCTGTATTTCTAATTTATCAGTTGTAATTTCTCCATTCTCCTGTCTTATTTTGCTAATTTGTGCTCTCTCTCTTTTCTTCTTTTTGTGTTTGGCCAGAGGTTTGTCGATTTTACTTACTTTTTCAAAAAACCAACTTTTGGATTGGTTGATTGTTTTCCTATGGTCTTTTTAAACTCTATTTATTTGTTTCCTCCCCAATACTTATGATTTCCTTCCTTCTGCTTCCTTTTGGGGTTTTTTGTTCTCATTTTTCTTGTTCATTCTCTTGATGGGTTTAATTGTTAATTTGTGATTTTTCTTCTTTTTGGAGGAAGACCTCTATCACTATAAACTCCCCTCTCAACACTGCTTTTGCTGTGTCCCATAAATTTTGAGTGCTTTTGCTTTCATTTTCTTTTGTCTCATGGTACATTTTCATTTCAGCTTTGATTTCTTTTTGACCCATTTGTTATATAATAACATATTTTTTAATCCCCATGTTTTCATTTTGTTCTTTATTTCTCTGTTGTTGATTTGAAGCTACATGTCATTGTGGTCATTAAATATTCTTGAGGTAATTTTTATCTTCTTAAAATTGCTGGCGTTTCTTTTGTGCCCAAGTATTTCATGAATCTTGGAAAATGTCCCATGTGCACTTTAAAAGATTGTATATACTATTTTTTGGGGGTGCAGTGCTCTGAAAATATCCACCAACTGTAATATTTCTATTGTATTATTTAACTTCTCTAATGCCTAATTTATTTTGTCTTCTGATGAACAGTCCAGTGATGTTAATGCAGTGTTGAAATCTCCAACTATTATTAGATTCCCATCACTATCCCCCTTTATATCTGTTAGTAATTTTTTAATGTATAGGTTGTCCTCTATTTGGTGCATATGTATTAACGAGTGTGCTATACTATTCTTGTATTACTCCTTCAATCATTATAAAATGTCCTTCTTTATCTTTCTTTCTGGCCTTTGCTTTAAAGACTGTTTTGTCTGAAGTCAGTACTGTAACAACTGCTTTTTTGGTTTTTCCATTTGTATGGAATACCCTTTTCCATACTTTCACTCTCAATCTATATGTTTCCTTCTCCTTGAATTGTGTCTCTTGTATGCAGCATATTGAAGGTCCTTGCTTTATTATCCAGCCTACCACTCAATGACTGTGACTGGAGCATTTAGTCCACTAGCTTTTAAAATAATAGATGATATGTTTGTGTTTATTGCCATTTTGACCTAATCTTTGCAGTTGATTTGGTATTTCTGCTTTGTTCATTTCATCTTCCTTTTTTGGTTGGGACATTTTCCTTGGTATTATCATGAAATTTATTTAGTTTTAGTGACCCCATGAATAAGTTTTTGCCTTGTTTTTACCCTTTTGTATAAGTCTATTATACTATTAATATAACTGATTTTATTAAACAGATAGTAATATGATCTCAAACCCATCCTACCAAGAACAAAATATTTTAAAATGAAAGACCAAAAAAAAAATTCTCTATTTTCCTGCCTCCCTTTCCCACTTTCAATTATTTGTATGTGTTGTTTAAAATTTTGTGATTATTTTATTTATAATTCATGAGCTATCACCTTTCCAGCTGTGAGTTTCACATTTCTGAACCATCCTGCTGTTTTTCTTTCTAGAGTACACCTTTCAATATTTCTTTTAGCATGGGTCTAGTGTTGTTAAATTCTTGTAAATTATTCTTGTCTGTGAAATTCTTTATGTCTCCTTCTACCAGAAAGGATAGCCTAGCTGGTTAAAGTGTCCTAGTGTATATCATTTTTTTCATTAGGACTTTGACTATATCTTGCCACTCCCTTCTGGTCTGTAGTATTTGTGTTGTGAAATCAGCTGTGAGCCTTATGGTGATTCCCTTGTAACTCACTCTCTGCTATTCTCTTGCTGCCTTTAGGATCATTTCTTTATCCTTGTCTCTGGCCATCTTAATTATACATCTTGGTGTGGGTTTATTTGAGTTCTTCCTTTTTGGGACACTCTGAGCTTCCTGTATTTGGATATCTGATTCCTTCTTTAAGTTTGGAAAGTTCTAAGTCATGATTTCTTCCAACATCTTTGCAATCCCCTTTGATCTTTCCTCCCCTTCTGGGAATTCTATCCTGCCAAGATTGGCATGCTTTCTATTATCCCATAGGTCTCTTATGCTTTTTTCATTTGTTTATCATTGTTTCTCTTGTAGCTCTTCTGATTGGGTGCTTTCTATTGTCCTGTCTTCTAAGTCACTAATTCATTCCTCTGTGTTATCTAGTCAGCTTTGTAACACCTTTAGATCATTCCTCATCTCGGTCAACAGGTTTACCTTTTCTACTCAGCTCTTCTTTATAGCTTCCATTTCATTTTTAACATATTTTATATCTCTAAACACTATCATTTATTTCCTTCAGTAATTTGATCACTCATCTTTAGAAATCTTGATCTAGTAGGCTATCAATGTCTATTTCACTGATCATACTTTCAGGGTATTTCTCTTGTTCTTTTAATTGGGAATGGTTTCTCTGCTTCTTCATCTTGCCCCTACCACTCTGGGACTGTGGTTTATGGAGTATCAGTTACCTACTGTGGTCCTAAAGCAGTTTATTTACCTAATGCCTATGTAGTAATACAAATAAAAAAGAGAAGAATGTGTGAGGGAGACAAAGAATTTTAAAGAAGGGGAAATAAATGTTTGAAGACATTGTATAGTGCATAATAGAAGAGCAAGTTGAAGAAGAATTTTGAAAAATAATAATAATAAAAATATTTTTTAAAAATTTCAGAGATTTAAATAGGGGTATATATAATTGCCTAAGAAGTAAAAATTAAGAGGATAATTTAAAATGGAACAGGTAAAAACAGTTTGAAACTAAGGGTGATCAGTGTGTCCTGGATTCTGTAATTTAATGTGATGTCTTTCTGTATTCATCCTGTTTTGGAAACTCAGCTTGCTTTTTCCAGAAGCCCTCCATTGGAGCCCTCATCTGTGCTGCTCCCAAGGCCTGTCGACAAGCAGATCACTCCTTCCCCCAATGCTTGTTCCAGAGCAGCTCTCTTTAGAGTGTGCTGGCTTGTCACTGCCCTAACTGATGCCTTAGTTAAATGTTTCAGAATGACCAGGCAGAAGTGGGCATCACACCCTTTCCCAGCCACATGTTCAGGGGCTGCATTCCATCCCAAAAGGTGGGGGGCCACCAGCCCACTCAGGGTGCCATCTCTCCACTGATCTGTGCCCTGTCCGAGGTCTGGGACAAAACCCAGCTCCGTGTTTGTCTTGGTGGAGCAAGTTTTCTGAGGAAATAGGACAGAAGTATCTTATCTGCCTCAGGCTGTAGACAAGTCCCCATCTGGTGCTTGAGGCTGCTAAGTCCTTAGGAGTGAATGCAGATTTTGCTCTCACTGCTGCCTGGGTGCAAAGCAATAGAGGGTATGGTGGCTGCTGTTGAGCCCCAGCTCTCTTGTCCTAGAAACTTTTGTGGAATTTTAGAGATTCAGAATGCACCTTTCCCCTCCCAGGACATGTCTGCCCTGTTGTTAAATGGAGGGCCAAGGATGTTCTGCCTGTGCACCAACAGGAATGGCACACAGCCTCCTCCAATCCCCCATGCTGCCTCAGTACAACCACCCCATCTTCCACCCAGCTCAGGCAGCATGGCCCTGCCCCCAGCTGCCAGGTTGCATTTTGGGCTGGGTGTCACAGGGATCATCTGTGCCTGTTTACTTAGTACTGTCAGTCAACTTATACTCTGTAGAGGTCCAAACCTTGGAGGCTACCCCTCCTTCTTGCCAACCTCTCAGTTGGAGTGGGGAGACCCAGTGAATGAGTGCCAGTCCTTCTTTACTGCTCCATCCCTGTGGGACCTGTCCCAATCTGTTTTGCCTTTTCTTCTTTCATTCTTCATTTTCTCCTACCAGATTTTTTGCATCTTTATTTATTGAAAAGGACAATGTTCTACCAGAGTCCTGCAGGTTCTCTGGTTAACTGAGAGGGTCTGTGGATATGAGTCTTGGTGCATTTGTGGGAAAGGGTGAGCTGCGAGCATCCTTCTGCTCCACCATCTTGGCTTCTCCCACAAAAAGTCTCACAATATGGTGGAAGTAAACACAGCCAGGTAATAGATGGAAAAGATATTTCATGGAAATGACAAGAAAGTGCAGATTGCAATGCTCAACTTATACAAAATACGTTTTAAAATAAGGGCCACAATTAAAGATAAATATGAGATTATATAAAGAAATAGAGATCAAAATAAAAAAAAGCATTAAACTCATTAAATTATATATGGACCCAACACTGAAAATCCTAAGTATAAAAAGATATATTAGTAGACATGAAGGAATTAATTCATTATAAAACAATAATAGTAGATGAGATTAACACCTCACTATTTTGATGGCCATATCATCCAAAAAGAATATGTGTAAGGAAACAAAGGTCTTAAAGGCATATTAGATCATTTGAACTTAACTGAGCTATTGGAGACTGCATCAGAAATGGAGAACACAAAACTTCTCAAGTGTGCACAGGATGTTATCTAAGGAATTAACCACATATTATGTCATGAAATGAGCCTCAGGAACGTTAAGCAAATATGGATTACAGTAAGTATTTTTCCATACACAAAATTATGAATCTATGCATCAACTCTAGAAAGAAGGAAAGGAAAAGCACAAACATGAGATTAAACCACATCCTTTAAAAAATAAAATAAAATCAGGTCAATGATGAAATCAAAGAGGTAATAAAATCATACCTGGAAAAATATTACAATGAAAACACAGCTTCATAAAATGTATGGAATGCAGCAAAGGCAAATCTAAGAGGGACGTTTCAAACAATTCAGGCCTTCTACAAGGTAAAAGAAAAACCTCACAGAATGGACAAAGCTTGCCATCCAAAATAACTAGATATAAGAAGAAACAAAACCCAAAGGCAGTAGAACGAGAAATCATTAATCATTAGGCTGAAAAAAATAAAATAAAAATTAAAAAGTAAATTAAAATTCATAAAATCAACAGGTTTTTTTTTTTAAAAATATTAACATATTGATAAGTATTTAGCCAAGCTTATCAAGAAATAGAGAGTGGACCCAAACAAAATTAGAAATGAAGCAAAAGAAATAAAGTCTGATAGCACAGAAATGCAAACAAAGATCATGAAAGCACTCAGAGCAGTTAAGTGACAACCAACTGGACGACCTTAAAGAAATGGAAAAATTTCCTGAAATGTACATCCTGCCAACACTGAATAAAGAGAAAACTGAAAACTTGAAAAGAGCAAGCAGTATAAGTTAAATAAATTCTATAATTTTAAAAACACCGCTTGAACAAAATGCCTGGATGCATTCACTAAAACCTCTTTCCTCTCAACTGTTTCAAAAAATGTAGGAGGAAGGAAAATTCTCAGTTATTCTATGAGGCCACCAATACCATGATAACAAAACCAGTCAAAGACACTATCAAAAAACAAAATGAAAATGTAAAGAAAATATCCTTGATGAATATACTTCCAAAAATCCTCAAAAAAATCAACAAATTAATCCAGCAATACATAGAAAAGATTATACATGATGATCAGTTGGATTCCTTCCAGAGTCACAGGGATGGCTCAACATACACAAGTCAATCAGCAAGACACATATTTAATAAAGGAAGTTCAAAATTAACAGGACCATGTCAATACACACAGAAAAAGCATTAGACAAAATTCAAAATACATGCATGATCAGAACGCTCATGAAATAGAGTACAATGGGAAAATCCCTCAACATACTAAAGGCCATTTATAACAATTTATAATACTTAGGGGAAAAGCTGAAAGCATTCTGAGTAAATTTGGGAACAAGACAAGGATTCCTACTCTCAGCACTTCTGATCCATAGTAAAAGAAGGAAGGAAAAGGAAAGAAAAAGAAGTAAAAGAAATGCAAAATTGAAAGGAAGAGGCAAAATTGTCACTAGTACTGATGACATAACAATCTACATAGAGTCCTAAGTGCTCCACACAGGCTAATATGAAGAATAAATAATTTCCACAAGGGGGCAGGGCACAAGGTTAATGTGAAGTAATCTCTTGCATTTCTACACATCAATCATGAGATACCATAAAATGGATGTTGAAAGCAATACTATTTAAAATCCCATCCCCCTGAATATCTTGGAATAAATGTAACCACGTATATGAAAAATCTACAAACTGAAAATTAAAAAACATTGACAAAGAAATTAAAAAGCTTTCAAAAAATGGATAGCTCTCTTGTGATCTTGGATTGAAGGATTTAATATTGCTAACATGGCCGTACTACACAAAAAAATACAGATTTGGTGAAATTCCTGTTATGAAGCTGTAGTATTTCCCACAGAACCAGAAAATAAATAACTCTAAGTTTTACATGAAATCATTTAAAATTGTCAAAATGATCTTGGGAAAAAACAACAAATCTGGAGGTATAAACCTCCCAGATTCCATACTATACAACAAAGCAACAGTAATAAAAACAGCATGGCATTGGCACAGAAATATAATCAATAAAATCAGATAGAGAGCCTAGAAAAAATTCCACACACCTATGAGCAATGAATCAATGATATAAGAGGCAAGAATACACAATAGAGAAAAGATGCTCTCGTCAATGGATGGTGTTTGGAAAGCTACACATCTACATGTAAAACAGTGAAATGAGAGCATTCCCTGACATCATATACAAAAATAAACTAGAAGTATATTAAGGACCGAAATGTAAGACCTGATACTATAAAACTGCTAGAAGGGAATATAGGTGATACAAGATTGGATATATATCATAGGAATCTTTTTTATATCAGTCTCCTAAGGTGAAAGAAATAAAAGCAGAAATAAGCAAGTGGGACCTAGATAAACTTGAAAACTTCTGCACAGCTAAGGACACTTTTAATGAATTGAAAACACTGCCTGTTTAAATGTAGAACATATTGGGAAACAATGCAAGTGATCAGTGGTTAATAGATGTAGGTTAATAGATGTAGCATGGATTTAGGTTACACAACTCAAGGTGAAAAACAAAAACCAAATCAAAAACAAAAGCAGAGTATCTGAGTTAATATTTTTCCAATGGAAACATGCAGATGAGTAATATGCAAATGATACAAATGCTCAGCATTACTAATTATTAGTTAATTGCAGTTGAAAACCACAATGAGTTATCACTTCACATGGGTCAAATGACTATTATCATAAGGTGTACAAATAGAAAGTGTTGGAGACGTCGTGGAGGAAACAAATCTCTTGTATACTCTTGGTAGGAATGTAAATTGGTACAACATCTGTGGAATACAGTATTCAGATTTCTTTAAATATTTAAACAGAATTGCCATATGAAACAGTAGTACCTCTGCAAGGAAAAATCTGGGGAATAAGCCATAAATTGAGAAGAACCAATGTTCACAACAGCACTGTTTATAATATGCAAGACTGGTAAGCATTCCAAGAGTCCTCAGTAGACTATGGACTTAAGAAGATATGATGTTTCTATAAATATGCAATGGAATATTACTCAACCATGAAAATGTATAACACATTGCTATTTCAGCATCATGAAAAGACTTAGTAAATATTGTGTTAGTGAAGTAACTTAGACAAAGACAAAAGTATATAGTTTAATCTATCTGTGGAATCTAAAGAATATCAAATATCTGTGTATATCTATCTATAGCTATCTATTGATAGATGACAGATAATTAGATACATAGAATGATATAATCATAGATACATGATAGATAGATAAATAGATAGATAGAAAGATACATAGAAAGATAGATTGATAGAAAAATAGATAGATAGATACATAGATAGATAGATTGATAGAGACATGGTAGATAGATTAGATAGAAAAGACTGAAGCAGACTGAATGATATGGGAAAAAATTTATGTTTAAAAAAGTGGAAGGGAAAGAGAATTTAATGGTAGGACACTGACAGATAAAAATAAGCATACATAAAGGAAATAAGCAACAAGGATAATCTATATAGAAAAGAGAATTACGCACAATAACTTTTAATCACTCTATGTTAAAATTTTAATAGTGTATAATGAAATATTATCTAAAAAGTGGTTGGAATAACTATGCTGTACTTCTGAATTTACACAATATACTTCATCTACTGTACTTCAAATAAAAATAAAATATCTCATGTATAATTTAATCCTTTTTCCACGGATAGCATCTTCTTTTAATATTGTTTTATTTTTACTCTTTACCTTTTATGAATACAGATTCAAATTATTTCTTTTACTGTTGTGAAAAGGTTACCAGATTGATGTATCTATATTTATTGCAACTGATTTCCTATTTTTCACCCTTTAATTCCTATAGAATAGTAGCATTTAAAAACGCACCAAAAGAAACAGTTGCAACTTTCCCGTGGTCTCTGCTTAGTATTTTGTTCAATGTTTTGCATATATTTGCCATTTTATTTTTCTTAGAATACCTCTTTTCTGCACCTCTTGTAAGGTGTCTCGGTGTTGTTTTTTACATCTCATTCAGGTTTGTTTGTCTGGTAAAATCTTTATTTTCACTTTATATCTAAGTGATAACTGTGCAATGTAGAGTATTCTTGGGTGAGAGATTTCTTATTTCAGGAGTATGATAATGTCATTTTAATTACCCTTGGCGTATGTTTTCTTCTCAGCAATCTGCTGATAGCCTAATGAGGGTTCCTTTGTAGATTATCATAACTTTTTTTTGCTGCCTTTAAAATTTTACACTGTCATTGACTTGCCAATTGGCATATGACGTATCTTGAAGGAGGTCCCTTTGTCTTAAAGTTATTGGTGTTTTGTTGGCTCACGGACTTGTATATCAGTTCTTTAACCAGGTTCAGGAAGTTATCAACTATTACTACTTTAAATAAACCATCAGCTGCCGTCTAACTTTCATCTCCCTCCAGGATTTCACTCTAATGTTCACTTCCTGAGGAAGTCTGAAGGCTACTGTAAAATTTCCTCACTTTTTGATATCTTGTATCTTTGCCCTCTCCTATCATTTCTAGTTTTGTATTGGTGAGTTTGCTAACCTCTCTTCCACAAAGACAGTCTTCTTCCAGTGCTTTCTGTTGCATTCTTCATCTCATTTATTGAGTTCATCTGGTTCTCCAATAATGTTTGTTTGCTTTATAGTTTCAGTCTCTTAGGTAATGTATAACTTATCAACTTTTATTTTATTCCTGAGCTCACTAAACTGCTTTCTGAGTTTTGTTTTTGTATTGAGTTTCTCTATGACATCTCTTTGGATTCTCTATTAGTTATACGGCAATATTCCATGACTTTAAGTTTGTTTGCTGCAGGGTTGACAGCGTGTGTGTCTGTGTGTGTGTGTGTGTGTGTGTGCCTGTGCCTGTGCGTGTGTATCTGGGTCTGTGTCGATATCTGTGTGTTTGTATCTATGTGTGTGCATGCCCTATAATGTTACTGTGATTGGTCATGATCCTGGTGAATTATTGTTCTGCTGACAGTAAAAAACCGATTGGGATTTGGAGTCCTTGCTTTTGTTATTGGTCGATCGCAATATTGCACAATATTTGGTTTTACTTACCTGAGCTACCTCTTATAATATTTCAAAATGGCACTTTCCAGTCACTACTGTCTGGATAAAAGATTGTTTACATTGTCATTTCTTAGATAAATCTGGTAGTTAATGCCACTGATGTCACTGGGCCTGTGAACCCTTCCTTTTATCTTATATCCCTTAAGACTTAGTGCACACATTGAGGAAAGATGTAAAGACAGGTGGGAAGTTGGAATCAGACAAGTGCCTTTGCCATGTCCTATGTTGCATGGTACATTGTCTCCACCACTGTGAATAGGGAGGAGGGAGAGTGTCATGAATGTTTGAGGGTTTAAAGGATGGAAATTCTGTCTGCATTGTGGCTCCCTCCTAGTTACCTGTGACAATGAGTACTGGTGCAGCTGGAGGCTGAAGCTGTGGGAACCACTGAGACCCTGTTTCTTCTGGGTACTTTGAAGCTCTGGGCTCAGATACCCTAGTCAGTGGGCCTTGGATGCAGGCACCAACTCTGCTCTTCCCTCAGTTCAGCCACCTTTATGTGTTTTAGCCCACCAAACTTCAGCTGTACATATGTGTTCTGGAGTATTGTTTTGTGTTGTATTTATTTTTGTTGAGATGTGATCGTTTCACTGACTGTTGATTTATGGGGAGAGACAGAAATAATTTAAACTTATGTCACTTTTTTCAAAGTCTATACTTGTTCATTTAAACACTTAAATTCTAATAAGGTCATTATAAGAACAGTAAAGAAAGTGAACAAATCACCTCCCTTTATATCAGAGTACTATAAAATATTTTGTTATTCCTGGGTTCTTTTCTTCAATATTTTCCCAAAAGCATGCACATTTTAGTATAATATATGCCTATAATCTCTAAAATCATTTAAATTCATAAAATATTTCTCTGTGCTATAAATATAGCCCTGTTGCTTCTCAAATTTATAACTAGTAGCTTACATATTTCTGTCTTCCCCATCCATCTTCCCTGTCCCCAATGGAAACCACTACTTGGTACATTACACATATATATGTGATTCTGTTTCTGTATTTTTATGATTATTTCTCTTATATCTTTAGTTTCCTCATGTAAGTGGTAACTTAGAGTGTTTTTATCTGTATGACTTATTTTCCTATGTGCAACAATATCTGGGTCCAGTCACATTTTTCCAAATGGCATAATTTCATTTTTTAATATGACAATGCCTAAGTATTATGTTATCTATCTCTCACATCTACATCATCCAATCATATGTTGATGGGCAATTGAGTTGTGCTTCTATCCTTGGCTGTTATAAATTATGATGTAAAGTACATTGGGGTAATATATCCTTTAAAGTCAATGTTTTCAGGTTTTTTTCACATTTATATCAAAAACTGAAATTGCTGCAACATATAATGCTTCTATTTCTTGTTTCATTAGCACTGTCCACACTTTTATTATAGTGGATGCATCAATTTATATTTCCACCATAAGTGTACCTTGGTTCCCTTTTATCGACATTCTTATTAATGTTTGTCATTTGAAGACTTTTTTTAATAGCCATTTTGGTTGCTGTGAGATTATATTTCATTCTGGTTTTGATTTACATTTTCCTAATGAATAGCAACGTTATGTTTCTTTTCATGAGCATGAAAATCATCCACATGTCTGTTTTTGAAAACTTTCCAGGAAGATCCTTCAACTGTTTTAAGTTCGGGTCTTTGTTTTTTAAATATTGAGTCTAATATGCTATGTAAATATTATTGAAATTAACAACTTGTTGGTTTCACTGTCTGAAACTCCTCCTTCTATTCTGTGTTTTGTCATAAGTCCTGCTGAAAGTTTCCTTTGCTTTGCAAAAGGTTTGGCACTTCACAATTATAAAAGAAGTGGAATCCCTGTATCACATAGTACATTTATTATTTCCTCAGTAAAATTATAAACTGTTATTGTTAGTTTACCTTATTTTTTTTTACTTAAGAGATAGATTAAAAATAAATATTGCTATGATTTATCTCAAAGGCAGTTCTGCTCATGTTCTTGGTCAGAAATTGTATAGTTTCAGGTTTTACATTTAGGAAATTAATCCATTTTTATCTTATTTTGTATAAAATGGAAGGAAGTGCTCATACATCTTCCTTTTACATGCACTGTCCAGTTTTCCTAGAACTACATGTTGGAGAGACTGTCTTTTTTCTATTGTATACTCTCACCTGCTTCATTGCAGACTAATTGACCATATGTGTGTGGGTTTATTTTAGGACCCTTTATTTTGTTCCATTGATCTATGTGATTCTTTTAGTGATATATTTTGATGTTTTGATTACTGTAGCTTTGAAGTATGTTCTAAAGTCAGGGAGAATAATACCCACATTTTTGTTCATTTTTCAAAGTTAATTTTAGAAAATTTGTGTCTTTCATAATTTTGCATAAATTTTATTTTTTTCTCCTTGTTTTGTGAAGAAACATGTGGATTCTATGAGAATAGAAAATTACTAAAAGTAATTTTAGTATTAGTGAGAAAAATTGTAAAATGTGGTGGATACATCATACAATATTAAACAACCAATGGATTGCTGCATAAATCAAAGAAAAATACATAAAGAATTATGAGAACAAAAAAAAAAGTCCATGGGGTATAGCTAAAGCAGTATTTGTTGGGATGCTTATAGCAAAATAATCCCACTTATACAAGTAAGAAACATCTCTCTCTCTTATAAAATAAACTTGCAAACAAAAGATGCAGCAAAATAATAAAGAAAGTTGTTATCAGAAGGAAAGACAGCTGAAAGGTCGAAACATAAATAAATAAAATAAAGATTAAAAATAGAAACATCTAAACAAACTACATAATGGCTTTTGAAAGATAAATATAACTGATAAAATTTAACAAGACTCATGAGCTAAAAAGATAGTATGGAGTAAAGAGCTCCAAAATAAATGAGAAGTTACAATTTATATCAAAGTAACACAAAGCATCATAAGATGATACAACAAATTATATGACATTATAATGAAATCCCTATAAGAAATGGACAATTTCTAAGAAAGACAAAATCTTCAGGATGGAATGAGAAATAGAAAATATTAACAGATTCTCATGAATGAAATTGAATAAGTAATTAAACAAAATCTCCCAAGAAATAAAATTCCAGTCTTAGACAGCTTCTTAGGTGACTTCTGCCAAACATTAAAAGCAGAGCTACCACCTATACTTCTCAGAGAATTCCAAAAACTTCGAGAGGAACAGAGGCTTCCTACCCCACATTTCTGTATTACACTACTACTAAAACAGGAAGAAATACCTCATAAAATTACAGTTTAAATACTACTGATAAGCGTATATGCAAAAATCATCACTAAAATGTTAGCAAAGCAAACAGTACATTAAAAGGTTTATGCAATATGATTAAGACTCTTTTGTTCCAGGGATGCAAAAGTGATTCATTACCCACAAATTAATCAATATGATACACCAAACTTACAAATTGAAAAATAAAAATTATATGGTCACCTCAAAAGAGTCATAACATGTTTTGACAAATTCTGTATCTATTTATAATTATATTTCTCCTCAAATTATGCATGAGGAAACATACCTCAACACAATTAAGGTCATATATGACAAGAACTCAGCTAACATGGCACACACTGATTAAAAGCTGAAAGCATCTACTGTAAGAGCAGGAAGAAGACAAGGTTGCTGACTCTTATCACTGTTATTCAATATCGTAATGGCAATTTTAGCCATAGCTATCCAAAATAAAGTTAAATAAAATATAGCTATTTCAGAAAAGAAGTGAAAGTATCTGTTTGTAGATGAAAAATTTTAAACAGAAATCCTAAGGAAGATGCCACAAAACTACTAGGCCTTATCAATGCATTTGTTAAAATTTCAGAATGTAAAATTAACATACAGAAATCTTGCATTTCTACACATTAACAACTTGCTAACAGATAGAGAAAGTGAGGGAACTGTCTCATTTACAGTTGCATTACAAAATAAAAATCAAGAAATATACCCAACCAAGGAGGTAAAAGACCTGTAGTCAGAAAACTATAAAATATTTATAAGAGAATTTGAAGATAATGCAAACAAATGAAAGGATATACTGTGTTCATATATTAGGAAAATATATTGTTTCAATGACAGTACAAGCCAAGAAAATACACAAATAAAATTCAGTTCGTATCAAGAACAAAATACATTTTCAGACACTTAAAAAACATAATTCTTTAATTTACATGTAAACACAAAAGATTTGAAATCACTAAAAAAAGAAAAGAAAAGAAAACAAACACACTAAAAACACGAACTTTGACAAAGAACAAAGAGGATGTATCACTGTCCCTGATTTTAAATTATAAAACAAAGCTACAGTAATGAATATGGTAGTGGCACAGAACAAACAGAATAATGGAACACAACAGAATGCCTAAAAATGAAATCAGATAGTTATGGTCACTTAGCCCATTACAAAAAATGAATACACAGTGGGGGAAAGGTAATCAACAGGCACATGAAAATGGTCAAAATCATTAACCATCAGAAAAATGCAAGTCCAGAACACAATGAGATTTTATGTCACTCTTCTCAGAATGACTATGATCAAAAAGATAACAAATATAAATATTGGTGAGGATGTAAGAAAAAGAACCCTGATGTAATGCTTCAGTGAATGTAAATTTGTGCTGCCACTGTGGAAAAAACTATGGAGTTTTATCTAAAAATTAAAAATGATATATGATCCAACAATTCCTTATCTGGATACCAATTCCCAGAAAATAAAAACACAAACTAGAAAAGATAAATTCAAACGTATATTCACTGCAGCATTATTTATAAAGAGGATATAGAAGCAAATTATTTGCTCATCAATAAATGATGGATAAAGAAAATGTGTGTTTATAGTATATATATCTACCCATCAATTAACTACAGATTTATCTATATTTGTATATATATATGCACACACAATAAATATATATATATGCACACTATATATATATATCTATATGCACACACACACATAAAAATTCAATGGGTTGTTACTCAGCTCTAAAAATTATAGGTTGTTGCCATTTGCAGCAAATGGTTAGACCAAGAGGGTAATATGCTAAATGAAATAAGTCAGACAGACAATGACAAATGCTAAATGATTTTACTCATATTTGGAATTTAAAACAAATTAACATAACAAAACAGAAAAAGAGTTATAGACATACAAAGAAACAGGTTGTTTACTAGAAGCAGGGAAATGTGCTGAACAAAAAGAAATAGTTGAGAAAAATTAAGAGAGAAAATTTTCCAGTAGCAAATTAAATGAGTCAGGGACCAGAAATATACTGTATGGGGAATAGTCAATAATTATGAAATATCTTTAAATAGCAACATATCATAAGTAGATTTATTCTTGTGATCAGTTTGAAATGTATTAAAAATTGTAAACGGTATGTTATGTAAGAGAAACTAAAACAGTGTTATACATTGAAGAACACTTCAAAAACAAACAACCATACTTACAAAAAAAACCAGATTTGTAGTCAACAGAGACAGGGTTTGGGAAAGGAGTATTAGATTAATGCACTCGAAAGATAAAAACCTCCAGCCGTTAAATAAACGTGTTCTAGGGATGCTATGTATTAAAATGATAAATACAATAAATAATGCTTTATGTTATATATGAATGTTGTTAAGAGTGAAGACCATAAGATTTCTCATCACAACAAAGATACAAATTGTATTTCTTTAATACTGTATCTAAATGAGAAAATGAATTCTCCCTAAATTTGCTATGATATTTATTTCATGATACATGTAACTCAAAAGCCTACCCTGTGCACCTAAACTTACAGAATGTATTATGCCAAGTATATCTCAATAAAAGCAGGAGGAAAAATGGATATACAATGATCATTGTTTCTCATGTCATTTCTCATGTTTGTTTTTACAGCAAGTAAACTTGAGTCATGATAGACTTATCCTAGGTAAAGATACCAATAAATAAGGGATTCTAATACATAATGCATAAAGATACTAATATAATTAGTGTTTTACCATGCCTTAACCTTTTTTTCATGATAATAGCCCATTGCTTCTGTAGGCATCAAAATTTAAATCCGTGTATTCATCTGAGATAAGGAAACGGATACAAAATTTAACCATGGCTGCTTTTCTGTGAGTAATAATGTTCACTGTCTCTGACCAGAGGTCTCATCTCCCAAACAGCATCTGTAAGAAAGGAACATGCTAGGTTGCTAAAAATCTCAGCATGGTAAAATATCAGAACTCCTACAATTCTTAACTGTTCTGCAATGGGAATGTAATACTGACAAAGTTTTCATTTTGTTTAACAATGAGGTGTTTTCTCATGGTTGCATTAGGGGATGTGAGGATAATCCCTGAGATCCACAACAAACATTCTCGCTCAAGTGCTGGGCAAACAACTGAAAAGGATCTGCATTATTAGAACTGAGGACTGCTTTCAAAATGATGACTACGCGCACTCTATTCCAGATAGATCAGCGAAAGGAAGGTTATTGCAATTTGTAGTTGAACGGGAATATATCAGAGGTTCAGTCTCTATAAATGAGTCAACGGGTGTTCAAAGCCAAAATAAATTGTGTCAACAATGAGAATTAAAGGAAAATCTTGGACATAAGCTTAAATTAAAAATGAGACTCAGTCCTGTGCTGGGCTCTGGGGACTGGAGAATGAATATGCCTCAGTCCAATTCAAGGTTTCAGTGGATTGGCCCTAGCATCAGCTCGGAATTCAATGAACAGGTAACAATTAGTATACTGGGAGAAATATAATCTACCTCTCCCTGATCAGAAGGAAATCTGGTGGCTCAATAAAACTCTTAATTCACAGAGATTCTGCCAAATGCAGAGGAATAATTCACTGATGACTTAACTAAGACAAACTTAGTTACTGCTTAACAATCCATCTTCACACACACACACAGTGGTAGGAAGATTTGTAGTATTTAGTGGGAATAATTCAGTGGGGAGACCTCAGTGTATAGTTTTCAAAACACCAGCCAACTTTTCTACTATTGCCAATTATCTAGTTTTCCCAGGTAGAAAGCTACAGATGGACAAATAATATTCTTATTTAGGATTTCTAATAATGAAAGTAAACTGTGGCTTTTGACTTATCAGTATTGAACTTTGTTATGATGATCACGGCAAGACCCACTGGCTGATAAGAGACCTGGAAACTATCTGCTGAACTGGCCCAACTGAACCCCAGACTGCTAATGTAAGCAACAACATAGCCACCATCAGAGTTGAGCTCACAAACTTAAAAGCTCGATGTTTCTGTTGTAGGAACAACCACTGCTGTCCAGACAAAGATCTTCTGCTGCAAGTGGGCACTTTTCTCTTGGTAAAGGTCATCCTGGTGGGATGTTGCTAGAGCTTACCCTGGCCCACTTGCCCATTCTCTCGATTATCAAAGGCTTTCTTCAGTACTGGTGACACATTTTCAGGACTCAATGTTGCCATTCCAGTCTTATCAGCTGACACTGGCTGCATGATTGTGAGCAGAAGCCTTAGGCTCCTTGACCTTGCCTTCAATTTTTCCAGCATTTCAGGGCATTTCACATACTGAAAATGCTTCACCTTTAATTTTAAATTAAGGGGAAGTTGTCAAAGTCTTCCACGAATAATTTATATTTACTAATATCTGCAGATATTTGGTATTATTGCAGTTGGACAAATTTTTAATTCTACCACCGTCACCTCTTTTTATTCCACACAGTTTAGATTGCAATTTGGTTACTGAATATGACCATCCCAACCAAGGGTCAAGTACCTCTAAGATACTAAATGTGTGAAGGTTCGAAGGGTCACAACTTATGTGGGGTGTATAAACCTACATTAAATGTTTGCAATGGCACTGCCTCTTCTGGATAAAGCTCTGATTCTAAGAAGTTAATTAATTAGAAGGCAGTATAGTTATTGGTATGGGGAAGAGAATCAGCTATTTTGGGGTGGGTGGGTGATGAAGAGACAGGAAAAAATCCAGCAAAATAGAATGGAATTCTTTAGGCCTCTGGAGGCATGAATTAACAAGAAAATAATACTTTATCTTATGTATCTACCTTCACATACTGTCTTGATTGACTAGTCCTTGGGCTATGAAAACAGCTAGTTTGTATTGAAGAGTAAAGATAATAACGAAATAGTTTGAAAACCATGAGATTTTTTGTTTCAGGAAAGTAGATTTTGCTTAAAGTAAACATGTATTTTTCATTCACTAAATATTAAAATGCATCCTGTGGCAAGTGCTGTGCTTACTGTGCTGGTATCCAAGTTAAACAAGGAAAGGGGGATAGACAGAAAATATCTGGAGGAGGTGGTTTCTGTGCTGAGACAGGGAAAATCAAACTAGGTAAAAGGAGGACAACCTACGACCAAGGATGAGCTGGAGCAAAAGTTTTGAGGTTGGATTTAATATGATTGACAAGCATTTGCCTGGATGTATCACCATAAACAGTGAAACATAAAGATCTGCTAAGGTTTTCAGGTTCCAGGTCTATGAAGGAATGACTAAACTATGTTGAGTTTGTGGGCTTACATTTGGAAAGGCATTAAGTGCCACCCTGAGAATTTAATCTTCTCTTTGGCTGGAAAATAAAAGTAACATAAAATATTCAGTTGAAAATATAATGTAGACTCTTGAGGGGAGGAAAAGGAAACACCAATTAGAATGCTTTGAGAACATCACAAAGAAGACCATAGATAAAATTACCTCTTAAATTCTAGCACATGCAGAATAAGCCATCTGAGACTACATCATGTGAAATTCATGATACCAGGGATGACATAAGAGAGATCATGATCCCTGGGCCAGAACCTGCATTTATCTCCTGTTCCAACCTATCCTAACTTAACACTTTTAATACTTTCCAGGATGAACCAGAAACCACTTAGCACTTTTCCCTCTCTCTATGTTTTAGTCTTCTTCCAAATTCTTCCATTTTCTCTTCTTCCTTACAAGAAATTATTTAAATTTACTCCTATATTTTTCCATCAAATGATCATATCAATCAAATATCTCTTTTTTCTTTAAATGGTAACTTAGTCTCCGTTTAACTCTTTTCTCTATTTTAAAAAACATAAGGAAAATACAAGTACACATCTATGTTTATTGTTCAAATAAGAAAAATGCAGATATTTGTCGACATTTTCCAACATCAATTTTAATCTTTGTTATCCTGCATACTCTGGTAGTCCTCTGGTAGATCAGTTGTAATTAGGATGACGTTCATAAACTGAAGATGGCTGATGAGTTGGCCTTGGAAGAGAGGTAGCTGATGTATCAGCTATCACTGGCACTGGAAACCGTGGGTTGCTCCTGGTTGAAGTTTAGAAAAACGAACTTCATTGGCAGATATATTGTGATATCTATTTGGAAAAATAGAAGGCTCCAACATTAGTCCAAAATAACTACTCTGTACGGGAGACAAGTTGCTGTGTTGAGAATTAGAATTTGTAGTTGTAATGAAGTTCACAACACGGCCATTTGCTTCAGTGTAGCTGCTTTGAGAGTGCCCGTGGACAGTGGTAAACTGACTTAAAATAGCACGTTGATCCACTGCAATTTGTTCTGGGGGTCTAAGTGATATTGATGATGGAGGAGAAAAATCATCTCTGATCAGGGTAATTGTATCACAAATTATGTGGCTAGTAGAGGGTGTTCTTATTAGAGGCATGTTTAAATTTGCAGAAGGTAAAAATGCACTTTCCCCACTAGTGTCATTCACAAAATCAGAATTATTATTATTCACATTACCCCCTGCTTTAAAGTGTTTCTTTTTGAAATCTTCAGCCAATGAAGATATCAGAGAGGCATTTTTAATCCCAACTCTTCTTTTTATTCTCACTAAAAGCTGGGGACAGACTCGTTTATTATTTGGATTATGGTAAAACTGCAGCTAAAACCAAAGGAGGAAGATTTTAGTAATATTTTAAAACAAAATACAAGACTACAGTAAGCCTAACCTATGAAACCTCAGATTTCACATTAACAATGCAAAGATAATATCATCAAAATGTGAACATTGCTTATGATATTTCAAAATTCCTTATTTGGAAAATACACATTTAAATAGTGTAGTCATCAAACTTAGGAAGTTAGCATTTGCAGTAATAGTGAATGCCACTTTTGAAAAGCAGCATTAATACCTTTATTTAGATTTCTGATAAGATTCATAGTTGCCATCAATTTTTCTCATTATCTTGAATACTTAAGACACTGTCCTTATTTTTAGAGAAAATAAAGAATTTTAGACTTAGTAATTTTATACAATTTTCAAAATCTAGCTTTACATTTATATTACCATAGATTGATGTACAAAATAAAATTTTATATTTAAGTAATCAAGTGGTAACTAAAATTTCTGAATACCTTGCTTAAAACAGAAACTTCTTTTTCTTCTGCCTGAAAGTCAGCTAGACAAGCACATCTTTGAAAATTCTGCTGCACTTTACTAAACCCATAAAGCTTAAGCTGTCTAATTGATCTTTTCATACTTCCAGTTTCAAATATTCTGAATGGGGCCTTTCTTTCCAAACTTCCTTCTTAAAAATAACTTCATCAATCACTATGGAAGATCCATTATCATCTCACTAGATGGATTTTTATTGGTCACTACCAGCCATTTTCCAGAGTTTTCTTGGAAATGTCAGAGAACGAAAATCATTATCTTCATCTGACTCTGAGACACAATGTGTATAACATTGTCTTTTTATCAAGGATTATTCAGACAAACTCTGAAAAGCATTTTCATCAATCACAGACCTCAAGTCCAAGTCCTCAGAGAATGTTTGATCACACAATAGAGATCTACCGGAATTTCCTGAACCAGTTGGTCCATTTTTAGGAGACACATCTTGAATTTCTGAAGAAATATGTGCCATCTCAAATAACTTTTTCAACAGCTACTTTTTTAATCTGCATGATTTTGAGAACTGCAGCTTCAAATGCTGCTTTGGCAGACCTGCACAAATAAACTACTAGGCCATCACAATGGTTCTAAACCTGAGTAGCTGTGATATCAAAAACGACTAGTCTCCTAGCAATCCAAGTGTAACATTCAGCAAGTGTTTAATTCTCATTCATCCAGTTTAAATGAAACATATAGGATGCTGTTATTTATAGTGTGATCTGCAAATATTATCCCCACAAAACCTTTTGATATACTTTAATTTTGGGGTCTATGAAATAAAACAAATCTCTTTTCTTTTGTGCAAAAATTTATGCCAGATTGGTGAGCAGAGTATAAATAATGCACAAAATAAATAAAATAATTTTAAAGTTTTCGTATTTAAATAAATTTGTGTACGACCTTTGCAGAAAATGTATAACACTTTCATTATCATTTGTAATAAAAGTGAAACATAATTTGATTTGGAAATGGTAGTAGTTATTTATCTGTGTTCTTTACAATAAGTAGCTCTATATTCAAAACATGAGCAGAGTAAATATCAGTTTATTTGGTATGTTTATAAATAAATGGTAAACAATTATGATTTAAAATTAGATTAAAATAATCAATTAAATTTAAGAAATCCCAAAGGGGGGGATTTTTGTTTTAAATTGTAATTCAGTGCTATAAAAAAAAAACAAATGTAATTTAATACTCAACTTTAAAATTACACAATGGATAATCTTATTGTATGCTTACAAATATTTATTTTTGCCATTCTTTCACACAGTGGTTTTTCAGTCCCTATAAGTAATACATTTTCTTGTCATCTTTATAATCCATACTCTTGTGGTTTCTGTTAAGTGTTCCAAAATGATGTTGATAAATACAGTTATGCACAAGATCCTGGGTTCAATAAGCAGTGCCTCCATTAAGTGGCAAACAAAAACAATCAAAAAACAAAGAAATAACTGTATGTGGGTTGGTGTTTAAAAGACCCGGTGATGCATTTTAGGAAGCAATATGTTTCCCAGTCTTGGAACAGTTGGCATTGTTAGTATAATACCGCATTTTAAGGCAAGTGATTTGTGCACTAATTGTTAATACTAGCTATGTTCTGTATCAGTAAACTGTAGTAAATCCTGTTGTACCAAAAATTATATTCTTTATTTAGAAATGAATCCCATTAAACATAAGCCAAATTCAAAATGAGAGAATAAATTTGTAAATAAATAAATGTACACTCAAACTACAATGTAAATTTATCCTTTAGTATGCATATATACCATTCTAAATTAATATTAGCAACCTGAATTCATGGCATATTATAAGTATTATAAACTATAGTAAAGTTTGAATTAGTCCCGATTCATAAATAATATTTAACATATGCAAATGAATAAATGTGATACCATCCCTTAAAAAACAGAGAATTCAAAAGTAAAAATCTCAAAAAATGTAGGAAAATTATTGACAGAACTGATCTTAACTTTTGTATATAAAACATGCTGAACCGATTCGCTCTAGAATAGAATATAACTAAACATAATAAAAGCCATATATGAAAAACCCATGAGTAACATCAAGTTCAATGTTAACATACAGGAATATTTTACTCTGGTCCAGTAATACGAAAAAGTAGCTCATTCTCACAAGTCATAAATTACACTACTAGAAGTCCTAGCCAGAATTTCAAGTCAAGAAAAAGTATAAAAGGACTCCTACTTGTAAACAAGCAGTAAAATTTTTACAGAAGACACAATTATACACAGATGGAAAACTCCATATTCTCTTCCAGTGACTGTTAGAAATAGTCAACAAACTTAGTAAACTTGCAGAGTACAAAACCAATATACAAATATCTGTTGTATTTTTATATAGTAACAACACATTATCAGAAAGAGAAATTAGGAAAACAATTGTGTGCACATTTATACCAAAAAGTATAAAATAGGAATAAATTTGATAAATGAAATAAAAGACCTAAACATAGATCTATAAATTAAAGGTGAAAAAATATAAGTAAACAAAATAATTAAAAGATAGTCTGTGCTCATGGATTGCATACAATGTGAGGAAATACTCTAATCTATCTTTCACATTTTCAATCTCCCCAGCAAAGTCTATGGAATACA
The DNA here is from genome assembly GCF_048564905.1 of Vicugna pacos. Taxonomy (NCBI): domain Eukaryota; kingdom Metazoa; phylum Chordata; class Mammalia; order Artiodactyla; family Camelidae; genus Vicugna; species Vicugna pacos. Next base: position 6,116,946 of record NW_027328738.1, read on the forward strand.
GTTAAAGCAGGCTAAAGGGGGAAATTCAAAGTGACATGGCTCTCCTTAAAGTATAAAAGCAATTTCAAATAAATAATCTAACGTTCTTTGTAAACTAATCATGAAAAGAAGAGCAAACAAAACCAATAGCAAGCAGAAAGAGGGAAATAATAAAGATAAAGGAAGAAATAATTGAAATAGAGTTTAAAAAATAGAAAAAATCAACCAAACTCTTTTAAGAAATAGTAAGCATAATTGACAAACTCTGTACAGGCCCACCAACAAGAAAAGAGAGAGAACACAAATAACATAAGAAATGAAAATGGAGAAACTACAAAGAGTACAACAAATTTGCATAATATCATAAGGGAATACCATGAGCAAATGTATGGAAACAAACTGGATAACCAAGAAGACATGGAGAAGTTTCTGGAAATATTAGCCCACTTTATTGCATCGAGAACAAATTGACCATTTGAACAGAGAGATCACCAGAAATGGGATATAATTTTCAATAAAATAGAAAATCTCTGCAAACAAAATTTCAGACCCAAATAGCTTCACTGGTGAATTTGACCAAATGTACAAAGAAATATCCATACCAGTCCTCCTCAAACTCTTCTAAAAGTTTGCTATGGAGAGAGTACTCCCAAACTCACACCATAAGGCCAACATCAACCTGATACCAAAACCAGATAAAGACACTACCTTAAAAGAAAACTATAGGCCAATATCATTGATAAACATGGATGGAAATATCCTTAAGAAATTATTAACAAACAGAATCCAACATCATGTAAAAAAAAGATCATGCACCATGGTGAAGTTAGGTTCATCCCAGGAACACAAGGATGGTTGAACATATGCAAATCAATCAATCAATTGTGATACACCGTATCAAAAACAGAGAGGACAAAAAGCCACATGATCATCTCAGTAGATGCAGAGAAAGCATTTGATAAAATTTAACACCTATTTGCAATAAAAATTCTTATCACAGTGGGCATAAAGGGACCATATCTCAATATAATGAAAGTTATTTATGACAAACATATAGCCAGCAAAATACTCAATGGTGAAAAACTGGAAAACTTCCCACAAAAACCTGAGACAAGACTAGGTTGCCCATTCTCACAATTTCAATTCAATATAGTCTTGGATCTCCTAGCCACAAAGATCAGGCAAAAAAAGAAACAAAATATTCTGATGGAATAGAAGAGATAAAATATCACTATGTGCAGATATGACACTATATATAGAAAACTCTAAATGGTTCACAAAAAATTACTTAGGCTGAAAAGGAACTGGACAAGGTGACCAGAGTAATGTACAAAAACCAATTGCATTTCTTTACACTACCATTGAATCAACAGGAGAAAAAATTATAGAAGCAACCGCTTTTACAACTGCACCAAAAATTATAAAATGTTTAAAAATAAATCTGACCAAGGAGATGAATGAATTATACATGAAGAACTTGAAATCATTGATTAAGGAAATCAAAAAAGGTATGAAAATTGAAAAGATACCCAATGGTCTTGTAAAGGAAGAAACAATATTGTTAAAACGGCCATACTACCCAAAGCAATCCAAAGACTTAATGTAATTTCCTATCAAATTATGCAAAACATTTCTTTTTAGGACTGTAACAAATGATCCTAGGATTTTCGTAGTCATAAAAGATCGATAATTCCCAAAGCAATATTCAAGAAAAAGAAAGAGGCTGGAGGAATAAACCACCAGGTCTCCATAAACTATTGCAGAGATACAATAATCAAAATGACATGATTTTGGTACAGAAACAGGCATATGGACAAATGGAACAGAATAGGGGGCCTAGGAATAAATCTACAGGCCTATGTTCTATTAATCTTTGACAGAAAAGCCATGAATATGGCAGAGAAAAGACCATCACTTCACCACTGGTTTTGGGAAAACTGGATAGCAGCATGCAGATCACTGGAGTTAGAACACCCTTCGCTCCATACACAAGAATAAATTCTAAATGGCTTGAAGACTTAAATGAAAGTCAAGACACAGTAAATCTCCTAGAAGGAAACATATGCAAAACACTCCGAGGTAAATCTCAGCAATGATCTCGTAGAACAGCCTAACCCTGTAAAGAATGTAAGAGCAAAATTAGTAAATGAGACCCTATTAAACTTATAAGTTTTTGCACAGCAAAGGGAACCATAAACAAAGAAAAATGACAACCTACATTATTAAAGATAATATTTAGAAGTGATGTAACTGACAAAGTCTTAATTACTTAAATATAAAGACTACATAAAACCTAATAATAATAAAAAAAACAAGAAACCCAGTCTGAAAATGGGCAGAAGCCCTAAACAAGCAATTCTCCAATAGCGACATTCAAATGTCACACAGATATATGAAAAAAAAAATTGCTCACTATCATTATCAGAGAAGGGCAATTCAAAACTCTAATGAAGTATCACCCCTCAATAGTCACAATGACCATCATTCAAAAGTCCGCAAACAATTAATGCCTGGGAAACTGTGGAGAAAGGGAACCTTCCAACACTGTTGTAGGAATGTAGATTGGTGCAGTCACTGTGGAAACCAGGTTGGGGGTTCCTCTTAAGTATAAAAATAAACTTAATGTACGATCCAGCATTCACACTTCTGGGTATATATCAAAGGGAATCCGATTTCCAAAAGTCACCTGCACCCCAATGATCTTAGCAGTGCTATATACAACAACCATGACATGGTAGAAACCTAATTGTCCAACAACAGTTGACAGTATTCAGAACTTATGCCTTATTTACACAATGGAATAATTTTCTGAAATAAAAAATGATAAAACAATGACATTTGCAGCAAAATGGATGCCCCCATAAAGTGTCATTCTAATTGAAGTAAGCAAGAAAGAGAAAGAAAAATAATACATGACATGACAAATGTGAAACCTTAAAAAAAAATTTGGTTGAGAACACTATGATTTCATCTACAAAACTGAAGCACACTCGCAGACCTACTAAACAATTTTATGAATACTGAAAAAAGGGGCTGTGAGAGGATATATTTGGGAGCTGTAGAATTATAAATGTTATCCACTATATATAAAAGTAGATATTTTCAAAATTTCTTTTGTATGACACAGGGCAGTAAGTTAAAAATAGTGAAGTAACTTTTAATAGGCACACAAATGTATACATGTACGGGAACACTGTTATACACCACAGTTTGACACATTGTAAATGGCATAATTCAAAGGTAAGTAAATGAATAAATATGTAAGTAAATAAATAAATAATAACTAAATAAAAAATATTGAATAATAAATGAAATACAAAGTTTCACACTACATATCTTTACACCTCAAGAAACTAGGAGAAAAAAGAATGAATAAAGAAGAAAATTGAATGAATGAGAGTAAGGGAAATAACAAGAGAAACAATTGAAAAGATAAAAAAATATTCCTAAACCTGTTTCTTTTAAACATAAATTGGACAAAATTTAGGTTGGTTAAAAAATAAAGTCACAAATAAAATTAGAAATAAAAGAGAAGATATTACCACTGATGTTGTAGAGATGCAAAGCATCATAAGAAATTGTCACCAGCCAACGATTTGAATGACCTAGAACAAAAGACAAATTCCCAGAAACATATGTCTTCCAACACTGAATCAAGAAGAAATTAGAAAGTTAAATAAAGCAAAAGTGTGTATGAGTAAATCAGTAATTCAAACTTCACAAAACAGAAAAAATTTACAAGACGACATTATTGGTGAATTCTGTCATGCAATTGAAGACAATTTTACACCAATTCTTCCCCAAATCTTCCAAGAATTTGATGGGGTGAAAGATTACAAACTTGTTTTATGACAGCTTTATTTGCATAACAATGCTAGAAAGGACATTATATTCAAAATATAGAATATTGTCCCTGATGAACATATGTGCCAAAATTCTCAACAAAACAGAAGGAAAATGAATTCAACAGCACTTTTAATGTATCATACACATACATGAGTCAAGGGATTTATACCTGGATTTAAGGATACTTCAAAATATTCAAATCAATAAAGATGACATGCCACACTAATAGAATGAAAAGCAAAACTCACATAATCATCTCAATAGGTGCAGAAAGAGCATTATATATAATGCAACATCCTTTTAAGATACTCCCAACAAATTAAATTAACCCTGTCAGTGGCACAGTATCATATACACACAAACACTATGTGGAAAGAATCAAAGCAGTTCTCTGTATATTGATTCTTAGAAGAAGGGTTTATCTAGGACATGCACAATGCCTCACATATCATCTAATTTACAACAATGTTAATAATCTTAAGCCATTTATGTCGCCATGCTCCTGCAGTAAGCACAGGATGTTAAATGATCAAGGATTGTTTTAAAGTTCATCACGGAATTTCATTAAGAATGCCATCTCATATCCAGCCGGCTGTGCCTGTCTTAGGGTGTCCTCCTCCAAGGATTTTACCCATCATTGGGCATCCAGCCATCCATACTGGAGACATTGAGTAGGCCATTTCTTATCCAGCCTGGATATGTGACATTCCTCACAGCTTTTATATCAGTTCAGTCCATGGGCTTATTCTCTAGAGCCTTCAGACAGGGGCCGACAAACCCAACATCCCTTGACAGAAAAATGGATGAAAAAATTTTGATGTATATATGCAATGGAATCAATACTTTGCATTCCTATCAACAGAGTCCACGATGTTCCTTTTTCTCCACAATCTCACCAACATCTATGCTTTTCTTTTTGATGAGAGCCTTGTGACAAGTGTGAGGTCTTGCCTCATTTTAGTTTTATGACTTTCCTAATAGTTTATAACTCTGAACATATATTCATGTGTCACTTAGCCAACTGTATGTTTCTACAGAAAATTGATTCAGATCTATCCATTCTATTCCTGTGAACATTTCGTTAAATTGAATTTTTGGTCTTTTTTGTTGTTGTTGTGGGGTAAGAGTTTGCCATATATTTTGGATGTTAACACTAGATTGGAAAATATCACTTGAAAATATATTCTCCCATTGTGTTGATTGGCTTTTCATTTTATTGATCATTTTTTCTGCAGTGAAAATCTGTTTAGAGAGATCCAATCTTATTTTGTTAGTTTTGCTTCTGCTTCCCTTTCCAGAGGAGGTATATGTAGAATCAAATTAATTCCAATGTCAAAGTGTACATCTTATCTTTTGCCCTAGGATTCTTTGTATTCAGGTTCTATGTTTTATATGCCCAGGAGTGGGATTGCTGTGTCATATGATAGGTGTATTTTTATTTTTTAAAGGAACTTCCATACAGTTTCCAAAGTGGTTTCACCAATTTTCATTCCCACCAATAGCTTTGGAGAGTCCCTATTTCTCCACAACCACCCCAATTTTTATTATTTGTAGACATTTGGATGACATCCCTTCTCAATAGTGTGAGGTAAAACATTATTTTTTTTTTGTCTTGCATTTGTATAAGATTAGAAATGTGAGCATGATTTTATGTTAATTTTTGTCATCTGTGTGTCTTCATTAGAGAATTGTCTTCTGCTCATTTTCTGGCTGAGTTGTTTGTAGGTTTTTGAGATGGAGTTGTATGAACGATGTGTGAATTTTAGAAATTAGCCTCTTGTTGATTGCATTGTTTCATAACGTTTTCTCCCATTTGCATGTTCATCTTTACATTTTGTTTATTTTGCTGTGTAGTAGCTTTTAAGTTTAATTAGGACCTTTTTGTTTATTTTGCTTTTATTCTTTTCAGCTTTGGAGAGTGACATAAGAAAATTTTGCTACAATTAATGTCTTGTTTTGCCTATGTTAGGTTCCAGGGGTTTTATTGTGTCATGTATTAGATTCAGATATTTAAGTCATTTTGTGTTTATTTTTGTACAGTGTGAGGGAGTGTTCTAATTTCATTGATTTATATGTAGCTGTCTAGCTTTCTCAACATCACTTGCTGGATACTGTCTTTAAGGCATTGTATATTTTTGTTTCCTTGTCATAGTTAATTGACCATAGGTGTGATATTTTATTTCTGCCTCTGTGTTCTGTTCCAGTGATATAGATGTTTGTTTGTTTTCCAGCATTATTCTGTTTTGTTTACTGTATTTTTGTAATATAATATGAGATCTGGGAGGGTTATGGGTTATGCCTTCAACTTTGCTCTTTTTCCTCATTGTTTCTTTTGCTGTTCTGGTTCTTTTGCAGTTCCATACGAATCATAGGACTGTTTTTAGTTCTGTGGAAAACATCACGTGGTTTGATCTGAATCACTTTATATCTGTAGACATCTTTTGTAGTATTTATATTTTAACAATATTAATTCCTCTAAGACTATGAGATTTCTTTACATTTCTTTGCACCATCTTTAAATATCTTTATCAGTGTCCTATAGATTTTATTATCATGGTTTTTTCATAGGTTTATCATTTTTTGATCTGATTTCATGTGCATTTTTTAAAATTATGGAATATTTCATTGTTAGTGTAAAGAAATGTGACAATTCTTGTATATTTATCATGAATAATGCTACTCTGCTAAGTGTCTTTATTAGTTTTAGTTGTTTTGGTGTGGAGAATCTTTAGGGTTCTCTGTATAGATTATCAAGTCATCTAAAATAATAACGGTTTTACTTCATTCAATCCAACATGAATAACATTTTCTTGTATGATTGTTGTTGCTAGGACTTCCCATACTGTGTTTAATAGAGATGGTGAGAGTTGGCATCTTTGTCTTATTCCTTAATTTGGCTTTCAGTTTTTCACTTTTGCATATTATGTCGTCTGTGGGTCTGTAATTAATGACTTTATTTATGTTGAGGTGTATTTCCTGAATCTTACTTTGCTAAGAGATTTCTGTCATTGTTGCTGTTGTTGTTGTTGTTGTTATTTTTGCTGTTGTTGCTGTTTTAATGAATAAATGTTGAAGTTTATGAAGTGCTTTTTATGGATTTATTGGGATGACCATATCATTGCCTCTTTTTCTTTTGTTAATATTCTGTATCAAGCTGATTGATTTGTGTATGTTGAACCGCTCTTGTGACACTGCAATGAATCAAATTTGATCATGGTGTATGATTCATTTTAGGTATTGCTGGATTTAGTTTGCTAATAATATTTTGTAGAATTTCTGCATCTAAACCTATCAGATATATCGGCTTGAAATTTTCTTTGCCCGTACTTTGTTTGTTGGCTTTACTATCAGGGTGGTGAAAGCTTCATAAAATTCATTTGGGTGTTTCCCACATCTTCATTATATTTAAGTAGTTTGAAGAGCATAAGTTCTGCTTTGTATTTTTGTACAGTTTGCCACGGGAGCTGTTTAAATCTGCACTTGTATTTAACGATTTTTGTAAATGCAGGTTATATTTTTCTTCTAGTAAACAGTTTGTTAAAATTATTTGTTTCTCCTTATCTCTTTCTCTTTCTAGATATTTGTCTATTTCTTCTAAGTTGTCCAGTTTATTGGCATGTAACTGTTGACAAATTGATCCCCTTTTTGTATATCTGAGGTAACAATAGTTATTTCTCTTCTTTTATTTCTGACTTTATTTCTTTGGAGCATCTATCTTTTCCTCATGATGCACCAGGCTAGAGGTTTTTTGATTTGCTTATCTTAAAAAGAAACATAAAACAAAGTCTTTGGTTATACTACTATTTTGCATAGTTTTTTTCTCTAGAAATTATATTTACACCTGTAATATTTACGATAATATTTTTCTCTATTTTTAATTTTTTTATTGATTTAAATTGATTTTACAAAGTTATCTCCAATTCCAGTTTAGAGAACATTTTTTCAGTTAAAATGAAAATATATACATTTGTTGTCCCATTTTTTCCTCTATGAGCTGGCGTAAGATCTTTTATAGATTTCCCTGTGCTATAAAGTACAATCCTGCTTATCTATTCTACAATTTTGACCCCCCAGTCTATCTCTTCCCACCCCCCGCCCCATGGCAACCAAAACTTTGTATTCTATGTCTGCGAGTCTATTTCTGTTTTGAATTTGTGCTTTTTTGTTTTGTATTTTAAGTTTAAATTCCACTGATGAGCCATCTCATGTGGTATTTTTCTTTCTCTTTCTGGCTTACTTTACTTAGACTGATTTTCTCCAGAAGCATCCATGTTGCTGAAAATGGCATTATGTTGTCATTTTATATAGCTGACAAATATTCCATTGTATAAATATAACACCTCTACTTTATCCAGTCAACTGTCGATGGACATTTAGGCTGTTTACATGTCTTGGCTATTTTAAATACTGCTGGCTCTGAACAATAGGGTGCAGGTGTCATCCTGAAGTAGGGTTCCTTCTGGATTTATGCACAGGAGCGGGATTCCTGTGTCATATGGTAAGTCAATTCCTAGGGTTTTAAGTAATCTCCATCCTGCTTTCCACAGTGGCTGCACCAAACTGCATTGCCACCAGCAGTGAAGGACGATTCCCTTTTCTCCACAGCCTTTCCAGCATTTGTGATTTGTGGATTTTTGAATGATGGCCATTCTGACTGGTGTGAGTTGATGCCTCACTGTAGTTTTGATTTGCATTTCTCTGATAATCAGTGATATTGAGCATTTTCTGATGTCCCTTTCGATCATTTGTATGACTTCCTTGGAGAATCAATTGTTTAGGTTTTCTGCCCATTTATGCATTGGGTTGTTTATTTTTTCTTATTAAGTTGGATGAGCTGCTTATATACTCTGAAGATCAAGCCTTTGTCTGTTTCATATGCAAATTTTTTTCACATTCCGTAGGTTGTCTTTTTATTTCACTTTCGGTTTCTTTACTGTGCAGAAGCTTGTAAGTTTCATTAGGTCTCATTTGTTTATTCTTGCTTTTATTCCTTCTATGAGAAAATTTTCGAGACTTATGTCAGATACTGTTTTGTCTATATTTTCCTCTAGGAGGTTTATTGTATCTTTTCTTATGTTTAAGTCTTTTATCCATTCTGAGTTTATTTTTGTGTATCGTGTTCTAACTTAATTGGGAGTGTTCTAGCTTCATTGATTTACATGCTGCTGTTCAGTTTTCCCACAATTTGCTGAAGAGTCTGTCTCTATTCCATTGTATTTTCTTGCCTCCTTTGTCGAAGGTTAATTGACCAAAAGATTGTGGGTTAATTTCTGGGCTCTCTATTCTGTTCCATTGGCCTATATTTCTGTTTTCCTCCCAGTACAGTGCTGTCATGTTGACTGTAGCTCTATAGAATTATCTGAATAAAGAAATGCCACTGATTTTTGGTGATTAAACAATATATACATTTGTTGTCCCATTTTTTGTCTATGAGCTGCTGTAAGATCTTTTATATATTTCCCTGTGGTATAAAGTACAATCCTGTTTATCTATTCTACAATTTTGACCCTCCAGTCTATCTCTTCCCACCCCCCGCCCCATGGCTTAAAGCAATGCCACTGAATTTTGAACCTTAATCTTGTAACCTGCTACCTTGCTGAATTCTTTGATCACCTATTGTAGTTTATGTCTGGATCTTGTAGGATTTGCTATATATAGTAATATATTATCTGCACATAGTGAGTCTTTTACCTCTTCCTTTCAAATTTGCATCCCTTTTACTTCTCTCTCTTGTTTGATTCCTGAGGCTAGGACTTCCAAGATTATATTGAGTAGGAGTGGTGAGAGTGTGCATTCTTGTCTTGTCCCAGATTTTAGTTGGAATGTTTTAACTGTCTCACTGTTGAGTACTATGCTAGCTCTAGGTTTGTTATCTATAGCTTTCATGATGCTGAGTTATGTTCCCTCTATGCCCACTTTAGTGAGAGCTTTTATCATACGTGGTTGATGAATTTTATCAAATGATTTCCCTGCATCTATTAGATGATCATGTGGTTTTGGTCCTTTCTCTTGTTGATGTGCTGTATTACATTGATTGATTTGCATATGTTGAACCACCCCTGTGTCACTGGCATGATCGCCACTTGGTCATGATGTATAATCATTTTTCTGTTTTGTTGGATTCTATTTGTTATTTTGGTGAGGATTTTGGTGTCTGTGTTCATCAGTGATATTGGCCTATAATCCTATTTTTTGGTAGTGTCCTTTCCTGGTTGTTTTATCAGGGTGATTATGGCTTCATAGAATGACTTTAGTATTCCTTCATTTTCAATATTCTGGGAGAGTTTGAGAAAGTGTGTATGAGTCCTTCTTTGTATGTTTGGTAGAATTGCTGAGTGAAGCCGTCTGGTCCTGGACTGTTATTTGTAGGGAGATTTTATATTGCTATTTTGATTTCATTTCTAGTGTTCTGCTTGTTCAAGGGGTCAGTTTCTTCTTGATTCAGTCTTGGTGGACAGTATGTTTCAAGAAATTTGTCCATCTACTCTAGGTTATCCAGTTTGATTCCATAAATTTTCATAATATTCTCGTATGATATTCTGTATTTCAATTTTATTTGTTGCAATTTCTCCATTCTCCTCTCTTATTTTGCTAATTTGTACACTCTCTTTTTTCTTCTTTTTGAGTTTTGACAGAGGTTTGTCGATTTTACTTTCTTTTTGTAAAACAGCTTTTGGAATGGTTGATTTTTTTCCTATGGTTTTTTCAATGACTATTTTATTTATTTCTTCCACAATATTTATGATTTTTTCCTTCTGCTGCCTTTTGGTGTATTTTCTTTTTCTTTTTCTAGTTCATTCTGCTGCTGTGTTAAATTGTTTATTTGTGATTGTTTTTCTTTTTTGAGGAAGGCCTGTATCACTATAAACTCCACTCTGAGCACTGCTTTTGCTGTGTCCCATAAAATTCGTGTGGTTTTGCTTTCATTTTCTTTTGTCTCAAGGTACTTTTTCATTTCAGCTTTAATTTCTTCATTGACCCATTGGTTTTTTAATAATATATTGTTTAATCACCAAGTTTTCCTTTTGTTCTTTTTTTTTTCTTTTGTTGATTTTTGGCTTCATGGCATTTTGGTCAGTAAAGATGCTTGAGGTAATTTCTATCTTCTTAAAATTGCTGAGGCTTCTTTTGTGCCCAAATATATCATGAATCCTGGAAAATGTGCCATGTGCAGTTTTAAAGGATGTATATATTATTTTGTGGATTGTGCAATGCTCTGAAAATATCCAGCAACTGTTATATTTCTACTGTATTATTTAACTTCTGTGTTGCCTACTTTATTTTCTGTCTCGATGATCTGTCCAGTGATGTTAATGCAGTGTTGAAATCTCCAACTATGATTAGATTCCCATCACTATCCCCCTTTATATCTGTAAGTAAGAATTTTATTATCTTAGGTTCTCTTTTATTTGGTGCATATGTATTAATGAGTGTTCTATCCTCGTCTTGTTTCACTCCTTCAATCATTATAAAATGTCCTTCTTTATCTTTCTTTATGGCCTTTGTTTTAAAGACTCTTTTGTCTGAAATCAGTACTGCAACACCTGCTTTTGTGACTTTTCCATTTGTATGGAATTCCCTTTTCCATCCATTCACTCTCAATCAATATGTTTCCTTCTCCCTGAAGTGGGTCTCTTGTATGCAGCATATCGAATGTTCTTGCTTTATTATCCAGCCTGCCACTCTATGACTTTTAACTGGAGCATTTAGTCCATTAAGATTTGAAATTATCTATGATATATTTATGTTTTTTGCTATTTTGACCTTATATTTACAGTAGATCTGGTATTTCCTCTTTGTTCCTTTCATGTTCCTTTTATGGTTTGGTCATTTTCCTTAGTATTATCATGAAGTTTATTTAGTTTTAGTTACACTCTGATAAGATTTCGTCTTGTTGTTACCCTTTTATATAAGTCTTTAAGACCATTGCTATAACTGCATTTATTAAATGGATAGTAGCAAGATCTCAAACTCATCTTACCAAAATGAAAAAAGGTTAAAATGAAAGACCAAAAAAAATTCTCTATTTACCTGCCTCCCTCTGACACTCTCAATTATTTGTATGTCTTATTTTAAATTTTTTTGTTTATTTTATTAATAATTCATGAGTTATCACCTTTCCAGCTGTGAGTTTCACATTTCTGTAGCATCCTGTTGCTTTTCTTTTTAGAGTAGACCTTTCAAAGTTTCTTTTAGCATGGGTCTAATGTTTCTAAACTCTTGTAGCTTTTTCTTGTCTGTGAAAACTTTTATGTCTCCTTCTACCATAAAGGATAGCATTTGAGGTTAAAGTATTCTAGGGTATATCATTTTTTTCATTCAGGACTATGAATATATCTTGCCACTCCCTTCTGGCCTGTAGTATTTGTGTAGTGAAATCAGCTGGGAGCCTTATGGGAATTTCCATTGTAACTCTTTGCTATTCTCTTGCTGCCTTAGATAATTTCTTTATCCTTGATTCTGGCCATCTTAATCTTTTTTCTTGGTGTGGGTCTATTTGGGTTATTCCTGTTTTGGACACTCTGAGATTCGTATACATGGATATATTTTCCTTCTTTAAGTTTGGGTAATTCTCAGTCATGATTTCTTCAAACACTTTTGCAATCCCATTTGATCTTTCTTCCCCTTCTGGGACATCTATCATGCCAATTTTGGCATGCTTTCTATTATTCCATAGGTCCCTTATGCTTTTTTCATTTGTTTCTTGTTGTTTCTCTTGTAGATATTCTGATTGTGTGCTTCCTATTGTCCTGTCTTCTAAGTCACTAATTCATTCCTCTGTGATAGCTAGTCAGCTCTGCGATGCATTTAGATCATTCCTCATCTCAGTCAATGTGTTTACCTATTCTGCTGGGATCTTCTTTATAGCTTCCATTTCATTTTTAACATATTTTATATCTCTAAACACTATCTTTTATTTCCTTCAGTAATTTGATCACTCCTATTTTGAAATCTTGATCTAGTTGGCTATCAATGTCTATTTCACTGTTCATTCTTTCATGGTATTTCACTTGTTCTTTTAATTGGGAATGGTTTCTCTGCTCCTTCATCTTGCTCCTACCTCTCTGGCACTGTGGTTTTGGAGTATCAGTTATCTACTGTGATCCTAAAGGAATTTATCTACCTAATGTCTATGTAGTAATACAACTTAGAAAAGAGAAACAAGAGAGAGAGAGAGACAAAGAATTTTTAAGAAGGGAGAAATAAATATTTGAAGACATTGTATAATGCATAATAGAAGAGCAAGTTGAAGCAGAGATTTGAAAAATTTTAATAATAAAATTATTTTTAAAAAATTTCAAAGGGATTAAAATGGGGGTATATATAATTGTCTCAGAAGTAAAAATTAAGAGTGTAATAGAAAATGGAACAGGTAAAAACAGATTAAAACAAGGGGGTGGTCTGTGTCCTCCTGCAGACTGTGTACATTTAATGTTAAGTCTTTCTGTATTCATCCTGTTTTGGAAGATCATCTTCCTGTTTTAAGAGGCCCTCCATTGGAGCCCTCAACTATGATGCTCCCAGTGCCTGTCGGCAAGCAGATGGCTCCTAACCCCAACACTGCTTCTGGAGCAGCTCTCTTTACTGTTTTCTGGCTTGTGACTATGCTGACTGATGCTGCAGTCAGCTATTGCAGACTGACCTGGCAGGAGTGGGCATCAGTCACTCTCCCAGCATCATGGTCAGGGGCTGCATTCCAACCCAAAAATGGGGGGCAACACGCCCCCTCAGGGTGCCAGTCTCTCTGCTGCTCTGTGCCATTGTACAGTCCTCCTCATGTTTGCACACCAGTAGTGGGATCAGGGAAGACTGAAGAACAGCCCTGCCCCTGGACTGGCTCAAACCCAGCTCTTGTTTGTCTTGGTGAAGCAAGATCTCTGAGGAACCAGGGCAAATGTATCCTATCTGCCTCAGGTGTTAGAGAAATCTCCATCTGGCCATTAAGGCTGCTATGTCCTAAGGCGTAGATGCAGATTTTGCCCCCACTGCTACCTGGGTGCATAGCACCAGAGGGTATGGTGGCTGTGTCTGATCCCCAGGTCTCTTCACCTAGAAACTATTGTGGATTTTCAGCTTTGGGAATGCACCCTTTCCCCCACAGGGCACAACTGCCCTGTTGTTTAATGGAGGGCCCAGGTTGTTCTGCCCTGTACACCCACAGCCATGGCACACAGCCCCATCCATTCCCCTGGACTGCCTCAGTACAGAAATCCCCATCTTCCACCCACCTCGTGAAGCATGGCCCTGTCCCCAGTTTCTGGGCTGCATTTTGGGCAGGGTGTCTGTGCCTTTTTAACTTAGTTGTGTCAGTCAACTTATACTCAGTACAGATCCAAGCCCTGGAGGCACACCCTCCGTCCTGCCGAACTCTCAGTTGGAGAGGGGAGACCAAGTGAATGAGCACCAGATCTTCTTTGCTGCTCCCTCCCCGTGGGACCTGTCCCACTCTGTTTTGCCTTTTCTTCTTTCTTTCTTCCTTTTCTCCTACCAGATTTTATGCATCTTTACCTATTGAAGAGGACAATGTTCTGCCAGAGTTCTGCAGGTTAGCTGGTTAGCTGAGTGGGTCTGTGGATGTGAGCCTTGGTGCATTTGTGGGAAAGGGTGAGTAACGAGCATCCTTCTACTCCACCATCTTGTCCTCCACCCCAATAAATGCTCACTTTATGGTGGAAGATAAACACAGCCTGGAGATAGATGGAAGAGATATTTCATGGAAATGATAAGAAAGTGCAGATTGCAATGCTCAACTCATACAAAATATGTTTCAAAATAAAGGCCACAATGAATGATATATATGAGATTATATAATGAAAAAGAGATCAATATTAAAATAGAGTATTACACCCATTAAATTATATATTGACCCAACACCTTAGATCCTAAGTATATTAAAAAATATTAGTAGACATAAAGGAATTAATTCATTATAAAGCAATAATAGTAGAAGAGTTTAACACCGCCCTATTCCGATAGCCAGTTCATCCAGAAAGAATATCTGTAAGGAAACAGAGATCTTAATAGTATATAAGATCATTTGAACCTAACTAGTCTATTGGACACTGCATCAGAAAAGCAGAACACATAAACTTTTCAAGTGTGCACAGGATGTTATCTAAGGAATTAACCACAAATTATGTCATGAAAAGTGCCTCAGGAACTTTAAGCAAATATAAATTACAACAAGTATTTTTCCATACACATAAGTATGAAACAATGCATCAACTCTAGAAAGAAGAACAGGAAAAGCACAAACATGAGATTAAACCACATCCTTTAAGAAATATAATAAAACAAGTTCAATGATGAAATCAAAGAGGTAATAAAATCATACCTAGAGATAAATTATAATGAATACACAGCTTCATAAAATGTATGGGATGCAGCAAAGACAAATCTAAGTGGGAAGTTTACAACGATTAATGCCTTCTAAAGGAATAAGAAAAACCTCACACAAAGGACAAAGCATACCACTCAAAATAACAAGAAATAAGAACAAACAAAACACAAAGGCAGTAGAATGAAAACTCTTCAGTGAGTAGGCTGAAAATAAATGAAATAAAAATCAAAAAATAAGTTAAAAGTTCTAAAATCAAGAGATTTTTTTTCTTAAAATTATTAACAAAATAGTAAGCATTTAGCCAGGCTTATCAAGAAATACACAGGGTGGGCCCAAACAAAATAATAAATGAAACAGTTCAAATAATATTTGATATTACAGAAATACAAAATAAGATTATGTAAGCACTATGAGCAGTAATGTGACAACCAACTAGACGACCTAAAAGAAATGGACACATTACTAAATACATGCAGCCTACCAACACTGAATAAGGAGAAAACAGAAAACTTGAAAAGAGCAATCAGTATATGTTAAATAAAATCTATAATTTTTAAAACTCCCCTTGAAGTAAATACCTGGATGCCTTCACTAAAACCTCTTTCCCCCCAACTATTTCAAAAAATGAAGGAGGAAGGAAAATTCCCAAAGTTATTCTATGAGGCCACCATTACCCAGATAACAAAACCAAAGACAATACCAAAAAAAAAAAAAGAAAATGTAAAGTCAATATCCTTGATGAATACACATTCAAATATCCTCAAAAGAACATCAACAAATTAATCCAGCAATACATAGAAAGGATTATACACGATGATCAGTTTGATTCCTTCCAGAGTCAGAAGGATGTTCAAATTACACAAGTCAATCAGCATAACACATATCTAAAAAGGAAGGACAAAATTCACAGGACCATGTCAATACACACAGAAAAAGGATTTGACAAAATTCAACATACATTCATGACCAGAACTCTCATGAAAGTGAGTAAAATGGGAAGATCTCTCAGCATAGTAAAGGCCATTTATAACAATTTATAATACTCAGAGGGAAAAGATGAAAGCCTTCTGGGTAAATTCGGGAAGAAAACAAGGACTCCTGCTCTCAGCACTTCTGTTCCATAGTAATAGAAGAAAGGAAAAAGAAAGAAAAAGAAGTAAAAGAAATGCAAAATGGAAAGAAAGAGGCAAAATTGTCACCAGTACTGATGACATAACAATCTACATAGAGTCCTAAGGGCTCCACACGGTCTATGATGAATAATAAATAATTTCAGCATGGGAGCAGGGTACAAGATTAATGTAAAGAATCTCTTGCATTTCTACACATTAATCATTAAATGCCATAAAATGGAAGTTAAAAACAATACTAATTAAAATCACATCCCCTTGAATAACTTGGAATAAATGTAACCACATGTGTGAAAGTTCTACACACTGAAAATTAAAAAAAAAATTGACAAAGAAATTAAAAATAATTCAAAGAAATAGAAAGATTTCTTGTGCCCTTCGAATGAAAGAATTCAAGTTGTTAACAGGGCCGTAATACACAAACAAACCTACAGATTTAGTTCAATTCCTTTTACGAAGCTGTACTATTTTCCAAAGAAGCAGAAAAAAATAACTCTAAGTTTTACATGAAACCGTTAAAGATTGCCAAAATGATCTTGAGAAGAAACAAAAAATCTGGAGGTAAAATCCTCCCAGATAGCTTACTATACAACAAACCTACAGTAATAAAAAACAACATGGCATTGGCACAGAGATAAATAAAAACAGAGAGCCAGAAAATAATTCCACACACCTATGAGCAATGAATCTATGATAAAAGAGGGAAAAGTACACAATGGAGAAAAGACAGTCTTGTCAATGGATGGTGTTGGGAAAGCTGGACATGTACATGTAAAACAGTGAAATGAGAGCATTCCATGACATCATAAACAAAAATAAACTCCAAGTTTATTAAGGACATAAATGTAAGACCTGATAATATAAAACTGCTAGAAGGGAATATAGGTGATACTCTATTGCATCTATATCATAGTAATATTTTCTTAAATCCGTCTCCTATTGCAAAAGAAATAAAAGCAAATATAAGCAAGTGGGACCTAAACAAACTGGAAATCTTCTGAAAAGCTAATGGCACAATCAATGAAATGAAAACACTGCCTATGTAATTGGAGAACATATTGGCAAAGAATTCAAGTGACCAGGGTTTAATAGATGTAGGTTAATAGATGTCACATGGATTTAGGTTACACAACTCAATTTGAAAAGCAAAAACCCAATCAAAAACAAGAGCAGAGTAACTGAGTTAATATTTTTCTAAAGAAAACTTAAAGATGAGTAACAGGCAAGTAATAAAAATGCTCAACGTTACTAATTATTAGGTAATTGCAAATCAAAACCACAATGAGGTATCACTTCACACTGGTCAAATGGTTATTATCAAAAAGTCTACATATTGAAAGTGTTGGAGACAATGTGGATATAAGAAATCTCTTGTATACTCTTGGTAGGAATGTAAATTGGTACAACTTCTATGGAAAACAGTATTCAGATTTCTTTAAAACGTAAAACAGGACTACCATATGAAACAGTAATACGTCTCCTAGGAAAAATCTGGGGACAAAACCCTAAATTGAGAAGAACCAATGTACACAACAGAACTCTTTATAATATGCAAGACAGGGAAGCAATCCAAGAGTCCACAGTAAACTATGGACTTAAAAAGATATGATGTTTCTATAAATATGCAATGAAATATTACTGAGCCATGAAAAATTATAACAAATTGCTATTTCAGGATCATGAATGGACCTAGTAAATATTGTGCTTAGTGAAGTAACTTATACAAAGACAAAAGTACATAATGTAATTTATATTTGGAATCAAAAGAATAAAAAATGTCTTTGTAAATCTATCTATAGCTATCCATTGATAGATGACAGATAAATAGAAGGATAGTTACAAAGATACATGATGGATAGATAGATAGATAGATAGATAGATAGATAGATAGATAGATAGACTGATTGATTGATTGATTGATTGATTGATTGATTGATAGAGACATGGTAGATAGAGAGATTAGATAGACAAGACTGAAACAGACTGAAAGATATGAGAAAAAATTTATGTTTACCAAAGTAGAAGGCAAGGACAATTTTATGGTATGATATTGAGAGATATAATGTAATATATATAAAGGAGAGAAGCAACAAGGATAATCTGTATAGATCAGGGAATTATGCACAATAACTTAAAATAATTGAATGTTAAAAGTATTGTAATAATTTATAATGCAATATAATCCACAAAATGGTTGGAATCACTATGCTGTACACCTGAAACTACACAATATAGTACGTCTGCTGTTCTTCAACTAAAAATAAAACATCTCATTTCAAATTAAGTACTTATTCCACTGATAGCAGCTTCCTTTAATATTGATTTATTTTTACTCTTTATATTTTATGATTACTGTCTCAAAATATTTCCTTTACTCTTGTGAACATTTTACCAGATTAATGTTTATATATTTATTGCCCCTGATTTCCTATTTTTCCCTCTTTAATCCATAGAGTTTAGTAGCATTTAAAAAATACCCAAAGAAATAGTTGCAAATTTCTTGTGGTAACTGCTTAGCATTTTGTTCAATGTTTTGCATATTTTTGCCATTTTATTTTTCTTAGAAGAGCTCTTTTCTGCACCCTGTGTAAGTTGTTTCAGTATTGTTTTTTTCATCTCATTCAGGTCTTGTTTTTTCTGGTAAAGTCTTTATTTTTACTTTATATCTAAGTGAAAAGTGTGCAAGGTAGAATATTCTTGGGTGAGAGATTTCTTATTTCAGTAGTTTGATAATGCCATTTAATTTAGCCTTGGCCTTTGTTTTCTGCTGAGAATTCTGCTTAAAGCCTGATGGGGGCTCCTTTGTAGATTATCATAACATTTTTTGACTGCCTTTAAAAATTTACTCTGTCATTGACTAGCCAATTTGCATATGACGTATCTTGAAGGAGGTCTCTTTGTCTTAAACTTATTGGTGTTTTTTTTGGCTCATGGACTTGTATATCAGTTCCTTACACAGGTTCGGGTAGTTATCAACAATTAATTCTTTAAATGAACCAACAGCTACCTTTTAACTTTCTTCTCCCTCCAGGATTTCAGTCTAAAGTGCACTTCCTGAAGAAGTCTAATGGCTATTGTAGAATTTCCTCCCTTATTAATATATTGTATCTCTGCCCTCTTCTATCATTTGAATTTTTGTATTGGTGAGTTTGCTAAACTCTCTTCCACAAAGGCAGTCTGCTTCCAATGCTTTCTGTTGCATTCTCCATCTCATTTACTAAGTCCATCTGGTCCTCCAATAATGTTTGGTTATTTAATAGTTTCAGTCTCTTTTGTAATGTATTGCTTATCAGCATTTAATTTATTCCTATGCTCACTAAATTGCTGTCTGAATTTTGTATTCTGTATTGAGTTTCTATATGACACCTATTTGGATTCTCTATTAATTATATGGCAGTATTCCATGACTTTAAGTTTGTTTGCTGCAGGGTTGACATTGTGTGTGTGTGTGCATGTGCATGTTCGTGTGTGTCTGTGTCTGTTTCGGTGTCTGTGTGTGTTTATCTGTGTGTGTGTATGCCCTATAATTTTACTGTAATTGGTCATGATCTTGGTAAATTATTGCTCTGATGACACTAAATAACAGATTGGGAGTTGAGCCCTTGCTTTTTTTTTCTGGTAGTTTGCAATATCGTACAATTTTTGGTTTTACTTACATAACCTACCTTTGATAATATTTCAAAATGTCACTTTCCAGTTGTTGCTGTCTGGATAAAAGATGTGCTTTCATTGTCACTTAGACTTCTCTGGTAGTTAATGCCAGTGTTGTCACTGGTATGGTGAACCCTTCCTTTTATCTGATATCCCTTGAGACTCCGTGTACACATTCTGGAAACATGTAAAGACAGGTGAGTATTTGTAATCAGGCAAGTGCTTTTTTCATGTCCAGTTTTGCAAGGTAAATTGTCTCCACCAATGTGAATGGGTAGTTAGGACAGTGTCATGAATGTCTGAGTGTCTGAAGGATGGAATTTCTTTCTCTATTGTGGCTCCCTCCTAGTTACCTGTGAACATGGGTACTTGTGCAGTTGGAGACCGAAGCTGTGTGAACCACTGAAACCCTGTTTCTACTGGGTTCTCAGAGCCTGTGGGCTCAGATACCCTTGTAAGTTGTCCTTGGTTGCAGTCACCAAATCTGCTCTTCCCTCAGTTAATCCTCCCTTATGTGTTGTAGCCCACCAAACTTCAGCCTTACACATGCGTTCTGGATTATTGTTTTGTGTTCTAGTTATTTTTGTTGAGATGTGAATGTTTTACTGACTGTAGATTTAAGGGGAGAGTCAGAAATAGTTTAAACTTATGTCACTTATTTCAAACTACATGCTTTTTCATTTAAAAGCTAAAATTCTAATAAGGACATTATAAGAACAGTAAAGAAAGTGAAAAAATCAACTCCCTTAAAGTCATAGTACTACAAACTATTTTGAATTTCCTGGGTTCTTTTCTTCAATGTTTTTCCTACATAAATGCACATTTTACTATAATATATGCCTATAATCTCTTTAAAATCATTTAAATTTTTGAAATATTTCTCTGTGCTGTAAATATAGTCCTGTTGCTTCTCTAATTTATAACTATTAGCTTGCATAGTTCTGTCTTCCCCATCCTTCTTGTTTGTCTCCAAAGCAAATCATTAATTGGTACACTACACATATATATGTTATTCTGTTCCCGTTTCTTTATGATTATTTCTCTTATGTCTTTAGTTTCCTCATGTAAGTGATTACGTAGAGTGTTTTTCTCTGTATGACTTATTTTCATATATACAACACTCTCTCGGTCCAGTCACATTGTTCCAAATTGCAGAATTTTATTTTTTGATATGGCAATGAGTATTTATTATGTTATCTATATCTCATATCTACTTCAGCCAATCATCTGTTGATGGGCCGTTGAATTATGCATCTATCCTTGGCTATTATAAATGATGATGTTAAGAACATTGGGGGTAATATAGCCTTAAAAGTTAATATTTCCATGTTTTTACTAATTTATAACAAAAACTGGAATTGCTGCAACATATAATGGTTCTATTTCTAGTTTTCCGTGCACTGTTTAAACTTTTATACTAGTGGATGCATCAATTTATATTTCCACCAACAGTGTACTTTGGTTCCCTTTTACTGACATTCTTATTAATGTTTCTCATTTGAAGACATTTTTAATAGCCATTTTGGTTGCTGTGAGATTATATTTCATTCTGGTTTTGATTTAAGATTTCCTAATGAATAGCAAAGTTATGTTTCTTTTTATGTGAATGAAAATCATCCACATGTCTGTTTTTGAAAACTTTCCAGGAAGATCCTTAAACTGTTTTTAAGTTGGGGCCTGTGTTTTAAAATATTCAGTCTAATATGCTGCATGTATTTTATGGATATTAACAAAATGTTGGTCTCATTGTCTGAAATTTTTCCTTCTATTCTTTGTATTGTCATATGTCTTGTAGAAGTTACACTTTGCTCTGCAAAGTGTTGCACTTCACAATTATACAAGAAATAAAATCCCTGTATCACTTAAAACATCTAATTTTTCCTCAGTAAACTTAAAATAGTATTGTTAATTTTCCTTTTATTTTTTTAATTAGGAGACAGATCAAAAATAAATATTACTATGATTAACCTCAAAGTCATTTCTCCTCATGGTCTTGATCAGAAATTGTATAGTTTCAGGTTTTACATTTAGGAAATAAATCCATTTTTATCTTAGTATGTATTCTATGGAAGGAAGTGTTCATACATCTTCCTTTTACATATACTGTCCTGTTTTCCCAGAACTACTTGTTGAAGAGACTGCCTTTTCTCCATTGTATACTCTTGCCTCTTTCATTGTAGACTAATTGACCCTATGTATGTGCGTTTATTTTCGGACTCTTTATTTTGTTACATTGGTCTATATGTCTCTTTAGTGATATATTTTGATGTTTTGATTACTGTAGCTTTGTAGTACGTTCTAAAGTCAGGGAGGATAATACCCACAGTTTTGTTCATTTTTTAAAGACAATTTTAGAAAATTTCGGTCTTTCAGGTGTTTTTATAAATTTTATTATATTTCTCCTTTTTTTTTAAAAGAAACATATGGATTCTGTGAGAATAGAAATTCACTTAAAGAAAAAATCTAAGAAAAATGGTTAAATGTGGAGGATAAATCATACAATTTTAAAAAACAATGGATTGATGTAAAAATCAAAGGAAATATATACAAAGAAAAATGACAACAAAAACAAAGTCCATGGGGTATAGAAAAAGCAGTATTAATAGGGATGCTTTTAGCAAAATAATCCCACTTATACAAATAAGAAACATCTCTTATAACAATCTTAGAAACAAAAGATTTAGCAAAATAAGAAACAAACTTGTTTGTAGAAGGAAAGACAGCTGAAAGGTGAGAACATAAATAAATAAAATAATGATTAAAAATATAAACATTCAATCAAACTAAATAATGGCTTTTGAAAGATAAACAAAATTGATAAACTTTAACCAGACTCGTGGGTAAAAAAAGAGTACAGATTAATAAGCTCAGAAATAAGTGAGAAGTTACAGCTCATATCAAAGCAATACAAAGCATCATAAGAAGATATATCAAATTATATATCATAAAATGGAAACCCTAGAAGAAATGCACAATTTCTTAGAAAGACATAATCTGCAGGATGAAATGAGAAATAGAAAATATGAACAGATTATCACTAATAAAATTGAATAACTAATTAAACAAAATCTCCCAAGAAACAAAATTCCAGGCCTAGAAAGCCTCCCAATAGAATTCTGCCAAACATTTAGAGAAGAGCTATCACCTATACTTCTCAGATATTGCAAAAATTTCGAAAGGAAGGTAGGCTTCCTACACAATCTTTCTGTATCACACTATTACTAAAACTGGAAGAAATACCTAAAAAATTAGAGGTTAAAAACTACTGATAAGCATAGATGCAAAAATCATCACTAAATTGTTAGCAAAGCAAAAAATACATTTAAAGTATTATACATTATGAATAAGTCCATTTTATTCCAGGGATGCAAAAGTGATTCATTACCTACAAAGTAATCAATATGATACACCACACTAACAAATTGAAGAATAAAAATTATATTGTTACATCAGTAGTGTCATAAAATGTTTTGACAATTCAGTAACTATTTATGATTATATTTCTCCTCAAAGTGGACATGAGGAAACATACCTCAACACAGTTTAGGTCATATATGACAAGAACTCAGCTAACGTGACACTCACTGATTAAAAGCTGAAAGCATCTCCTTTAAGAGCAGGAAGAAGACAAGAATGTTCACTCTTAACACTTTTATTCAGTATAGTATCGGAAATTCTAGCCATAGCTATCCAAATAAATGTAAATATAAAATATCTAATTAAGAATAAGAGTAAAACTATCTGTTTGCAGATGACATGCTTTAAACAGAAATCATAAAGATGGCATCTCAAAACTACTAGGGCTTATCAATGCATTTGGTAAAATTTCAGAATGTAAAATAAACATACAGAAATCTTGCATTTCTGCACACTAACAACACGCTAACTGATAGAGAAATTGAGGGAACTGTCTCATTTACAGTTGCATTAAAAATAAAAAATCTAGAAATATATCCAACCAAGGAGGTAAATGACCTGTACACAGAACACGATAAAATATTTATAACAGAAATTGAAGATAATGCAAACAGAAGAAAGGATATACTTTGTTCATTGATGAGAAAAAATATTCTTTAAATGACAATACTAGCCAAGAAAATACACTAATTACATTCAGTGCCTATCAAATTACCAAGGGCATTTTCAGAATTTGCAGTAAATAATACTTAAATTTACATGTAAAAACAAAAGTGTTGAAATCACTAAAAGAAAAGAAAAGAAAAGAAAAGAAACAATAAAAACAAACATATTTGACAAAGAACAAAGGGGAAGTATCAGTTTCCCTGATTTAAAATTATAATACAAATCTACAGTAATAAAAAGACTATGGTAGTGGCACAGGACAAAGAGAATAATAGAACACAAAGAATGCCTAAAAATGAAATCAGACAGTTATGGTCATTTAGCCCATTACAAAAAATGAATATACAGTGGGTGAATGGTAAACAATAAGCATATGAAACCGGTCAACATCACTAACCATCAGAAAAATGCAAGTCGAAAACACAAGGAGATTTTATGTCAGTCCTGTCAGAATGGCTATTATCAAAAAGATAACAAATATAAGGGTTGGTGAGGATGTAAGTAAAACAACCTCATGCACTGCTGGAGTGAATGCAAATTTGTGCTGCCACTGTGGAAAAGAGTATGCAGTTTTATCTACAAATTTAAAATGAAATATAATCCAACATTTCCATAACTGGATACTTATTCCAAGAAAATAAAAACACTAACTAGAAAAGATAAATTTAACCATATATTCACTGCAGCATTATTTACAATAGCCAGGATATAGAAGCAAATTAATTGCTCAACAACAGATGATGGATAAAGAATATGTGTGTTTATAGTATATATATCTACCCATCTATTTTTTTATTTTTATATTTTATAGTTTTTTATATATGCACATACACAGATAAAAATACAATTTTTTATTACTCAGCTATAAAAAGAAAAAGTTCCTGTCATTTGCAACAAATGGGTAGACCAAGAGGGTAATAAGCTTAGTGAAATAATTCAGAAAGAGAATGACAAATGCTGTATGAATTTAATCATATTTGGTATTTGAAACAAATGAACAAAACACAACAGAAAAGGAGACATAGATATACAAAGAAACAGGTTGTTCACAAGAAGGAGGGAAATGGGGTGAGTAAAAAGAAATATTTGAGTAAAATTAAGAGAGAAAATTTTCCATTTGCAAATTAAATGAGTCAGGGACAAGAAATGGGCTGTATGGGGAATAGTAAATAACTATGAAATATCTGTAAATAGCAACATATCATAACTACATATATTCTGGTGATCAGATTGAAATGTAATAAAAATAGAAAACAGTATGATGTGTAAGACAATCTAACACAGTTTATAGATTAAAGTACACTTCAAAAACAAACATAATTAAAGAAAAAAATAGATTTGTAGTTAACAGAGGCAGGGTTTGGGATAGGGGAATTTCATTAATGCACTCAAAAAGTACCAACTGCCAGCAGTAAAATAAACGTGTTCTGGGGATGCCCCGTAATAACATGAAAATTACAATTAATACTGCTTTATGTTATATATGAATGTTGTTAAGAGAGTAGACCCTAAGGTTTCTCATCACAACCAAAAGACAAATTGTGTTTCTTTAATATTGTATGTAAATGAGGTAATGAATTCTCCCTAAAGTTGCTAGGATATCAATTTCATGATAATTGTAAATCAAATCACTATCCTGTGCACCTAAACTTACAAAATGTTCTACGCCAATTAAATCTCACTAGAAACGAGAAAAAGGAAAAATGGAAAGTGAATGGTCATTATTTCTCATATCATTTCTGATGATTGTTTCTGCAGCAAGTAAGCTTGAGTCATGATATACTTATTCAAGGTAAAGATTCTAATAAATAAGTGATTCTAATAAATTATACATAAAGATACTATTATAATTAGTGTTTTACCATTCTTAAAATTTCTTAATGTTAACAGACCACTGCTTCTGTAGGCATCAAAATTTCACTCTGTGTACTCATCTGAGATTAGGGAATGTATACAAAAGTTAAACCTGGCTGCTCTTGCTGTGAGTGATAAAGTTCAGTGTCTCTGACCGATGGTCTCATCTCCATGACAGCAACGGTAAAAAAGGAATATGCTAGGTTGCTGAAAATCTGAGCATGATAAAGTCTCAGAACTCCTACAATTCTTAACTGTTTTGAAGTGGGAATGCAATAATGACAAAGACTTGATTTTGGATAACAATGTGATGTTTTCTCATGGTTGCATTAGGGGATGTGAGGATAATCCCTGAGATCCACAATAAATATTCTCATTCAAGTGCTGGACAAGGACTGTAATGGTTCAGAAATATTAGCACTAAGGACTGCTTTCAAAATGATGACTACGCTCACTCTATTCCAGGTAGTCCAAGGAAAGAAAGGTTACTGCAATTTCAAGGTGAATGAGAATAAGTCAGTGGTTCAGTCTCTGTAAATTAGTCAACGGGTTTTGAAACCCAAAATAAGTTGTGTCAACAATGAGAATTAAAAGAAAAAAATTAGACATAAGCTTAAATTAAAAAGGAGACACCATCCAGTGCTGGCCTCTGGGGACTAGAGAATGTATATGCCTCAGTGCAATTCATGGGTTCAGTGGCTTGGCCCTAGCATCAGCTCGGGATTCAATGAACAGGTAACAATTAGTATACTGGGAGAAATATAATCTACCTCTCCCTGATTGAAAGAAAATCTGGTGGCTCAATGAAACTATTAAATCACCGTTTCTGCCAGATGCAGAGGAATAATTCACTGATGACTCAACTAAGACAAACTTAGTTACTGCTTAACAATCCATCTTCACACACACAGAGGTAGACAGATTTGTAGCTTTTAGTGGGAAGAATACAGTGGACAGAGCTCAGAGAATAGTTTTCAAAACACCAACAAACTTTTGTACTTTTCCCAATAGTCTAGCTTTTCCCAGGTAGAAAATTACAGATGGAGAAACAAACAAGATTCTTCTTTAGGATTTCTAATATTGAAAGTAAACTGTAGCTTTTGACTTATCAGTATAGAACCTTGTTAAGATAATCACGGTAAGACCCACTGTCTGATAAGAGAGCTGGAAAATAGCTGCTGAACAAGCCCATCTTAACCCCAGTCTGTTAATGTAAGCAACAACATAGCCACCATCAGATTTGAGATGACAAAATTAAAAGCTTGATGTTTCTGTTGTATCAACATCCACTACTGTCCAGACACAGTTCTCCTGCTGCAAGTGGAGTTTTTTCTTCTCTTGTAAAGGTCATATTTGTGGGATGTTGCAAGAGCTTACCCTGGCCCATTTGCTCTTTCTCCAGATTATTGAAGGCTTTCTTCACAACTGGTGACACATTTTCAGGACTCAATATTGCCATTCCAGTCTTATCAGCTGACATTTGATGCATGATTATGAGAAGAAGTCTTAGAAACCCTAAACTTGCATACAACTTTTCGAGCATTTCAGGGCATTTCACATTCTGAAAATGCTTCACATTTTGTTTTAAATTAATGGGAAATTGTCAAAGTCTTCCATGAATATTTTATGTTTCCTAATATCTGCAGAAATTTGGTATTCTTGTAGTTGGACAAATTTTTATTTCCACCACCCTCACCTATTTCTAGTCCACACATTTTAGATTGCAATTTGGTTACTGAATACGACCACCACAACCAAGGGTCTAGGACCTCTTAGATACATTCTGTGTGAAGGTTAGAAGGGGCAAATTTATCTGGGGTGCATAAACCTACATTAAATGTTTGCAACGGCACTGCCCCTTCTGGACAAAGCTCTGATTCTAAGAAGTAAATTAATAAGAAGTCAGTATAGTTACAGCTATGGGGAAGAGAATCAGCTATTTTGGGGTGGGTGGGTGATGAAAAGACAGCAAAAAATCCAGCAAATGAAAATGGAATGCTTTAGGCCTCTGGAGGCATGAATTAAAAAGAAAATGATACTTTGTCTCCTGTACCTACCTCCACTTTCTCTCTTGAGTGACTAGTCCTTGGGCTATGAAAAGTGTTAGTTTGTGGTGAAGAGTAAAGACAATAACGAAATAGTTAGAAAACCATGATAGTTTTGTTGTTTCAGGAAAGTAGATTTTGCTTAAAGTAATCTTGTATTTTTCATTCACTAAATACTAAAATGCATCCTGTGGCATGTGCTGTGCTTATTATGCTGGTATCCAAGTTAGACAAGGAAAGGGGGATGGACAGAAAACATCTGGAGGAGGTGGTTTCTCTGCTGAAACTGGGAAAGTCTAAGCAGGTAAAAGGAGGACACCCAAATTCCAAGGATGAGATGGAGCAAAAGTGTTGAGGTTGGAGATAACATAGTTGACAAGCATTTGTCTGGATATATTTCCAGATACAGTGAAACATAAAGATATGCCAAGATAGTCAGATGCGTGATTTACAGAGAAATGACAAATCTAAGTAGGGTTTGTGGGCTTAGAGCTGGATAGGCATTAAGTGCCACCCTGAGGACATAAGCTTGTCTTTGGCTGGAACATAAATGCAACATAAATTATTGACTACAAAATATAGTGTAGACTCTTGATGGCAGGAATTGAAATCACCAATTGGAATGCTTTGAGAGCAGCACAAAGAAGACCATAGATAAAATTACTTCTTAAATTCTACCACATGCTGTATGTGCCATCTGGGAATACATCATTAGACCTTTATGATTCCAGAAATGACATAATAGAGACCATGATCCCTGGGCCGGTTCCTGCATTTATTTCCTGTTCCAACCTATCCTAACTTAACACATTTGATTCTTTCCAGGATGAACCAGAAACCACTTAGTACTTTTCCCTCTCTCCATGTTTTTGTCTTTTTCCAAATTCTTCCATTTACTCTTCTTCCTTACAAGAAATTATTTAAATTTACTCCTATATTGTTCCATCAAATGATCATATCAATCAAATATCTCTATTTTCTTAAAATGTTAACATAGACTCCCGTTTAATTCTTAACTCTATATAAAAAATATAAGGAAAATAAAGTTAAAAATCTATGTTTATTGTTCAAATATGAAAATTGCAGATATTTGTCGACATTTGCCAACATCAATTTTAATCTTTGTTATCCTACATAATCTGGTAGTCCTCTGGTAGATCAGTTGTAATAAGGATGACGTTTTTAAACTGAAGTTGGCTAATGAGTTCAAGTTGCAAGAGATGTAGCTGATGTATCAGCTTTCACTAGCACTGGAAACCGTGGGTTGCTCCCTGGTTGAAGTTTAGAAAAACGACCTTCATTGGCAGACCTGTTGTGATACCTATTTGGAAAAGTACAAGTCTCCAACATCAGTCCAAAATAATTGCTCTGTGTGGAAGACAAGATGCTGTACTGAGAAGTAGAATTTGTAGTTGTAATGAAGTTCACAACACGGCCATTTGCTTCAGTGTAGCTGCTTTGAGAGTGCCTGTGGACTGTGGTCAAGTGATTTAAAATAGCACGTTGATCCACTGCAATTTGTTCTGGTGGTCTAAGTGACATTGATGATGGAGGAGAAAACTCACATCTGATCAGGATAGTTGTACCATCAATTATGTGGCTAGTAGTGGGCTTTATTATTAGAGGCAAGTTTCAATTTGCAGAAGGTAAAAATGCACTTTCTCCACTAGTGTCAGACACAAAATCAGAATTATGATTATCCACATTACCCTCTGCTTTAAAGTGTGTCTTTTTGTAATCTTCAGCCAATGAAGATACCAGAGAGGCATTTTTCATCACTAGTCTTCTTTTTATTCTCACTAAAAGCTGGGGACAGCCTCGTTTGAAATTTGGATTATGATAGAACTGCAGCTATAACCAAAAGAGAAAGATTTAAATAGAGTTTTAAACCAAAATACAAGACTACAATAAGCCTAACCTATAAAACCTCAGATTTCACGTTTATTATACAAAGATTATATCATCAAAATATGAACATTGCTTGCGATATTTTGAAGATCCTTATTGGGAAAATACACATTTAAATAGCATAGTCATCAAATTTAAGAAGTTACCATTTTCAGTAAAGGTGAATGCTACGTTTTAAAAGCAGATTTAATACCTTTATTTAGATTTCTGTTAAGATTCATAGTTGCAAGCAAAGTTTCTCATTATCTTGACTACTTAAGGCACTGTCACTCTTTTAGAAAAAAATAAAGGATTTTATTCTTAGTAGTTTTATACAATATACAAAATCTAGTTTTACATTTATTTTACCATAGTTTGAAGTACAAAATAAAACTTATACATAAGTTACCAAGTGGTAACTAAAATTTCTGTATACATTGCTTAAAACAGAGAGTTCTTTGACTTCTGCCAGAAATTCAGCCAGACAAACATAGCTTTGAAAATTCTGCCACACTTTTCTAAACCCATAAAGGTTAAGCTGTCTAACTAAACTTTTCATTCTTCCAGTTTCAAGTATTCTGAAAGGGGCCTTTCTCTCCAAATCTTCCTCCTTAAAGGCATCTTCATCAATCACTATGGAAGCTCTATTATCATCCCACCAGATGGATTTAAGCTGGTCATTCCCAGCCATTTTCCCGAGCTTTCTTGGAAATTTAAGAGAACGAAAATCATTATCTTCATGTCGTTCAGAGACACAATGTGTGTAACTTGGACTTTTTATCAAGGATTCTTCAGACAAAGTCTGAAAAGCATTTTCTTCAATTATAGACCTCAAGTCCAAGTCCCCAGAGAATGTTTGATCACACAATAGAGACCTACCGGAGTTTCCTGAAAAAATTGGTCCATCTTTACAAGACAAATTTTGAATTTCTGAAGAAACATATGCCACCTCAAATAACTTTTTCTACAGGTACTTTTCTGATCTGCATGATTTTAGCACTGCAGCTTCAAATGCTGCTTTGGCAGGCCTGCAAAGATAATCTACTAGGCCATCAGAATTGTTCTCAACCTGAGTAATTGTTACATCACAAAATGACTGGTCTCCTAGCAACTGAAGGGTAACATTCAGCCAGTGTTTCCTTCTCATTCATCCAGTTAAAATGAAACATATAGGATGCTTATTTTTATAGTGTGTTCTGCAAATATTATCCCCGCAATATCTTTTTAGATAATTTAATATTGGTGTCTATGAAATAAAACCAATCTCCATCCTTTTGTACACAAATTTATACCAGATTAGTGAAAAAGAGTATAAGTAATGCACAAAATATATAAAATAATTTTTAAGATATGGAATTTAAAGCGAAATTTTATGTAAAACCTGTACAGAAAATGTATAACTATTTCATCATCATTTGTAATTAAAGTGAATCATAGTTTGATTTGGAAATGGAAGTAGGAATTTACCTTTGTTCTTTACACTAAGTAGCTGTATATTCTAAAAGGGGGAAGAATAAATATCAGTTTATTTGGTATGTTTATATATAAATAGCAAATATTTATGAATTAAAATAATCAATAAAATTTTAAGAAATTTTAAGAAATCCCAAAGGGGGAAATTATTGTTTTAAATTGTAATTCAGTGCTATAAGTAAAATAAATGTAATTTAATATTCTACTTTAAAATTACAAAGAGACAATATTATTGTATATTTACAAATGTTTATTTTTGCCATTCTTTCACTCAGAGATTTTTCTGTCCGCACAAGTAATAAATTTTCTTGTCATCATTATACTCATTACTCTTGTGGCTTCTGTTAAGTATTCCAAATTGATGTTGATAAATACACTTATGCACAAGATCCTGGGTTCAATAAGCAGTGCCTCCATTAACGGGCAAGCAAAGAAACAATCAAAAAAGAAAGAAAGAACAGTATATGTGGGTTGGGGTGGAAAAGACCAGGTAATGCATTTTAGGAAGCAATATGTTTCTCAGTCCTGAAACAGTTGTCATTCTTACTATAATACAGCATTTTAAGCAAGTGTTTTGTGCACTAACTGTAAATAATAGCTATGTTATGTATCAGTAAATCGTAGTAAATCCAGTTCTACCAAAATTTATATTACTTATTTTAAAATAATTTCCATTAAACATAAAACAAATTTAAAATGAGAGATAAAATATTTAAATAAATAAGTGTACCCTCAAGCTACAATGAAAATTTTTCTTTCAGTATCTGTAATTTCCACTAAAATTAAATATCAGCAACCCAAATTCATAGCATATTATAAGTATTATGTTCTATAGTTAATTTGTATTTAGTCCTCATTCATATATATTATTTAACATGTGCAAATGTACCTATGTGATACCATCCCATAAAAAACAAACAATTCAAAATAACAATCTCAAAATTGTAGGAAAATTATTGACAGATCTGATCTTA
Source organism: Vicugna pacos (assembly GCF_048564905.1). Classification (NCBI taxonomy): domain Eukaryota; kingdom Metazoa; phylum Chordata; class Mammalia; order Artiodactyla; family Camelidae; genus Vicugna; species Vicugna pacos. Next base: position 6,149,209 of record NW_027328738.1, read on the forward strand.
AATTTTTTTAGAAAAATATTCTTCACAAATTCTCTCTAGATAGAATGTAACTATACATAATAAAAGGTATATATGAAAAACCCATGTCTAACATCAAGTTCAGTGTTAACATACAGGAAGGTATTCCTCTAGTCCAGTAATAAGAAAAAGTAGCTCATTTTCCCAATCCTAAATAACACTACTACAAATCCTAGCCAGAACAACTAGTCAAGAAATAATAAAAAAGTCATCCAAATTGCAAAAAAGCATTGAAGTTTTTACAGAAGACACAATTATGCATAGATAGAAAACTCCATAGAATCCTCCAGTGACTGTTAGAAGTAATGAACAAACTTAGTAAACTTGCAGATTACAAAATCAATATACAAATATCCATTGCATTTTTATATAGTAACAGCACATTATCAGAAAAAGTAATTAGGAAAATAATTGTGTGTAAGATTATACCAAAAAGAATAATATAGGAGTAAATTTGGTAAGTGAAAAAAAAGATCTAAACATAGATCTATAAATTATAGGTGCAAGAAATATAAGTATACAAAATAAATAGAAAGATATTCTGTGCTCATGGATTGTATACAGTGTGAGGAAATGTTCTAATATATCTTTTCCATGTTCAATCTCCCCAGCACTATTTATTGAGGAGAATGTCTTTCTTCATTTTGTACTCTTGCTTCCTTTTTCATGGGTTAATTGATCATAGGTGTGAGGGATTATATCTGGTTGCTCTATTCTCTTCTTTTGATTGGTGCCTGTTTTTGAGCCAGTATCATTTTGTTTTAATTACTAAAGCTTTGTAGGACTGTTTAACATCAGAGAACTTTACATCACTAGATTTAATACTCTTTTTCAAGAATATTTTGGCAACTCATGATCTTTGTGATTACATATAAATTTTGAAAATATTTCTTCTGTTTAATGGAAAAATCTAACTGGTATTTTGACATGAATCCCACTAAATGTAGATTCCATTGTGTAGTATGGTTGTTTCAATCACATTGTTTTACATCACTAACATAAGAGATCTATTAGTTTCTTTGGATCAGTTTTAAGTTCCTTCATCAAAGCTTTCTGTATTTTAACATATATTTTTTTACATTATTTGCTAACTTCATTTCTAGGTGTTCTTTACATATATATATAATTATATATATAATATTTGTAAACTCGTTTCCTACACAAATACAGCAGGCAGAAGGCAGTGGCAAGACATATTCAAAGTCCTGAATGAAAGAAAGCTGAAATCTGTGATAATTTATCAAGCAAGGCTACACTTTAGAATAGAAGGAGATATAAATAACTTCCACACATGCAAATACTAAAAGAATTTAGCAAAAGAAAAAGAAATAATGAAAGATCTACTCTAAATAAAAAAAAAAGCAGGATGCTATAGAAAAGACAAAGGCATAATTATAAAGACAATAGCTACAATGGTATACAACAGAATAAATATGATGTTATCAAACAGGACATCAAAAGTTTTAAGGGTCAGAGAGTGAAACAGGACAATACAGAGTGGTTTCTTCTTGTTTCCGTTCCCTGTAGGGTGGGTTTGAATTTGTATTCTTATCAGTTAAATCAAACAGATATAGTACGGGTCAATATAAATACAAAACAAAGTATGCATACCTCAAAAGCTTACAATGAAGTCACAAAACCAAAAAGAAACCAAGAAAATAAAAGAAAACTTATCAAGCCACAAAAAGAAAAAGAAATGACCAAAAAAGAAATACCAAATCAACTGGAAAATGAAGTTCAAATGGAAATAAACAAGAGTCTATCAATAATTATCACAAATGTTAATGGACTTAGTGCTTCAATAAAAAGATATATATTGTCAGATGGGATAATATAACAAGACCCTACATTATGAAGCATACAAGAGACCCACTTTAGTAAGAGGAACACAAATCAATTGAAAATCAGAAGATGGAAAATTATATTCCATGCAAATGCACTTGACAGGAAAGCAGGACTAGCAGTACTGACTTCACACAAAATAGAATTTACAAGAAAGGCCATAGAGAAAGATAAACAAGGACAAGACATAATGATTAAAGAAGCAATACAACGTGAGGATATTATACTCATTATGATATATGTACTCAATATAGGAGCACCTAAAAGAAAAGCAAATACTAATAGATAAAAAGAGAGAAATCCCTGGGAACACAATCACAGTAGGAGACTACAGATTCCCATTACCACCACAGGACTTGTCTTTCACACAGAAAATTAATAAGGGAACAAAGATACTAAAAGTCATTATAAAATAATTAGAGATGGTTGACATTTTCAAAACAGTACTTCTCCCCAAAAGAGAATATACTTTCTTTTCCTGTGCACATGGAACATTTTCTAGGAAAGATTATGAACTCAGGCACTGAAGAAGCCTCAACAAATTTAAGAAGATAATAATAATTTCAAGCAGCTTTTCTGAGTATAATAGCATGAAACTAGAAATCAATCACAGAAAACCAGGGAGGAAAATAACAGCATCCAGATTAAAAACATGGTACTAAACAAGGGGGGTAGGTGATGAAATAAAAGAATAAATTAAAAAATATCTTGAGAAATATGACAAAACACTACACAAAGTCCATGGAATACAGTAACAGCACTCTTAAGAGGGAAGTTCAGAGTGACAAGACCCTCCTAAAAGTAGAAGAACAATTTGTAATAAATAATCTAATTTTCTATGTAAACTAATCAAGAAAAGAAGAGCAAACAAAACCAAAAGTCAGCAGAAAGAAGGAAAAAATAAAGATGAAGGGAGGAAGAATAAAATAAAGTTAAAAAATAGAAAAAATCAATCAAACTCTTTTTTGAAATAGTAAACAAAATTGACAAATCTCTGGACAGGCTCACCAGCAAGAAAAGAGAGAGAACAAAAATAATATAAGAAATGAAAATGGAGAAACTACAAAGTGTACAACAAATTTACAATATATCATAAGGGAATACCATGAGCAACTGTATGGAAACAAACTGGATAACCAGGAAGAAATGGAGAAATTTTTGGAAACATTCATCCCAGCAATATTGCATCAAGAAGAGATTAACCATTTGAACAGACAGATCACCAAAACTGGAATAGAATTATCAATTAAATAAAAAATCTCTGCAAACGAAATTCAGATCCAAATAGCTTCACTGAGGAAATTGACCAAACATACAAGGAAAAATCCATACAATTCCAACTCAAATTCTTCCAAAATATTGATATGGAGAGAGTACTCCCAAACTCACACCATAAGGTCAAAATCAAACCGATAAGAAAACCAAAGACACTACCCCAAGAAGAATACTATAGGCCAATATCATTGATAAACATAGATGTAAATGTCCTTAAGAAATTATTAACAAACAGAATCCAACAGCATTTAAAAAAAAGATCATTCACCATGAACAAGTTGGGTTCATCCCAGGAACACAAGGATGGTTTAACATATGCAAATCAATTAATAAATTATGAAACACCATATCAACAAAAGAGAAGACAAAAACGATATGATCATCTCAGTAGATGCAGAAAAAGCATTTGATATAATTTAACACCTATTTGCAATAAAAGTTCTTATCACAGTGGGCATAGAGGGACCATATTTCAACATAATGAAAACTATTTACCACAAACATATAGCCAGCAAAATACTCAAAGGTGAAAAACTGGAAAACTTCCCACAAAAACCTGAGACAAGACAAGGATGCCCATTTTCACAATTTCAATTCAATATAGTCTTGGAATTCTTACCCACAACGATCAGGCAAGAAAAAGAAATAAAAATTCAGACTGGAAAAGAAGAGGTAAAATTGTCACGATATGCAGACATGACACTATATAAAGAAAATTGTAAAAGCTTCACAAAATATAACTTAGGCAATAAAAGGAAATGGGAAAGGTAGACAGAGTAATGTACAAAAACCATTTAGATTTCTTTACACTGCCATTGAATCAACAGGAAAACAAAGTATAGAAACATCCCCTTTTATAACTTCACCCAAAACTATAAAATGTTTAATCAGAACTCTGACCAAGGAGGCAAATGACTTATACATAGAAAACAAGAAAACATTGATTAAGGTAATCAAGAAAGATTTGAAGAATTGAAAAGATACCCAATGGTCTAATAATTGAAGAAATACTATTGTTTAAATGGCCATACTGCCCAAGGCAATCCACAGACTTAATCGGAGTTCCTATCAAATTATGCAAAACATTTCTTTTTAAGAATGAAACAAATGATCATATGATTTATATATAATCAAAAAAAATTCATAATTTCCAAAACAATATTGAAGACAAAGAAATAGGACGGAAGAATAAACCGCCTGGACTCCATACACTTTTGCAGAGCTACAATAATCAAAATGACATGATATTGGTACAGAAACAGGCATATGGACAAATGCAACAGAATAGAGAGCCTAGGAATAAATCTACAGGCCTATGTTCAATTAATATTTGACAGAGTAGCCAAGAATATGACAGAGAAAATTCCATCTCTTCACCAACTGGTGTTGGGAAAACTGGATAGCAGCATCAGAGCAATGGAGTTGGAACACTCCTTCACTCCATACACAAGTATAAACTCAAAATGACTTGAAGACTTAAACGTAAGCCAAGACACAGTAAATCTCCTAGAAGAAAACATACGCAAAACACTCTGAGATGAATCTCAGCAATTATCTTCTAGAACAGCCTACCCAGGTAATGGATGTAAGAGCAAATTTAATAAATGGGACCTAATTAAACTTATAAGCTTTTGCACAGTAAAGTGAACCATAAACAAGTCAAAATGACAACCTACAGGATTAAAGAAAATATTTAGAAGTGATGCAACTGAAAAAGGCTAAATTTCTTAAATATAAAGAGTTCATACAACCTAATAATAATAAAGAAAAAACAAGAAACCCAATATGAAAATGTGCAAAAGCCCTAAGCAAGCAAATCTCCATTAGAGACATACAAATACCACACAGAAATATGAAAAAAAAATGCTCACTATCTTTATCAGAGAAGGGAAATTCAAAACTTTAATAAAGTATCAACTCACAATAGTCACAATGGCCATCATTCAAAACTCCACAAACAATAAATGCTGGGGAAGCTGTAGAGAAAGTGACCACTCCTACACTGTTGGTAGGAATATAGTTTGTTGCAGTCTTTGTGGAAAACAGGACGGTGATTCCTCAAAAGAATAAAAGTAGACTTAACATATGATCCAGCAATCCCACATCTGGGTATATATCAAAGAGAACCCTAATTCAAAAAGACACCTGCACCCCAATATTCTTAGCAGTGCTATAGACAAGAGCCACGACATGGAAGCACACTAATTGTCCATCAAGAGATGACAATATGCAGAATTTATGCCATATTTACACAATGGAATTATATTCTGCCATAAAAAATGAATAAAACAATGACAAATCCAGCAAAATGGATGTCCCAAATAGTGTCATTCTAATTGAAGTAAGCCAGAAAGAGAAAGAAAAATAATACATGACATCACATATGTAGAACATTAAAAAAAATTTGGATGAGAACACTATGATTCCATTTACAAAACTGAAACAAACTTGCAGACCTACTTAATAATCTCATGGTTACTGAAGAAAGGGGCTAAGAGACGATATATTTGGGAGCTGTAGAGTTATATATGTTATCAACTATATATAACAATAGATTTTTTCAAAATGCCTTTTGTATGACACAGGGCTGTATGTAAATATCATGAAGTTTATTTTAATAGGCACAAAAATATATGCATGAATTTGGACATTGTGCTATACACCATAGATTGACACATTGTAAATGGTAGTACTTCATTGATAAAGAAATGAATAAATAAGTAAATAAGTAAATAATTATGTAAGTAAATAAATAAATAATAACTATATAAATAATATTTAATAATAAAAGAAATACAAATATTCACACTACTTATCTTTACACATCAAGAATCTAGGAGAAAACAGAAAGAATAAAGAGAAAATTTAATGAATCAGAGTAAGGGAAATAACAAGAGAAATAATTGAAAAGATATAAAATATACATAAGTCTGTTTCTTTTAAACATAAATTGGACAAACATTTAGGTTGGCTAAGAAAATAAAGATTGAAATTAAATTAGAAATAAAAGAGAAGATATTGTAGATGTGTAGAGATACAGAGCATCATAAAAAATTACCATTAGCCAACAATTTGAATGACCTAGAACAAAAGACAAATTCCCAGAATCATATGTCTTCCAATACTGAATCAAGAAAAAATCAGAAATTTAAATTGAGCAAAAGTGTGTATGAGTAAATCAGAAATCCAAACCTCCCAAACAAGAAAATATATACTAGATGACTTTACTGGTGAATTCTGTCATAAATTTGAAGACAATTTTTCACCAAGTCTTCCCCAAATCTTCCAAGAATTTGAAGGGGGTGAAAGTTACGAAACTTATTTTATGGTGCCAGCTTTATTTGCAATACAATGCTAGAAAAGACATTATATGCAAAATATAGAATATTGTCCCTGATGAACATATGTGCCAAAATTCTCAACAAAACACAAGCAAAATGAATTCAACAACACATTTAATGTATCATACACATACATGAGTAAAGGGATGTATCCCTGGGTTTAAGGAGACTTCAAAATATTCAAATCAATAAAGGTGACATGCCACACTAATAGAATGAAAAGCAAAACTCACATAATCATCTCAATAGGTGCAGAAAGAGCATTGTATATAATGCAACATCCTTTTAAGACACTCCCAACAAATTAAATTAACCCTGTCAGTGGCACAATAACATATATACAAAAACGCTGTGTGGAGAGAAGCGAAGCAGTTCTCTGTTCATTGATTATTAGAAGAAGGGTTTATATAGGACATGCACAATAACTCACATATCATCTAAGTTATAACAATGTTAATAATCTTAAGCTATTTATGTCCCGATGCTCCTGCAGAAAGCACAGGATGTTAAATGATCAAGGATTGTTTTCAAGTTCATCACGGAACTTCATTAAGCAGGCCATCTCTTATCCAGCCGGCGGCTGTGCCTGCCGTAGTTTGTCCTCCTCTGAGGAACTTACCCATCATTGGGTATCCAGTCATCTATACTGGATACATTGAATAGGCCATTTCTTATCCAGCCTGAATATGTGACATTCCTCACAGCTTGTTTATCAGTTCAGCCCATGGGCTTAATCTCTACAGCCTTCAGACAGGGGCCTACAAACCCAACATCCCTTGAAAAAAACTAGATGAAGAAAATTTGATGTTTATATGCAATGGAATTAATACCTTGCATTCTTTGCATACACAGTGTCCTCGGTTATTCTTTTTCTCCACAAACTCTCCAACATCTATTTCTTTACTTTTTGATGAGAGCCTTCTGAGAAGTGTGAGGTCTTGTCTCATTTTTGGTTTATGACTTTCCAAAAAATTTATAACTCTGAACATATTTTCATGTGTCATTTTGCCAACTGTATGTTTTCTTCAGAAAATTGATTCAGATCTATCTATTCAGTTCCTATGGACTTTTTTTAAATTGGATCGTTTGGTCTTTTTTGTTGTTGTGGTGTATGTGTTTGCCATATATTTTGGATATTAACAGTTGATTGGAAAATATCACTTGAAAATATATTCTCCCATTGTTTTGGTTGAATTTTCATTTTATTGATCATTTCTTCTTCAGTGTAAATCTGTTTAGAGTGATCTAATCATATTTTGTTACTTTTGCTTCTGCTTCCCTTGCCAGAGGAGACATATAAAGAATCAAATTAAGTCAAGTGTACTTCTTATGTTTTACCCTAGGATTCTTTGTTTTCAGGTTTTATGTTTTATATGCCCAGGACTGGGATTTCTGGGTCATATGATAGGTCTATTTTTATTATTTAAAGGAGCTTCCATACCGTTACCAAAGTTGTTGCACCAATTTTCATACCCACCAAGAGCGTTGGAGAGTCCCTTTTTCTCTACAACCTCCACAGTCTTTATTATTTGAGACATTTTGATGACAGCCCTTCTCACTAGTGTGAGGTAAAACATTATTTTATTTTTGTCTTGCCTTTGTATAATGATTAGCAATGTGAACATGTTTTTATGTTCCTGTTGGTCATCTGTGTGTCTTCTTTGTAGAATTGTCTTCTGCTCATTTTCTGTCTGAGTTGTTTGTAGATTTTTGAAATGTAGTTGAATGAACGATGTCTGTATTTTAGAAATTAGCCTCTTGTTGATTGCGTAGTTTCCTAATGTGTTCTTAGATTTAAGTTCATCTTTTCATTCTGTTTATTTTGCTGTGTAGAAGCTTTTAAGTTTATTTTTTTTGCTTTTATTTATTTTGCTTTTATTGTTTTCAGCTTGGAAGAATGACGTAAGAAAATTTTACTACATTTTCTCTCTTGTTTTGCATATGTTAGTTTCCAGGAGTTTTATTGTGTCATGTATTAGATTCAGATAATTAAAACATCTTGAGTTTATTTGTGTACAGTGTGAGGGAGTGTTCTAATTTCATTGATTTACATGTAGCTGTCTAGTTTTCTCAATATCACTTGCTGAAGATGGTCTTTTAGGCCTTGTATATTTTTGTTTCCTTTGTCATAGTTTAGTTGACCATAGATGTGATGATTCATTTCTGCCTATGTGTTCTGTTCCAGTGATATAGTTGCTTGTATGTTTTCCAGTATTGTGCTGTTTTGATTACTGTATATTTGTAATATATTCTGTGATCTGGGAGGGTTTTGGGTTATACCTCCAAATTTTTTCTTTTTCCTCATTGTTACTTTTGTAGTTCTTGTTCTTTTTCAGTGCCATACAAATCTTAGGAGTATTTTTAGTTATGAGGAAAATATCATGTAGTTCGAGCTGAATCACTTTATATCTGTAGACATCTTTTGTAGTATGCATATTTTAACAATATTAATTAATCTCAACTAGACCTTGAGATTTCATTCCATTTCTTTGCATCACCTTCAAATTTATTTATCAGTATCCTATTGATTTTTTTATCTTGGTTTTTCTTAGGTTTTTCATTTTTTGACCTGATTTCATATGAATTTTTTAAAATTATGGAATATTTCACCGTTAGGGTAAAGAAATGTGACAGTTTTTATATATTAATCATGAATCATGCTACTTGGCTAAATGTCTTTATTAGCTTTAGTAGTTTTGTTCTAGAGAATCTTTAGGGTTCTCTATATAGATGATCAGGTCATCTAAGTTAATATAATAACAGTTTTACTTCATTCTATCCAACTTGAATAACTTTATTTCTTGTCCGAATTCTGTTGCTAGGACTTCCCATACTGTGTTTAATAGAAATGGTGAGAGTGGTCATCATTGCCTTGTCCCAGTTTTTAGTGGGAAGATTTTGACTTTCTCACCGTTGAGTACTATGCTGTCTGTAGATTTGTTATCTATAGCTTTCATGATGCAGAAATATGTTGCCTCTATGCCCACTTTGGTTAAAATTTTTATCATACATGTGTGTTGAATTATAGCAAATGTTTTATCTGCATCTATTGAGATGATCATGCGGTTTTGTTACTTTCTCTTTTTGATGTGCTGTATTACATTGATTGATTTGCATATGGTGAACCACACCTGTGTCCCTGGCATGATCCCCACTTGGTCAAGATGTATAATCTTTTTTCTGTGTTTTTGGATACTATTTGCTACTATTTTGGTGAGGATTTTGGCGTCTGTGTTCATCAGTGATATTGGCCTTTAATTCTCTTGTTTGGTAGTGTCTTTGCCTGGTTGTGGTATCAGGGTGAATGTGGCTTCATAGAATGACTTTGGGAGTATTCCTTCCTTTTCAATCTTCTGGTAGAGTTTGAGTAAAACTGATATGGGTCCTTCTTTGTATGTTTGGTAGAATTCCTTAGTGAAGCCATCCTGTCATGGGCTGTTATTCATAGGGAGGTTTTATATTGCTATTTTGATTTCATTTCTAGTGCTCTGCTTGTTCAAGGGGTTAATTTCTTCTAGATTCAGTCTTGGTGGACAGTATGTTTCCAGAAACTTGTCCATCTCGTCTAGGTCATACAGTTTGATTGCATATAGTCTTCAGAATATTCTCATATGATATTCTGTATTTCTATTTTATTTGTTGTAATTTCTCCATTCTCCTATCTTATTTTGCAAATTTGTGCTCTCTCTCTTTTCTTCATTTTGAGTTTTGCCAGAGGTTTGTCGATTTTACTTACTTTTTAAAAAAACCACCTTTTGGATTGATTTAATTTTTTCCTATGCTCTTTTTAATCTCTATTTTATTTCCTCCCCAGTATTTATGATTTCCTTCTTTTTGCTGTCTTTGGCGATTTTTTGTTCTTATTTTTCTAGTTCATTCAGCTGGTGAGTTAAATTAATTTTTTGTGATTGTCCTTCTTTTTTGAGGAAGGCCTGTATCGCTATAAACTCCCCTATCAGCACTGCTTTTGCTGTGTGCCATAAATTTTGTGTCGTTTTGCTTTCATTTTCTTTTGTCTCAAGGTACTTTTTCATTTCAGCTTTGATTTCTTTATTTTCCCATTGTTTTTTTAATAACATATTGTTTAATCTCCATGTTTTCCTTTTGTTATCATTTGTTTCTCTGTTGTTGATTTATAGCTTCATGGCATTGTGTTCAGTAAACATGCTTGAGGTAATTTCTGTCTTCTTAAAATTGCTGAGGTTTCTTTTGTGCCCAAGTATATCATGAATCCTGGAAAATGTCCCATGTGCACTTGAAAATAATGTATATCCTATTTTGTGGGTGGGGCAATGCTCTGAAAATATCCACCAAGTGTAATATTTCTATTGATAATTTAACTTCTCTGTTGCCTAATTTATTTTTTATCTCAGTGATCTGTCCTGTGATGTTAATTCAGTGTTGAAATCTCCAACTATGTTTAGATTCCCATTAGTATCCCCATTTATATCTGTTAGTAATTATTTTATGTATTTAGGAGCTCCTCTATTTGGTGCATATATATTAACGTGTGTGCTATCCTCATCTTATATCACTCCTTCAATCAGAATAAAATGTCCTTCTTTATCTTTCTTTATGGTCTTAGTTTTAAAGACTACTTTATCTGAAATGACTACTGTAACAACTGCTTTTTTGGCTTTTCCATTTGAATGGAATACTCTTTTCCATCCTTTCACTCTCAATCTCTATGTGTCCTTCTCTCTCAATTGGGTCTCTTGTATGTAGCATATTGAAATTTCTTGCTTTATTATCCAGCTTATCACTCTATGACATTCGACTGGAGCATTTAGTCCATTAACATTTAAAATAATCGATTATAGGTTTGTGTTTATTGCCATTTTGACATTATTTTTGCAGTTGATTTGGTATTTCCTCTTTGTTCCTTTCATCTTCCTTTTATGGTTTGGTCATTTTCCTTTGTATTATCATGCATTTTATTTAGTTTTATTGACACCCTGATAAGTTTTTGTCTTGTTGTTACCCTTTTTTATAAGTATTTTAGACCATTATTATAAGTGATTTTATTAAACTTATAGTAACATGATCTCAAACCCATCCTACAGAGAACAAAATATTTTAAAAAGAAAGAACAAAAAAATTCTCTCTTTTCCTGCCTCCCTTTCCCATTCTCAATGATTTGTATCTCTTGTTTTAAAATTTTGTGTGTATTTTATTTGTAATTCATGAGTTAGCACTTTTCCTGCTGTGAGTTTCACATATTTGATGTATCCTGCTGCTTTTCTATTTAGAGTAGACTTTTAAATATTTCTTCTAGCATGGGTCTAGTGTTGCTAAACTCTTGTAGCATTTTCTTGTCTGTGAATTTCTTTATGTATCCTTCTACCATAAAGGATAAACATGCTGATTAAAGTATCCTAGGATATAACATTTTTTCATTCAGGACATTGAATATATCTTTCCACTCCCTTCAGGCCTTTAGTATTGATGTAGTGAAATCAGCTGGGAGCCTTATGGGGATTCCCTTATAACTCACTCTTTGCTATACTCTTGCTGCCTTTAGGATCATTTCTTTATCCTTGACTCTGGACATCTTAATTTTATGTCTTGGTGTTGGTATTTGGGTTCTTCCTGTTTGGGACACTCTGAGGTTCGTGTACTTGGATATCTGATTCCTTGTATCTGTTTGGGAAGTTCTCAGTCATTATTTCTTCAAAAACCTTTGCAATCCCCTTTGATCATTCCTCCCCTTCTGGGATTTCTATCATGCCATGATTGGCATGCTTTTTATTATCCCTTAGGTCTCATGCTTTATTCAATTGTTTCTCTTGTAGACAATCTGATTGGATGCTTTCTATTGTCCTGTCTTCTAAGTCAATAATTCATTCCTCTGCAATGTCAAGTCAGCTTTGCGACCACTTTAGATCATTCCTCATCTCAGTAAATGGGTTTACCTATTCTACTCAGCTCTTCTTTATATCTTCCATTTCATTTTTTACATATTTTATATCTCTAAACTCTATCTTTTATTTCCTTCAATAATTTGAACACTCTTGTTTGAAATCTTAATATAGTAGGCTATCGATATCTATTTCACTGATCGTTCTTTCAGGGGATTTCTCTTGTTTTTTAATTGAGATTGTTTTCTCTGCTTCTTCATCTTGCTCCTACCTCTCTGGCACTGTGGTTTATGGAGTATCAATTATCTACTGTGCTCTTAAAGGTGTTTATCTACACAATGCCTATGTAGAAATACAACTAAGAAAAGAGAAAAAAGAGAGAGAGACATAAAGAATTTTAAAGAAGGGAGAAATAAAAGTTTGAAGACATTGTATAATGAATAATAGAAAAGCAAGTTGGTGCAGAGTTTTGAAAAATAATAATATTAAAATATTTTAAAAAATTTCAAAGGGATTAATATGGGGGTATATATAATTGACTTAGTAGTAAAAATTAAGAGGGTAATAGAAAATGGAACAGGTAAAAACAGATTAAGACAAGGGGGTGGTCAGTGTCCTCCTGGAGACTGTGTACATTTAATGTGAACTCTTTCTGTATTCATCCTGTTTTTGAAGCTGAGCTTGCTTTTTCCAGAGGCCCTCCATTGGAGCCCTCATCTGTGCTGCTCCCAGAGCCTATCAGCAAGTAGATTGCTCCTACACCGAAAACTGGTTCTGGAGCAGCTCTATTTACTGTGAGCTGGCTTCTCACTGCCCTGTCTGAGGCTGCAGTCAAATGTTTCTGACTGAGCAGGCAGGAGTGGATGTCATGCCCTCTCCCAGCACCATGGTCAGAGGCTGCATTCAACCCCAAAATTTGGTGGGCCACCAGCCACCTTAGGGTGCCAGTCTCTCCACTGCTCTGTGCCACTGAATGCTCTGCCTCAGGCTTGCACACCGGAATTGGGCTCAGGGTAGACTTAGGAACAGACCTGTCCCTGTTTGGGCCAGAACTCAGCTCCATGTTTGTCTAGGCAGAGCAAGTATTCTGAGGAAAAACGACAGGCGTATCCTATCTGCCTCGGACTGAAGACAAGCCCCATTTGGCTTTTGAGGCTGCTAAGTCCTTAGGAGAGGATACAGGTTTTGCCCCCACTGCCACCTGGGTGCAAAGCACCAGAGGGTATGGTGGCTGTGGCTGAGCCCCAGCTCTCTTCTCCAAGAAAATTTGTGGAATTTCAGAGATGGGGAATGCACCTTTCCCCTGCCAGGGCACGTCTGCCCTTTTGTTTTATGGAGGGCCCAGGTTTTTCTGCCCTGTCCACCCACAGCAATAGCACACATCCCCATCCATTCCCCTGGTCTGCCTCAGTGCACCCATCCCCATCTTCCAACCAGGTCTTGCAGCATGGCCCTGCCCTCAGCTGCCTGGATGCATCACAGGCTGGCTGTCACAGGGATCCTCTGCCTGTTTAACTTAGTACTGTCAGTCAACTTATAGACTTCAGAGATCCAATCCTTGGAGGCTCCCCGTCCGTTCTGCCAACATTTCAGTTGGAGTGGGGAGACCTAGTGAAAGAGCGCCAGTCCTTTTTAGCTGATCCCTCCCTGTGAGACCTGTCACAATCTGCTTTACCTTTTCTTCTTTCTTTCCTCCTTTTCTCCTGCCAGATTTTTTGCATCTTTATCTTTTGAAGAGGACAATGCTCTATCAGAGTTCTGCAGGTTCTCTGGTTAGCTGAGTGGGTCTGTGGATGAGTCTTGGTGCATTTGTGGAAAAGGGTGCGATACCAGCATCCTTCTCCTCCACCATCTTGGCCTCCACCCAAAAAAACTTACTCTATGGTGGAAGACATACACAGCCAGGAAATAGATGGAAATTATATTTCATGGAAATGACAAGAATGTGCAGATTGCAAAGCTCAAATCATACAAAATACATTTTAAAATAAGGTTTACAATGAAAGATAAATATGAGATTACATAAAGAAAAAGAGATCAAAATAAAAATAGAGTATTAAACTCATTAAATTATATATGTACCCAACAATGTAGATCATAAGTATAAAAAGAAATATTAGTAGACGTGAAGTAATTAATTCATTATAAAACAATAATAGATGAGTTTAACACCTCACTTTTCTGATGGCCATATCATCCAGAAAGAATATCTGTAAGGAAACAAAGGTCTTAATGTCAAATTAGATCATTTGAATCTAAATGAGTTATTGGACACTGCATCAGAAAAGGAGAACACATAAGATTCTCATGGGTGCACAGGATGATTTCTAAAGAATTAGCCACATATTATGTCATAAAAAGAGCCTCAGGAACATTAAGCTAATATAGTTTACAGCAAGTAATTTTCCATACACAAAATTATGAAACTATGCATCAAATCTGGAGAGAAGAACAGGAAAACCACAAACATGAGATTAAACTACATCCTTTAAAAAAATAAAATAAAACAAGGTCAATGATGAAATCAAAGAGATAATGAAAACATACGTAGAATCAAATTACAATGAAAAGAGCTTCATAAAATTTATGGGATGCACAAAAGGCAAATCTAAGGGGGAAGTTTAGAGCAATTCAGGCCTTCTACAAGGAAAAAGGAAAACCTCACACAAAGGACCAAGCCTGCCACCCAAAATAAAGTGAAATAAGAACAAACAAAACCTAAAGGCAGTAGAATGAGAAATCTTTAATGATTAGGTTGAAAATAAATACAATAAAATTAAAAAATAAATTAAAAATCATAAAAAACAGCTTTTATTTTCTTAAAAATTTTAACAAATTGATAAAATTTAGCCAAGCTTATCAAGAAATACAGGGAGTGGGCCCCCCAAAAATAATAAATGAAACAGTAGAAATAACATTTGATATTACAGAAATACAAACAAAGATTATGAAAGCACTCTGAGCAGTTACATGACAACCAACTGGACGATCTTAAAGAAATGGATAAATTTCTTGAAACGTACAGCCTGCCAACACTGAATAAATAGAAAACTGAAAACTTGAAAAGAACAATATGTGCAATTTAAATAAAATGTATAATTTTAAAAACACCCCTTGAACAAAATGCCTGGATGCCTTCTCTAAAACCACTTTCCTCCCAAGTATTTCAAAAAATGAAGGAGGAAAGAAAATTCCCAAAGTTATTCTATTAGGCCACCAATACCATGATAACATAACCAGTCAAAGATACTACCAAAAAAAAAAAAGAAAATGTAAAGCCAATATTCTTGATGAATATACATTCAAAAATCCTCGAACAACATCAACAAACTAATCCAGCAGTAGATAGGAAGGATAATACACGATGATCAGTTTGATTCCATCCAGATTCACAAGGATAGTTCAACATACACGAGTCAATCAGCATGACACTTATATAAAAAAGGAAGGACAAAATTCACAGGACCATGTGAATACACACAGAAAAATCATTAGACAAAATTCAACACACATCATGATCTGAAATCTCATTAAAGGGAGTGCATTGGGAACATCTCTCAACATACTAAAGGCCACTTATAACAATTTATAATGCTCAGAGGAAAGGCTGAAAGCCTTCTGAGTAAATTCGGGAACAACACAAGGATTTCTATTCTCAGCACTTCTGTTTCATAGTAAAAGAAGAAAGAAAAAGGAAAGAAAAAGAAGTAAAAGAAATGCAAAATGGAAAGAAAGAGGCAAAATTGTCACCAGTACTGATGACCTAACAATCTACATAGAGTCCTAAGGGCTCCACACAGACTATTATGAACAATAAAAATTTCCTCAAGGGAGCAGGGTACAAGATTAATGTAAAGAAGTCTCTTGCATTCCTACATATTAATCAGGAGATACCTTAAAATGGATGTTGAAAGCAATACTATTTATAATCACATCACCCCGAATATCTTGGTATAAATGAAAACACATATATGAAAGATCTACACACTGAAAATTAAAAAACATTGACAAAGAAATTAAAAATTATTCAAAGAAATGGAAAGATGTCCTGTGCTCTTTGATTGAAAGAGTTAATATTGTTAACATGGCCGAACTACACAAAGAAACCTACAGATTTAGTGCAATTCCTGTTACGAAGCTGTAGTATTTCCCACAGTACCAGAAAATAAATAACTCTAAGTTTTACATGAAACCATTAAAATTTGCCAAAATGATCTTGAGAAAAAAACAACAAATCTGGAGGTACAATCCGCCCGGATACCTTACTACACTACAACCCTACAGTTATAAAAACAGCATAGGATTGACACAGAAATGTAATCAATAAAAACAGATAGAGAGCCTAGAAATAATTCCACACACCTATGAGTAATGAATCTATGATAAAGGAGGCAAGAGTACACAATGGAGAAAAGACAGTCTGGTCAATGGATGGTGTTGGGAAAGCTGGACATCTACATGTAAAAGTGTGAAATTAGAGCATTCCCTGACATCATATACAAAAATAAACTCCAAGTGTATTAAGGACCTAAATGTAAAACCTGATACTAAAAAACTGCTAGAAGTGGATATAGGAGATACACTATTGTATATATATCATAGGAATATTTTCTTATATCAGTCTCCTAAGGCAAAAGAAATGAAAGCAAAAATAAGCAAATGGGACCTAAACAAACTTGAAAACTTCTGCACAGCTAAGGACACTATGAATGAAATGAAAACACTGCCTGTGTAATTGGAGAATATATTTGCAAACAATGCAAGTGACCAGTGGTTAATAGATGTAGGTTAATAGATGTAACATGGATTTAGGTTACCCAACTCAATGTTAAAAACAAAAACCCAATCAAAAAATAGAACAGAGTTCCTGAGTTAATATTTTTCCAAAATAACAAAAAGATGAGTAACAGGCAAGTGATAAAAATGCTCAACATTACTAATTCTTAGGTAATTGCAAATCAAAACCACAATGAGATATAATTTCACACTGCTCAAATGGTTATTATCAAAAAGTCTACAAATAGAATGTGTTGAAGACGATGTGGAGGAAACATATCTGTTGTATCCTTTGGTAGGAATGTAAAATATACAACTTCTATGAAAAACAGAATTCAGATATTTTAAAAGTAAAAAGAGAACTACCATATGACCCAGTAATATCTCTCCTAGGAAAAATCTGGGGAAAAACACTAAATTGAGAAGAACCAATGTTCACAACCGCACTGTTTATAATATGCAAGACAGGGAAGCAATCCAAGAGTCCAAATTAGACTATGGATTTAAGAAGGTATGATGTTACAATAAATATGCAATGGAATATTACTCAGCCATGAAAAAGTACAACACATTTCTCTTTCAGCATCATGAATGGACCTAGTAAATATTGTGCTTAGTGAAGTAACTTAAACAAAGACAATAGTATATAATATAATTTATTTGTGGAATCTAAAGAATAATAAGTATCTGAGTATATCTGTCTATAGCTATTTATTGATAGATTACAGATAAATAGATAGAAGTATAGATACATAGATACATGATAGATAGATAGATAGATAGATAGAGAGATAGATAGATTGATAGATAGAGATATGGTAGAGAGATGGAGAGATTAGATAGACAAGACTGAAGCAGACTGAATCATATGGGAAAATATTTATGTTTACCAAAGGGGAAGGGAAAGACAATTTAATGGTAGGATATTGACAGATACAAATTAGTATATATAAAGGAGAGAAGAAACAAGGATAATCTGTATAGATCAGGGAATTATGCACAATAACATATAATAATTGTATGTTACAATTATTGTAATAATTTATAATGCAATATAATCTACAAAGTGGTTGGAATCACTATGATATACATCTGAAACTACACAAAAGAATACATCTACTCTATTTCAATTAAAAATAAAATATCTTATGTATAATTTAGTCATTTTTCTGCTGATAGCATCTTCCTTTAATATTGTATTATTTTTACAAGTTACCTTTTATGAATACTGACTCAAATTATTTCTATTACTGTTGAGAACATCTTACCAGATTGATGTATATTTATTTATTGCAACTAATTTCCTATTTTACACTGTTTTATCCATATAGAATAGCAGCCTTTAAAAACATACCCAAAGAATCTGTTGCAACTTTCTCGTGGTCTCTGCTTAGTATTTTGTTCAATTTTTTGCATAGTTCTGCCATTTTATTTTTCTTAGAATAGCAGTTTTCCTCATATCTTTTAAGGTGTCTTGGTTTGTTTTTTTTTTTATCTCATTCAGGATTTGTTTTTCTGGTAAAGGCTTTATTTTAATTTTATACCGAAGTGATAACTGTGCGAGGTAGAATATGCTTAGGTGAGGAATTTCTAAATACAGTAGTTTGAAAATGTCATTTTATTTAACCTTGGCACATATTTTCCGCTCAGAAATCTGCTGAGAGCCTAATTGGGGTTCTTTGTACATTATCAAAACTTTCTTTGGCTGCCTTTAAAATTTTACTCTGTCATTGACTTGCCAACTTGCATATGACGTATCTTGAAACAGGTCTCTTTGTCTTAAAGTTATTGGTGTTTTATTGGCTCACAGAGTTGTATATCAGTTCCTCAAATAGGTTCAGGAAATTATCAACTATTTCTTCTTTAAATAAACCATTAGCTGCCGTCTAACTTTCATCTCCCTCCAGGATTTCACTCTAATGTTCACTTCCTGAGGAAGTCTGAAGGCTACTGTAAAATTTCCTCACTTTTTAATATCTTGAATCTCTGCCATCTCCTATCATTTCTAGCTTTGTATTGGTGAGTTTGCTAATCTCTCTTCCACAAAGACAGTCTTCTTCCAATGCTTTCTGTTGCATTCTTCATCTTATTTTCAAAGTTCATCTGGTCCTCATAATGTTGGGTTATTTTATAGTTTCAGTCTCTTAGGTAATGTATTCCTTATCAACATTTATTTTAATACTGAGCTCATTAAACTGCTTTCTGAGTTTTGTTTTTTGTATTGAGTTTCTGTATCACAACTGTCTGGATTCTCTATTAGTTATATGGCAATATTCCATGACTTATGTTTCTTTGCTGCAGGGTTGACATTGTGTGTGTGTGTGTGTGAGTGTGGGTTTGTGAGTGTGTTCTTGTGTGTCTGCATCTGTGTTGATGTCTGTGTGTGAGTATCTCTGTGTGTGCGTGCCCTACACTGTTACTGTGATTGGTCATGATCATGGTGAATTATTGCTCTGATGACACTAAATAACAAATTGGGAGTTGTAACCCTTGCTTTTGTTTTCTGGTATTTTGCAATATTGCACAATTTTTGGTTTAACTTACCTGAGCTACCTCTGATAATAATTCAAAATGGCACTTTCCAGTTGCTACTGTCTGGATAAAAGATTGCTTACATTGTCACTTTTTAGACATCTCTGGTAGTTAATGCCACTGTTGTCACTGGGCCAGTGAACCTTTCCTTTTATCTGATATCCCTTGAGACTCAGTGTACACATTGAGGAAAGGTGTAAAGACAGGTGGGCATTTGGAATCACACAAGTGCCTTTGCCATGTCCTATGTTGCAAGGTACCTTGTCTCCACCACTGTGAATGGGGAGTAGGGACTGTGTCATGAATATCTGAGTGTCTGAAGGATGGAATTTCTGTCTCCACTGTGCCACCCTCCTAGTTACCTGTGACCATGAGTAATGGTGCAGTTGGTGGCTGAAGCTGTGTGAACCAATGAGACCCTGTTTCTGCTGTGTACTCTGAAGCTCTGGGCTCAGATAACCTTGTCAGTGGGCCTTGGATGAAGGCATCACCTCTGCTCTTCCCTCATTTCAGCCTCCTTTATGTGTTTTAGCCCACCAAACTTCAGCTGTACACCTGCACTCTTGAGTATTGTTTTGTGTTGTAGTTATTTTTGTTGAGATGTGATCCTTTCACTGACTGTAGATTTAAGGTGAGAGACAGAAATAGTTTAAATTTATGTCACTTTTTTAAAAGCATATGCTTTTTCATTTAAAAGGTTAAATTCTACTAAGGACATTATTAGAACAGTAAAGAAAGTGAACAAATCACTTCCCTTAATATCAGAGTACCACAAACTATTTTGTATTTCCTGGGTTCTTTTCTTCAATGTTTTTCCCACCTACATGCAAATTTTACTATAATATATGCCTATAATTTCTTTAAAATCATTTAAATTATTAAAATATTTTTCTGTGCTGCAAATATGACAGTGTTGCTTCTCTAAATTATATCTAGTTCCTTGCACATATCTGTCTTCTCCATCCTTCTTACCTGTCGTCACAGGAAACAACTACTTGGTACACTACACATATATATGTGATTCTGTTTCTCTTTTTTATGATTATTTCTCTTATATCTTTAGTTTCCTTATATAAGTGATAACGTAGTTTGTTTCTCTCTGTATGACTTTTTTTTTTTATGTACAACACTCTCTGGGTCCAGTCACATTGCTCCGAATGGCAGAATTTTATTTTTTGATATGACAATGACTAAGTATTTTTTATGTTATCTATATCTCACATCAACTTCAGCCAATCATCTGTTGATGGGGGGGTTGAGTTGTGCATCTCTCCTTGACTATTATAAATGATGATGTTAAGAACATTGGGGGTAATATTTTCTTTAAAGATAATGTTTTCATTTTTTTAAGATTTATATCAAAAACTGGATTTGCTGCAACATATAGTGCTTCTATATCTAGTTTTCTGCGCACTGTCCACTCTTATCATAGTGAATGCATCAATTTATATTTCCATGAACAGTGTATCTGGGTTCACTTTTATCGACATTCTTATTAATGTTTGACATTTGAAGACTTTTTTAATAGCCATTTTGGTTTCTGTGAGATTATTTTTCATTCTGGTTTTTATTTACAATTTCCTAATTAATAGCAACATTATGTTTCTTTTTATGTGCATGAAAATCATCCACCTGTCTGTATTTGAAAAGTTTCCTTGAAGATCCTTCAAATGTTTTTAAGTTGGAGTCTTTGTTTTTTAAATATTGAGTCTAGTATGCTATAAATATGGATATTAACAAAATGTTGGTTTCATTGTCTGAAATTCTTCCTTCTATTCTGTGTGTTGCCATATATCTTGCTGAAGGTTTCCTTTGCTCTGCAAAATGTTTTGCACTTCACATTTATACAAGAAGTAGAATCCCTTTATCACATATTACATCTATTTTCTCCTCAGTAAAATTAAAAACTGTTATTGTAAATTTTCCTTTTCTTTTTACTTAGGAGATAGATTAAAAATAAATATTGCTATGATTTATCTCAAAGGCAGATCTGCTCCTGTTCTTGGTTAGAAAGTGTTAATTATCAGGTATTACTTTTAGAAAATTATTCCATTTTTATCTTATTTTGTATACTATGGAAGGAAGTGCTCTTACATCTTCCTTTTACATGAACTGTCTAGTTTTCCCAGAACTACTTGTTGAAGAGATTGCCTTTTTTCCATTTTATACTCTTGCCCCCTTCATTGTAGACTTATTGACCATATGTGTGTGGGTTTATTTTAGGACTCTTTATTTTGTTCCATTGTTCTATGTGTCTCTTTTAGTGCCATATTTAGGTGTTTTCATTACTGTAGCTTTGTTGTATGTTCCAAAGTCAGGGAGGATATTACCCACAGCTTTGTTCATTTTTCAAAGATAATTTTAGAAAATTTGGGTCTTTCATATTTTTTATAAATTTTATTATTTTTCTCTTTGTTTTGTGAAGAGACTTATGGATTCTGTAGAATAGAAATTTACTAAAAGAAAAAACCTGGGAAAATTGTAAAGTGTGGAGGATAAATCATACAATATTAAACAAAAAATGGATTGCTGTATAAATCAAAGGAAATATATATAAAGAAATATTACTACAGAAACAAAGTCCATGGGGTAAAGCAGACGCAGTATTAATAGGGAAGCTTATAGCAAAATAATCCCACTTATACAAATAATAATTATCTCTCATTTATAACATAATCTTACAAACAAAATATGTAGCAAAACAATTAAAAAAACTTGTTAGTAGAAGGAAAGACAGCTGAAAGTTCAGAATATAAATAAATAAAATAAAGATTAAAAATAGAAACATCTAATCAAACTAAATAATATCTTTTGAAAGAATAATGAAATTCATAAAATTTAACCCGACTCATGAGCAAAATAGAGAGTACAGATTTATAAACTCCAAAATAAATGAGAAGTTACAGCTTATATCAAAGTTGCACAAAGCATCATAAGAAGGTACAACAAATTATATGCCAATTAAAATGGAAACCGTAGAAGAAATGGACAATTTCTTAGAAAGACTTAATCTCCAGGATGGAATGATAATTAGAAAATATGAACAGATTATCACTAATGAAATTGAATAAGTAATTAAACAAAATCTCCCAAGAAACAAAATTCCAGGCCTAGGCAGCTTCACAGGTGAATTCTGCCAAACACTTAGAGAAGAGTTATCACCTATACTTCTCAGAGAATTCCATAAATTTGCAGAGGAAGGAAGGCTTCCTACCCCACATTTCTGTATCAGACTGCTACAAAAACAGGAACAAATACCTCATAAAATTACATGTTAAATACTACTAAAAATCATAGTTGCAAAAATCATCATTAAAATGTTAGCAAACAATACATTAAAAGGATTATACATTATGATTAAGTCCATTTTATTCCAGGGATGCAAAAGTGATTCATTACCCACAAATTAATTAATATGATACACCACACTAACAAATTGAAAAACAAAAATTATATGGTCACCTCAAAAGAGTCATAAAATGTTTTGACAAATTCAGTATCTATTTATGATTATATTTCTCCTCAAAGTGGGCATAAGTAAACATATCTCAACACATTTAAGGCCATAAATGACACAAAATCAGCAAACATGACACTCACTGATTCAAACCAGAAAACATCACCTTTAAGAGCAGGAAAAAGGCAAGAATGCTTACTCTTACCACTTTTATTCAGTACAGTATTGGAAATTCTTGCCATAGCTATCCAAAATAAATGCAAATATAATATAGCTAATTAAGAAAAGGGGTAAAAGTATCTGTTTTCAGATGACATATTTCAAATTGAAATCCTAAAGAAGATGGCATAAATCTACTAGGGCTTATCAATGCATTTTGTAAAATTTCAGAATATAAAATTAACATAAAGAAATCTTGCATTTCTACACACTGACATCAAGCTAACAGAGAAAGTGAGGGAACTGTCTCATTTACAGTTGCATTACAAAAAAAGGCAAAAATCAAGTAATGTGTGCAGCCAAGGTGGTAAAAGATCTGTGCTCAGAAACCTATAAAATATTTATAACAGAAAATGAAGATAATGCAAACAAATGAAAGGAAATTCTCTGTTCATAGATTAGGAAAGAAATATTGTTTAAGTGACAGTACTAGACAAGACAATACACAAATTAAATTCAGTTCCTATTAAAATACCAACGGCATTTTTAGACACTTACAATAAATAATTCTTAAATTTACATGTAAACACAAAAGAGATGAAATCACTAAAATAAAATGAAAACAAAGAAAACAAACTAAAAACAAAAATATCTTTGACAAAGAACTAACAGGATGTAACACAGTCCCTGATTTTCAACTAAAATACAAAGCTACAGTATTAAAAAGAATAAGGTAGTGGCACAGAATGAACAGAATAATGGAACACAGCAAAATCCATAAAAATGAAATCGCACAGTTATGGTCATTTAGCCCGTTACAAAAATGAATATACAGTGGGGGAAAGGCAACCAACAGGCACATGAAATCGGTCAACATCACAAATCATCAGTAAAATGCAAGTCCAAAACACAATGAGATTTTATGTCAGTCCTGTCAGAATGACTATTATCAAAAAGATAACAAATATAAGTGTTGGTGAGGATGTAAGAAATAGAACTCTGATACACTGTTTAAATGAATGTAAATTTGTGCTGCCACTGTGGAAAACAGTATGCAATTTTATCTAAAAATTAAGAATGAAATATTATCCAACATTTCCATATCTGGATATTTATTGCAAGAAAACAAAAACACTAATCAGAAAAGATAAATTCAGCCCTATATTCACTGTGGCATTATTTACAATAGCCAGGATATAGAAGCAAATTAATTGCTCATCAACAGATGATGGATAAAAAGATGTGTTTTTATAGTAAATATATCTACCCATCTATTAACTGCAGATTTGTCTATATTTATACATATATATACAGACACCCTAAATATATATATATTTATATATGCACACAAACAAAAATAAAAGTTCAATGGGTTATTATTCAGCTCTGAAAAGATTAATTTCTTGTCATTTGCAACAAATTGGTAGACCAAGAGGGTAATATGCTAAGTGAAATAAGTCAGAAAGTGAATGACAAATGCTGAATGGTTTTACTCATATTTGGAATTTAAAACAAACGAACATAACAAAACAGAAAAGGAGTTATAGATATAGAAACAGGTTGTTCACAAGAAGAAGGGAAATGTGATGAAGAAAAAGAAATATATGAGGCAAATTAAGAGAGAAAATTTTCCATTGGCAGATTAAATGAGACAGGGACAAGAAATGTACTGTATGGGGAAGAGTAAATAACCATGAAATATCTTTAAAAAGCAACATATCAAAACTTGTTTTATATTTGTGATCAGTTTTAAATGTATTAAAGATAGAAAACAGTATGTTGTGTAAGAGAAACTAACACAGTGTTATATATAAAACTACACTTCAAAAACAAACAAACATACTATAGAAAAAAATTAGATTTGTAGTTAACAGAGGCAGGGGTTAGGAAAGGAGTATTTGATTAATGCACTCAAAAGCTACAAACCTGCAGCAGAAAAATAAACGTGTTCTAGGGATGCCCCGTAGTAACATGAAAATTACAATTAATACTGCTTTAGGTTCTATATGAATGTTGTTAAGAGAGAAGACCATAAGTTTTCTCATCACAACCAAAAGAGAAATTGTATTTCTTTAAAGTTGTATCTAAATGAGATAATGAAATCTCCCTAAAGTTGCTATGATATTTATTTTATGATACTTGTAAATCAAATCACTATCCTGTGCACCTAAATTTACACAATGTTTTTTGCCAATTATATCTCAATAAGAGCTGAAGGAAAAATGTAAAGTCAATGGTCATTTTTTCCCATGTTATTTCTCATAATTGTTTTTGCAGCAATTAAACTTGAGTCATGATATATTTATCCTAGTTAAAGATACTAATAAATAAGTGATTTTAATATATTTACATAAAGATACTAATAAAATTACTGTTTTACCATGCCTTAAACTTTCTTCATATTAACAGACCACTGCTTCTGTAGGCATCAAAATTTCTCTCTGTGTATTCATCTGAGATTAGGGAATGGATACAAATTTAAAACTGTCCTTGCTGTAAGTGATAAAGTTCACTGTCTCTGAATGATGTTCTCAGTTAACCCCACAGCATCTGTAAGAAATGAACATACTAGGCAGCTAAAAATCTCAGCATGGTAAAATCTCAGAACTCCTACAATACTTAAATCTTTTGCAATGGGAATGCAATACTGACAAAGACTTGATTTTGGATAACAATGTGGTGTTTACTCATGGTTGCATTAGGGGATGTGAGGATAATCGCTGAGATCCACAACAAACATAATTGCTCAATTCCTGGGCAAATAAGTGTAAAATTTCTGCATTATTAGGACTGAGGACTGCTTTCAAAATGATGACTATGCTCACTCTATTCCAGGTAGTCCAAGGAAAAAAAGGTTATTGCAATTTCTATGTGAATGGGAATAAGTCATAGCTTCAGTCACTATAAATTAGTCAACGGGTGTTCAAAGCCAGAATAACTTGTGTCAACAATGAGAATTAAAAGAAAAAAAAACTTAGACATAAGCTTAAGTTAAAAAGAGAGACAGTCTTTGCTGGGCTCTGGGAACTGTAGAATGTATATGCCTCAGTCCAATTCAAGGGTTCAGTGGCTTGGCCATAGCATCAGCTCGGGATTCAATGAAAAGGTAACAATTAGTATACTGGGAGAATTATAATCTACCTCTCCCTGATCGGAAGAAAATCTGGTGGCTCAATGAAACTCTAAATTCACAGAGATTGTGCCAGATATAGAGGAATAATTCACTGATGACTCAACTAAGACAAACTTAGTTACTGTTAACAATCCATATTCACACACACACACACAGTGGTAGGCAGATTCGTAGTATTTAGTGGGAAGAATTCAGTGGGCAAAGCTCAGAGTATAGTTTTCAAACACCAGCCAAATTTTGTACTTTTGCCAATAGTCTAGCTTTTACCAGGTAGGAACCTACAGATGGGCAAAGAAATAATGTTTTTCCCCAGAATTTCAATTTTGAAAGTGAACTTTAGCTTTTGAATTATCAGTATAGAACCTTCTTAAAATGATCACGGTAAGACCCACTGACTGATAAGAGAGCTGGAAAATAGCTGCTGAACCAGCCCATCTGAACCCCAGACTGCTAATATAAGCAACAACATAGACACCATCTGATTTGAGCTGACAATATTAACAGCTTGATGTTTCTGTTATAGGAAAAACCACTGCTGTCCAGACACAGATCTCCTGCTGCAAGTGTGCTCTTTTCTTCTCTTGGTAAAGGTCATATTGATGGGATGTTGCTAGAGCTTTCCCTGGCCCATTTGTCATTCTCCAGATTATCAAAGACTTTCTTCCAAACTGGTGACACATTTTCAGAACTCAATATTGCCATTACACTCTTATCAGCTGACACTGGCTGCATGATTGTAAGCAGAAGTCTTAAGCTCCCTGACCTTGTCTACAATTTTTGCAGCATTCCAGGGCACTTTGCATTCTGAAAATGATTCACCTTTTATTTAAAATTAATGGGAAATTGTCAAAGTCTTCCATGAATATTTTATATTTCTTTATATCTGCAGAAACTTGGTATTCTTGCAGCTGGACAAATTTTTAATTCTACCACCCTCACCTCTTTCTAGTCCACACATTTTAGATTGCAATTTGGTTACTGGATATGACCGCCCCAACCAAGGGGCTATTATCTCTTAGATACTTACTGTGCGAAGTTTAGAAGTGGCACAAGTTATGTGGGGTGAAAAAACTGACATTAAATATTTGAAATAACACTGTCCCTTCTGGACAAAGCTCTGATTCTAAGAAGTAAATTAATTAGAAGGCAGTATTGTTATTGGTATGGGTAAGAGAATCAGCTATTTTGGGGTGGTTGGGTGATGAAGAGACAGGAAAAATTCCAGCAAATGAGAGTGGAATGCTTTAGACCTCTGGAGGCATGAATAAACAAGAAAATAATATTTTGTCTCCTGTACCTACCTCCAATTACTGTCTTGACTGAATAGTCCTTGGGCTATGAAAAGAGCTAGTTTGTGGTGAAGAGTAAAGAACATAATGAAATAATTTGAAAACCATGAGAGTTTTGTTGATTCAGGAAAGTAGATTTTGCTTAAAGTCAACATGTATTTTTCATTCACTAAATACTAAAATGCATCCGGTGGCATGTGCTATGCTTAACGTGCTGGTATACAAGTTAGAGAAGGAAACGCGGAAAGACAAAACATCTGGAGGAGTTGGTTTCTGCACTGAGACTGGGAAAGTCTAAGTAGGTAAAAGGAGGACACACAAAGTCAAAGGATGAGCTGGAGTAAAAGTGGTGAGATTGGAGTGAACATAGATGACAAGCATTTGCCTGGATGTATCTCCAGATACAGTAAAACATAAAGACATGCCAAGGTAGTTAGATGTCAGATTTATAGAGAAATGACAAATCTAAGTTGAGTTTGTGGGCTTAGAGTTGGAAAAGCATTAAATGCCACCCTGAGGACATAAGCTTGACTTTGTCTGGAAAATAAAAGCAACATAAATTATTAACTAGAAAATACAGTGTAGAATCTTGAGTGCAGGAAGTAAAAGCACCAATTGGAATGCTTTGAGAGCAGCACAAAAAGGCCATAAATAAAATTACTTCTTACCCTGAACCACATGCTGAATGAGTCATCTGGGACTACATCATGTGACCTTTATGATTCCAGGGATGACATAATAGAGACCATGATCCCTGGGCCGGTTCCTGCATTTATCTCCTATTTCAACCTATCCTAACTTAACACTTTCTTACTTTCCAGGATGAACCAGAAACCACTTAGTAATTTTCCCTCTCTCCATGTTTTTGTCTTTTTCCAAATTCTTCCATTTACTCTTCTTCCTTACAAGAAATTATTTAAATTTACTCCCATATTTTTCC
This sequence comes from Vicugna pacos, assembly GCF_048564905.1. Classification (NCBI taxonomy): domain Eukaryota; kingdom Metazoa; phylum Chordata; class Mammalia; order Artiodactyla; family Camelidae; genus Vicugna; species Vicugna pacos. Next base: position 6,177,829 of record NW_027328738.1, read on the forward strand.
ATCAAATGATCATATCAATCAAATATCACTTTTTTCTTTCAATGGAAACTTACTCTACCATTTACCTCTTAACCATTTTTAAAAAATAATAAGGAAATTACAGGTACACATCTATGTTTATTGTTAAATATGAAAATTGCAGATATTTGTTGACATTTTCCAACATCAATTTTAATCTTTGCTTCACTGCATAATCTGGTAGTCCTTTGGTAGATCAGTTGTAATTAGGATGACATTCATAAACTGAAGATGGCTGATGAGTTGGCCTTGAAAGAATGGTTGCTGATGTATCAGCCATCACTGGCACTGGAATCCATGGGTTGCTCCCTGGTTGAAGTTTAGAAAAATGACCTTCATTGGCAGATATGTTGTGATACCTATTTGGAAAAGTAGAAGGCTCCGCCATCAGTCCAAAATAGTTGCTCTGTCTCAGAGAAAAGATGCTGCACTGAAATGTAGATGTTGTAGTTGTAATTAATTTCAAAACACGGCCATTTGCTTCAGTGTAGCTGCTTTAAAAGTGCCCATGGACAGAGGTCAACTGATTTAAAATAGCATGTTGATCCACTGCAATTTTTTCTGGTGGTCTAAATGACATTGATGATGGAGGAGAAAAATCATCTCTGATCGGGCTATTTGTATAACCAATTATGTGGCTAGAAGAGGGCTTTCTTATTCGAAGAATGTTTAAATTTGCAGAAGGTAAAAATGTACTATCTCCACTAGTGTCAGCCACAAAATCAGAATTATGAATATCCTCATTACCGCCTCCTTTAAATTGCTTCTTCTGAAATCTTGAGCCAATGAAGATACCAGAGAGGCATTTTTAATCCCAACTCTCCTTTTTATTCTCAATAAAATCTGGGGACAACCTCAGTTAAAATTTTGATTATGATAGAACTCCAGCTACAACCAAAGGAGTAAGATTTTATTAATATTTTAAACCAAAATACAACACTAAAATAAGCCTAACCTATAAAACCTGAGACTTCATGTTTACAATGCAAAGATAATATCATCAAAATATGAACATTGCTAATGATATTTTGAAGTTCCTTTTTTGGGAAATACACATTTAAATAGTATAGTCATCAAATTTAAGAAGTTAGCATTTGCAGTAACGGTGAATGCCACTTTTCAAAAGCAGATTTAATATCTTTATTTAGATTTCTGGTAAGAATTATATTTGCAAGCAAATTTTCTCATAATCTTGAATACATAAGGCACTGTCCTCATTTTTTAGAAAAAATAATGAATTTTAGCTTTAATAATTTTATACAATTTTCAAAATTTAGCTTTACATTTATATTACCATAGATTGATGTACAAAGTAAAATTTTATATATAAGTTACCATGTGGTAACTAAAATTTATATATACCTTTCTTAAAACAGAGACTTCTTTTTCTTCTGCCAGAAAGTCAACTAGACAAGCAAATCTCTGAAATATCTGCCTCACTTTATTAAACCCATAAAGGTTAAGCTATCTAACTAAGCTTTTCATAATTCCTGTTTCAAATATACTGAAAGGGGCCTTTCTTTCCAAAACTTCCTTCTTAAAGGCATCTTCATCAATCACTATGGAAGATCCATTATCATCCCACCAGATGGATTTAAATTGGTCACTTCCAGCCATTTTCCAGAGTTTTCTTGGAAATGTCAGGGAACAAAATTCATTATCTTTATGTCATTCAGAAACACAATGTGTGTAACATGGTCTTTTTATCAAGGATTCTTCAGACAAAGTCTGAAAAGCATTTTCTTCAATCATAGACTTCAAGTCCAAGTCCCCAGAGAATGTTTGATCACACAATAGAGATCTACTGGAGATTCCTGAACCAGTTGGTCCATCTTAACTAGACACATCTTGAATTTCTGAAGAAACATGTGTCATCTCAAATAACTTTTTCTACAGTTACTTTTCTAATCTGCATGATTTTGAGCACTGCAGCTTCAAATGCTGCTTTGGCCGGCCTGCACAGATAAACTGCTAGGCCATCAAAATGGTTCTCAACCTAAGTAGCTATGACATAACAAAACGTCAGGTCTCCTAGGAACTCAAGTGAAACATTCAGACAGTGTTTATCCTCATTCATAAAATTAAAATGAAACATAAATGATGCTTATATTTATGGTGTGATCTGCAAATATTATCCCCACAAAATCTGTTTAAATAATATTATTTTGGGGTCTTAAAAATAAAACAAATCTCCATTCTTTTGTACACACATTTATACCAGATTGGTGAACAGAGTATAAATATTGCACAAAATATATAAAATAATTTTAAAGTTTTTGAATTTAAAGTGAAATTTGTGTAAAACCTGTACAGAAAATGTATACCTTTTCAATATCATTTGTAATTAAAGTGAAACATAATTTGATCTGGAAATGAATGTAGTTATTTACCTGTGTACTTTACAATAAGTAGCTCTATATTCAAAACATGAGCAGAATAAATATCAGTTTTTCTGGTTTGTTTATAAATAAATGTTAAATATTTATGAAATAAATTTAGAATAAAAAAATCAATCAAATTTAAGAAATCTCAAAGGGGGAATTTTTGTTTTAAATTGCAATTGAGTGCTATAATAAAACAAATGTTATTTAATATTCTATTTTAAAATTACAAAAGAGGAAGGCTTATAGCATACTTACATAAGTTTATTTTAGCCATTCTTTCACTCAGAGGTTTTTCAGTCCCTAGAAGGAATAAATATTCTTATCATTTTTATAATCCATACCGTTGTGGCTTCTGTTAAGTGTTCCAAAATTATGTTAATAAATACACTTATGTACAAGATTCTGGGTTCAATAATCAGTGCCTCAATTAAGGGGTAAAGAAATAAACAATCAAAAAAAGAAATAACAGTATATGCTGGTTGGGGTGGAAAAGACTAGGTAGTGCATTTTAGGAAGAATGTTTCTCAGTCCTAAAACATTTGGCATTGTTAGTAAAATACGACATTTAAGGCAACGGTTTTGTTCACCAAGTGTAAATAATAGCTATTTTCTGTATCAGTAAACTGTAGTAAATCCAGTTCTACCAAAACTTATATTCTTTATTTAGAAATAAATTCAATTAAACATAAGCCAAATTCAAAATAAGAGATTAAATTTTTAAATGAGTAAATATACACTCAAATCACAATGTAAATTTTTCCTTCAGTATGTGTATATTCCAATCTAAATAAACATTAGCAACCTGAAATCATTGCATATATTAGTATTATAAAGTATAATTAAGTAGGATTTAGTCCCGATTCATAAATAGCATTTAATGTACGCAAATCAATATATGTGATACCATCCCTTAAGAAACCGAGAATTCAAAAATAACAATATCAAAATATTTAGGAGTATTATTCACAGAACTCATCTTAGCTTTTTTAAAAAAAATATTCTTAACAAATTCACTTCAGATAAAATGAAACTAAACATAATAAAAGCCATACATGAAAAACCCATGACTAACATCAAGTTCAATAGGAACGTTTTCCACTTGTTTAGTAATAAGAAAAAGTAGCTCATTCTCACAAGTCCTAAATTATACTACTAGAAGTCCTAGCCAAACAACTAGACAAGAAAAAATAAAAATGCATCCAACTTGTAAAAAAGCAGTAAGTTTTTACAGATTATATAATTAAACATAGATAGAAAACTCATAGACTCCTCCAGTGACTGTTACAAATAATGAACAAACTTAGTAAATTTGCAGAATACAAAATCAATATACAAATATCCGTTGCATTTTTATATAGTAACAACATATTATCAGAAAGAGAAATTAGGAATACAATTGTGTTTATATTTATACCAAAAAGAATAAAATAGGAATACAATTGATAAGTGAAATAAAAGATCTAAACATACATCTATAAATTACAGGTGTATGAAATATAAGTAAACAAAATAAATAGAAAGATATTTTGTTTTTATGGATTGTGTACAATGTGAGGAAGTATTCTAATCTATCTTTTACATGTACAAACTCCCCAGCACTACATAATAAGGAGTATGTCTTTTCTTCGTTTTATACTCTAGCTTCCTTTTTCATGGGTTAATTGATCATAGGTGTGAGTGATTGTATCTGGTTGCTCTATTCTCTTCTATTGATTGGTGTCTGTTTTTGAGCCAGTATCATGTTGTTTTAATTACTAAAGCTTTGTAGGACTGTTTAACATCAGAGAAATTTACACAATTAGATTTAATACACTTTTTCAAGATTATTAATGCAACTCATGATCTTTATGTTTAAATACAAATTTTGAAATTATTTCTTCCATTAAATGGAAAAATTTCATGGGTATTTTGACATGTATCACACTAAATGTAGATTCCTTTGAGTAGTATGGTTGTTTCAACCACATTGTTTCACATCATAAACATAAGAGATATTTTCACTTCTTTGGATCAGTTTTATTTTCATTCATCCATGTTTTCTATTTTTTAACTTATAGGTTTTCTCCTTATTTGTTAAATTTATTACTAGGTATTTATTACATATATATATATAATTATTTATATTATATTTGTAAACACATTTCCTACACAAATACAAAAGGCAGAAGGCTGTGGTAAGACATATTCAAAGTCCTGAATGAAAGAAAGCTGAAATCTATGGTAATTTATCAAGCAAGGCTATCCTTAACAATAGAAAAATAGATAAATAACTTCCACACAAGCAAATACTAAAAGAATTTAGCAACAGAGAAAGACATATTGAAAGATGTACTCTAAGAAAAAAAGAAGCCGGATGGTAGAGAAAGGAGAATGTCATAATTAAAAAGGCAATAACTACAATGACTTACAATAAAATAAAAATGATGTTGTAAAACAGGACATCAAAATTTTTAATGGTCAGAGGGTGAAATAGGACAATACAAAGTGTTTTCTTCTTGTTTCTGTTCTCTGTATGATGGGTTACAATTTGTATTTTTATCAGTTAAAAAATACAGTTATATTTATGGGTAAATATACATACAAAACAGGGGAACCATAGGTCAAAAGCTTACAATGAAGTCACAAAGCCAAATAGAAACCAAGATGATAAAAGAAAACTTATCAAGCCACAAAAAGGAAAAGAAATGAACAAAAAGGAAATACCAAATCAACTGGAAAATGAAGTTCAAAATGGAAATAAACAGCAGTCTATCCATAATTATCACAAATGTTAATGGACTTAGTGCTTCAATCAAAAGATATATATTGTCAGATGGGATAATATAACAAAACCCTACATTATGAAGCATACAAGAGACCCAATTTAGTAAGAGGAACACACATCAATTGAAAGTCAGAAGATGGAAAAATACATTCCATGCAAATCGACATGATAAGAAAGCAGGACTAGCAGTACTGAGTTCACACAAAATAGATTTTACAACAAAGGCCATAGAGAAAGATAAACAAGACATGATATAATGATGAAAGGAGCAATACAAAATGAGGGTATTATACTCATTAAGATATATGCACTCAATATAAGAGCGCCTAAACACATAAAGCAAATACTAATAAATAAAAAGGGAGAAATCGATGGGAACACAATCAAAGTAGGAGACTATAACTCCCCATTACAATTACTAGGCTGGTCTTTCAGACAGAAAATTAATAAGGGAACAATGATACTAAAAGATATGATAAAATAATTGGAGTTGGTTGATATTTCCAAAATAATACTTTTTCCCAAAACAGAATATAAATTCTTTTCCAGTGCACATGGAACACTTTCTAGGAAAGATTATGTACTCAGGCACAGAAGAAGCCTCAACAAACTTAAGAAGATAAAATTTATTTCAAGCATCTTTTCTGAGAGTAATAACATGATACTAGAAATCAATCAAAGAAAAACTGGGAGAAAAAATGACAACATGTAGATTAAAAAACATGGTACTATAACAAGTGAAGGAGGTAAGAAGTAAAAGAAGAGATTAAAAAATATCTTGAGAAATATAAGAAAACACTACACAAAGTATATGGAATAGAGTTAAAGATGGCTTAAGAGGGAAGTTCATAGTGACAAGGCCCTCCTTAATGTAGAAGAGCAATTTCAAATAAATAATCAAATGTTCTTTGTAAACTAGTCATGAATAGAAGAGCAAACAAAACCAAAAGTATCCAGAAAGTGGGAAATAATAAAGATCAAGGAAGAAAGAAGTGAAAAAGAGATTAAAAATAGAGAAAATTAATCAAACTCATTTTTGAAAAAGTAAACATAATTGACAAATCTCTGGACAGGCTCACCAACACGAAAAGAGAGAGAACACAAATAACATAAGAAATGCAAGTGGAGAAACTACAAAGAGTACAACAAATTTGCATAATATCATAAGGGAATACCATGAGCAATTGTATTGAAACAAACTGGATAACCAAGAAGTCATGGAGAAGTTTCTGGAAATAGCCCACCATAATTGCATTGGGAAGAAATTGACCATATGAACAGACAGATCACCAGAAATGGAATATGATTATCAACAAAATAAAAATCTCTGCAAACAAAAATTCAGACCCAAATAGATTCACTGGGGAATTTGTCCCAACATACAAAGAAAAATCCATACCAGTCCTCCTCAAACTCTTCCAAAAGATTGACATGAAGAGAGTACCCCCAAACTCACACCGTAAGGCCAACAATAACCTGATACCAAAACCAGATAAAGACACTACCTCAAAAGAATACTATAGGCCAATATCATTGAGAAACATAGATGTAAAAGTCTTTAAGAAATTATTTACAAACAGAATCCAACAGCATGTAAAAAAAGATTATGCACCATGGTCAGGTTAGGTTCATCCCAAGATCACAAGGATGGTTTAACATATGTAAATCAATCAATCAATTGTGATACATCGTATCAAAAACAGAGAGGACACAAAACCACATGATCATCTCAGTAGATGCTGAGAAAGCATTTGATAAAATTTAACACATATTTGCAATAAAAGTTCTTATCACAGTGGGCATAGAGAGACCATAACTCAATATATTGAAAGCTATTTATGACAAACATATAGCCAGCAAATTACTCAATGGTGAAAACTGAAAACCTTCCCACAAAAACCTGAGACAAGACAAGGATGCCCATTCTCACAATTTCAATTCAATATAGTCTTGGAAGTCCTAGGCACAATGAACAGGCAAGAAAAAGAAATGAAATATTCAGAATGGAAAAGAAGAGTTAAAATGTCACGATATGCAGACATGACAGTATATATAAAAATATAAAAGCTTCACAAAAAATTACTTCGGCTGAAAAAGGAACTGGGCAAGGTAACCAGAATAATGTAGGAAAACCAATTGCATTTCTTTACACTAACATTGAATCAACAGGAAAACAAAGTACAGAACCAACCGCTTTTACAACTTCACCCAAAACTATAAAATGCTTAAGAGTAAATCTGACTAAGGAGGTGAATTTCTTATACATGGAGAACTAGAAAACATTGATTAAGGAAATCAAAAAAGAACTGAAGAATTGAAAAGATACCCAATGGTCTTGTAATGGAAGAAACAATATTGTTAAAATGGCCATACAGCCCAAGGCAATCCACAGACATAATGTGATTTCCTATCAAATTATGCAAAACATTTCTTTTTAGGACTGTAACAAATGGTCCTAAGATTTACATAGAATCATAAAAGATCCATAATTCCTAAAGCAATATTAAAGAAAAAGAAAGAGGGTGAAGGAATAAATCACCAGGCCTCCATACACTATTGCAGTGCTACAATAATCAAAATGACATGATATTTGTACAGAAACAGGCATATGGACAAATGGAACAGAATACAGGGTTATGAATAAGTCTACAGGCCTATATTCTATTAATCTTTGAAAGAATAGCCAGGAATATGACAGAGAAAAGACAAACTCTTCACCAAATGGTGTTGGGAAAACTGGATAGCAGCATGCAGAGCAATGGCGTTAGAACACTCCTTCACTCCATACACAAGAATAAACTCAAAATGGCTTGAAGACTTAAATGTAAGGCAAGACACAGTAAATATCCTAGAAGAAAACGTAGGCAAAACACTCTGAGATAAATCTCAGCAATGATCTCCTAGAACAGCCTACACAGGTAATGGATGTAAAAACAAAATTAATGAATGGGACCTAATTAAACTTATAAGTTTTTGAACAGCAAAGGGAACCATAAACAAATCAAAAGGAAAACCTACAGGATTATAGAAAATATTTAGAACTGATGCAACTGACAAAGTCTTAATTTCTAAAACATAAAGACTTAATACAAAATAATAATAATAATTAATAATAATAATAATAATAATAATAATAATAATAATAAAAGAAATCCAATCTGAAAATGGGCAGAAGCCCTAAGTAAGGAATTCTCCAATAGAGACATACAAATGCCACATAGATATATGAGAAAAAATTGCTCTCTATCATTATCAGAGAAGGGCAATTCAAAACTATACTGAAGTATCAGCTCACAATAGTCACAATGGCCATCATTCAAAAGTCCAAAAGCAATAAATGCTGGGGAAGCTGTGGAGAAAGGGAATCCTCCTGCACTGTTGAAAGGAATGTAGTTTGGTGCAGTCATTGTGGAAACCAGGATCGGGATTCCTCATAAGAATAAAAATAGGCTTAATATACGATCCAGCAATCCCACTTCTGGGTATAAATCAAAGGGAACACTAATCCAAAAACACACCTGCACCGCAATGTTTTAGCAGTTCTATATACAAGAGCCACGACATGGAAGCAACCTAATTGTCCAACAACAGATGACAGTATTCAGAAATTATGCCATATTTACTCAATGGAATAATATTCTGCAATAAAAAATGATAAAAGAATGACATTTGCAGCAAAATGGATCTCCTCAAAAAGTGTCATTCTAATTGGAGTAAGTCAGAAAGAGAAAGAAAAATAATACATGACAAGACATATGTTGAGTCTTAAAAAAATTTGAATGAGAACATTATGATTTCATCTACAAAACTGAAACACACTTGCAGATATAATAAACCATTTTATGATTACTGAGGAAAGGGCCTGTGAGAGGATATATTTGGGAGCTGTAAATTTATAAGTGTTATCCACTTTATATAAACATAGATTTTTGAAAATTTCTCTTGTATGACACAGGGCAGTATGTAAAATATCGTCAACTTGCATTTAATAGGCACACAAATATATGCATGTACGGGGACACTGTGCCCTACATCACGCATTGACACATTGTAAATGACAGTAATTCAATGATAAATAAATGAATGAATATGTAAATAAATAAATGAATAAATAAATAATAAATAAATAAAAATGTTTAATAATACAAGAAATATAAATATTCACACTACCTATTTTTAAACCTCAAGTATCTAGGAGAAAACAGAAAGAATAAAGAAGAATATTGAATAAATGAGAATAAGGCAAATAACATGAGAAACAATTGAAAAGATAAAAAAAATTCCTGTCTGTTTCTTTTAAACATAAACTGGACAAAAGTTTAGGTTGGCTAACAAAACAAAGACTCAAATAAAATTAGAAATAAAAGAGAAGATATTACCACTGATGTAGAGATGCAAAGCATCATAAGATGTTACCACTAGCCAACGATTTGAATGACCTAGAACAAAAGACAATTTCCCAGAAACATATGTCTTCCAATACTGAATCAAGAAGAAATTAGAAAGTTAAATAGAGCAAAAGTGTGTAGGAGTAAATCAATAATCCAAACTTCCCAAACCATAAAAAATTTACAAGGTGACATTATTGGTGAAATCTGTCATACATTTGAAGGCAATTTTTCACCAATTCTTCCCCAAATCTTCCAAGACTTTGAAGGGGGTGAAAGATTCCAAACTTGTTTTATGATGCCAGCTTTATTTGCATAACAATGCTAGAAAGGACATTGTAGGCAAAATATAGAATATTATCCCTGATGAAAATATGTGCTAAAATTCTCAACAAAACACAAGCAAAATGAATTCAACAACACATTTAATGTGTCATACACATACATAAGTAAATGGATTTATCCCTGGGTTTAAGGATACTTCAAAATATTCAAATCAATAAAGGTGACATGCCACACTAATAGAATGAGAAATAAAACTCACATAATCATTTCAATAGGTGCAGAAAGAGCATTGTATATAATGCAACATCCTTTTAAGATACTCCCAACCAATTAAATTAACCCTGTCAGTGGCACGATATCATATACACACAAACACTGTGTGGAGAGCAGCGGAGCAGTTCTCTTTTTATTGATTCTTAGAAAAAGGGTTTATATAGGACATACACAATGCCTCACATATAATCTAAGTTATAACACTGTTAATAATCTTTAGCTATTTATATCCCCATGCTCCTGCTGTAAGTGCAGGTTATTAAATGATCAAGGATTGTTTTAAAGTTCATCAAGGAACTTCATTAATTAGGCCATCTCTTATCCAGCCGGCTCTGCCTGTCTTAGGTTGTCCTCCTGTGAGGATCTTACCCGGCTTAGGCTATCCAGCCACCCATGCTGGATACATTGAGTAGGCCATTTCATATCCAGCCTTGTTATGTGACATTCCTCACAGCTTCTGCAGGGTAAATCTCTTTTGAGTGATACAATCATATTTTGTTAGTTTTGCTTCTGCTTCCCTTTCCAGTGGAGACATATTTAGAATCAAATTAAGTCCAATGTCAGAGTGTACTTCTTATACTTTACCCTAGGATTCTTTATTTTCAGGGTTTATATTTTATATGTCCAGGAGTGGTATTGCTGGGTCATATAATACGTCTATTTTTATTATTTAAAGAAACTTCCATACCGTTTCCAAAGTGGTTTCACTAGTTTTCATTCCGACCAACAGCGTCGGATATTTCCTTTTTCTCCACAACCTCCCCAGTCTTTATTATTTTTGACATTTGGATGACAGCCCTTCTCACTAGTGTGAGGTAAAACATTATTTAATTTTTGTCTTGCCTTTGTATAATGATTAGCAATATGAGCATGTTTTTATGTTCCTGTTTGTTATTTGTGTGTCTTTTTTAAAGAATTGTCTTCTGCACATTTTCTGGCTGAGTTGTTTGTAGATTTTTGAGATGGTGATTTATGAACGATTTGTGTATATTACAAATTAGCCTCCTGTTAATTGCATTGTTTCCTAAATTCTCCTCCCATTTGGAAGTTCATCTTTTCATTCTGTTTATTTTGCTTTCTAGAAGCTTTTAAGTTTAATTAAGACCTATTTGTTTATTTTGCTTTTATTGTTTTTAGCTTGGGAGTGTGACACAAGAAAAATTTGCTACAATTTTTGTCTTATTTTGCCTATGTTAGTTTCCAGGAGTATTATTGTGTCATATATTAGATTCAGGTATTTAAAACATTTACAGTTTATTTTTATACAGTGTGAGGGAGTGTTCTAATTTCATTGATTTACATGTAGCTGTGTAGCTTTCTCAAAATCACTTGCTGGAGACTGTCTTTAAGATATTGTATATTTTTGTTTCCTTTGTCATTGTTTAGTTGACCATAGGTATGATGTTTTATTTCTGCCTCTGTGTTCTGTTCCAGAGTTATAGATGTTTGTTTTCCAGCATTGTGCGGTTTTGATTACTGTATTTTAGAAATATAGTCTGAGATCTGGGAGGGTTATTGGTTATGCCACCAACTTTGATCTTTTTCCTCATTGTTACTTTTTCCGTTCTGGTTCTTTTGCAGCTCCATACAAATCTTAGGACTGTTTTTAGTTCTGTGGAAAATATCATGTAGTCCAATCTTAATCAATTTATATCTGTAGGCATATTTTGTAGTATGTATATTTTAACAATATTAATTCCTCTAAACTAAGACCTTGAGGTTTCTTTCCATTTCTTTGCATCATCTTCAAATTTCTTTATCAGTGTCCTAAAAATGTTATTATCTTGGATTTTCCAAAGGTTTTTCATCTTTTTGATCTGATTTCATATGGATTTTTTAAAATTATGGACTGTTTCATTGTTAGTGTAAAGAAATGTGACAGTTTTTATATATTAATCATGAATCATGCTTCTATGCTTAATGACTTTATTAGTTTTAGTTGTTTAGTTATGGAGAATCTTTAGGGATCTCTATGTAGATTATCATGTAATCTAAAATAATTACATTTTTCTTCATTCAATCCAAGTTGAATAACTTTTTTTCTCGTCCGATTTCTGTTGTTAGGACTTTCCATTCTGTGTTTAATAGAAATGCTGAGATTGGGCATTCATGTCTTATTCCTTAATTTGGCTTTCAGTTTTTCACTTTTGCATATTATGTTGTCTGTGGGTTTGTAATTAATGACTTTTGTTATGTTGAGGTATATTTCCTGAATCCTACATTGGTAAGAGGTTTCTGTTTTTGTTGCTGTTGTTATTGTTTTTGTTGCTGTTGTTGCTGTTTTAATGAATAAATGTTGAATTTTGTGAAATGCTTTTTATGGATTTATTGGGATGACCACAACATTTTCTCTTTTCCTTTTGTTAAATGGTGTATCAAACTGATTGATTTGTGTATGTTGAACCTCTCTTGTGACCCTGCAATTAATCCAAGTTGATCTTTGTTTATGATTCATTTTAGGTATTGCTGGGTTTAATTTGCTAATAATATTTTTTAGAATTTTTGCATTAAAATCTATCAAATTTATTGGCTTGAAGTTCCCTTTGCCTGTACTGTGTTTGTTGGCTTTGCTATCAGGGTGATTAAAACTTCATAAAGTTAATTTGGGAGTTTCCCACATCTTCAATATTTTTGAATAGATTGAAGACTATTACTTCTGCTTTGTATTTTTGTATATTTCTCCATGGGAACTGTTTAAATCTGCACTTCTATTTAACGATTTTTTTAAATGCAGATTCTATTTTTCTTCTAGTAACCAGTTGGTTCAAATTATTTGTTTCTCCTTATTGCTGTCTCTTTCTAGACATTTCTCTATTTCTTCTACTTTGTCCAATTTATTGGCATGTAAGTGTTGGCAAAATGATCCCTTATTTGTATATCTCAGGTAACAATAGTTATTTCTATTCTTTTATTTCTTTATTTATTTCTTTGGAGCATCTCTGTTATCTTCATGATGCACCTGGCTAGAGGTTTTTTGATTTTGCTTATCTTAAAATAAAACATAAATTTTTTTTTGTTTTACTGCTCTTTTGCATAGTTTTCTTTTTCTCTCTAATGTATATTTACATTTGTAATACATAGGATCATGTTTTTTTGAGGTTATTTTTATTGATTTACAGTCATTTTACAAAGTTGTCTCCAATTCCAGCGTAGAGCACAATTTTGCAGTTACAATGAACATATATACATTTGTTGTCCCATTTTTTCCTCTGTTAGCTGCCGTATGATCTTTTATATATTTCCCTGTGCTATACAGTACAATCCTGTTTATCTATTCTGCAATTTAGATCTCCAGGTCTATCTCTTCCCACCCCCGGCCCCCTTGGCTAACAAAACCTTGTATTCTATGTCTGCGAGTCTATTTCTGTTTTGTATTTGTGCTTTTTTGTTTTGTTTTGTTTTGTTTTGTATTTATATTCTACAGATGTGCCATCTCATATGATATTATTCTTTCTCTTTCTGGCTTACTTCACTTAGACTGATTTTCTCCAGGATCAACCATGTTGCTGAAAATGGCATTATGTTGTCGGTTTATATGGCTGACAGTATTCCATTGTATAAATATACCAACTCTTCTTTATCCAGTCAACTGTCGATGGACATTTAGGCTGTTTCCTTGTCTTGGCTATTGTAAATAGTGCTGGCTATGAATATTGGGTTGCTGGTGTCATCATGAAGTATGGTTCCTTCTGGATTTATGCCCAGTAGCGAGATTCCTGGGTCATATGGTAAGTCTATTCTTAGGCTTTTGAGGAGTCTCCATCCTGTTTTCCACAGTGGCTGCACCAAACTGCATTGCCACCAGCAGTGAAGGACGGTTCCCTATTCTCTAAAGCCTCTCCAGCTTTTGTCATTTGTGGATTTTTAAATGATGGCCATTCTGACTGCTGTGATGTGATACCTCACTGCAGTTTTGATTTGCATTTCTCTGATAATCAGTGATATTGAGAATTATCTGATGTGTCTTTTGAACATTTGTGTATCTTCCTTAGAGAATTTCTTGTTTAGGTCTTCTAACCAGTTTTGCATTGGGTTGTTTATTTTTTCTTATTCAGTTGGATGAGCTGCTTATATACTCTGGAGATCAAGCCTTTGTAGGTTTCATATTCAAATTCTTTCCCCATTCCGTAGGTTGTCTCTTTGTTTTTCTTCCAGTTTCTTTACTGTGCTGCAGCTTGTAAGTTTCATTAGGTCTCATTTGTTTATTCTTTCTTTCATGTTTTGTATGAGAAAATTTACGAGACGTATGTCAGATACTGTTTTGCCTATATTTTCCTCTAGGAGGTTTATTGTATCCTGTCTTATGTTTAAGTCTTTGATCCATTCTGAGTTTATTTTTGTGTATGTTGTTTTAGCTTCATTGGGAGTGTTCTAGCTTCATTGATTTACATGCTGCTGTCCAGTTTTCCCAACACCATTTGCTGAAGGGACTGTCTCATTTCCATTGTATTTTCTTGCCTACTTTGTCGAAAATTAATTGACCAAAAGTTTGTGGGTTCATTTCTGGGCTCTCTATTTTGTTGCACTGGCCTATATGTCTATTTTCCTACCAATACAGTGCTGTCATGTTGACTGTAGCTCTATAGTATTATCTGAATCATTAGTGTAAAGAAATGTCACTAATTTTTGAACCTTAATCTTGTAACCTGCTACCTTGCTGAATTCTTTGATCAGCTGTAGTAGTTTTTGTCTGGATCTTGAAGGGTTTTGTATATATAGTAACATATTTTCTGCATATAGTGAGACTTTTATCTCTTCCTTTCCAATTTGCATCCGTTTTAATTCTCTCTCTTGTTTGATTGCTGTGGCTAGGACTTCCATGGCTATGTTGATTAGTAGTGGAGATAGTGTGAATCCTTGTTTTGTCCCAGATTTTAGCTTGAAGGTTTTGACTTTCTCACCATTGAGTACTATGCTGGCTGTGGGTTTGTTACCTATAGCTTTCATGATGCTGAGATATGTTGCCTCTATGCCCACTTTGGTGAGAGATTTTTTCATACATGGGTGTGGAATTTTATCAAATGCTTTTCCTGCATCTATTGAGAAGGTCATGCTGTTTTGATCCTTTCTCTTGTTGATGTGCTGTATTACATTGATTCTTTTGCATATGTTGAACCGCCCCTTTGTCCCTGACATGATCCCCCCTTGGTCATGTTGTATAATTGTTTTCTGTGATGTTGGATTCTATTTGCTTCTATTTTGGTAAGTATTTTGACATCTGTGTTCATCAGTGATATTGGCCTATAATCCTCTTGTTTGGTAGTGTCTTCACCTGTTTGTGGTATCAGGGTGATTGTGGCTACATAGAATGACTTTGGGAGTATTCCTTCCTTTTCAATCTTCCGGAAGAGTTTGAGAAGGACTGGCTTGAGTCCTTCTATGCATGTTTCGTAGAATTCCGTTCTGAAGCCGTCCGGTTCTGGACTGTTATTTATAGGTAGGTTTTATATTGCTATTTTGATTTCATTTCTAGTGCTCTGCTTGTTCAAGGGGTCAGTTTCTTCTTGATTCAGTCTTGGTGGACAGTATGTTTCCAGAAACCTGTCCATCTCCTCTAGGTTATCCAGTTTGTTTCCATATGCTTTTCATTATATGCTCATATAATATTCTGTATTTCTAATTTTTGCTTTAATTTCTACATTCTCCTGTTTATTTTGCTAATTTATGCTATCTCTCTTTTCTTTTTTTTGAGTTTGGCCAGAGGTTTGTCGATTTTACATACTTTTTTGAAAAACCAGCCATTGGTTTGGGTGATTTTTTCTCTATGGACTTTTTAAACTCTATTTTATTTATTTCCTCCCCAATATTTATGATTTCCTTTCTTCTGCTTCCTTTTGTGCTTTTTTGTTCTTCTTTTTCTAGTTCATTCTGCTGATGGGTTATATTGTTTATTTGTGATTGTTCTTTTTTGAGGAATGCCTGTATCGCTATAAACTCCCATCTCAACACTGCTTTTGCTGTGTCCCATAAATTTTGTGTGGTTTTGTTTCATTTTCTTTTGTCTCAAGGTAATTTTTCATTTCAGCATTGATTTCTTCTTTGACCAATTGGTTTTTAATAACATATTGTTTAATCCTCATGTTTTTCTTTTGTTCTCCTTTGTTCCTCTGTTTTTGATTTCTAGCTTCATGGCATTGTCGTCAGTAAAATTTCTTGAGGTAATTTCTATCTTCTTAAAATTACTTTGGTATTTTTGTGCCCAAGTATATCAAGAATACTGGTAAATGTCCCATGTGCACTTGAAAAGAATGTATATACTATTTTTGGGGGGGTACAATGCTCTGAAAATATCCACCAAGTGTAATATTTCTATTGTATTATTAAACTTCCCTGTTGCCTAATTTATTTTCTTTCTTGATGATCTGTTCAGTGATGTTAATGCAGTGTTGAAACCTCCAACTATGATTAGATTTCCATCGCTATCCCTGTTTATATCTGTTAGTAATTATATAGTGTAATTAGTTGCTCCTCTATTTGGTGCATATGTATTAAGGAGTGTGTTATCCTCATCTTGTATCAATCCTGCAATCATTATAAAATATCCTTCTTTATCTTTATAGCCTTTGTTTTAAAGACTCTTTTGTCTGAAATCAGTACGGCAACACATGCTTTTTTGGCTTTTCCATTAGTATGGAATAACCTTTTCCATCCTTTTATCTCAATCTATATGTGTCCTTCTCCTTGATGTGGGTTTTTGTTTGCAGCATATTGAAAGTTCTTGCTATATTATCCAGCCAGCCACACAATGACATTTTGACTGCAGCATTTAGTCCATTAACATTTAAAATAATCGATGATATGTTTGTGTTTATTGCCATTTTGACCTTATTTTGTAGTTGATTTGGTGTTTCCTCCTTGTTCATTTCATCTTCCTTTTTTGGTTTGGTCATTTTCCTTTGTATTATCATGAAATTTATTTAGTTTTACTGACTCATGAATATGTTTTGTCTTACTTTTGCCCTTTTATATAAGCCTATTAGACCATTACTATAACTGCTTTTATTAAGCTTATAGTAACATGATCTCAACCCATCCTACTGAGAACAAAAATTTTTAAAAGGAAAGACCAAAAATAAAAAATTCTCTATTTTCCTGCCTCCATTTCCCACTCTCAATGATTTGTATATCTTGTTATAAATTTTGTTTTTTTTATTTGCAATTCATGAGTTATCACCTTTCCAGCTGTGAGTTTCACATTTCTGTAGCATCCTGCTGCTTTTCATTTTAGAGTAGACCTTTGAATATTTCTTTTAGCATGGGTCTAGTTTTACTAAACTCTTGTAGCTTTTTCTTGTCTGTGAAATTCTTTATGTCTCCTTCTACCATAGAGGATAGTCTTGCTGATTAAAGTATACTAGGGTATATCCTTTTTTCACTCAGGACATTGGATATATCTTGCCACACCCTTCTGGTCTGTAGTATATTTGTAGTGAAATGAGCTGGGTGCCTTATGGGGATTTCCTTGTAACTCACTCTTTGCTATTCTCTTGCTGCCTTTATGGTCATTTCCTTATCCTTGACTCTGGCCATCTTAATTATATATCTTGGTGTGGGTTTATTTGAGTTCTTGTTTGGGACACTCTGAGCTTCCTATATTTGGATATCTGATTCCTTCTTTAAGCTTTGGAATTTCTCATTCATGAATTATTCAAACACCTTTGCAAACCCGTTTGATCTTTCCTCCCCTTCTCGGACTTCTATCATGCCAAGATTGGCATGCTTTCTCTTATTACGTAAGTCCCTTTTTTTTTTTAATTTGTTTCACATTGTTTCTTTTGTAGCTCTTCTGATTGGATATCTTCTATTCTCCTGTCTTCTAAGTCACTAATTCTTTCCTCTGTGTTATCTAGTCAGCTTTGTGACACCTTTAGATCATTCCTCATCTCAGTCGACATGTTTACCAATACTACTCGGCTCTTCTTTATAGCTTCCTTATCATTTTTAACATATTTTATATCTCTAAACATTAGCTTTTATTTCCTTCATTAATTTGATCACTCCTCTTTTGAAATCTTGTTCGAGTAGGCTATTGATGTCCATTTCACTGATCATTCTTTCAGGGGATTTCTCTTGTTCTTTTATTTGGGAATAGTTTCTCTGCTTCTTCATCATGCTCCTACGTCTCTAACACTGTGGTTTATGGAGTATCAGTTACCTATTTTGGTCCTAAAGGAGTTTATCTACCTAATGCCTATGTAGAAATACATCTTAGAAAAGAGCAAAAAGAGAGAGAGACATAAAGAACTTTAAAAAAGGGGAAATAAATGTTTCATGACATTGTATAATGCATAAGAGAAGAGCAAGTTGAAGCAGAGTTTTGAAAAATTATAATAATAAAAATATTTTAAACAATTTCCAAGGGATTAAAATGGGGGTATATATAATGGCCTAAGAAGTAAAAATTAAGAGGGTAATGGTAAATAGTACAGGTAAATACAGACTAAAACAAGGTGGTAATATGTGTCCTCCTGGAGACTGTGTAACTTAATGTGAAGTCTTTCTGTATTCATCCTGTTTTGGAAGCTCAGCTTGCTTTCTCCAGAGGCCCTCAATAAGAGCCCTCATCTGTGCTGCTCCCAGAGCCTTTCGGCAAGCAGATCACTGCAACTCACAACACTGGTTCTAGAGCAGCTCTCTTTACAGTGGGATGGCTTGTCACTGCCCTAACTGATGCTGTAGTCAGATGTTTCACACTGACCAGGGAGTTGTGGCTGTCATACCCTCTCTGAGCCACAAGGTCAGGGGCTGCGTTCAAGCCCAAAATGTGGGGGCCAACCAGCCCCCTTAGGAAGCCAGTCTCTCCACTGCTCTGTGCCCTGTCCCTCGTCTAGGCCAAAACACAGCCCCTTGTTTATCTTGGTGGGACAAGTTCTCTATGGAAATAGGACAGATTTATCTTATCTGCCTCAGGCTGTAGACAAGTCCCCTTCTGGCATTTGAGACTGCTAAGTACTTAAGAGTGAATGCAGGTTTTGCTCTCACTGCTGCCTGGGTGCAAAGCACCAGAGGGTATGGTGGCTGTGTCTGAGCCCCTGCTCCCTTGTCCTAGAAACTTTTGTGGATTTTCAGAGATGGGGATTGTAGCTTTCCCCTCCAAGGGAACGTCTGCCCTGTTGTTTTATGGAGGGCCCAGGTTGTTCTGCCCTGTGCATCCACAGCAATGGCACACAGCCCCCTTTTATCCCCCAGGCTGCCTCAGTGCAGATATCCTCATCTTCCACCCAGATTGGGCAGCAAGTCCCTGCCCGCAGCTGCCAAAATGCATCTTAGGCTGGGTGTAACAGGGATCCTCTGTGCCTGTTGAACTTAGTACAGTTAGTCAACTTAAACTCAGTACAGGTCAAATCCTTGGAGGCTCCCCCTCCGTCCTGCTGGCCACTCAGTTGGAGAGGGGAGACCCAGTGAATGAGAACGAGTCTTTCTTTGTTGCTCCATCCCAGTAGGACCTGTCCCAATATGTTTTGCCTTTTTTCTTTTTTTCTTCATTTTCTCCTACCAGATTTTTTGCATCATTATCTTTTGAAGAGGACAAAGTCCTATCAGACTTCTGCACGTTCTCTGGTTAGCTGAGTGGGTCTGTGGATGTGAGTCTTGGTGCATTTGTGGGAAAAGGTGAGCTACGAGCATCCTTCTGCTCCACCATGTTCGCTTCCCCCGCAAAAACTCTCAGTTTATGGTGGAAGATAAACACAGCCAGGAAATAGATGGAAAAGTTATTTTATGTAAATGACAAGAAAATGCAGATTGCAATGCACAACTCATACAAAATACATTTTAAAATAAGGGCCACAATGAAAGATAAATATGAGATTACATAAAGAAAAAGAGATCAATATAAAAATAGAGTTTTACACTCATTAAATTATATATGGACCCAACACCATAGATCTAAGTATAAAAAGAAATATTAGTAGATATGAAGGAATTAATTAATTATGAAACAATAATAGTAGATGAGTTTAACACCTTACTATTCTGATGGCCGTATCATCCAGAAAGAATATCTGTAAGGAAACAGAGGTCTTAATAGCAGATTAGGTCATTTGAACCTAACTGAGCTATAGGACACAGCATCAGAAAAGCAGAACACATAGGCTTCTCAAGTGTGCACATGTTGTTATCAAAGGAATTAACCACATATTTTGTCATTAATAGAGCCTCAGAAAATTTATGCAAATAAAGATTACAGCAAGTATTTTTCTATACACAAAATTATGAAACTATGCATCAACTCTAGAAAGAAGAACAGGAAAAGCACAAACATGAGATTAAACCACATCCTTTAAAAAAATACAATAAAACAAGGTCAATGATGAAATCAAAGAGGTAGTAAAATCATACCTGGAGACATATTACAATGAAAACACAGCTTCATCACATGTATGGGATGCAGTAAAGGCAAATATAAGAGGGAAGTTTAGAACAGTTCAGGCCTTCTACAAGGAAAAAGAAAAAACTCACACAAAAGACCAAGCTTACCAACCAAAATAACTAGATACAAAAACAAACCAAACCCAATGGCAGTAGAATGAAAAACCTTTAATGATTAGGTTGAAAATAAATAAAATAAAAATTAAAAATTTAATTAAAAATCATAAAAATCAACAGCTTATTTTTCTTAAAAATATTAACAAATTGATAAGCATTTAGCCAGGCTTATCAACAAATACAGATTGGACCCAAACAAAATAAGATGTGAAACAGTAGAAATAATGTCTGATAGTATAGAAATGCAAACAAAGATTATGAAAGCACTCTGAGCAGTTACGTGACAACCAACAGGACGACCTTAAACAAATGGACAAATTTCTTGAAACGTACAGCCTGCCAACAATGAATAAAGAGAAAACTGAAAACTTGAAAAGAGCAATCATTATAAGTTAAATAATATCTAGAATTTTAAAAACAGCCCTTGAACAAAATGCTTGGATGCCTTCATTAAAACCTCTTTCCTCTCAACTGTTTCAAAAAATGTAGGAGAAAGGAACATTTCCAATGTTATTCTATGAGGCCACCAATACCATGATAACAAAACCAGACAGACACTACCAAAAAAAAATTTGAAAATGTGAAGCCAATATCCTTGATGAATATACATTCAAAAATCCTCAAAAAAAATAAAAAAATTAATCCAGCAATAAATAGAAAGGATTATTCACGATGATCAGTTGAATTCCTTCCCGAGTTACAAGGATTGTTCAACATACACAAGTCAATCAGCATGACACATATTTAATACAGGAAGAACAAAATTCACAGGACCATGTCAATACACACAGAAAAAATTAGACAAAATTCAACATACATTCATGATCAGAACTCTCATAAATTTGAGTACAATAGGAACATCTCTCAACATAGTAAGGCAATTTATAACAATTTATAATATTAGGGGAAAAAGCTGAAAGCCTTCAGGGTAAATTCTGGAACAACACAAGGATTCCTACTCTCAGCACTTCTGTTCCATATTAAAAGATGAAAGGGAAAGGAAAGAAAAAGAAGTAAAAGAAATGCAAAATGGAAATAAAGAGGCAAAAATTTCCCCAGTATTGATGACATAACAATCTGCATAGAGTCCTAAGTTCTCCACACAGACTAATATGAACAATAAATAATTTCAGCAAGGGATCAGGGTACAAGATTAATGTAGTCTCTTGCATTTCTACACATTAATCATGAGATACCCTAAACTGGACTTTGAAAGCAATACTATTTATAATCCCATCCCCTCGAATATCTTGGAATAAATGTAACCACATATATGAAAGATCTAAACACTGAAAATTAAAACACATTGACAAAGAAATTAAAAATGATTCAAAGAATTGGAAAGATGTCTTGTGCTCTTGGATTGAAAGAATTAATATTGTTAACATGGCCGTACTACACAAAGAAACTAACAGATTTAGTGCAATTCCTGTTACAAAGCTGTAGTATTTCCCACAGAACCAGAAAATAAATTACTCTAAGTTTTACATGAAACCAATAAAAATTGTCAAAATTATCTTGAGGAAAACAACATATCTGTAGGTACAAACCTCCCAGATACTTTACTATACTACAAACCTACAGTAATAAAAACAGCATGGCTTTGGCACAGAGGTATAATCAATTAAAACAGAGAGCCTAGAAATAATTCCACACACCTATGAGCAACAAATCAATGATAAAGAAGCAAGAGTACACAATGGAGAAAAGACAGTCTCGTCAATGCATGGTGTTTGGAAAGCTGGACAGCTACATGTAAAACAGTGAAATTAGAGCATCCCCTGAAATCATATACAAAAATGAAATCCAAGTGTTTTAAGGACCTAAATGTAAGACCTGATACTACAAAGCTACTAGAAGGGAATATAGGATATACTCTATTGGATATATATTATAGGAATATTTTCTTATATCAGTCTCCTAAGGAATAAGAAATAAAAGCAAAAATAAGCAAGTGGGACCTAAATAAACTTGAAAACTTCTGCACAACTACAGACAGTGTGAATGAAATGAAAACACTGCCTGTGTAATGGGAGAACATATATGCAAACAATGCAAGTGAGCAGGGGTTAATAGATGTAGGTTAATAGATGTAAGATGGATTTAGGTTACACAACTCAATGTGAAAAACAAAAACCTAATCAAAAAAAGAGCAGAGTACCTGAGTTAATATTTTTCCAAAGAAAACATACAGATGAGTAACAGGCAAGTGATAAAAATGCTCAACATTTCTAATTATTAATTAATTGCAGTTCAAAACCCCAATGAGGTATCACTTCATACTGGTCAAATGGTTATTATCACAAAGTCTACAAAGAGAAATTGTTGGAGACAATGTGGAGGAAACTAATCTCTTGTATACTCTTTGTAGGAATGTAAATTGGTACTACTTCTATGGAAAACAGTATTCAGATTTCTTTAAAACCTAAAACAGAACTACCATATGAAACAGTAACACCTCTCCTAGAAAAAAATCTGGAGAAAACACCCTAAATTGAGAAGAATCAATGTTCACAAGAGCACTCTTTATAATATGCAGGACAGGGAAGCAATACAAGTGTCCACAGTAAACTATGGACTTAAAAAGATATGATATTTCTATAAATATGCAATGGAATATTACTCAGACTTGAAAAAGTACAACAAATTGCTATTTCAGCATCATGAATGGAGCTAGTAAACATTGTGCTTAGTGGAGTAACTTAGACAAAGACAAAAATATATAATATAATTTATATGTTGAATCTAAACATTAACACATATCTGTGTACATCCATCTATAGCTATCTATTGATAGATGACAGATAAATAGACACGTAGGAGGAAAGATACATAGATACATAATAGATAGATAGATAGATCGATAGATAGATAGATGGATAAATAGATTGATAGAGACATGGTAGAGGGATAGAGAGATGAGATTGACAAGACTGAAGGAGACTGAAAGATATGGGAAAAATTTATGTTTACCAAAGGGAAAGGGAAAGGGAAAGACAATTTAATGGTAGGACATTGAAAGATAAAAATTATTATACATAAAGGAGATAAGCAACAGGGATGATCTATATTGATCAGGGTATTATACACAATAACATAATAATTGAATGTTATTATTATTGTAATAATTTATAATGCAGTGTAATCAACAAAGTGGTTGGAATCACTAGGCTGTACATCTGAAACTACACAATATAGAACATCTACTGTACTGCAATTAAAAATGAAGCATCTCATGTAAAATTTAGTGCTTTTTCTGCTGATACCATCTTCCTTTAATATAACTTTATTTTCACTTTTTACCTTTTAGGATTACTGACTCAAATTATATCTTTTACTGTTGTGAAAATGTTACCAGAGTGATGTATGTATATTTATTGCAACTGGTTTCCTATTCTTCTTTCTTTAATCCATATACTATAGTAGCATATAAAAACATACCCAAAGAATCAGTTGCAACTTTCTCGTGGTCTCTGCTTATTATTATTCAATGCTTTGTGTATATTTGCCATTATATTTTTCTTAGTATAGCTCTTTTCTGCACCTCTTGTAAGGTGTCTCAGTTTTGTTTTTTCATCTCATTCAGGTTTGTTTGTCTGGTAAAGCCTTTATTTTCATGTTATATCTAAGTGATAATTGTGCAAGGTAGAGTATTCTTGGGTGAGAGATTTCTTATTTCAGCAGTTTGAAAATGTCATTTTAATAATCCTTGGCGGATGTTTTCTGCTCAGAAATCTGCTGATAGTCTAATGGGGGTTCCTTTGTAGATTACCATAACTTTTATCTGCTGCCTTTAAAATTTTACTCTGTCATTGACTTGTTAATTTGCATATGATGTATCTTGAAGAGGTCTTTTTGTCATAAAGTTATTTGTGTTTTGTTGGCTCACGGACTTGAATATCAGTTTCTTACCCAGGTTCAGGAAGTTATCAACTATTACTACTTTAAATAAACCATCAGCTGCCTTCTAACTTTGTTCTCCATCCAGGATTTCACTCTAATGTGCACTTCTTGAAGAAGTTTGATGGCTATTGTAGAATTTCCTCACTTTTTAATATCTTGTATCTCTGCCATCTCCTATCATTTCTAGTTTTGTATTGGTGAGTTTGTTAATCTCTACTCCACAAAGACAGTCTTCTTACAGTGTTTTCTGTTGCATTCTTCATCTCATTTATTAAGTTCATCTGGTCCTCCAATAATGTTTGTTTATTTTATAGTTTAAGTCTCTTAGGTAATGTATTCCTTATCAACATTCATTTTAATCCTGAGCTCACTTAACTGCTTTCTGAGTTTTGTGTTTTGTATTGAGTTATTGTATGACATCTCTTTGGATTCTCTATTAATTACACAGAAGTATTCCATGACTTTAAGTTTGTTATCTGCAGGGTTGACATTGTGTGTGTGTGTGCATGTGCTTGTGTGTGTGCGTGTGCCTGTGCATGTGTCTCTGTCTGTGTCAGTGTCTGTGTGTGTGTATCTGTGTGTGTGCCTGCCCTTTAATGTTATTGTGATTGGTCATGATCTTGGTAATTTATTGCTCTGATGACACCAAAAAAAACAGATTTGGATTTGGAGTTTTGCTTTTGTTTTCTATTAGTTTGTAATATTGCACAATATTTGGTTTCACTTACCTGAGCTACCTCTGATAATATTTCAAAATAGCACTTTCTAGACGCTACTGTCTGGATAAAAGATTTCTTACATTGTCACTTCTTAGACAACTCTGGTAGTTAATGCCATTGTTGTCACTGGGCTGGTGAACTCTTCCTTTTATCCGATATCCCTTAAGACTCAGTGCACACATTGAGGAACGGTGTAAAGACAGGTGGTTATTTGGTATCAGGCAAGTGCCTTTGCCATGTCCAATGTTGCAAGGTAACTTTTCTCCACCACTATGAATGGGGAGTAGGGAGAATGTCATGAATGTATGAGGGTCTAAAGGATGCAAATTCTGTCTGCATTGTGGCTCCCTCCTAGTTACCTGTGACCATGAGTTCTGGTGCAGTTGGAAGCTGAAGCTGTGTGAACCACTGAGACCCTGTTTCTACTGGGTACTCTGAACCTGTGGGCTCTGATACCCTAGTCAGTGGGCCTTGGTCGCAGGCACCAACTCTTCTCTTCCCTCAGTTCAGCCACATTTATGTGATTTAGCCCACCAAACTGCAGCCTTACACATGTGTTCTGGTGTATTGCTTTGTGTTGTAGTTATTTTTGTTGAGATGTGATCGTTTCACTGACTGTAGATTTAAGGGGAGAGACAGAAATAGTTTAAACTTCTGTCACTTTTTCAAAGTCTACACTTTTTCATTTAAAAGCTTAAATTCTAATAAGGACATTATAAAAAGAGTAAAGAAAGTGAACAAATCACCTCCCTTAATATTAGAGTCCTACAAAATATTTTGATTTTCCTGGGTTTTTTTCTTCAAAATTTTTCCCACATGCATGAATATTTTACTATAATATAAGACTATAATCTCTTTAAAATCATTTAAATTATTAAAAATTTTCTCTGTGCTGTAAATATAGCCCCGTTGCTTCTCAAATTTATAACTAGTAGCTTGCATATTTCTGTCTTCCACATCCATCTTCCCTATCCCCAGTGGAAACCACTACTTGGTACACTACACATATATATGTGATTCTGTTTCTGTTTTTTTATGATTATTTCTCTTATATCTTTAGTTTCCTCATGTAAGTGATAACACAGTGTGTTTTTCTCTGTATGACTTATTTTCCTATGTGCAACATTATCTGGGTCCAGTCACATTGTTCCAAATGGCAGAAATTTATTTTTTGATATGACAATGAGTAAGTTATTATTATGTGATCTATATCTCACATCTACTTCAGCCAATCATCTGCTGATGGGCACTTGATTTTTGCTTCTATCCTTCACTATTATAAATGATGATGTTAAGGACATTGGGGGTAATATATCCTTTAAAGTTAATGTTTTCATTTTTTTCAGATTTATATCAAAAACTGGAATTGCTGCAACATATAATGCTTCTATTTCTAGTTTTATTAGCACTGTCCACATTTGTAAAATAGTGATGCATCAATTTATATTTCCACAAATAGTGTACCTGGGTTCCTTTTATCGACATTGTCATTAATGTTTGTCATTTGAAGACTTTTTTTGATAGCCATTTTGGTTGCTGTGAGATTATATTTCATTCTGGTTTTGATTTATGATTTCCTAATGAATAGCAACGTTATGTTTCTTTTTATGTGAATGAAAGTCTTTCACATGTCTGTTTTTGAATAGTTTCCATGAAGATAATTAAACTGATTTTAAGTTGGTGTCTTTGATTTTAAATATCGAGACTAATATGCTATTTATATATTATGGATATTAACACAATGTTGGTTTCATTGTCTGAAACTCTTCCTTCTATTCTGTGTGTTGTCATACATATTGCTGAACGTTTCCTTTGCTCTGCAAAAGGTTTTGCACTTCACACTTATACAAAAAGTTGAATCCTTGTATCACATAATATATCTATTTTTTCCTCAGTAAAATTAAAAAGTATTATTGTTAGTTTTCCTTTATCTTTTACTTAGGAGATAGATCAAAAATAAATATTTCTATGAATTATCTCAAAGGCAGTTCTGCTCATGTTCTTGGCCAGAAATTGTATAGTTTCATGTTTTACATTTACAAAATTAATAAATTTTTATCTTAGTTTTTATGCTATGGTAGGAAGTGCTCTTACATCTTCCTTTAACATGTACTGTCCAGTTTTCCAAGAACTACTTGTTGAAGAGACTGCCTTTTTTCCATTGTATACCTTTGCCTCCTTCTTTGTAGACTAATTGACCATACTTGTGTGGGTTTATTTTAGGAAACTTTATTTTGTTCCATTGATCTATGTGTCTCTTTTAGTGACATATTTTGACATTTTAATTGCTGTTGCTTTGTAGTATGTTCTAAAGTCAGGGAGGATAATAACAAAAGCTTTGTTCATTTTTCAAAGATAATTTTATGATATTTGGGTCTTTCAGAATTTTGTATAAATTTTAGTACTTTTCTCCTTGTTTTGTGAAGAAACATATGGATTCTGTGAGAATAGAAATTTACTAAATGAAAAAAACTGAGAAAAATTTTATAGTTTGGAGGATAAATCATACAATATTAAACAACCAATGGATTGCTGCATAAATCAAGGAAAAAATACATAAATAAATACGACAACAAAAACAAAGTCCATGGGATATAGCAAAAGCAGTATTAATAGGGATACTTATAGCAAAATAATCCCACTTATGCAAATAAGAAACATCTCTCTCTTTTAACATAATCTTATAAACAAAAGATGTAGCAAAATAATAAACAAACTTGTTAGTAGAAGGATAGGCAGCTGAACGGTCAGAACATAAATAAATAAAACAAAGATTAAAAATAGAAACATCTCAATAAACTAAATAATGTCTTTTGAAAGATAAATTTAACTGAGAAACTTTAACAAGACTCATGAGCAATAAAGTGACTACAGATTAAAATGCTCAAAAATAAATGAGAAGTTACAGCTTATATCAAAATAACACTAAGCACCATAAGATGATACAACAAATTTTATGCCAATTAAAATGGAAATCCTAGAAGAAATGGAAAATTTCTTAGAAAGACTTTATCTCCAGGATGGAATGAGAAATAGAAAATATGAACAGATTATCACTAATGATATTTAATAAGTAATTAAACAAAATCTCCCAATAAACAAAATTCCAGTCCTAGACAGGTTCAAAGGTGACTTCTGCCAAACATTTAGAGAAGAGATATCACCTATACTTCTCAGAGAATTCCAAAAATTTCGAGAAGAAGGGAGGTTTCCTACCCCACCTTTCTGTATCACACTACTACATAAACAGGAACAAATACCACATAAAATTACAGGTTAAATACTACTGATAAGCATAAATGCAAAAATCATCACTAAAACTTTAGAAAAGCAAACAATACATTAAAAGGATAATACATTTTGATTAAGTCCCTATTATTCCAGGGACACAAAAGTGATCCATTATCCACAAATTAATCAATGTGATACACCAAACTAACAAATTGAAAAATAAAAATTATATGGTCACCTCAAAATAGTCATAAAATGTTTTGAGAAATTCAGTATCTGTTTATGATTATATTTCTCCTCAAATTGGGCATGAGGGAACAAACCTTAAAACAGTTAAGCACATATATGACAAGAACTCAGCTAACATGACAATCACTGATTAAAAGCTGAAAGCATCTCCAATAAGAGCAGGAAGAAGAAAAGAATGTTCTATCTTACCACTTTTATTCAGTATAGTATTTGAAATTCTAGCCATAGCTATCCAAAATAAAAGTAAGTAAAATAGAGCTAATTAAGAAAAGGAGTAAAAGTATCCTTTTCAGATGTCATAATTTAAACAGAAATCCTAAAAAACGGTGCCAAAAAACTACTAGGGCTTATCAATGCATTTGGTAAAATTTCAGAATGTAAAATTAACATACAGAAATTTTGCATTTCTGCACACTAACAACAACCTAACAAATAGAGAAAGTGAGGGAACTGTCTCATTTACAGTTGCATTACAAAAAGAAAATCAAGAAAGATATCAAACCAAGGAGGTAAAAACGTGTACTCAGAAAACTATAAAACTTTATAAAAGAAATTGAAGATAATGCAAACAGATGAAAGGATATAATGTGTTCATAGATGAGGAAAATAATATTGTTTAAATGATAGTACTAGCCAAGTTATACACAAATTAAATTCAGTGCCTATCAAAATACCAAGGGCATTTTCATACACTTACAAAAAATAATTCTTAATTTTACATGTAAACACAAAAGAGTTGAAATCACTAAAAAAGAAAAGAAAAGAAAAGAAAACAAACAATTAAAAACACAAAAAACTTTAACAAAGAACAAAGAAGATGTATCACTGCCCTGATTTAAAACTATAATACAAAGCTACAGTAATGAATATGGTTGTGGCACAGAACAAACAGAATAATGGAACACAACAGAATGACTAAAAATGAAATCAGACAGTTATGCTCATTTAGCCCATTACAAAAAAAATGAATATACAGTGGCGGAAATGTAATCGACAGGCATATAAAATGGTGAACATCACTAACCATCAGGAAAATGCAAGTCCAAAACACAAGGAGATTTTATGTCAATCCTGTCAGAATGACTATGATCAAAAAGCTAACAAATATAAATATTAGTGAGGATGTAAGAAATTGAATGCTGATGCAATGCTTGAGTGAATGTAAATTTGTGCTGCCACTGTGGAAATCACTGTGGAGTTTTATCTAAAAATTAAAAATGAAATATTATCCAACATTTCCATATCTGGATACTTATTCCAAGAAAATAAAAATGCTAATCAGAAAAGATAAATTCAACCCTATATTCACTGTGGCATTATTTGAAATTGACAGGATATAGAAGCAAATTAACTGCTCATCAATAGATGACGGATGAAGAAAATGTGTGTTTACAATATATATATCTACCCATCTATTAACTACAGATTTATCTACATTTGTAAATTATATATATATATATATATATATATATATATACACACACACACACACACATTAAAATTGAATGGGTTATTTCTCAGCTCTAAAAAGAATTTCTTGTCATTTGCAACAATTGGGTAGACCAAGGGGGTAATATGCTAATTGAAATAAGTCAGAGAGAGAATGACAAATGCTGAATGGTTTTACTCATATTTGGAATTCAAAACAAATGAACATAACAAAACAGAAAAGGAGTTATAGAAATAGAAATAAACAGGTTGTTCACAAGAAGGAGGGAAATGTGGTGAAGAAAAAGAAATATTTGAGGGAAATTAAGAAAGAAATTTTCCATTTGCAAATTAAATGGGTCAGGGGCAAGAAATGTACTGTATGGGAAATCGTAAATAATGATGAAATATTTTTAAATAGCAACATATCATAACTAGATTTATTCTTCTGATCAGTTTGAAATGTACTAAAAATTGCAAACATTATGTTCTGTAAGAGAAACTAACACATTGTTATACATTAAAGTATACTTCAATACCAAAAAAACATACTTATACAATAAACATCAGATTTCTAGTTAACAGAGGCAGGGTTTGGGAAAGGAGAATTAGATTAATGCACTCAAAGTATGCAATCGTCCAGCCGTAAAATAATGATGTTCAACGGATGCTACGTATTAACAGGATAAATAAAATTAATACTGCTTTATGTTATATATGAATGTTGTTAAGAGGGTAGACTCTAAGTTTTCTCATCACAACAAAAAAAATTGTATTTCTTTAAAATTGTATCCAAATGAGATACTGAATTCTCCCTAAAGTAGCTAAGATATTTATTCCATGATACATGTAACACAAATCAATACACTGTGCAACTAAATTTGCACAATGCTTTTTGCCAATTATATCTCAATAAAAGCTGAAGGAAAAATGGAAAGACAATGATCATTTTTTTCCCATGTCATTTCTCATGATTGCTTTTGCAACAAGTAAACTTGAGTCATGATACACTTATCCTAGGTAAAGATACTAATAAAAAAGTGATTCTACTAAATAATGCAGAGGGATACTAAAAAAATTTGTGTTTTACCCTGCCTTAAACTTCTTCATGATAACCGCACACAGCTTTTGTAGACATGAAAATTTCACTCTGTGTATTCATCTGAGATTAGGGAATGGATACTAATGTTAACCCTGGCTGCATTTGCTGTGAGTGATAAAGTTCAATGTCTCTGACAGAAGGTCTCATCTTCACGACAGCCTCTGTAAGAAAGGAGCATGCAAGGTTGCTAAAAAGCTCAGCATGGTGAAATCTCAGAACCCCTACAATTCTTAACTGTTTTGCAATGGGAATGCAATACTGACAAAGACTTGATTTTGGAAAACAATATGGTGTTTTCCCATGGTTGTATTAGGGGATGTGAGGATAATCCCTGAGATCTAAAACAAATATCCTCGCTCAAGTGCTGGGCAAAGAACTTTAAAGTTCTGCATTATTAGGACTGAGGATTGCTTTCAAAATGATGACTACGCTCACTCCATTCCAGATAGTCCAAGGAAAGAAAAGTTATTGCAATTTCTAGGTGAATGGGAATAAGTCACTGGTTCAGTCTCTATAAATTTATCAAGGGTAGTTCAAAGCCAAAATAAGTTGTGTCAACAATAAGAAATAAAAGAAAAAAAAACTTGGACATAATCTTAAATTAAAAGGAGACACAGACCTGTACTGGGCTCTGGGGACTGGAGAATGTATATGCCTCAGTCTAATTCAAGGGTTCAGTGGCTTGACCCTAGCATCAGCTCAGGATTCAATGAACAGGTAACAATTAGTATACTGGGAGAAATATAATCTGCCTATCCCTGATCGGAAGAAAAGCTGGTGGTTCCAATGAAACTCTTAATTCACAGAGATTCTGCCAAATGCAGAGGAATAATTCACTGATGACTCAACTAAGAAAATCTTAGTTACAGCTTAACTATCCATTTCACATACACACACAGTGGTAGAAAGATTTGTAGTATTTGGTGGGAAGAATTCAGTGGGCAGATCTCAGAGAATAGTTTTAAAAGCACCAGCCAACTTTTGTACTTTTGCCTATAGTCTAGGTTTTCCCAGGGAGAAGACTACAGATGGACAAACAAACAATGTTCTTTTCAGGATTTGTAATTTTGAGAGTAGACTGTAGCTTTTGACTTATCAGTATAGAACCTTGTTAAGATGATCACGGTAAGACCCACTGTCTGATAAGAGAGATGGAAACTAGCTGCTGAACCAGCCCATCTGAACCCCAGAATGCTAATGTAAGCAACAACATAGCCACCATCAGATTTGAGCTGAAACACTTAAAAGTTTGATGTTTCTGTTGTAGGAAGAACCACTGCTGTCCAGACACAGTTCTCCTGCTGCAAGTGGTCTCTTTTCTTCTCTTGGCAAAGGTCATATTGGTGGGATGTTGCCAGAGATTACACTGGCCCATTTGCCCATTCTCCAGATCGTCAAAGGCTTTCTTCACAACTGGTGACACATTTTCAGGACTCAATGTTGCCATTCCAATCTTATCAGCTGACACTGGCTGCATGTTTGTGAGTAGAAGCCTTAGGATCCCTGACCTTGCCTACAATTTTTACAGCATTTCAGGGCATTTCACTTTCTGAAAATGCTTCACCTTTTATTTTAAATTAATGGGAAACCATCAAAGACTTCCATGAATATTTTATATTTCTTAATATCTGCAGAAATTTGGTATTCTTGCACTTGGACAAATTTTTATTTCTATCATCCTCACCTCCTTCTTGTCCACACATTTTAGATTGCAATTTGGTTACTGAATACGACCACCCCAACCAAGGGGCAAGTACCTCTTAGATACTTCCTGTGTGAAGGTTAGAAGGGGCAAAATTTATGTGGGGTGTATAAACCTACATTAAATATTTGCAATGGCACTGTCTCTTCTGTAAAAAGCTCTGATTCTAAGAAGTAAATTAACTAGAAGTCAGTATAGTTATAGCTATGGGGATGAGAATCAGTTATTTTGGGGTGGTTGGGTGATGAAGAGACAGGAGAAAATCCAGCAAATGTGAATGGAATGCTTTACGCATCTGGAGGCATGAATTCAGAAGAGAATAATACATTGTCTCCTGTACCTACCACCACTTACTCTCTTGGGTGATTAGACCTTTGGCTATGAAATTAGCTATTTTGTGATGGAGAGTAAAGGCCATAATGAAATAGTTTGAAAACCATGAGAGATTTGTTGTTTCAGGAAAGTAAATTTTGCTTAAAGTCAACATATTTTTTCATTCACTAAATACGAAAATGCATCCGCTGGCATGTGCTGTGCTTACTGTGCTGGTATCCAAGTTAGACAAGGAAAGGGGGATAGACAGAAAATATCTGCAGGAGGTGATTTCTGTGCTGAGACATGGAAAATCTAAGTATGCAAAAGGAGGATATCCTAAGTCCAAGGATGAGCTGGAGCAAAACTTGTGAGTTTGGAGTTAATATGGTTGATAAGCATTTGCCTGGATATATCACCAGATACAGTGAAACATAAAGATATGCCAAGGTAATCAGATGCCAGATCTATAAAAAATGACTAAACTATATTGAGTTTGTGGGCTTAGTGTTGGAAAGTCATAAATTGTCACCCTGAGGATGTAAGCTTGTTTTTGGCTGGAACATAAAAGCAACATTAAATATTCACTAGAAAATATAGTGTAGACTCTTGAGGGGAGGAAAAGAAAGCACCAATTGGAATACTTTGAGAACAGCACATATAAGACCATAGATAAAATTACTTCTTAAATTCTATCACATGCTGAATGTGCCATCTGAGACTATATCATGTGATCTTTATGATTCCAGGGATGACATAAAAGAGACCATGATCCCTGGGCCGGTTCCTGCATTTATCTCCTGTTGCAACCTATCCTAACTTAACACTTTAAATACTTTCCAGGATGAACCAGAAACCACTTATTAGTTTTCCCTCTCTCCATGTTTTAGACTTCTCAAAATTGTTCCATTTTCTCTTCTTCCTTACAAGAAATTATTTAAATTTACTCCCATACTTTTCCATCAAATATTTATATCAATGAAATATCTTCTTTTTTCTTTAAAAGGTATCTTAGTCTCCCATTTAACTCTTTACTCTATTTTAAACAAATATAAAGAAAATAGAAGTACACATCTATGTTTATTGTTCAAATAAGAAAATTGCAGATATTTGTTGACATTTGCCAACCTCACTTTTAATCTTTGTTATCCTGCATAATCTGGTAGTCCTGTGGTAGATAAGTTGTAATTAGGATGCTGTTCATAAACTGAAGATGGCTGATGAATTGGCCTTGAAAGAGAGGTAGCTGATGTATCAGCTATCACTGGCACTGGAAACCGTGGGTTGATCCCTGGTTGAAGTTTAGAAAAATGACGTTCATTGTCAGATATGTTGTGATATCTATTTGGAAAATTAGAAGTCTCCACCATCAGTCCAAAATAATTGCTCTGTATTGGAGACAAGATGCTGTACTGAGAATTAGAAGTTGTAGTTGTAATGAAGTCCACAACACGGCCATTTGCTTCAGTGTAACTGCTTTGAGAGTGCCCGTGGACAGTGGTCAACTGATTTAAAATAGCACGTTTATCCACTGCAATTTGTTCTGGTGGTCTAACTGACATTGATGATGGAGAAAAATCACCTCTGACCGGGATGTTTGTATCACCAATTATGTGGCTAGCAGAGGGCTTTCTTATTAGAGGTATGTTTAAATTTGCAAAAGTTAAAAATGCACTTTCTCCACTAGTGTCAGCCACAAAATCGGAATTATGGTTATCCACATTACCCCCTCCTTTAAAGTGCTTTTTTTGAAATCTTCAGCCAATGAAGATACCAGAAAGGCATTTTTAATACCAACTCTTCTTTTTATTCTCACTAAAATCTAGAGACAGCCTCGTTCAAAATTTGGATTATGGTAGAACTGCAGCTACAACCAAAGGAGGAATGTTTTAGTAATATTTTAAACCAAAATACAACACTACAATAAGCTTAACCAACAAACCCACAGATTTCACGTTTACTATGCAAAGATAATATCATCAAAATATGAACATTGTTGACTACTTTTTGAAGTTCCTTATTTGGAACATACGCATTTAAATAGTATAGTCATCAAATTAAAGAAGTTAGCATTTGCAGTAACGGTGCATGCCACTTTTTAAAAACAGCTTTAATACATTTATTTAGGTTTCTGGTAAGATTCATAATTGCAAGCAAAGTTTCTCATAATCTTGAATATTTAAGGCACTGTCTTCATTTTTTAGAAGAAACAAAGAATTTTGGCTTTAGTAGTTTTATAAAATTTTAAAAATCTAGCTTTACAATTATATTAACATTGATTGATTTGCAAAATAAAACTTTATATATCTTACCAAGTGGTATCTAAAATTTCTGAAAACCTTGCTTAAAACAGAGACTTCTTTTCCTTCTGCCAGAAAGTCTGCTAGACAAGCAGATCTTTGAAAATTCTGCATCACTTTATGAAATCCATAAAGGTTAAGCTGTCTAACAAAACATTTCATACTTCCAGTTTCAAATATTCTGAAAGGGGCCTTTCTTTCCAAAACTTCCTTCTTAAAGACATC
Source organism: Vicugna pacos (assembly GCF_048564905.1). Classification (NCBI taxonomy): domain Eukaryota; kingdom Metazoa; phylum Chordata; class Mammalia; order Artiodactyla; family Camelidae; genus Vicugna; species Vicugna pacos. Next base: position 6,213,600 of record NW_027328738.1, read on the forward strand.
TTTATCAATCACTACGGTAGTTCCATTATCATCCCACCAGATGGATTTAAATTGGTCACTCCCAGCCATTTTCCAGAGTTTATTGGAAATGTCAGAGAACGAAAATCATTATCTTCATCTGGTTCAGAGACACAATGTGTGTAACATGGTCTTTTTATCAAGGATTCTTCAGACAAACCCTGAAAAGCATTTTCTTCAATCATGGACCTCAAGTCCAAGTCCCCAGAGAATGTTTGATCACACAAACAGATCTACCGGAGTTTCCTGAATCAGTTGGTCCAACTTAATGAGACACATCTTGAATTTTGGAAGAAACATGTGCCACCTCAAATAGCTTTTTCTACAGGTACTTTTCTTATCTGCATGATTTTGAGCATTGCAGCTTGAAATGCTACTTTGGCAGGCCTGCACAAATAAACTACTAGGCCATCACAATGGTTCTCAACCTGAGTAGCTGTGACATCACAAAACGACTGGTCTCCTAGCAACTCAAGTGGAAAATTCAGCCAGTGTTTACTTCTCAATCATCCAGTTAAAATGAAACATACTGGATGTTTATTTTTATAGTGTGATCTGCAAATATTAACCCCACAAACTTTTTTTAAATAATTTAATATTGGGGTATTTTAAATAAAACCAATCTCCTTCCTTTTGTACACAAATTTATAACAGATTTGTAAACAGAGTATAAATAATGCAGAGAATAAATTAAATAATTTTAAAGTTTTGGAATTTAAAGTGAAATTTGTGTAAAACCTGTACAGAAAAGCTATAAGAATTTCATTATCATTTGTAATTAAATGTAACATAATTTGATTTGGAAACAGAAGTAGATATTTATCTGTGTATTTTACAATAAGTAGCTCTATATTCAAAACATGAGCAGAATAAATATCAGTTTATTTGGTAATTTTATAAATAAGTGGTAAATATATATGAATTATAATTAGATTAAAATAATGAAACAAACAAGAAATCCCAAAGGGGGAATTTTTGTTTTAAATTGTAATTCAGTGCTATAATTAAAACAATTGTAATTAAATATTCTACATTAAAATAACACTAGAGAAAATCTTATTGTATACTTACAAATGTTTATTTTTGCCATTCTTTCACTCAGAGGTTTTCCAGTCCCAAGAAGGAAAAAATTTTCTTATCATCTTTATAATCCATACTCTTTGGGCTTCTGTTAAGTGTTCTAAAATAATGTTGATAAATACACTTATGCACAAGATCCTTGATTCAATAAGCAGTGCCTCCAATAAGGGGCAAACAAATAATCAAATAACAAATAAATAACTGAATATGTGGGTTGGGGTGGAAAAGACAAGGTACCGGATTTTAGGAAGCAATATGTTTCCCAGTCCTAAAACAGTTGGCATTGTTATTATAATATGGCATTTTAAGGCAAGTGTTTTGTGCACTAATTGTAAATAGTAGCTATGTTCTGTATCAGTAAGCTGTAGTAAATCCAGTACTACCAAAACTTATAATCTTTATTTAGAAATAAATTCCATTAAACATAATTCAAATTCAAGTTGAGAGATAAAAATTTTAAATAAATAAATGTACACTCAAGCTACAATGTAAATTTTTCCTTCAGTATGTGCATATTCCATTCTAAATAAATATTAGCAACCTGAATTCATTGCATGTTCTAAGTATTAGAAACTATAGTTTAGTTTGATTTAGTCCTGATTCATAAATATTATTTAACAGATGCAAATCAATAAATGTGATACCATTCCTTAAATAACAGAAAATTCTAAAGTAACTATCTCAAAAAATGTAGGAAAATTATTGGCAGATCTGATCTTAATTTTTGTGTACAAAAAATTCTTAACAAATTCGCTCTAGATTAAATAAAACTAAACATAATTAAAGCCATATATGAAAAACCAATCAGTAAATTCAAGTTCAATGTTAAAAGACAGGAAGGTTTTCCTCTGGTCCAAGAATATGAAAAAGTAGCTCATTTTCACAAGTCCTAAATTACACTTCTAGAAGTCCTAACCAGAACAACTAGCCAAGAAAAAATATAAAAGACATACAACTTGTAAACAAGAAGTAAAATTTTTACAGATATCATAATTATACATAGATGGAAAACTCCACAGACTCCTCCAGTGTTTGTTAGAAATAATGAACAAAGATAGTAAATTTGCCAAATGCATAATCAATATACAAATATCCATTTTATTTTTATATAGTAACAACACATAATCAGACAAAGAAATTAGGAAAACAATTTTGTATACATTTATACCAAAAATAATAAAATAGGAATACATTTGATAAGTGAAATAAAAAATCTAAACATAGGTCTATAAATTACAGTTGCAAGAAATATATGTAAACAAAATAAATAAAAGATGTTCTGTGCTCATGGATTGTATACAATATGAAGAAATATTCTAATCTATCTTTCACATGTTCAATCTCCCCAGCACTACTTATTGAGGAGAATGTCTTTTCTTCATTTTATAGTCTTGCTTCCTTTTTCATGGGTTAATTCATCATAGGTGTGAAGGAATATATTGGTGTCTATTTTTGAGCCAGTATCATGTTGTTTAAATTACTAAAGCTTTGTAGGACTGTTTAATATCAGAGAACTTTACACTATTGTATTTAACACTCTTTTGCAAGGTTATTTTTGCAACTCATGATATTTGTGGTTACATATAAATTTTGAAATTATTTGTTCTATTTAATGAAAAAATCTCATGGATATTTTGAGATGAATCACAATAAATGTAGATTCCTTTGGGTCGTATGGTTGTTTCCACCACATTTTTTCACATTATTAACATAAGTGATCTTTTCTTTTCTTTGGATCAGTTTTAATTTCCTTCATCCATGCTATCTATCTTTTAATGTATAGGTATTCTCCTTATTTGTTAACTTCATTTCTAGGTTTTCTTTACATATATATATATAATTATATTCATTATATATGTAAACACGATTCCTACACAAATACAAAAAGCAGAAGGCAGTGTGAAGTCATATTCAAATTCCTGAATGAAAGAAAGCTGGAATCTAAGATAATATATCAAGCAAGGCTTTACTTTAGAATAGAAGGAGAGAAAAATAACTTCCACAAAAGCAAATACTAAAAGAATTTAGCAACAGAAAAAGAAATAATGAAAGATCTACTCTAAAAAAAGAACCAGAATGCTAGAGAAAGGAGAAAGGCATAATTAGAAAGGCAATAGCTACAATGACTTACAATAGAATAAACATGATGTTGTAAAACAGGACATCAAAATTTTTAAGGGTCAGAGGGTGAAACAGGACAATACAGAGTATTTTCTTCTTCTTGCTATTCCCTTTAGGATTGGTTAGAATTTGTACCCTTAACAGTTAAAATAAACAGATATAATAAGGGTTCAATATGCATACAAAACAGGTTAACCATAAGTCAAAAACTTTCAATGAATTCACAAAGCCTAAAAGAAACCAAGATAATAAAAGAAAACTTATCAAGCCACAAAAAGAAAATGAAATGAAGAAAAAGGAAACAAAAAATCAACAGGGAAATGAAGTTCAAAATGGAAATAAACACGTCTACCAATAATTATCACAATTGTTAATAGACTATGTGCTTCAATCAAAAGATATATATTGTCAGATGGGATAATATAACAAGACCCTACTTTATGAAGCATGCAAGAGACCCACTTTAGTTAGAGGAACACACACCAATTGATAGTCAGAAGATGGAAAAATATATTCCATGCAATTGGACATGACAACAAACAGAACTAGCAGTACTGACTTCAAACAAAATAGACTTTACAAAAAGGCCATAGAGAAAGATAAACAAGGACATGATATAATGATTAAAGGAGCAATAAAAAATGAGGGTATTATACTTATTAATATATATGCACTCAATATAGGAGCATCTTAACACATGAAAAATACTAATAGATAAAAAGGGAGAAATCGATGGGAACACAATAACAGTAGGAGACTACAACACCCCATTACTATCACTAGACTGGTCTTTCAGACATAAAATTAATAAGGGAACCAAGATACTTAGAGATACAATAAAATAATTGGAGTTGGTTGATATTTTCAAAACAGTACTTCTCCCCAAAACATAATATACATTCTTTTCCAGTGCACATGGAACATTTTCTAGGAAATATTATGTAGTCAGGCACAGAAGAAGCCTCAACAAATTTAAACAGTTAAAAATAATTTCAAGCATCTTTTCTGAGTATAATACCATGAATCTAGGAATCAATCAGAGAAAAACAAGTAGAAAAAATGACAGCATGTAGATTAAACAACATGGTACTAAAACAAGGGGGGGAGGTGATGTAGTAAAAGAGGAAATTTAAAAAAATCTTGAGAAATATGACAAAACACTATGCAAAGTTTATGGAATAAAGTTAAAACAGGCTTAAGAGGGATGTTCATAGAGACAAGGCCCTCCTGAAAGTTAAAGAGCAATTTCAAATAAATAATCTAACATTCTATATAAACTAATAATGAAAAGAAGAGCAAAAAAAACCCCAAAAGTCAGCAGAAAGAGGAAAATAAAAAAGATCAATGAAGAAAGAATTGAAATAGAGAATAAAAAATTGAAAAAAAATGAAATTCTCTTTTGAAATAGTAAACAAAATTGCCAAAACTCTGGAGAGACACATCAACAAGAATAGAGAGAGAACACAAATAACATAAGAAATGACAATGGAGAAACTACAAAGAGTACAACAAATTTGCAAAATATCATAAGGGAACACCATAAGCAACTCTATGGAAACAAACTGGATAACCAGGAAGTAATGGAGAATTTCTGGAAATATTCAGCCCACCATTTTTGCATCAAGAAGAAATTGACCTTTGAACAGACAGATCACCAGAAAAAGAGTAGAATTATCAATAAAATAAAAAATCTCTGCAATCAAAATTCAGACCCAAAAACATTCACTGGGGAATTTGTCCAAACATACAAAGAAAAATCCATTCCAGTTCTCCTCAAACTCTTCCAAAAGATTGATATGGAGAGAGTACCCCCAAACTCACACCATAAGGCCAACATCAACCTGATACCAAAACCAGACAAAGACACTACCCCTAAAGAATACTATAGGCTAATATCATTGATAAACATAGATGTAAAAGTCTTTAAGATATTCTTAACAAACAGAATCCAACAGCATGTAAAAAAAGATTATACATCATGGTCAAGTTAGGTTCATCCCAGGAACACAAGGATGGTTGAACTTATGCAAATCAATCAATCAATTGTGATACACCATATCAACAAAAAAGAGGACAAAGAACCACATGATCATCTCAGTAGATGCAGAAAAAGCATTTGATAAAATTTAACACCTATTTGCTATAAAAGTTCTTATCACAGTGGGCATATAGGGACCATATCTCAACATAATGAAAGCTATTTATGACAAACATATAGACAGCAAAATACTCAATGGTAAAAAACTGAAACCCTTCTCACAAAAACCCAAGACAATACATGGTTGCCCATTCTCGCAATTTCAATTAAATATAGTCTTGGAAGTCCTAGCAACAACCATCAGTCAAGAAAAAGAAATAAAACGATTCAGACTGGAAAAGAAGAGGTAAAATTGCCACGATAAGGAGACATGACACTATATATAGAAAACTGTAAAAGCTTCACAAAAAATACTTAGGCTAAAAAAGGAAATAGGTAAGGTACCTAGAATAATGTACAAAAACCAACTGCATTTCTTAACACTGCAATTGAATCGACAGGAAAAAAAGTATAGAAACAACTGCTTTTATAACTGCACAGAAATCTATAAAATATTTAAGAATAAATCTGCCCAAGTAGGTGCATGACTTATACATGGAGAACAAGAAAACTTTGATTGAGAAAATCAAGAAAGACTTGAAGAATTGAAAAGATACCCAATGGTCTCATAATGGAAGAAATAATATTGTTTAAATGGCCATACTGCCCAAGGCAATCCACAGAATTAATGTGATTTCCTATCAAATTATGCAAAACATTTCTTTTAACGACTGAAACAAATGATCTTAAGATTTTCAAAGAGTCATAAAAGGTCCATAATTTCAAAAGGAATATTCAAGAAAAAGAAAGAGGCTGGAAGAATAAACCACCAGGTCTCCATACACTATTGCAGAGCTACAATAATCAAAATGACATGATATTGGTACAGAAACAGGCATATGGACCAATGAAACAAAATAGAGGGCCTAGGAATAAATCTACAGGCCTATGTTCTATTAATCTTCGACAGAGTAGCCAGGAATATGACAGAGAAAGACCATCTCTTCACAAACTGGTGTTGGGAAAACTGGATAGCAGCTTGCAGAGCAATGGAATTAGAACACTCCTTAACTCCTTAAACAAGAATAAACACAAAATGGCTTGAAGACTTAAATGTTAGTCAAGACACAGTAAATCTCCTAGAAGAAAACATAGGCAAAACACTCTGATATAAATCTCAGAAATGATCTCCTAGAATAGACTACCCAGGTAATGAATGTAAGAGCAAAATTAATTAATGGGACCTAATTAAACTTATGAGCTTTTGCATAGAAATGGGAACCATAAACAAAGAAAAATGACAACCTGCGGGATTAAAGAAAATGTTTAGAAATGATGCAACTGACAAAGTCTTAATTTCCAAAATATAAAGTCTTCATACAACCTATTACTAAAAAAAAAAAAAAAACAAGAACCCTAATCTGAAAATGGGCAGAAGCCCTAAACAAGCAATTCTCCAATAGAGACACACAAATGTCACATAGATATATAAAAAAAAAATGGCTCACTATCATTATCAGAGAAGGGCATTTCAAAACTATAATGAAGTATCACTTCACAGTAGTCACAATGGCCATCATTAAAAAGTCCACAAACAATAAGTACTCGGGATACTGTGGAGAAAGGGAACCCTCTGACACTGTTGGAAGGAATGTTGTTTAGTGCAGTCATTGTGGAAACCAGGATGGGGATTCCTCAAAAGAATAAAAATAGACTTAACATACAATCCAGCAATCCCACTTCTTGGTATTTATCAAAGGGAACCCAAATTCAAAAAGACACCTGTACCCCAATGTTCTTTGCAGTGCTATATACAACAGCCATGACATGGAAGCAACCTAATTGTCCAACAACAGATGACAGAATTCAGAAGTTATGCCGTATTTACACAATGGAATAATATTCTACCATAAAAATTGATAAAACAATGACATTTGCAGCAAAATGGATGTCCCCAAAAAGTGTCATTCTAAATGAAGTAAGCCAGAAAGAGAAAGAAAAATAATACATGACATGATATTTGTGGACCCTTAAAAAAAATTTGGGTGAGAACACTATGATTTCATCAACAAAAGTAAAGCACACTCGCAGATCTACTAAACAGTAATATGATGATGTGGAAAGTGGATGCAAGAGGATATATCTGAGAGCTGTACTTTTATAAAAGTTATCCACTATATATAAAAATAGATTTTTTGAAAATTTTTTTTGTATGACACAGGGTAGTAAGTTAAATATCGTGAAGTAACCTTTAATAGGCCCACAAATATATGCATGTATAGGAACAAATGGCAGTATTTCAATGATAAATAAATGAATAAAAATGTAAATAAATAAATAAATAATAACAAAATATAATTATTTAATAATAAATGAAGTACAATGATTCACACTATTTATCTTTACACCTCAAGAATCTAGGAGAAAACAGAAAGAATATAGAAGAAAAGTGAATGTATGAGAGTAAGGCAAATAACGAGAAACAATTGAAAAGATAAAAAAAAAAAACCTAAGTTTGTTTCTTTTAAACGTAAGTTGGACAAAAGTTTAGGTTTGCTAAGAAAATAATGACTTAAATAGAATTAGAAATAAAAGAAAAAATATTACCTCTGGTCTTGTAGAGATGCATAGCATCATAAGAAATTACCATTGGCAATGATTTGAATGACCTAGAACAAAAGACAAATTCCCAGAAACATATGTCTTCCAATACTGAATCAAGAAGAAATTAGAAAGTTAAATGGAGCAAAAGTGTGTATGAGTATATCGGTAATCCATACGTACTAAAGCAGAAAAAATTTTCAAGACGATGTTACTGGTAAATTCTGACATAAATTTGAAGACAATTTTTCAGCAGTTCTTCCCCAAATCTTCCAAGAATTTGAAGGGGGTGAAAAATTCCAAACTTGTTTTATGATGCCAGATTTATTCGCATAACAATGCTAGAAAGGACATTATATGCAAAATATAGAATATTATCCCTGTTGAACATACGTGCAAAAATTCTCAACAAAACACAAGCAAAATGAATTCAACAACACATTTAACGTATCATACACGTACACGGGTAAAGGGATTTATCCCTGGGTTTAAGGATACTTCAAAATATTCAAATCAATAAAGGTGACATGCCACACTAATAGAATGAGGAATGATACTCACATAATCATTTCAATAGGTGCAGAAAGAGCATTGTATATAATGCAACATACTTTTAAGGTCTTCAAAGAAATTTAATTATGCCTGTCAGTGGTACGATATCATATACACACAAACACTGTGTGGAGAGAACCGAAGCAGTTCTCTGTTTATTGATTCTTAGAAACAGGGTTTATTTCGGACATGCACAATACCTCACATATCATCTTAGTTATAACAATGTTAATAACCTTAAGCTATTTATGTCGCCATGCTCCTGCAATAAGCACAGGATGTTAAATGATCAAAGATTGTTTTAAATTTCATCACGGAACTCCATTAAGTAGGCCATCTGTTATCCAGCCGGCTGTGCCTATCTTAGGTTGTCCTCCTCTGAGTATCTTACCCAGAATAGGCTATCCAGCCATCCATACTGGATACATTGAGTAGGCCATTTCTTATCCACCCTGGATATGTGACATTCCTCACAGCTTGTTTATCATTTCAGCCAATGAGCTTATTCTCTTGAGCTTTCAGACAGGGGCCTACAAACCCAACATCACCTTGACAGAAAAATGGATGAAGAAAATTTGATGTATATAAGCAATGGAATCAATACTATGCATTACTTTCAACAGTGTCCATGGTGTTAATTTTTCTCCACAATCTAACCAATATCTATTTCTTTTCATTTTGATGAGAGCCTTCTGACAAGTGTGAGGTCTTGTCTCATTTGTGGTTTATGAATTACCTAATAATTTATAACTCTGAACATATTTTCATGTGTCATTTTGCCAACTGTATGTTTTCTACAGAAAATTGATTCAGATCAATCTATTCAGTTCCTATGGACTTTTTTAAATTGGATTCTTTGGTATTTTTGTTGTTTTGGGGTAATTGTTTGCCATATATTTTGGATATTAACACTAGATTGGAAAATATCACTTGAAAATATATTCTCCCATTGTGTTGGTTGACTTTTCATTTTATTGATCATTTCTTCTGCAGTGTAAATCTGTTTAGAGTGATACAATCGTATTTTGTTTTGCTTCTGCTTTCCTTCCCAGAGGAGACATATGTAGAATCATATTAAGTCCAATCTCAGAGTGTACTTCTTATATTTTACCCTTGGATTTTTGTTTTCAGGATTTATGTTTTATATGCCCAGGAGTGGGATTGCTGTGTCATATGATAGGTCTATTTTTATTAATTAAAAACTTCCATACAGTTTGCAAAGTGGTTGCACCAATTTTCATTCCAACCAACAGCGTTGGAGAGTCCCTTTTTCTGCACAACCACCTTAGTCTTTATTTTTTGTAGATATTTGTAAGACAGCTCTTCTCAATATTGTGGGGTAAGTCATTGTTTATTTTTGTCTTGCCTTTGTATAATGATTAGCAATGAGAGCATATTTTTATGTTCCTGTTTGTCATCTGTGTATCTTCTTTAGAGAATTGTGTTCTGCTCATTTTCTGGCTGAGTTGTTTCTAGATTTTTGAAATGGAGTTGTATGAACGATTTGTGTATTTTTGAAATTAACCTCTTGTTGATTGCACTGTTTCCTAATGTTTTCTCCCATTTGGAAGTGCATCTTTTCATTTTGTTTATTTTGCTGTGTAGAAGTTTTTAAATTAAATTTATACCTATTTGTTTATCTTTCTTCTATTGTTTTCAGCTTGGGAGAGTGACAAAAGAAAATTTTACTACAATTTATGTCTTGTTTTGCTTATGTTAGTCCCAGGAGTTTTATTATGTCATGTATTAGATTCAGATATTTAAAACATTTTGAGTTTATTTTTGTACAGTGTGAGGGAGTGTTCTAATTTCATTGATTTACATGTAGCTGTCTAGCTTTCTCAACATCACTTGCTGAAGACTGTTCAGGCTTTGTATATATTTGTTTCCTTTGTCATAGTTTAGTTGACCATAGGTGTGATGTTTAATTTCTGCCCCTGTTATCCATTCCAATGATATAGATGTTTGGTTGTTTTCCAGCATTGTGGTGTTTTGATTACTGTATTATTGTAATATAGTCTGAGATCTGGGTGTGTTATTGGTTATGCCTCCAACATTGTTCTTTTTCCTCATTGTTACTTTTGCAGTTCTGATTCTTTTGCAGTTCCATTCAAATCATAGGACTGTTTTTATTTCTGTGGAAAATATCATGTAGTTCGATCTGAATCACTTTATATCTGTACACATCTTTTGTAGAATGTATATTTTAAAAATAATAATTCCTCTAAACTAAGTCCTTAAAATTCCTTTCCATTTCTTTGCATCATCTTCAAATTTCTTCATCAGTGTCCTATTGATTTTACTATCTTGTTTTTTCCATAGGTTTTTCATTTTTTGATCTGATTTCTTATGGACTTTTTAAAATTATGGAATTATTTAGTTAGTGTAAAAAAAGTGACAGTTTTTGTATATTAATCATGAATCATGCTTCTTTGCTAAATGTCTTTATTAGTTTTATTTGTTCTGGTGTGGAGAATCTTTAGGGATCTCTATATAGTTTATCATGTCATATAAAATAATAACAGTTTTACTTCATTCAATCCAACTTGAATGACATTTTTTCTTGTCCAATCACTGTTGTTAGAATTTCCCATACTGTGTTTAATAAAAATGGTGAAAGTGGGCACCCTTGTCTTATCCCTTAATTTGGCTTTCAGGTTTTCACTTTTGCATATTATGTTGTCTGTGGGTCTGTAATTAATGACTTTAGTTATGTTGAGATATATTTTCTGAATCCTTCTCTGCTAAGAGGTTTCTGTCGTTGTTGCTGTTGTTGTTTTAATGAATAAATGTTGAATTCTATGAAATGTTTTTATCGATTTATTGGTATTACCATGTCATTTTCTCTTCTATTGTTAATGTGGTGTATCAAACTGATTGATTTGTGTATGTTGAACCTCTCTTGTGACCCTGCAATGAATCCAAGTTGATCATGGTGTATGATTCATTTTAGGTATTGCTTGATTTAGAATGCTAATAATAATTTTTAGAATTTTTGTGTCTAAATCTATCAAATATTATGGCTTGAAGTTCCCTTTGCCCGTACTTTGTTTGTTGGCTTTGCTATCAAGGTGATGAAAGCTTCATAGAATTAATTTGGGAGTTCCCCACATCTTCACTAATTTTGAATTGTTTGAAGAATATGAGTTCTGCTTTATATTTTTGTACACTTATCCATGTGAGCTGTTAAAATCTGCACTTCTATTTAATGATTTTTTAAATGCAAATTCTATCTTTCTTCTAGTAAGCGGTTTGATCAAATTATTTGTTTCTCCTAATCTCTGTCTCTTTCTAGACATTTGTCTATTTCTTCTAAGCTGTCCAGTTTATTGGCATGTAAATGTTGACAAAATGATCCCTTTTTTGTATAACTGATGTAACAATTGATATTTCTCTTCTTTTATTTCTTAATTTATTTCTTTGGAGCATCTATCTTTTCATCATGATGCACCTGGCTAGAGGTTTTTTGATTTGCTTATCTCAAAAAGAAAACATAAATCATAATTTTGGTTTTACTACTTTTGCATAGTTCTTTTCTCTATAATTTATATTTACACCTGTAATATTTAGGATAATGTTTTTTTTCCTTTTTAAGTTTTTTTATTGATTTACAGTCATTTTACAAAATTGTCTCCAATTCCAGCGTACAGCATAATTTTTCAGTTTCAATGAACATATATACATTTTTTGTCCCATTTTTTCCTCTTTGAGCTGCCATATGATTTTTTGTTCTTTTCCCTGTGCTATACAGTACAATCCTGTTTATCTATTCTACAGTTTTGTCCTCCCAGTCTATCTCTTCCACCTCCCGCCCCATGGCAACCAAAACTTTGTATTCAATGTCTGTGAGTCTATTTCTGTTGTGTATTTGGGCTTTTTATGTTTTTTGGTTTTTTTTTTAGATTCCACTGATGAGCCAACTCATATGGTATTTTTCTTTCTCTTTATGGCTTACTTCACTTAGACTGATGTTCTCCAGGAGCATCCATGCTGCTGAAAATGGCGTTACGCTGTCAGTTTATATGGCTGACTAGTATTCTATTGTATAATTATACCATCTCTTCTTTATCCAGTCAAGTGTAAATGGACATTTATGCTGTTTCCATGTCTTGGCTATTGTAAATAGTGCTGGCTATGAATATTGGGGTGCAGGTGTCATCCTGAAGAAGGGTTCCTTCTGTGTTTATGCACAGGAGCGGGATTCCTGGGTCATATGTTAAGTCTATTCCTAGGCTTTTGAGGAATCTCCATCCTTTTGTCCACAGTGGCTGCACCAAACTGCATTGCCACCAGCAGTGAAGGACGGTTCCCTTTTCTCCACAGCCACTCCAGCATTTTTCATTTGTGAATTATTGTTTGATGGCCATTCTGACACGTCTGAGGTGATACCTCACTGTAGTTTTGATTTGCATTTCTCTAATAATCAGTGATATTGAGTATTTTCTGATGTGCCTTTTGATCATTTGTATGTCTTCCTTGGAGAATTGCTTGTTAAGCTTTTCTGCCCATTTTTGCATTGGGTTGTTTATTTTTTCTTATTCAATTGGATGAAATGCTTATATACAAAGAAGATCAAGCCTTTGTCACTTTCATATGTGAATTTTTTTCCCTTTCTGTAGGTTGTCTTTTTGTTTTACTTCAGGTATCTATACTGTGCAGAAGCTTGTAAGTTTCATTAGGTCTCATTTATTTATTCTTGCTTTTATTTCTTCTACGATAAAATTTTCGAGACTTATGTCAGATAATGTTTTGCCTATATTTTTCTCAAGGAGGTTTATTACATCTTGTCTTTTGTTTAAGCCTTTGATCCATTCTGAGTTTATTTTTGTGTGTGGTGTTCTAGCTTCATTGGGAGTGTTCTAGCTTCATTGATTTACATGCTGCTGTCCAGTTTCTCCAACACCATTTGCTGAAGTGTCTGTCTCTATTCCATTGTATTTTCTTGCCTCCATTGTCAAAGATTAATTGACCAAAATTTGTGGGTTCATTTCTGGGCTCTCTATTCTGTTTCATTGGCCTATGTGTCTGTTTTCCTACCAATAAAGTGCTGTCATGTTGACTGTAGCTATATAGTATTATCTGAATCTTTAGTGTAAAGAAATGCCACTGATTTTTGAACCTTAATCTTGTAACCTGCTAACTTGCTGAATTCTTTGATCAGCTATATTAGTTTTTGTCTGGATCTTGTAGTGTTTTCTATATTTAGTAACATATTATCTGCATATAGTGAGACTTTTATCTCTTCCTTTCCGATTTGCATCCCTTTTACTTTTCTCTCTTGTTTGATTACTGTGGCTAGGACTTCCAAGATTATCTTCAGTAGGAGCCGTGATTGTGTGCATGTTTCTCTTGTAGCAGATTTTAGTGGGAAGAATTTAACTTTCTCACCATTGAGTACTATGCCAGCTGTAGGTTTTTTATCTATAGCTTTCATGATGCTGAGATATATTCCCTCTATTCCTACTTTGGTGAGACTTTAACAAATGTGGGTGTTGAATTTTATCAAATGCATTTCCTGCATCTTTTGAGATGATCATGTGGTTTTGGTCCTTTCTCTTGTTGATGTGCTGTATTATATTGTTTGATTTGCATATGTTGAACCACCCCGGTATCCCTGGCAAGATCCCCACTTGGTCATGATGTATAAATATTTTTCTGTGTTCTTGGATTCTATTTGCTACTATTTTGGTAAGGATTTTTGCGTCTGTGTTCATCAGTGATATTGGCATATAATTCTCTTGTTTGGTAGTGTCTTTGCCTGGTTGTGGTATCAGGGTGATTGTGGCTTTATAGAATGACTTTGGGAGTGTTCCTTCTTTTTCAATCTTCTGGAAGAATTTGAGAAAGACTGGTATGAGTTCTTATTTGTATGTTTGGTTGAATTCCTCAGTGAAGCCGTCCGGTCATGGACTGTTATTTGTTGGGAGGTTTTATATTGCTATTTTGATTTCATTTCTAGTGCTCTGCTTGTTCAAGTGGTCAGTTTCCTCTAGATTCAGTCTTGGTGGACAGTATGTTTCCAGAAAATTGTTCGTCTCCTCTAGGTTATCCAGTTTGTTTCCATAAAATTTTCATTATATTATCGTACGTTATTCTGTATTTCTTTTTTATTTCTTCTAATTTCTCCATTCTCCTATTTTATTTTGCTAATTTGTGCTCTCTCTCTTTCCTACTTTCAGAGTTTGGCCAGAGGTTTGTTGATTTTACTTACTTTTTCAAAAAACAGTTTTTGTATTGGTTGATTTTTTTCCTATGTTTTTTTCAATCTCTATTTTATATATTTCCTCCCCAATGATTATAATTTCCTTCCTTCTGCTTCCTTTTGGGGTTTTTTGTTCTTCTTTTTCTACTTCATTCTGCTGGTGGGATAAATTGATTTTTGTGATTGTTCTACTTTTTTATGGAAGGCCTGTATCACTATAAACTCCCCTCTCAGCACTGCTTTTGCTGTGTCCCATAAATTTTGTGTGCTTTTGTTTTCATTTCCTTTTGTCTCATGGTACTTTTTCATTACAGCTTTGATTTATTCAGTAACCCATTGGATTTTTAATAACATATTGTTTTATCTCCATGTTTTCCATTTGTTCTCCTTTGTTTCTCTGATGCTGATTTTTAGCTTAATGGCATTGTAGTCAGTAAAGATGCTTGAGGTAATTTCTATCTTCTTAAAGTTGCTGAGGTTTCTTTTGTGCACAAGTATATCATGAATCCTGGAAAATGTCCCATGAGCACTTGAAAAGAATGTATATGCTATTTTGTGGTGGGTGCAATGCTCTGAAATTATCCACCAAGTGTAATATTTCTATTGTCATATTTAACTTCTCTGTTGCCTAATTTATTTTCTGTTTCGGTGATCTGTCCAGTGATGTTAAAGCAGTGTTTTAATCTCCAACTATGATTAGATTCCCATCACTATCCCCTGTTATATCAGTTAGTAACTATTTTATGTACTTAGGTGCTCCTGAATTTGTTGCATATGAATTAATGAGTGTGCTATCCTCAACTTGTATCACTCCTTCAATCATTATAAAGTGTCCTTCTTTATCTTTCTTTATGGCATTTGTTTTAAAGACTCTTTTGTCTAACATCAGTACTGCAAACCTTGCTTTTCTGGCTTTTCCGTTTGTATGGAATACCCTTTTCCATCCCTTCATTCTCAAGCTATAAGTATCCTTCTCCCTGAAGTGGGTCTCTTGTATGCAGCATATTGATGGTTCATGTTTTATTATCCAGCCTGCCACTCTATGACTTCGACTGGAGCATTTAGTCCATTAACATTTACAATAATCGATGATATGTTTGAGCTTATTACCATTTTGACCTTATTTTGCAGTTGATTTGGTATTACCTCTTTGTTCATATCATATTCCTTTTATGGTTTGGTCATTTTCCTTTGTATTATCATGAAATTTATTTTGTTTTAGGGACACCCTGATAAGTTATTTTCTTGTTGTTACACTTTTAGATAAGTCTTTTAGACCATTACTTTAACTGCTTTTATTAATCTGATATTAACAAGATCTCAATCCCATTCTACTGAGAACAAAATATTTTAAAATGAAAGACCAAAAAAAATAATTCTCTATTTTCCTGGCTCCCTCTCACACTCTCAATGATTTGTATGTCTTGTTTTAAAATTTTGTGTTTATTTTATTGATAAATTCATGAGCTATCACCTTTCCAGCTGTGAGTTTCACATTTCTGTAGCATCCTGGTTCTTTCTTTTTATAGTAGAACTTTCAATATTTCTTTTAGCATGGGTCTTGTGTTGATAAACTCTTGTAGCTTTTTCTTATCTGTGAAATTCTTTATGTTTCCTTCTAACATAAAGGATCGCATTTCCGGTTAAAATATGCTAGGATATATCATTTTTTCATTCAGGACTTTGAATATATCTTGCCACTCTCTTCTGGCCTGTAGTATATGTGTTGTGAAATCAGCCGGGAGTCTTAAGGGGATTCCTTTGTAACTCACTTTTTGCTATTCTCTTGCTGCCTTTAGATCATTCCTTTATCCTTGACACTGGCCATATTAATTATATGACTTGCTGTGGGTGTATTTGGGTTCTTCCTGTTTGGGACACACTGAGCATCCTTTACTTGGATATCTGATTCCTTCTTTAAGTTTGGGAAGTTCTCAGTCATGATCTCTTCAAACATCTTTGCAATCCCATTTGATTTTTCCTCCCCTCCTGGGACTTCTATCATGCCACGATTGGCATGCTTTCTATTAACCCATAGGTCCCTTATGCTTTTTTTATTTGTTTCTCATTGTTCCTCTTGTAGCTTTTCTGATTTCTATTTTTCTGTCTTCTAAGTCACTAATTCATTCCTCTGCGTTATCTAGTCAGCTTTGTGTCGCCTTTAGATCATTCCTCATCTCAGTCAATGGTTTACCTATTCTACTCGGCTCTTCTCTATAGCTTCCATTTCATTTTTAAAATATTTTATATCTCTAAACACTATCTTTTATTTCATTCTGTAATTTGATCACTCCTTTTTTGAAATCTTGTCCAAGTAGGCTATCGATGTCTATTTAACTGATCTTTGTTTCAAGGGATTTCTCTTGTTCTTTTAATTGGGAATGGTTTCTCTGATTCTTCATCTTGCTCCTACTTCTCTGGCACTGTGGTTTATGGAGCATCAGTTATCTACTGTGGTCTGAAAGGAGTTTATCTACCTAATGCCTATGTAGTAATACAACTTAGAAAAGAGAAAAAAGAGAACGAGAGACAAAGAGTTTTAAAGAAGGGGAAATAAATATTTGAAGACATTTTGTAATGCATAATGGAAGAGCAAGTTGAAGCAGAGTTTTGAAAAATACTAATAATTAAATTATTTTTAAAATATTTCAAAGGGAATAATATGGGGCTATATATAATTGCCTAAGAAGTAAAAATTAAGAGAGTGATAGAAAATGTAACAGGTAAAAAGAGATTAAAACAAGGGGATGGTCAATGCCCTCCTGGCGACTGCATAATGTTAATGTGAATTCTTTCTCTATTCATCCTGTTTGGAAGCTCATCTTCCTGCTTTCTGAGGCCCTCCATTGGAGCCTTGTCTGTGCTGCTCCCAGTGCCTGTTGGCAAGCAGATCGCTCCTACACCCAACACTGCATCGGGAGCAGTCTTCTTTACTATGGGCTGCTTGTCACTGCCCTGCCCATTGCTGCAGTCAGCTGTTGAATATTCACCAGTCAGGAGTGGGCATCATGTCCTCTCCCAGTACCATGGTCAGGGGCTGCATTCCAGCCCAAAATTTGAGGGGCAACATGCCCCCTCTGTGTGCTGGTCACTCCACAGCTTTGTGCCACTGTATGGTCTGCCTTGGGTTTGCACACCGGAAGTAGGCTCAGGGAAGAGAGAGGAACGGCCCTGTCCCTGGTCTGGCCCGAAGCCCAGCTCCTTGTTTGTCTTGTTGAAGCTAGTTGTCTGAGGAACCAGGACAGAAGGATCCTGTCTGCCTCAGGCTGTGGAGAATTCTCTGTCTGGCCCATAAGGCTTCTAAATCCTTAGGAGTGGATTCAGATTTTGCCCCAGCTGCTGCCTGAGTGCAAAGCACCATAGGGTATGGTGGCTGTGTCTGAGCCCCGGCTATCTTCATCTAGAAACTTTTGTGGATTTCCAGACAAGGGTATGCACCCTTCCCCCCAGAGGGCACATCTGCCCAGTTGTTTTATGGAGGGCCCGGGATGTTCTGCCCTGTGAACCCACAGCCATGGCACACAGCCTCCTCCATTCCACCAGACTGCCTCAGTGCACCCAACCCCATCATCCACCCAGCTCATATAGCATGGCCCTGCCCCCAGCTTATGGGCTGCATCTTGGGCTGGGTGTCTGTGCCTGTTTACTTAGTTCTGTCAGTCAACTTTTACTTTGTACAGATCCAAGCCTTGAAGCCTACCCCTCCATCCTGCTAACCTCTCAGTTGGAAGGGAGAGACACAGTGAATGAGCACCATTACTTCTTAGCTGCTCCCTCCCTGTGGGACCTGTTCCAATATGTTTTGCCTTTTCCTCTTTCTTTCTTCCTTTTCTCCTACCAGACTTTTTGCTTCTTTATCTTTTGAAGAGAACAATGTACTATCAGAGATCTGCAGGTCCTCTCGTGAGCTGAGTGGGTCTGTGGATGAGTCTTGGTGCATATGTGGGAAAAGGTGAGCTACGAGTATCCTTCTCCTCCACCATCTTGGCCTCCACCCAAATAATTCTCATTTTATGGTGGAAGATAAACACAGCCAGGAAATAGATGGAAAAGATATTTCATGGAAATGACAAGAAAGTGCAGATTGCATTGCTCAACTCATACAAAATATGTTTTAAAATAAGAGTCACAATGAAAGATAAATATGAGATTACATAAAGAACAAGATCAATATAAATATGGAGTATTACATTCATTAAATTATATATGGACCCAACACTGTAGATCATAATTATAAAAAGAAATATTAGTAGACATGAAATAATTAATTCATTATAAAACAACAATAGTAGATGAGTTTAACACCTCACTATTCTGATGGCCATTTCTTCCATAAAGAATATCTGTAAGGAAACAGAGGTCTTAATGACATATTAGATCATTTGAACCTAAATGAACTATTGGACACTGCATCAGAAAATGAGAATACATAAGCTTCTCAAGTGTGCACAGGATGTTTTCTAAGGAATTAACCACATATTATGTCATGAAAAGGGCCTCAGGAACTTTAAGCAAATATAGTTTACAGCAAGTACTTTTCCATAAACAAAAGTGTGAAAGAATGCATCAAATCTAGAAAGAAGAACAGGAAAAGCACCAACATGAGATTTAACAACATCCTTTAAGAAAATACAGTGAAACAAGGTAAAAGATGAAATCAAAGAGGTAATACAATCATACCTGGGAACAAATTACAATGAAAATACAGCTTCATAACATGTATGGGATGCAGCAAATGCAAATCTAAGAGGGAAGTTTAGAACAATTATAGCCTTTTACAAGAAATAGTAAAACTCACACAAAGGACCAAGCTTACCACCCAAAATAACTATAAATAAGACCAAACAAAACCCAAAGTCAGTAAAATGAGAAATCATTAATGATTAGGTTGAAAATAAATAAAATAAATATTAAAAATAAATTAAAAATCATAAAATCAACAGCATTTATTTTCTTAAAAATATTAACAAATAAATAAGCATTTAGACAGGCTTATCAAGAAATATAGAGAGTGGACACAAACAAAATAATAAATGAAACAGAAGATATAATATCTGAAAGTGCACAAATACAAACAAAGATTATGAAAGCACTCTGAACAGTTACGTTACAACCAACTGAACGACCTTAAACAAATGGACAAATTTCTTGAAACGTACAGCCTGCCAACACTGAATAAAGAGAAATCTTACAGCTAGAAAAGAGCAATCATTATAACTTAAATAAAACATATAATTTTAAAAACACCCCTAAAACAAAATGCCTGGATGCCTTCACTAAAACCTCTTTCCTCCCAACTATTTTATAAAATGAAGGAGGAAAGAAAATTCCCAAAGTTATTCATTGAGGCCACCAATACCATGATAATAAAAACCAGTGAAATACACTATCAAAAAAAGTATGAAAATGTAAAGCCAATATCCTTGATGAATATATATTCAAAAATCCTCAAAAAACATCAACAAATTAATACAGCAATACATATAAATGATTGTACATGATGATCAGTTGGATTCCTTCCAGAGTCACAAGGATGGTTCAACATACACAAGTTAATCAGCATGACACATATCTAATAAAGGAAGGACAATATTCACAGGACAATGTCAATACACACAGAAAAATCATTAGACAAAATTCGACATACATTCATGACCAGAACTTTCATGAAAGTGAGTACATTGGGAACATCTCTCAACATACTAAAGGCCACTTATAACAATTTTTAATACTTAGGGGAAAGGCTGAAAGCCTTCTGGGTAATTTCGGGAACAATACAATGATTCCTACTTTCAGCTCATCTGTTCCATAGTAAAAGAAGAAAGGAAAAGGAAAGAAAAAGAAATAAAAGAAATGCAAAATGGAAAGTAAGAGGCAAAATTCTCACCAGTACTGATGACATAACTATCTACATAGAGTCCTAAGGGCTCCACACAGACTATTATGAACAATAAAATATTTCAGCAAGGGAGCAGGGTACAAGATTAATGAAAATAAGTCTCTTGCATTTCTACACATTAATCGTGAGATACCATAAAATGGACGTTGAAAGCAATACTATTTAAAATCTCATCTCCCCAAATATCTTGGAAGAAATGTAACCACATTTATGAAAGATCAACACACTGAAAATAAAGAAACATTGACAAAGAAATTAAAAATGAGTCAAAGAAATGGAAAGATGTCTTGTGCTCTTGGATTGAAGGAGTTAATATTGTTTACATGGCAGTACTACACAATGGAACATATAGATATAGTGCAATTCCTGTTAAGAAAGTGTAGTATTTCTCACAGAACAAGAAAATGAATAACTCTACGTTTTACATGAAACCATTAAAAATTGCCAAAATGATGTTGAGAAAAACAACAAATCTGAAGGTATAACCTCCCGGATACCTTACTATACTACAGTTATTCAGTAATAAAAACAACATGACATTGACACAGTGATATAATGAATAAAAACAGATACAGAGCCTAGAAATAATTCCACACACCTATGAGTAATGAATCAATGATAAAAGAGGCAAGAGTACACAATGGAGAAAAGACTGTCTCATCAATGGATGGTGTTGGGAAAGCTGGACATGTACATGTAAAACAGTGAAATTAGAACACTCCTTGACATCATATACAAAAATAAACTCCAAGTGTATTAAGAACCTAAATATAAGACCTGAAACTATAAAACTGCTAGAAAGGGATATAGGTGATACTCTATTGGATATATATCAGAGGAATATTTTCTTATACCAGTCTCCTAAGGCAAAAGAAATAAAAGCAAAACTAAGCAAATGGCACCTAAACAAACCTGAAAACTTCTGCACAGTTAAGGACAATATCATTGAAATGAAAACACTGCCTGCGTAATTGGAGAACATATTTGCAAACATTGCAAGTGACCAGGGGTTAATAGATGTAGGTTAATGGATGTAAAATGGATTTAGGTTACCCAACTCTATATGAAAAACAAAAACCCAATCAAAAAAAGAGCAGAATACCTGAGCTAATATTTTTCTAAAGAAAACATACAGATGAGTAACAGGCAAATGATAAAAATGCCCAACATTACTAATTTTTGGTAATTGCAAATCAAAACCACAATGAGGTATCATTTCACACTGGTCAAATGGCTATTATCAAAAAGTCTACAAATAGAAAGTGTTGGAGAAGATGTGGAAGAAACAAATCTCCTGTATACTCTTTGTAGGAATGTAAATTGGTACAACTTCTATGGAAAACAGTATACAGATAACTTTAAAAATATAAAGAGAACTACCATACGACCCAGTAATACCTCTCCTAGGAAAAATCTGGGGAGAAACACTAAATTGAGAAAAACCAATGTTCACAACAGCACTGTTTATAATATGCCAGACAGGGAAGCAATTCAAGAGTCCACAGTAGACTATGGACTTAAGAAGAAATGATGCTTCTATAAATATGCAATGGAATATTACTCAGCCATGAAAAATTATAACACATTGCTATTTCAGCATCATTAATGTGCTTACTGAAGTATCTTAGACAAAGACAAAAGCATATAATATAACTTATGTTGAATTTAAAGTATAACAAATATCTGTATATATATATCGATAGCTATCTATTGATAGATGACAAATAGAAAGAAGTATAGATACATAGATACATGTTAGATAGATAGATAGTTAAAAAGATAGGTATATAGATAGATAGATAGACAGACAGATAGATAGAGAAATGGTAGAGAGATAGAGAGATTAGATAGACAAGACTGAAGCAGACTGAAAGATACGGGAAAATATTTATGTTTACCAAAGTGGAAGGGAAAGACAATTTAATGGTAGGACATTGACAAATACAAAGTAGTACACATAAAGGAGACAAGCAACAAGAATAACCTGTATAGATCAGGGAATTATACATAATAACATATAATAATTTTATGTTACAATTATTGTAATAATTTATAATGAAATATAATCTTCAAAGTGGTTGGAATAACTATGCTGTAAATCTGAAACAACACAATATAGTCCATCGATTTTACTTCAAATAAAAATAAAATATCTCATGTATAATTTAATCCTTTTTCTGCTGATAGCATCTTTTTTAATATTGTTTTATTTTTACTCTTTACCTTTTATGAATACAGATTCAAATTATTTCTTTTACTGTTGTGAACATCTTACAAGATTGATGTATCAATATTTATTGCAACTGATTTCCTAGTTTTTCTCCCTTTAATCCATATAGAATAGTAACGTTTAAAAACATACCCAAAGAAACAGTTGCAACTTTCTCGTGGTCTCTGCTTAGTATTTTGTTCAATGTTTTGTGTATTTTTGCCATTTTATTTTTCTTAGAAGAGCTCTTTTCTGCACCTCTTTTAAGGAATCTCGGTTTTGTTTTTTAATCTCATTTAAGTATTGTTTCTCTGGTAAAGTGTTTATTTTCACGTCACAACTAAGTGATAACTATGCAAGGTAAAGTATTTTTAGGTGAGAGATTTCTTATTTCAGTAGTTTGAAAATGTCACTTTATTTACCCTTGGCATATGTTTTCTGCTCAGAAATTTGCTGATAGCCTAATGGGAGTCCCTTTGTAGATTATCATAAGGTTTTATGGCTCCCTTTAAAATTTCACTTTGTCATTGACTTGCCAATTTGCATATGACGTATCTTGAAAGAGGTCTCTTTGTCTTTAAGTTATTGGTGTTTTGTTGGCTCACAGACTTGTATATCAGTTCCTTACCCAGGTTCGGGAATTTATCAACTATTACTTCTTTAAATAAACCATCAGCTGCCTTCTAACTTTCTTCTCTGTCCAAGATTTCACTCTAGTGTTCGATTCCTGAAGAAGTCTGATGGCTATTGTTGTATTTCCTCACTTTTTAATATCTTGTATCTCTGCCATCTCCTATCATTTTTATTTTGTATTTGTGAGTTTGCTAATCTCTCCTCCACAAAGATGGTCTTCTTCCAATGCTTTCTGTTGCATTCTTCATCTCATTTACTCAGTCCATCTGGTCTTCCAATAATGTTTGGTTATTTTATAGTTTGAGTCTCTTAGGTAATGCATTCCTTATCATCATTTATTTTAATCCCGAGCTCACTAAACTGCTTTCTGAGTTTTGATTTTTGTATTGAGGTACTGTATGACATGTCTCCGGATTCTCTATTACTTATATGGCAATATTCCATGACTTTAAGTTTGTTTGCTGCAGGGTTGTCATTGTGTGTGTGTGTGTGTGTGTGCACGTGTGTGTGTACGTGTGCATGTGTCTGCATCTGTGTCGGTGTCTGTGTGTGTGTATCTGTGTGTGTGCATGCTCTATAATGTTACTGTGATTGGTCATGATCTTGATAAATAATTGTATGATGACACTAAAAACAGATTGGAAGTTGGAGTTCTTACTTCTGTTTTCTGGCAGTTTGGAATATTGCACAATATTTGATTTTACTTACATGAGCTACCTCTGATAATAATTCAAATTGGCACTTTCCAGTCGCAATTGTCTGGATAAAAGATTGCTTACATTGTCACTTCTTAGACATCTCTGGTAGTTAATGCCACTCTTTTCACTGGGCCGGTGAACCCTTCCTTTTATGTGATATCTCTTGAGACTCAGTATACACATTGAGGAAAGTTGTAAAGACAGGTGGGTAGTTGGAATCATGAAAGTGCCTTTACCATGGCCAATGTTGCAAGGTACCTTGTCTCCACCACTGTGAATGGGGAATAGGGACAGTGTCATGAATGTCTGAGTGTCTGAAGGATGGAATATCTGTCTCCATTGTGGTTCCCTCCTAGTTACCTGTGACCATGAGTACTGGTGCATTTGGATGCTGAAGCTGTGTGAACAACTGAGACCCAGTTTCTACTGGGTACTCTGAAGTTCTGGGCTCAGATACCCTAGTCAGTGGGCCTTGGACGCAGGCACCAACTCTGCTCTTCCCTCAGTTCAGCCACCTTTATGTGTTTTAGCCCACCAAACTTCAGCTGTACATATGCATCCTAGAGTATTGTTTTATGTTCTAGTTTTTTTGTTGAGATGCGATTGTTTCACTAACTGTAGATTTAAGGAGAGAGACAGAAATATTTTAACCTTATGTCACTTTTTTAAAAGTATATGCTTTTTCATTTAAAAGCTTAAATTCTACAAAGGACATTAAAAAACAGTAAAGAAACTGAACAAATCACCTCTCTTAATATCAGAGTACTACAAAATATTTTGATTTTCCTGGGTTATTTTCTTCAATGTTTTTCCTACATCCATGCACATTTTAGTATAATATATGCCTATAATCTCTTTAAAATCATTTAAATTATTAAAATATTTTTCTGTGGTGTAAATATAGCCCTTTTGCTTCTCTAATATATAACTAGTTGCTTGCACATTTCTATTTTCTCCATTTTCCCTGTCCCCACAGGAAACCACTATTGGTACACTACACATAAATATGTGATTCTATTTCTGTTTTTTATGATTATTTCTCTTATATATT
The DNA here is from genome assembly GCF_048564905.1 of Vicugna pacos. Lineage (NCBI taxonomy): Eukaryota > Metazoa > Chordata > Mammalia > Artiodactyla > Camelidae > Vicugna > Vicugna pacos. The sequence continues at coordinate 6,238,741 of NW_027328738.1, forward strand.
TACTTTCCTCGTGTAAGTGATAACACAGAGTGTTTTTCTCTGTATGACTTATTTTCCTATGTGCAACACTTTCTGGGTCCAGTCTCATTGCTCCAAAAGGCAGAATTTTATTTTTTGATATGACAATGACTAAGTATTTATTATGTTATCTATATCTCACATCTACTTCAGCCAATCATCTGTTGATGGGCAGCTGAGTTGTGCATCTATCCTTGACTATTATAAATTATGTTGTTAAGAACATTGTGGGTAATATATCCATTAAAGTTAACGTTTTCATTTTTTTCAGATTTATATCAAAAACTGGAATTGCTGCAACATATAATGCTTCTATTTCTAGTTTTCTGGTCACTGTCCGCACTTTTATAATAGTGGATGCATCAATTTATATTTCCACCAACCGTGTACCTGGGTTCCATTTTATCGATAGTCTTATTAATTTTTGTCATTTGAAGACTTTTTTTAATAGCCATTTTGGTTGCTGTGAGATTATATTTCATTCTGGTTTTGATTTATGTTTTCCTAATGAATAGCAATGTTATGTTTCTTTTTATGTGCATGAAAATCATTCACATGTCTGTTTTTGAAAAGTTTCCATGAAGATCCTTAAACTTTTTTAAATTGGTATGTTTGTTTTTTAAATCTTTGGTCTAATATGTTATTTATATATTATGGATATTAACAAAATATTGGTTTCATTGTCTGAAATTCTTCATTCGATTCTGTGAGTTGTCATAAGTCTTACTGAAGGTTTCATTTGCTCTGCAAAAGGTTTTGCATGTCTCTCATACAACAAGTGGAATCGCTTTATCACATATTACATCTATATTTTCCTCAGTAAAATTGTAAACTGTTAATGTTGGTTTCCTTTTTTTTCTACTTAGGAGTTAGATCAAAAATAAATATTGCTATGATTTATCTGAAAGGCAGTTCTGCTCCTCTTCTTGGTAAGAAATTGTATAGTTTCATGTTTTACATTTAGGAAATTAATCCATGTTTTATCTTATTTTTTATACTATAGAAGGAAGTGCTCACATCTCCGTTTTATATGTACTGTCCATTATTCCCAGAACTACTTGTTGAAGAGACTGCCTTTTTTCCATTGTATAATCTTGTCTCCTTCATTGTAGGTTAATTGACCATGTGTGTGTGGATTTATATTAGGAGACTTCATTTTGTTCCATTGTTCTATGTGTCTCTTTAGTGCCATTTTTTGATGTTTTCATTACTGTTGCTTTGTAGTATGTTCTAAAGTCAGGGAGGATAATACCCACAGTTTTGTTGGTTTTTCAAAGATAATTTTAGAAAATTTGGGTCTTTCATATTTTTGAATACATTTTATTATTTTTCTCCTTGTTTTGTGAAGAAACATATGGATTTTGTTAGAAAAGAAATTTACTAAAAGGAAAAACCTGGGAAAATTGTAAAGTGTGGAGGATACAATATTAAACAACAAATGGATTACTGTATAAATCAAAGAAAAAATATCTAAAGAAATATGACTACAAAAACAAAGTCCATGGGGTATAGAAAGTGCAGTATTAATAGGGATGCTTATAGCAAAATAATCCCACTTATACAAATAAGAAACATCTCTCTCTTATAACAGAATCTTAAAAAAAAGATGTAGCAAAATAATAAACAAACATGTTAGTAGAAAGAAAAACAGCTGAAAGGGCAGAACATAAATAAATAAAATAAAGATTAAAAATAGGAACATCTAATCAAATTAAATAATGGCTTATGAATGAAAAATAATATTGATAAACTTTAACCGGACTCATGAGCAAAATAGACAGTACAGATTAATAAGCTCCAAAATAAATGAGAAGTTACCATTTATATCAAAATAACAAAAAGCATCATAAGAATATACCACAAATTATATGCCAATTGAAATGGAAACACTAGAAGATATGGACAATTTCTTAGAAAGACGTAATCTCCAGGACGGAATGAGAAATAGAAAATGTGAACAGATTTTCACAAATGAAATTGAATAAGTAATTAAACAAAATCTCCCAAGAAACAAAATTCCAGGCCTAGAGAGCTTCACAGGTGACTTCTGACAAACATTTAGAGAAGAACTATCACCTATAAATCTCAGAGAATTCCAAAAATTTGCAGAGGAAGGAAGGCTTCTTACCCCACCTTTCTGTATCACACTACTTCTAAAACTGGAACAAATACCTGATAAAATTACAGGTAAAATACTATGGACATGCATAGATGCAAAATTCATTACTAAAATGTTAGCAAAGCAAAAAATATATTAAAAGGATTATAGTTTATTATTAAATTCATTTTATTCTAGGGATGAAAAAGTGATATATTAACCAAAATTTAATTAATATGATAAAACACACTAACAAATTGAAGAATAAAAATTATATGGTCACATCAAAAGAGTCATAAAAAGTTCTGAAAAATTCAGTATCTATTTATAATTATATTTCTCCTCAAAGTGAGCATAAGGAACATACCTCAACAGACTTAAGTGCTCATATGACAAGAACTCAGCTAACATGACACTCACTGATTAAAAGCTGAAAGCATCTCCTTTAAGAGCACGAAGAAGACAAGAATGCTCAGTCTTAACACTTTTATTCAGTATAGTATTGGAAATTCTAGCCATAGCAATCCAAAATAAATGTAAATATAATATAACTAATTAAGAAAAGGAGTAAAAGAATCCATATGCAGATGACATACTTTAAATTGAAATCCTAAAGAAGACGCCACAAAACTATTTGGGCTTATCAATGCATTTGGTAAAATTCAATGAAAAATTAACATACAGAAATCTTGCATTTCTACACACTAACAACAAGCTAACATATAGAGAAAATGAGGGAACTGTCTGATTTACAGTTGCATTACAAAACAAATCAAGAAATGTATGCAACCAAGGAGGTAAAAGATCTGTACTCAGAAACATATAAAATTATTATAACAGGAGTTGAAGATAATGCAAACAAATGAAAGGATATACACTTTTCATAGATTACAAAAAAATTGTTTCAATGACACTACTAGACAACAATATACACAAATTAAATTCAGTGCCTATCAAAATACCAAGGGCATTTTCAGACACAAAAATTAATTATTAAATTTACATATAAACACATAAGAGTTGAAATCACTAAAAATAAAAGACAAGAAAAGAAAACAAACAAACTAAAAACACTAACAACTTTGACAAAGTACAAACAGGATGTATCACAGTCCCAGATTTTAACCTATCATACAAAGCTGCAGTATTAAAAAGAATATGGTAGTGGCACAGAACAAACAGAATAATGGAACACAAGAGAACGTCTAAAAATGAAATCAGAGTGTTATGGTCAATTAGCCCATTATAAAAATGAATATACAGTGGGGAAAATGTAAGCAACAGGCACATGAAATCGGTCAACATCACTAACCATCAGAAAAATGCAAGTCCAAAACACAGTGAGGTATTATGTCACTCCTGTCAGAATGACTATTATCAAAAAGATAACAAATATAAGTGTTGGTGAGGATGTAAGAAAAACAACCCTGATGCACTGCTGAAGTGAATGTAAATTTGTGCTGCCACTGTGGAAAACAGTATAGAGTTTTATCTTAAAATTAAAAATGAAATATGATCCAACAATTCCATATCAGGGTACTTATTCCAAGAAAACAAAAACACTAATCAGAAAAGATAAATTCAACCCCATATTCATTGTGGCATTATTTACAATAGCCAGGATATAGAAGCAAATTAATTGCTCATTAATAGATAATGGATAAAAAATATGTGTGTTTATAGTATATATATCTACACATCTATTAACTACAGATTTATCTATATTTATATATATATATACACACACAAATAAAAATATGCACACACACATTAAATACAATGGGTTATTACTCAGCTCTAAAATGAATAAATTCTTGTTATTTGCAACAAATGGGTAGACAAAGAATATAATATTCTAAGTGAAATAAGTCAGACAGGGAATGACAAATTCTGAATGGTTTTACTCATACTTGTAATTTAAAATAAATGAAAATAACAAAACAGAAAAGGAGTTATAGATATAGAAATAAACAGGTTGTTCACAAGAAAGAGGGAAATGTGGTGAAGAAAAAGAAATAGTTGAGGAAAATTAAGAGAGAAAATTTTCCAGTTGCAAATTAAATGAGTCCGGTACAAGAAATATGCTGTATGGGGAATAGTCAATAACAATGAAATATCTTTAAATAGTAACATAACAAAACTAGATTTATTTATGTGATCAGTTTGAAATGTATTAAAAATAGCAAACAGTATGTTGTGTAAGAGAAATTAACACACTGTTATAGATTATAGTACACTTCAAAAACAAACAAACATACTTCTAGAAAATAAAATTAGATTTGTATTTAACAAAGGCAGGGGTTGGGAATGGAGAATTTGATTAATGCACTCAAAAGCTAAAACCTCCAGCCGTAAAACAAACATATTCTAGGGATGACCCATAGTAACATGAAAATTAAAATTAATACTGCTTTATGTTATATATGAATGTTGTTAAGGGAGTAGACCCTTAGTTTTCTCATCACAACCAAAAGACAAATGGTATTTCTTTAATATTTTATCTAAATGAGATAATGAATTGTCCCTAAAATTGCTACAATATTTATTTCATGATACTTGTAAATCAAATCACTGTCCTATCCACCTAAACTTACACAATGTTCTACGCCAATTATATCTCAATAGAAGCAGAAGGAAAAATGGAAAGTCAATGGTCATTTTTTCCCATGTCATTTCTCACGATTGTTTGTGCAGTAAGTAAACTTGAGTCATAATATACTTATCCTTGGTAAAGATACTAATATCTAGGTGAATCTATTAAATAATACATGAAGATACTAATATAATTAGTGTTTGAACATGCCTTAAACTTTATTCATGTTAACAGCCCACTGCATCTGTAGGCATCAAAATTTCACTCTGTGTATTCATCTGAGATTGGGGAATGGATACAAATGTTAACCCTGGCCACTCTTGCTGTGACTGATAAAGTTCACTGTCTCTAACTGATGGTCTTATCTCCACAACAGCATCGGTAAGAAAGGAGCATGCTATGTTGCTAAGCATCTCAGCATGGTAAAATCTCAGAACTCCTACAATTCTTAACTGGTTTGCAATGGGAATACAATACTGACAAAGACTTTATTTTGGATAACAATGTAGTGTTTTCTCATGGTTGCATTAAGGGATGTGAGGATAATCCCTGAGATCGAAAACAAATATTCTTCTTCAAGTACTGGAAAAAGAACTGTAAAGGTTCTGCATTATTAGCACTGAGGACTGCTTTAAAAATGATGAATATGCTCACTCTATTCCAGGTAGTCCAAAGAAAGAAGGTTATTTCAATTTCTAGGTGAATGGGAATAAGTCAGTAGTTCAGTCCCTATAAATTAGTCAACGGGTGTTCAAAGCCAAAATAAGTTGTGTCAACAATGAGAATAAGAAGATAAAAAATTAGACATAAGCTTAAATTGAAAAGGAGACACAGTCCTATGCTGGGCTCCGGGGACTGGAGAATATATATGCCTCAGTCCAATTCAAGTGTTCAGTGGCTTGGCCCTAGCATCAGCTTGGGATTCAATGAAAAGGTAACAATTAGTATACTTGGAGAAATATAACCTACCTCTCCCTGATCAGAAGGAAATCTGGTGGCTCAATTAAACTCTTAATTCACAGAAATTCTTCCAAATGCAGGGGAATAATTCATTGATGACTCAACTAAGACAAACTTAGTTACAGCTTAACAATCCATTTCACACACACACACAGTGGTAGACAGATCTGTAGTATTTAGTGGGAAGAATTCAGTGGGCAGAGCTCAGAGAATAGTTTTCAAAGCACCAGCCAACTTTTGTACTTTTGCCAATAGTCTAGATTTTTCCAGGTAGAACACTGCAGATGGACAAACAAATAATATTCTTCCTCAGAATTTCTAATTTTGAAAGTAAACTGTAGATTTTGACTTGTCAGTATAGAACCCTGTTAAGATGATCATGGTAAGACCCAGTGTCTAATAAGAGAGCTGGAAACTAGCTGCTAAACCAGCCCATCTGAACCCCAGACTGCTAATGTAAGCAACAACATAGCCACCATTAGAGTTGAGCTGACAAACTTAAAAGCTTGATGTTTCTGTTCTAGGAAAATCCACTGCTATCCAGAAAGTGTTCTCCTGCTGCAAGTGGTCTCATTTCTTCTCTTGGTAATGGTCATATTGGTGGGATGTTGCAAGAGCTCACCCTGACGCATTTGCCCTTTCTCCAGATTATCAATGGCTTTCTTCACAACTGGTGACATATTTTTAGGACTCAATGTTGCCATTCCAGTCTTATCAGCTGACATTGGCTGCATGATTATGAACAGAAGCCTTAGACATCCTGACTATGCCTACAAATTTTCCAGCATTTCAGGGCATTTCACATTCTGAAAATGCTTCACCATTTCTTTTAAACTAATGGGAAATTGTCAAAGTCTTCCATGAGTGTTTTAAATTTCCTATTATCTGCAGAAATTTGGTATTCTTGCAGTTAGACAAATTTTTAATTCCACCACCCTCACCTCCTTCTAGTCCACACATTTCAGATTGCAATTAAGTTACTGAATACGACCACCCCAACCAAGGGGCTAGTACCTCTTATATACTACCTGTGTGAAAGTTAGAAGGGGTAGAAGTTATGTGGGATGTATAAAGCTACATTAAATGTTTGCAATGGTACTCTCTATTCTGGACAAAGCTTTGATTCTAAGAAGTAAATTAATTAGAAGGCAGTATAGTTATTGGTATGGGGAAGGAATCAGCTATTTTGGGGTGGGTGTGTGATGAAGAGACAGAAAAATATCCAGCAAATGAGAATGGAATACTTTAGGCCTCCGGAGGCATGAATTAAGAAGAAACTAATACTTTGTCTCCTGTAGCTACCTCCACTTACTGTCTTGATTGAGTGGTCTTTGGGCTATGAAAAGAGCTAGTCTGTGGTGAAGAATAAAGACCATAATTAAATAGTTTGAAAACCATGAGAGTCCTGTTATTCCAGGAAAGTAGATTTTGCTTAAAGTCAACATGTATTTTTCATTCATTAAATACTAAAATGCATCCTGTGGCGTGTGCTTTGCTTACTGTGCTGGTATCCAAGTTAGACAAGGAAAGGTTTCAGAGACACAATGTGTGTAACATGGTGTTTTTATCAAGGATTCTTCAAAGTCTGAAAAGCATTTTCTTCACTCATAGACCTCAAGTCCGAGTCCACAGAAAATGTTTGATCACACAACAGAGTCTACCAGGGTTTCCTGAAACAGTTGGTCCATCTTTACGAGACACATCTTGAATTTCCGAAGAATCATGTGCCATCTCAAATAAATTTTCTACAGCAATTATCCTAATATGCATGGTTTTGAGCACTGCAGCTTCAAATGCTTCTTTGGTAGGCCTGCACAGATAAACTGCTAGGTCTTCTCAATGATTCTCAACTTGAGAAGCTGTGACATCACAAAATGACTGGTCTCCCAGCAACTCAAGTGTAACATTCAGCCAGTGTTTCCTTCTCATTCATCCAGTTAAAATAAAACATATAAGATGTTTATTTTTATAGTGTGATCTGCAAATATTATCCCAATGAAATCTTTTTAAATAATTTAATTTTGAGGTCTATGAAATGAAACAAATCTCTATTCTTTTGTACAGAAATTTGTACCAGATTTGTGAACAGAGAATTAATAAGGCAAAAATATATAAAATAATTTTAAACTTTTGGAATTTAAAGTGAAATTTGTGTAAAACGTGTTCAGAAAATGTATGTCTATTTCAAAATCATTTGTAATTAAAGTGAAACATAATTTCATTTACAAATGGAAGTAGGTATTTATTTGTGTAGTTTATAATAACTAGCTGTATATTCAAAACATGAGCAGCATAAATATCAGTTTATTTGTTTTGCATATAAATAAATGGTAAATTATTATGAATGAAAATTCGATAAAAATAATAAATCAAATTTAAAAAATCGGAAAAGGCGGAATTTTTTTAAATTGTAATTCAGTTCTATAAGTAAAACAATAGTAATTTAATATTCTACTCTTAAATTACAAAAGAGAAAATCTTATTGTATATTTACAAATGCTTATTATTGCCGTTCTTTCACTGAGAGGTTTTTCAGTCATCTTTATAATCCATACCCTCATGGCTTCTGTTAAGTGTTCCAAGATGATGTTGATAAATACACTTACGCACAAGATCCTGGGTTCAATAAGCAGTGCCTCCATTAAGGGGCAAACAAACAAAACAATCAAAAAACAAATAACACTATATGTGTGTTCGGGTGGAGAAGACCAGATAATACATTTTAGGAAGCAATATGTATCTCAGCCTGAAACATTTGACATTGTTAGTAAAATATGGCATTTAAGGCAAGTGCTTTGTTCACTAATCGTAAATAATAGCTATGTTCTGTATCAGTAAACTGCAGTAAATCCAGTTCTACAAAAAGTTATATACTTTATTTAGAAATAAATTCCATTAAACATAAGCCAAATTCAAAATGAAGGAAAAAATTTTTAAATAAATAAATGTACACTCAAGCTACAATGTAAATTTCTCTTTCAGTATGTGTACATTCGATTCTAAATAAATATTAGCAAACTGAATTCATTACATATTATAAGTATTATAAACTATAGTTAAGAGGGATTTAGTCCTGATTCATAAATATTACTTAACATATGCAAATCAATATATGTGATACAAACCCTTAAAAAGCAGTGAATTCAAAAACAACAATCTCAAAAAATGTAGGAAAATTATTCACAGATCTGATCTTTACTTTTTTATAAACATATTTTAACAAATTCACTTTAAATAGAATGTAACTAAACATAATAAAAGCCATATATGAAAAACCCATGTCTAACATCAAGTTCAATGTTAACATACAGGAAGGTTTTCCTTTGGTCCAGTAATAAGAAATGTTAGCTCATTCTCACAAGTAGTAAATTACATTATTTCCTTCATCAATGTTTTCTATTTTCCATTATATATGTTTTCTCCTTATTTGTTAACTTCATTTCTATATATTCAATTCATATATATATAATTATATATATTATATTTGTAAACACGCTTCCTACACAAATACAACAGGCAGAAGGCAGTGGCAAGTCATACTCAAATTTCTGAATGAAAGAAAACTGTTATCTGAGATAAGTTATCAAGTAAGGCAATCCTTTAGAATAGAAGGAGATATAAATAACTTCCACAAAAGCAAATACTAAAAGAATTTAGCAAAAGAAAAAGAAATAATGAAAGATCTACTCTAAATAAAAAAGAAGCAGGATGCTATAGAAAGGAGAAAGCCATAATTAGAAAGGTATAACTACAATGTCTTACAATACAATAAACATGATGTTGTAAAAGAGAACATCAAAATTTTTAAGGCTCAGAGAGTGAAACAGAACAATACGGTGTATTTTCTTCTTGTTTCTGTTCTCTATAGGTGGGGTTAGAATTTGTATTCCTATCAGTTATAATAAAATTTATAGTAATGGGTCAATATACATACAAAACTGGGTAACCATAAGTCAAAATCTTACAATGAAGTAACAAAGCCAAAAAGAAACAAAGATAATAAAAGAAAACTTATCAAGCCACAAAAAGAAAATGAAACGAACAAAAAGGAAATACCAAATCAACTGGAAAATGAAGTTCAAAATGGAAATAAACACCAGCCTATCACAAATTATCACAAATGTTAATGGACTTAATGCTTCAATCAAAATTATATATTGTCAGATGGGATAATATAACAAGACCCTACATTAAAAACCATACAAGAGTCCCGCTTTAGTAAGAGGAACACACATTAATTGAAAGTCAGAAGATGGAAAAGTATATTCCATACAAATGGACATGACAAGAAAGCAGGACTAGCAGTACTGAGTTCACACAAAATAGACTTTATAACAAAAGGCCATAGAGAAATATAAACAAGGACATGATATAATGATTAAAGGAGCAATACAAAATGAGGGTATTAAACTCATTAAAATATATGCGTTTAATATATGAGCATCTAAATACATAAAGCAAATACTAATAGATAGATAGGAAGAAATGGATGGGAGCACAATCACAGTAGGAGACTATAACTCCCCATTACCATCACTAAACTGGTCTTTCTAAAAGAAAATTAATAAGGGAACAAAGATACAAATAGATATGATAAAATAATTGGAGTTGGTTGATATTTTCAAAACAGTACTTCTCCCCAAAACAGAATATACATTCTTTTCCAGTTCACATGGAGTATTTTCTAGAAAAGATTATTTACTCAGGCTCAGAATAAGCCTCAACAAATTTAAGAAGACAAAAATTACTTCAAGCGTTTTTTCTGAGTATAATATCATGAAACTTGAAATCCTTCACAGAAAAGCAGGGAGAAAAAATAACAGCACCCACATTAAACAACATGGTACTATAACAAAGGGGGGAGTTGTTGAAGTAAAAGAAGAAATTAAAATGAATCTTGAGAAATATGACAAAACAGTACACAATGTCTATGGAATACAGTTAAAGCAGGTTTAAGAGGGAAGTTCATACTGACAAAGCCCTCCTCAATGTAGAAGTACAATTTCAAATAAATAATCTAATGTTCTATGTAAATTAATCATGAAAAGAAGAGCAAACAAAACCCAAAGTCATCAGAAAGAGGGAAAATTAATGATCAAGGAGGAAAGAATTGAAATACAGATTTAAAAATAGAAAAAAAATTAATCAAATACTTTTTTTGAAATTTTAAACAAAATTGACAAATCTCTGGACAGGATCACTAACAACAAAAAAGAGAGAGAACACAAATGATATAAGAAATGAATATGGAGAAACTACAAAGAATACAACAAATTCACAAAATATCTTAAGGGATTACCATGAGCAACTGTATGGAAAAAAAATGGATAACCAGGAAGAAATGGAGATGTTTTTGGAAACATTCAGCCCACCAATATTGCATCAAGAAGAAATTAACCATTAGAACAGACAGATAACCAGAAATGGAATAGAATTATAAATAAAATAAAAATTCTCTGCAAACAAAATTCAGACCCAAATAGCTTCACTGGGGAATTTGACCAAACATACAAAGAAAAATCCATACCAGTCCTCCTCAAACTCTTCCAAAAGATTGATATGGAGAGAGTACTCCCAAACTCACACCATAAGGCCAAAATCAACCTGATACAAAAACCAAAGACACTACCCCAAAAAGAAAACTATAGGCCAATATCAATGATAAACATAGATGTAAAAGTCCTTAAGAAATTATTAACAAACAGAATCCAACATCATGTGAAAAAAAGATCATGCACCATGAACAAGTTAAGTTCATCCCAGGAACACAAGAATAGTTGAACATATGCAAATCAATCAATCAATTGTGATACACCATATCAATAAAAGAGAAGACAAGAACGATATGATCATCACAGTAGATGCAGAAAAAGCATTTGATAAAATTTAACATCTATTTGCAATAAAAGTTCTTATCACAGTGGGCATAGAGGGACCATTTATCAACATAATAATAGCTATTTATGACAGATATATGGCCAGCAATATACTCAATGGTGAAAAACTGAAACCCTTCCCACAGAAACCTGAGACAAGACAAGGATGTCCATTCTCACAATTTCAATTCAATATAGTCTTGGAATTCCTAGCCACAATGATCAGGCAAGGAAAATAAGTAAACTATAGAGAATGGAAAAGAACAGTTAAAATTGTCATGATATGCAGACATGACACTATACATAGAAAACTCTGAAGCTTCACAAAAAAATACTTAGGCTAAAAAAGGAAATGGGTAAGGTAGCCAGATTAATTTACAAAAACCAATTACATTTCTTTACACTACCATTGTATCAACAGGAAATCAAAGTACAGAAACAACCCCTTTTATAACTGCACCCTAAAGGATATAATGATTAAGAATAGCTCTAACCAAGGTGGTGAATGATTTATACATGGAGAAGAAGAAAACATTGATTAAGGAAATCAAGAAAGACTTGAACAATTGAAAAGATACCCAATGGTCTTGTAATGGAAGAAATAATACTGTTTAAATGGCCATACTGTCCAAGGCAATACATAGACTTAAACTGAGTTCCTATCAAATTATGAAAATCATTTCTTTTTAGGGCTGAAACAAATGATCATAAGATTTATATAGAATCTAAAAGATCCATAATTTCCAAAACAATTTTGAAGACAAATAAAGAGGCTGGGGCAATAACCCGCCTGTTCTCCCTACAGTATTGCAGAGCTACAATAATCAAAATGACATGATATTGGTACCGAAACAGGCATATGGTCCAATGGAACAGAATAGAGAGCCTATGAATAAATCTACAGGCCTATGTTCAATTAAAATTTTAAAGAGTAGCCAAGACTATGACAGAGAAAATATCATCTCTTCACCAACTGGTGTTGGGAAAAATGGATAGCAGCATCAGAGCAATGGAGTTAGAACAATCCTTCACCCAATACACAAGAATAAACTCAAAATGACTTGAAGACTTAAATGTAAAGCAAGACACACTAAATCTCCTAGAAGAAAACCTATGGAAAACACTCTGAGATAAATCTCAGCAATGATCTCCTTGAACAGCCTATCCAGGTAATGGATGTAAGAGCAAAATTAATAAATGGGACCTAATTAAACTTATAAGCTTTTGCACAACAAATGGAACCATAAACAAGACAAAATGACAACCTAGAGGATTAAAGAAAATATTTAGAAATGATGCAACTGACAAAGGCTAAATTTCCAAAATATAAAGACTTCATACAAACTAATAATAATAATAAAAAGAAACCCTATCTGAAAATGGGCCGAAGCCCTAAACAAGCAATTCTCCAATAGAGACATTCAAATGCCACACAGATTTATGAAAAAATAATTGCTCACTATCATTATCAGAGAAGGGCAATTCAAAAGTGTAATGAAGTATCACTTCACAATAGTCACAATGGCCATCATTCAAAAGTCAAAAAACAATAAATGCTGGGGAAGCTGTAGAGAAAGGAAACCCTCCTACACTGTTGGTAGGAATGAAGTTTGGTGTAGTCACTGTGGAATACAGGGTGGGGATTCCTCTAAAGTATAAAAATAGACTTAACATATGATCCAGCAATCCCACTTCTGAGTATATATCAAAGGGAACCTTATTTCAAAAAGACACCTGCACCCCAATGTTCTTAGCAGTGTTATATACAACAGCCAAGACATAGAAGCAACCTAATTGTCCAACAAGAGATGACAGTATACAGACGTTATGCATTATTTACACAATGGAATAATACTTTGCAATAAAAAATGATAAAACAATGACATTTGCAACAAAATGGATGTCCCCAAAAAGTGTCATTCTAATTGAAGTTAGCCAGAAAGAGAAAGAAAAATAACACAGGACATGACATATGTAGAACCTGAAAAAAATAATTTGCATGTGAACACTATGATTTCATCTGCAAAACTGAAACACACTTAAAGATCTACTTAATAATCTTATGGTTACTGCAGAAAGGGACTGGTTGAGGATATATTTGGGAGCTGTAGATTTCTAAATGTTATCCACTATATATATAAAAATAGATGTTTTCAAAGTTTCTTTTGTATGACACAGGGCAGTAAGTTAAATATCATGAAATAAAGTTTAATAGGCACAGAAATTTATGCATGTACGGGGACACTGTGCTATACACCACAGATTGATACATTGTAAATGGCATATTTCAAAGATAAATAAATGAATAAATATGTAAATAAATAAATAAATAAAGAAGTAAAAAATAATATTTAATAATAAAAGAAATACAATGATTCACACTACTTAACTTTACACATCAAGAAACTAGGAGAAAACAGAAAGAATAAAGAAGAAATTTGAATGAATGAAAGCAAGGCAAATAACAAGAGAAAAAATGAAAAGATAAAAATATTATACCTAAGTCTGTTTCCTTTCAACATAAAGTGGACAAAAGTTTATGTTGGCTAAGAAAATAAAGACTCAAATAAAAGTAGAAATAAAAGAGATGATATTGCCACTCATGTTGTAGAGATGCATAGCATGATAAGAAATTAACACTAGCCAACGATTTGAATGATCTAGAACAAAAGACATATACCCAGAAACACATGTCTTCCAATACTGAAGCAAGAAGTAATTAGAAAGCTAAATAAAGCAGAAGTGTGTATGAGTAAATCAGTAATCCAAAACTCCCAAACCAGGAATAATTAACAAGATGACTTTTCTGGTGAATTCTATCATACACTTGAAGAAAATTTTTCACCAATTCTTCCCCAAATCTATCAAGAATTTGAAGGGGGTGAAAGATTCCAAAGTTGTTTTATGATGCCAGCTTTATTTGCATAACCAATCTAGAAAGGACATTATACGCAAAATATAGAAGATTATGCCTGATGAATATATGTGCCAAAATTCTCAACAAAACACAAGCAAAATGAATTCAACAACACATTTAATGTATCATAAACATACGTGAGTAAAGGGATTTATCCCTGGGTTTAAGGATATTTCAAAATATTCAAATGAATAAAGGTGACATGCCACACTAATAGAATGAGTAAAAGAACTCACATAATCATCTCAATAGGTACAGAAATAGCCTTATATATAATGAAACATCCTTTTAAGATACTCCCAAAAAATTAAATTAACCCTCTCAGTGGCATGATATCATATACACACGAACACTGTGTGGACAGAAGCGAAGTAGTTCACTGTTTATTGATTCATAGAAAAAGGGTTTATATAGGACAGGCACAATGCCTCACATATCATTTAAGTTATAACAATGAAAATAATCTTAAACGATTTATGTCCCCATGCTCCTTAGTAATCACAGGATGTTAAATGATCAAGGATTGTTTTAAAGTTCATCACGGAACTTCATTAAGTAGGCGATCTCTTATCCAGCCGGCTGTGCCTGTCTTAGGTTGTTCTCCTCTAAGGATATTACCCAGCATAGGCTATCCAGCCATCCATACTGGATACTTTGAGCAGGTCATTTCTTATCCAGCCTGAATATGTGACATTCCTCACAGCTTGTTTATCAGTTCAGCCCATGGGCTTTTTCTCTAGAGCCTTCAGACAGGGGCCTACAAACCCAAGATCCCTTGACAGGAAAATGGATGAAGAAAATTTGATATACATATGCAATGTAACAATACTTTGCTTTCCTATCAACAGTGTCCATAGTGTTACTTTTTCTCCACAATCTCACCAACATGTATTTCTTTTCTTTTTGATGAGAGCCTTCTGACAAGTGTGAGGTCTTGTCTCATTTTTGGTTTATGACTTTCCTTATAATTTATAACTCTGAACATATTTTCATGTGTCATTTAGTCAACTGTATGTTTTCTACAAAAAATTGATTCAGATCTATCTATTCAGTTCATACGGATATTTTATTTAATTGTATTGTTTGGTCATTTTTGTTGTTGTTATGGTGTATGAATTTGCCATATATTTGCATATTAACACTTGATTGGAAAATATCACATGCAAATATATTCTTCTAATGTGTTAGTTGACTTTTCATTTTATTGATCATTTTTTTCTTTAGTGTAAATCTGTTTAGAGTGATACAATCATATTTTGTAAGTTTTGCTTCTGCTTCCTTTGCCAGAGGAGACATATGTAGAATCAAATTAAGTCCAATGTCAGAGTGTACTTCTTATATTTTACACTAGGATTCATTGTTTTCAGGTTTTATATTTTATATGCCCAGGAGTGGGATTGCTGTGTCATATGGTAGGTGTATTTTTATTATTGAATGAACTTCCATACTGTTTCCAATGTGGAAGCACCAATTTTCATTCCCACCAACAGCATTGAAGAGTCCCTTTTTGTCCACAACCTCCCGAGTATTTATTATTTGCAGACATTTTGATGACAGCCCTACTCAGTAATGTGAGTTAATACATTATTTTATTTTTGTCTTGCATTTGTATAATGATTAGCAATGTGAGCAAGTTTTTATGTTCCTGTTTGTCATCTGCGTGTCTCCTTTAGAGACATGCCTTCTGCTCATTTTCTGGCTGAGTTGTTTGTAGATTTTTGAAATGGAGTTGTATGAACGATGTGTGTATTTTAGAAATTAGCCTCTTGTAGATTGCATTATTTCCAAAAGTTTTCTCCTTTTTGGAAGTTCATCTTTACATATTGTTAACTTTGCTGTGTAGAACCTTTTAAGTTTAATTAGGACCTATTTGTTTATTTTGCTTTTATAGTTTTCAGCTTGGGAGAGTGACATAAGAAAATTTTGCTTCAATTTTTGTCTTGTTTTGCATATGTTAGTTTCCAGGAGTTATATTGTGTCATGTATTAGATTCAGATATTTAAAACATTTTGAGTTTATTTTTATACAGTGTGAGGGAGTGTTCTAATTTCATTGATTTACATGTAGCTGTTTAGCTTTCTCAACATCTCTTCCTGAAAGCTGTAATTAAGGCATTGTATATTTTTGTTTCCTTTGTCATAGATTAGTTGACCATAGGTGAGATGTTTTATTTCTGCCTCTGTGTTCTGTTCCAGTGATATAGATGTTTGTTTGTTTTCCAGTATTGTGCTGTTTTAATTACTGTTTTTGTAATATAGTCTGAGATAGGAGGGTTGTGGTTTATGCCTCCAAATTTGTTATTTTTCCTCATTGTTTCTTTTGCAGTTCTGGTTCTTTTGCAGATCCATACAAATCTTAGGACTGTTTTAATTTCTGTGGAAAATATCATGAACTTCGATCTGAATCACTTTATATATGTACACATCTTATGTAGTATGTATATTTTAACAATATTAATTCCTCTAAACTAAGACCTTGAGACTTCTTTCCATTTCTTTGCAACATCTTCAAATTTCTTTATCAGTTTCCTATTGATTGTATTACTTGGGTTTTTCATAGGTTTTATTTTTGATCTGATTTCATATGGGTTTTTTAAAATTATGGAATATTTCATTGTTAGTGTAAATAAATGTGACAGTTTTGTATATTAATCATGAATCATGCTACTTTGCTAAATGTCTTTATTAGTTTTAGTTGTTTTGTTGTGGAGAATCTTTAGGGTTCTCTCTATAGATTATCATGTCATTTAAAATAATAACAGTTTAACTTCATTCAATCCAACTTGAATAATTTTTTTCTTGTCCGATTGCTGTTGCTAGGACTTCCCATACTGTGTTTAATTGAAAGGGTAAGAGTGGGCATCGTTGCTTTATTCCTCAACTTGGCTTTCAGTTATTCACTTTTGCATATTGTGTTGTCTGTTGTTCTGTAATTAATGAGTTTAGTTATGTTGAGATATATTTCCTGAATCCTACTTTTGTAAGTGGTTTCTGTTTTTGTTGATCCTATTTTTCTTGTTGTTGGTGATGTTGCTGCTGTTTTAATGAATAAAAGTTGAAGTATGTGAAATGCTTTTTATCGATTTATTGGGATGAATACATCATTTTCCCTTTTTCTTTTGTTAATGTGCTGTATAAAACTGATTGACTTCATGCAATTTCAAACTCTCTTATGACCCAGGAATGAATTAAAGTGGATCACGTACTATGATTCATTTTAAATATTGCTGGATTTAGTTTTCTAATAATATTTTTTTTTGAATTTTTGCATCTATATCAACCAAAGTTATTGGCTTGAAATTCTCTTTGCTTGTACTTTGTTTGTTGGCTTTGCTTTCAGGGTGATGTAAGCTTTATAGAATTAATTTGTGAGTTTCCCAAATTTTCACAATTTTTGAATAGTTGAAGAATATAAGTTCTGCTTTGTATTTCTGTACAGTTCTCCACAGGAGCTGTTAAAATCTGCCCTAATATTGAACGAATTTTTTAAATGCAGATTCTATCTTTCTTCTAGAAATCAGTTTGTTCAAATTATTTGTTTCACCTTATTCCTGTCTATTTCTAGACATTTGTCTTTTTTTTTCTAAGTTGTCCAGTTTATTGCCATGTAAATGTTGACAAAATGTTCCCTTTTTTGTATATCTGAGGGAAGAATTGTTATTTCTCCACTTTTAATTCTGACTTTATTATTTTGGAGCATCTCTCTTTTCTTCATGATGCCCTTTTCTAGGGGTTTTTTGAATTTGCTTATCTTAAAAAGAAAACAATAACAAAATCTTTGGTTTTACTACTCTTCTGCATAGTTGTTTTTTCTCTATAATTTATATTTACACCTGTAATATTTAGGATCATGTTTTTTCTTTTTTTAACTTTTTAAATTGGTTTTTAATCATTTTACAAAGTTGTCTCAAATTCCATTTTAGAGCACAATTTTTTATGTACAACGAACATATATACATGTGTTGTCCCATTATTTCCCCTGTGAGCTGCCGTAAAATCTTTTGTATATTTCCCTGTGCTATATAGTACAATCCTATTTACCTATTCTACAATTTTTACCTCCCAGCCTATTCCCACACCACAACCCTTGGCAACCAACACTTTGTATTCTCTGCCTGCGAGTCAATTTCTGTTTTGTATTTATGCCTTTTTTGTTTGGTTTGGTTTTGCTTTTTGATTCCACACATGATCCATCTCATATGGTATTTTTCTTTCTGTTTCTGGCTAACTTCACTTAGACTGATTTTCTCCTGGACCATCCATGTTGCTGAAAATGGCATTATGTTGTCAGTTTATAAGAGTGACTACTATTCCATTGTATAAATATACCACCTCTTCTTTATCGAGTCAAATGTCGATGGACATTTATGCTGTTTCCATGTCTTGGCTATTGTAAATAATGCTGGATATGAACATTGGGGTGTAGGTGTCTTCCTGAAATTGGGTTCCTTCTGGATTTATTCCCAGGTGCGGGATTCTTGTGTTATATGGTAAGTCTATTCCAAGGCTTTTGAGGAATCTTCATCCTGTATTCCACAGTGGCTGCACCAAACTGCATTGCCACCAGCAGTGAAGGACGGTTCCCTTTATTCCACAGCCTCTCCAGCATTTGTCATTTGTGGATTTTTGAATGATGGCCATTCTGACTGGTGTGAGGTGATACCTCACTGTAGTTTTGATTTGCATTTCTCTGATAATCAGTGATATTGAGCATTTTCTGATGTGCCTTTTGATCATTTGTATGTCTTCCTTGGAGAATTGCTTGTTTAGGTCTTCTGCCCAATTTTGGATTGGGTTGTTTATTTTTTCTTATTCAGTTGGATGAGCTGCTTATATACTCTGGAGATCAAGCCTTTGACGGTTTCATATGCAAATTTTGTCCCATTCCGTAGGTTGTCTTTTTGTTTTACTACCAGTTCCTTTACTGTACAGAAGCTTGTATGTTTCATTAGGTCTCATTTATTTATTCTTGTTTTTTCTCTTCTACGAGAAAATTTTCCAGACATATGTGAGATAACGCTTTGCCTTTATCTTTCTCTTGGAGTTTTATTGTATCTTGTCTTATGTTTAAGTGATTTTTCTATTTTGAGTTTATATTTTTTGTATGGTGTTCTAGCTTCATTGGGAATGTTTTAGCTTTATTGAATTACATGCTGCTGTCCAGTTTTCCCAACACCAGTTGCTGAAGAGACTATCTCTATTCCATTGTAATTTCTTGCCTTCTTTGTCTCAGATTAATTGACCAAACTTTTGTGGGTTCATTTCTGGGCTCTCTATTCTGTTCCATCGACCTATATGTATGTTTTTCTACCAATAGTGTGCTGTCATGTTGTCATGTTGACTATAGCTCTATAGCATTATGTGAATCTTTTGTGTAAAGAAATGCCACTGATATTTGAAGCAAAATCTTGTAACCTACTACCTTGTTGAATTCTTTGATCAGCTGTAGTAAATTTTGTCTGGATCTTTAAGAGTTTTCTATATATGGTAACGAATTCTGTGCATATAGTGGGACTTCTACCTCTTCATTTCCAATTTTCATCACTTTTACTTCTCTCTCGTTTGATTGCTGTGGCTAGGGCTTCCAAGTCTATCTTGAGTAGGAGTCGTGATAGTGTGCATTCTTTTACTTTCCCAGATTTTAGTGGGAAGAATTTGACTTTCTCACCATTGAGTACTATACTGGCTGTAGGTTTGTTATCTATAGCTTTCATGATCTGAAGATATATTCCCTTTATGCCCAATTTGGTGAGAATTTTTATCATACATGGTTGTTGAATTTTATCAAATGCTTTTCCTGCATCAATTGAGATGATCATGTGTTTTTGGTTGTTTCTCTTGTTGATGTGCTGTATTACATTGAATGATTTCCATATGTTGAACCACCCCTGTGTCCCTGGCATGATGTATAATCTTTCTGTGTTGAATTCTATTTGTTACTATTTTGGTGAGGATATTGGCGTCTATATTCATCAGTGATATTGGCCTATAATCCTGATTTTGTTAGTGTATTTGCCTGGTTGTGGTATTGATGTTTCACAGAGTGACTTTGTGAATATTACTTCCTTTTCAATCGTCTGGAAGTGTTTGAGAAGGACAGGTATGAGTTCTTCTTTTATGTTTGGTAGAATTCCACAGTGAATCCGTCCGGTCCTGGACTGTTATTTGTAGGGAGGTTTTATACTGCTATTTTGATTTCATTTCTAGTGTTCTGCTTTTTCAAGGGATCAGTTATGTCTTGATTTAGTCTTGGTGGACAGTATGTTTCCAGAAACTTGTGCATCCCTTCTAGGTTTTACAGTTTGTTTCAATATACTTTTCATAATATTCTCGTATGATATTTTGTATTTCTAATTTTTTGTAGTAATTTTTACATTCTCCATTCTTATTTTGGTAATTTGTACTCTCTCACTTTTCTTCTTTTTGAGTTTGGCCAGAGGATTGTCGATTTTACTTACATTTTGGAAAAACCAGCTTTGAATTGGTTGATTTTTTCCTATGGTCTTTTTAATCTCTATTTTATTTATTTCCTCCCCAATATTTATGATTTCCTTCCTTCTGCTTCCTTTTGGGGTTTTTTGTTCTCCTTTTTCTTGTTCATTCTGCTGGTGGGTAAAATTGTTTATTTGTGATAGTTCTTCTTTTTTGAGCATGGCCTGTATCACTATAAACACCCCTCTCAGCACTGCTTTTGCTGTGTCCCATAAATTTTGTGGGGTTTTGCTTTAATTTTCTTTTGTCTCAAGCTAATTTTTCATTTCAACTTTGATTTCTTCATTGACCCATTGGTTTTTGAATAACATATTCTTTAATCCCCATGTTTTCCTATTGTTCTCCTTTGCTTCTCTTTTGTTGATTTCTAGCTTCATGGCATTGTGGTCAGTAAAGAAGCTTGAGGTAATTTCTATCTTCTTTGAAATGCTGAGGTTTCTTTCCTGCCCAAGTACATCATGAAACCTGGAAAATGTCCCACATGCACTTGAAAATAATGTATATCCTATTTTGTGGGGGGTGCAATGCTCTTAAAATATCCACCAAGTGTAATATTTGTGCTGTGTTATTTAACTTCTCTTTTGCCTAATTTATTTTCTGTCTCGATGATCTGTCCAGTGATGTTAATGCAGTTTTGAAATCTCCAAATATGAATCCCCCTTTGTATCTGTTAGCAATTATTTTATGTACTTAGTTGCTCCTGTATTTGGTGCATATGTATTAATGAGTGTTTTATCCTCATATTGTATCAATCCTTTAATCATTATAAAATGTCCTTATTTATCTTTCTTTATGGTCTTTGTTTTAAAGACTATTTTGTCTGAAATCAGTTCAGCAACACCTGCTTTTAGGCTTTTCAAATTATATGGAATACTCTTTTCCAACCTTTCACTCTCAATCTATATGTGTCCTTCTCTCTGAAGTGAGTCTCTTGCATGCAGCATATTGAAGGTTCTTGCTTTATTATCCAGCCTGCCACTCAATGAGTTTTGACTGGAGCATTTAGTCCATTAACATTTACAATAATTGATGATAGGCTTGTGTTTATAGCCAATTTCACCTTATCTTTGCAGTTCATTTGGTATTTCCTCTTTGTTCCTTTCATGTTCCTTTTATTGTTTGGTCATTTTCCTTTGTATTATCATGAATTTTATTTCGATTTTGTGACACCCTGGTAAGTTTTTGTCTTCTTGTTACCCTTTTTTATAAGTCCATTAGACCATTACTATAACTGATTTTATTAAACGGATAGTAAGATGATCTCAAACCCATCCTACCGAGAACAAAATATTTTAAATGGAAAGACCAAAAAAATAAATTCTCTATTTTCCTGCCTCCCTCTCCCACTCTCAATGATTTGCAAGTCTTGTTTTAAAATTTTGTGTTTATTTTATTTGTAATTCATGAATTATCACCTTTCCAGCTGTGAGTTTCACATTTCTGTTGCATCCTGCTGCTTTTCCTTTTAGAGAAGACATTTCAATAATTCTTTTAGCATGGGTCTAGTTTTGCTGAACTTTTGAACATTTTTCTTGTGTGTGAAATTCTTTATGTCTCCTTCTACCAAAAAGAATAGCCTTGCTGGTTTAAGTATCCTAGGGTATACAATTTTTTTCATTCAAGACTTTGAATATATTTTGCCACTCCCTTCTGGCCTGTAGTATTTGTGCAGTGAAATCAGCTGGGAGCCTTATGGGGATTCCCTTGAAACACACTCTTTGCTATTGTCTTGGTGTCTTTTGGATCATTTCGTTATCCTTTACTCTGGGAGTCTTAATTATATGTCTTGGTATGGGTGTATTTGGTTTCTTCCTGTTTGGGGCACTCAGAGCTTCCTGTATTGGATATCTGATTCCTTCTTTAAGTTTAGGAAGTTCTCAGTCATGATATCTACAAAAACCTTTGCAATCCACTTTGATATTTCTTCCCCTTCTGTGACATTTATCATGCCAAGTTTGGCATGATTTTACTATCCCATAGGTTCCTTATGGTTTTCTAATTTGTTTCTTGTTGTTTCTCTTGTAGCTCTACTGATTGGCTGCTTTTTATTGTCCTGTCTTATAAGTCACTAATTCGTTCCTCTGCACTATATTGTCAGCATTGCTACACCTTTAAATCATTCCTCATCTCAGTCAACGGGTTCTATTCTACCAGGCTCTTCCTTATAGCTTCCATTTCATTTTTGACATATTTTATATCTCTAAACACTATCTCTTTTATTTCCTTCAGTACTTAGATCACTGCGTTTTTGTAATCTGCATCTAGTAGGATTTCGATGTCTATTTCACTGATCATTCTTTCAGGGGATTTCTCTTGTTCTTCTAATTGGGAATGGCTTCTCTGCTTCTTCAAATTTCTACTACCTCTCTGGCACTGTGGTTTATGGAGTATCAGTTATATACTGTTGTCCTAAAGGAGTATATGTACCTAATGCCTATGTAGTAATACAACTTAGAAAATAGAAAAAAAGAGAGAGAGGTAAAGAATATTAAAGAAGGGAGAAATAAAGCTTTGAAGGCATTGTAAAATGAATAATATTAAAGAAAGTTGAAGCAGAGTTTTGAAAAATAATAATAGTAAAATTATTTTTAAAAATTTCAAAGGGATTAAAATGGGGTATATATAATTGAATAAGAAGTAAAAATTAAGAGGGTAATAGAAAATGGAACTGGTAAAAACAGATTAAAACAAGGGGGTTGTCTGTGTCCTGCTGGAGAGTGTGTATTTTAATGTGAATTCTTTCTGTATTCATCCTGTTTTGGAATCTCAGCTTGCTGTTTCCAGAGGCCCTCCATTGGAGCCCTCATCTGTGCTGCTCCCAGGGCATGTTGTCAAGCAGATCGCTCCTACACCCTACACTGGTTCAGGTGCAGCTCTCTTTACTCTGGGCTGGCTTGTCACTTCCCTGCCGATGCTGCAGTCAGATGTTGCAGACTGACCAGGCAGGATTGGGCATCATGCCCTCTCCCAGCACCATGGTCAAGGGCTGCATTCCAGCTCAAATTTGAGGGTACACCCACCCCTTCAGGTTGCAGATCATTCTGCTGCTCTGTGCCACTGTACGCTCTGCATCAGGTTTGCACACCAGAAGTGGGCTCAGGTAAGACTGAGGAACAGCCCTGTCCCTGGTCTGGGCCAAAATCCAGCTCCTTGTTTGTCTTGGCAGACAAGATATCTGAGGAACCAAGGCAGTAGGATCATATTTGCCTCATGCTGTCAACAAGTCTCAGTCTGGCCCTTCATGCTGCCAAGTCCTTAGGTGTAGATGTAGGTTTTTCCTCCACTGCCGACTGGGTACAAAGCACCAGAGGCTATGGTGGCTGTGTCTGAGCCCAGCTCTCTTCACCTAGAAACTTCTGTGGATTTTCAGAGATGCGAATTGCACCCTTCCCCGCACAGGGCACATTTGCCCTGTTGCTTTATGAAGGGCCCAGGTTGTTCTGTGCTATTCACCCATAGCAATGGCACAAAGCCCACTCCATTGTCCTGGGTCGCCACAGTGCAGCCATTTCCCATCTACCACCCTGCTCGGGCAGCATGGCCCTGCCCCTAGCTTCTGGGGTTTTTCATCTGGGTGTCACAGGGATTCTCTGTGCCTGTTTATCTTAGTTCTGTCAGTCAACTTATACTCTATACAGGTCCATGCCTAGGAGGCTCCCCCTCCAACCTACTGATCTCTGAGTTGGAGAGGGGAGACACTGTGAATGAGCATCAGCCCTTCTATGATGCTCTCTCCCCGTGGGACCTGTCCCATTCTGTTTTGACTTTTCTCCCACCAGATTTTTCACATAGTTATCTATTGAAGAGGACGATGTTCTGTCAGAGTTCTGCAGGTTCTCTGGTTAACTGAGTGGTTCTGTGGATGTGACACTTAGTGCATTTGTGTGAAAGGGTGAGCTACGAGCATCTTTCTTCT
This sequence comes from Vicugna pacos, assembly GCF_048564905.1. Classification (NCBI taxonomy): domain Eukaryota; kingdom Metazoa; phylum Chordata; class Mammalia; order Artiodactyla; family Camelidae; genus Vicugna; species Vicugna pacos. The sequence goes on from NW_027328738.1 coordinate 6,263,610, forward strand.
CCACCATCTTTGCATCCCCGACAGAAAGTCTCACTTTATGGTGGAAGATAAACATAGTCTGGAAAAAATGGAAAAGATATTCCATGGAAATGACAAGAAAGTGCAGATTGCAATGCTCAACTCATTCAAAATATGTTTTAAAATAAGGGCCAAAATGAAAAAAATATGAGATTATATAAAGAAAAATAGATAAAATAAGGGTATTAAACTCATTAAAATATATATGGACCCAACACCATAGATACTAAGTATAAAAAGAAATTTTAGTAGACATGAAAGAATTAATTCATTATGAAACAATAATAGTAGATGAGTTGAACACCTCACTATTCTGATGGTCAGATCATCCAGAAAGAATATCTGTAAGGAAACAGAGGTCTTAACAGCATATTAGATAATTTGAACCTAAGTGAGCTATTGGACTCTGCATCAGAAAAGCAGAACACATAAACTATTCAAGTGTGTACAGGATGTTATCTAAGGAATTAACCACATATTATGTCATGAAATGAGCCTCAGGGACTTTAAGCAAATATAGATTACAGCAAATATTTTTCCATACACAAAAGTATGATACTGTGCATCAACACTACAAAGAAGAATAGGAAAATCACAAACATGAAGTCAAACCACATCCTTTAAAAAATAAAATAAAAATGTCAATGATGAAATCAAAGAGGTGATGAAATCAGACAGGTAATAAAATCATACCTGGAGACAAATTACAATGAAAACACACTTTCATAACACATATCGGATGCAGCAAACACAAATCTAAGAGGGAAGATGAGAACAAATCATGTATTCTACAAGGAACAAGAAAAACGTCATACAAAGGACAAAGCATACCACAAAAAAAACAAGAAATAAGAATAAACAAAACCCAATGGCAGTAGGATGAGATATCTTTAATAATTATGTTGAAAATAAATAAAATAAAATTTGAAAAATAAATTAAAAATCAAAAAATCAACAGCTTTAATTTTTCTTAAAAATATTAACAAACAGGTAAGCATTTAGCCAGGCTTATCAAGAAATACAGAGACTTGACCCTAACAAAATAAGAAATTAAACAGTAAAAATAACATCTGATATTACAGAAATACAAAAAATGATTATGAAAGCAGTATGAGCTATTACATGACAACAAATTGGATGACCTAAAAGAAATGGACAAATTTCTAGAAATGTACAGCCTGACCACAATGAATAAAAAGAATACTGAGAACTTGAAAAGAGCAATCGGTATAAGTAAAGTAACATCTATAATTTAAAAAAAAAACCCTTGAACAAAATGCCTGGATGCCTTCACTAAAACCTCTTTACCCCCAAGTATTTTAAAAAATGATGGAGGAAGGAAAATTCCCAAAGTTATTCTATGAGGCCACCATTACCCTGATAACAAAATCAGTCAAAACACTAACAAAAAAGAATGAAAATGAATATCCAATATCCTTGATTAATATACACTCAAAAATCCTTGAAATACAGCAACAAATGAATCCAGCAATACATAGAAAGGATTATACATGATGATCATTTGGATTCCTTTCAGAGTCACTAGGATGATTCAACATACACAAGTCAATCAGCGTGACACATATCTAACAAAGGAAGGACAAAACTCACAAGATGCTGTCAATACATAAAGAAAAAACATATGACAAAATTCAACATACATTTATCATCAGAAATCTCATGAAAGTGAGTACAATGGGAACATCTCTCAACATACTAAAGGCCATTTATAACAATTTATAATACTCAGGGGAAAGCTGAAAGCATTCTGGGTAAATTCGGAAACAGGAAAAGGATTCCTACTCTCAGCACTTGTGTTCAATAGTAATAGAAGAAAATAAAAGAAAAAGAAAAAGAAGTAAAAGAAATGCAAAATGGAAAGAAAGAGGCAAAATTGTCACCAGTACTGATGGTATAACAATCCACAAAGAGAGTCCTTAGGGCTCCACACTGACTATTATGAACAATAAATAATTTCATCAAGGGAGCAGGGTAAAAGTTTAATGTAAAGTAGTCTCGCATTTCAACACATTAAACATGAGATACCATATAATTGACCTTGAAAGCAATAATATTTAAAACACTATACCCCGAATAACTTGGAATAAAGTAACCACATATGTGAAAGATCAACACACTGAAAATTATAAAACATTGACTAAGAGATTAAAAATGACTCAAAGAAATGGAAAGATGTCTTGTGCTCTTGGATTGAAAGAGTTAATATTGCGAACATGGCCGAGCTACACAAAGAAACATACAGATTTAGTGCAATTCCTGTTACGAAGCTGTAGTATTTTCCACAGAACCAGAAAATAAATAAGTTTTACGTGAAACCATTAAAAATTGCCAAAATGATCTTGAGTAAAAACAACAAATCTGGAGGTATAACCCTCCCAGATACCTTACTATACTACAAACCTACAGTAATAAATACAGCATGGCATTTGCACAGAGATATAATCAATAAAATCAGATAGAGAGCCTAGAAATAATTCCACACACCTATGAGCAATGAATCTATGATATAAGAGGCAAGAGTACACAATGGAGAAATGACAGTCTAGTCAATGGATCGTGTTTGGAAAGCTGGATATCTACATGTAAAACATTGAAATGAGAGCATTCCCTGACATCATATACAAAAATAAACTCCAAGTGAATTAAAGACCTAAATGTAAGACCTGATACTATAAAACTGCTTGAAGGGAATATAGGTGATACCCTATTGTATATATATCATAGGAATATTTTATTATTTCAGTCTCCTTAGGCAAAAGAATCAAAGCAAAAATAAGCAAGTGGGACCTAAACAAACTTGAAAATTTCTGCACAGCTAAGGACACTATACATGAAATGTAAACACTGCCTGTGTAATTGGAGAACATATTTGCAAGCAATGCAAGTGACCAGGGGTTAATAGATGTAGGTTAATACATATAACATGGATTTATGTTACACAACTCAATGTGAAAAAAAAATCCAATCAAAAACAAAAGCAGAGTACCTGAGTAAATATTTTTCCAAAGAAAACATTCAGATGAGTAACAGGCAAATGATAAAATTTCACAACATTATTAACTATTAGGTAATTGCAAATTAAAACCACAATGAGATATCACTTCACACTGGTCAAATGACTATTATCAAAAATTCTACAAATAGTAAGAGTTGGAGACAATGTGGAGGTAAGAAATCTCTTGTATACTTTCGGTATTAATGGAAATTGGTAGACCTTCTAAGGAAAACACTATTCAGATTTGTTTAACAACTTAAAAGTTAACTACCATATGAAACAGTAATAACTCTCCTCGGAAAAATCTGGGGAAGACACCATAAATTGAGAAGAACCAATGTTCAAAACAGCACTGTTAATAATATGCAAGACAGGGAAGCAATCCAAGAGTCCACAGAAGACTATGGACTTAAGAAGAAATGATGTTTCTATTAATATGCAATGGAATATTACTCAGACATGAAAAAGTATAACACATTGCTATTTCAGCATCACGAAAGGACCTAGTAAATATTGTGCTTAGTGAAGTAACTTAGACAAAGACAAAAGTATATAATATAATTTATATGTGGAATCTAAAGAATAACATATCTGTGTACATCTATGTATAGCTATCTATTGATAGCTGACAGATAAATAGATAGAAGGATAGATACATACATACATGATAGATAGATAGATAGATAGATAGATAGATAGATAGATAGATAGATAGATAGAGACATGATGGAGTGGTAAAGAGATTAGGTAGGGAAGACTTAAGCAGACACAAAGATACGGGAAAAAATTTATGTTTACCAAAGTGGAAGGGAAAGAGAATTTAAAGGTAGAACATTGACAGATAGAAAGTAGTATTTATTAAGTAGTGAAGCAACAAGGATAATCTGTATAGATTAGGGAACTATACACAATAGCTTAAAATAATTGTATGTTACAATTATTGAAATATTTCATAATGCAATATAATTTACAAAGTGGTTAGAATATCTAAGTTGTACATCTGAAACTGCACAATATTATACATCTACTGTACTTCAATTAAAAATAAAACATATCATGTATAATTTAGTCGTTTTTACACTGATAGCATATTTCTTTAATATTATTTTACTTTACTCTTTACTTTTTAGGATTACTCTTTCAAATTATTTCTTTTACTCTTGTGAACATACCAGTTTGAAGTATCTATATTTATTGCCCCTGATTTCCTATTTTTCTCTCTTTTATCCATATAGTATAGTAGCATTTAAGAACATACCCAAAGAAACAGTTGCAACTTTCTCGTGGTCTCTCCTTAGCATTTTGGTCAATGTTTTGCATATTATTGCCACTTTATATTTCTTAGAAGACTTCTTTTCTACACCTCTTATAAGGTGTCTCGGTTTTGTTTTTTCATCTCATTCAGCGTTTGTTTGTCTGTTAAAGTCTTTACTTCCACTTTATATCTAAGTGATAACTGTGTAAGTATTATTGGGTGAGTGATTTCTTGTTTCAGTAGTTTGAAAATACAATTTTATTTACCCTAGGCGTATGTTTTCTGCTCAGAAATCTGCTGATAGCCTAATGGGGGTTCCTTTTGAGATTATCATAATTTTTTTTTGGCTGCCTTTAAAATTTTACTCTGTCATTGTCCTGTCAATTTGCACATGACTTATCTTGAAGGAGGTCCCTTTGTCTTAAATTTATTGGTGTTTTGTTGGCTCACGGACTTGTATAACAGTTCCTTACACAGGATCGGGAAGTTATTAACTATTACTTCTTTAAATAAACCATCAGCTGCCTTCTAACTGTCTTCTCCCTCCAGGATTCCACTGTAAAGTGCAGTTCCTGAGGAAGTCTGATGGCTACTGTAGAATTTCCCCACTTTTTAATATCTTGAATCTCTGCCCTCTCCTATCATTTCTAGTTTTGTATTGCTGAGTTTGCTAATCTCTCTTCCACAAAGACACTCTAGTTCCAATGCATTCTGTTGCATTATTCATCTCATTTATTAAATTCTCCTGGTCCTCCAATAATGTTTGGTTATTTTATAGTTTCAGTCTCTTTGGTAATGTATTCCTTCTCATCATTTCATTTATTCTTCATCTCTCTAATCTGCTTTCTTTGTTTTGTTTCTTGTATTGAGCTTCTGTATGACACCTATTTGAATTCTCTATTAGTTATCTGTCAATACACCATGACTTTAAGTTTGTCTGCTGCAGGGTTGACATTGTGTGTTTGTGTGTGTGCAGGTGCATGTGCGTGTGTGTCTGTGTCTGTCTCGGTGTCTGTGTGTGTGTATCTGTGTGTGTGTGTGCCCTATAATGTTACTGTGATTGATCATGATCTTGATAAATTATTGCTCTGATGATACTAAATAACAGATTTGAAGTTGGAGTCGTTGTTTTTGTTTTCTGGTAGCTTGCAATATTACACAATTTTTGGTTTTACTTACCTGAGCTACCTCTGATAATATTTCAAAATGGCACTTTCCAGTCGCTACTGTCTGGATAAAAGATGTGATTTCATTGTCACTTCTTAGACTTCTCTGGTAATTAATGCCACTGTTGTCACTGGGGCTTAGAACTCTACTTTTATCTGATATCCCATGAGAATCAGTGTACACATTGAAAAAAAGTGTAAAGACAGGTGGGTATTTGGAATCAGGCAAGTGCCTTTGCCATGTCCAGTGTTGCAAGGTATCTTGTCTCCACCACTGTTAATGGGGAATAAGGGCATTTTCATGAATGTCTGAGTGTATGAAGGGTGGAATTTCTGTCTCCATTTTGGCTCCCTCCTAGTTACCTGTGATCATGGGTACTGGTGCAGTTGGAGGCCGAAGCTGTGTGAACCACTGATACCCTGTTTCTACTGCATTCTCTGAACTTGTGGACTCAGATCTCTTATTCAGGGGGCCTTGGTTGCAGACACCAACTCTGCTCTTCCCTCATTTCAGCCTCCTTTGTGTGTTTAACCCACCGGACTTTACCTGTTCACATGCGTTCTGGAGTATTGTTTTGTGTTGTAGTTATTTTTGTTCAGATGTGAAAGTTTCACTGACTGTAGATGTATGGGGAGAGACAAAAAGATTTTAAACTTATATCACTTTTAAATATATACTTTTTCAATAAAAAGCTTAAATTCTACTAAGGACCTTATAAGAACACTAAAGAAAGTGAAAAAATCACCTCCCTTAATATCATAGTACTACAAAATATTTTGATTTTCCTGGGTTCTTTTCTTCAATGTTTTTGCCACATACACGCACATTTTACTAAAATATATCCCTATAATCTCTTTAAAATCAATTAAATTATTAAAATATTTCTCTATGCTGTAAATATAGCACTGTTGGTTCTCTAATTTATTACAAGTAGCTTGCACATTTCTGTCTTCTCCATCCTTCTTCCCTTTCCCCACTGGAAACCAGTTCTTGGTACAGTACACATATACATGTGATTGTTTTTCTGTTTGTTTTATGATTATTTCTCTTATATCTTTATTTCCCTCATTTAAGTGACAACATAGAGTGTTTTTCTCTGTATGACATATTTTCCTATGTGCAACACTCTCTGGGTCCAGTCACATTGTTCCAAATGGCAGAATTTTATTTTTTAATATAAAATGACTAAGTATTTATTATGTTATCTATATCTCACATCTATTTCAGCCAGTCATCTGTTGATGGGCAGTTGATTTGTGCTTCTATCCTTGGCTACTATAAATGATGATGTTAAGAACATTGGGGTAATATATTTTTAAGTTAATCTTTACATTTTTTTCAGATTTATACCAAAAACTGGAATTGCTGCAACATATAATGCTTCTATTTCTAGTTTTCTGGGCACTGTCCACACTTTTATAATAGTGGATACATCAATCTATGTTTCCACCAATAGTGTACGTGGGATCCCACTTATCAACATTTTTATTAATGTTTGTCATTTGTAGACTTTTTGTTAATAGCCATTTTGGTTGCTGTAAGATTATATTTCATTGTTATATGTTTTCCTAATGAATAGCAAATTTATGTTTCTTTCTATGTGCATGAATACCACACACATGTCATTTTTCAAAAGTTTCCATGAAGATTCTTCAACTGTTTTTAATTTGGGGTCTTTAATTTTTAAATATTGAGTCTAATATGTTATATATATATTATGGATATTAACATCCTGTTGGTCTCATTGTCTGAAATTTTTCCTTCTCTTCTGTCTGTTATCATATGTCTTGTTGAAGGTTTCCTTTGCTCTGCAAAAGGTTTTGCACTTCACACTTATACAAGAAATAGAATCCCTGTATGGCATAGTACATCTATTTTTTCCTCAGTAAACTAAAAACTGTAATTGTTAGTTTTCCTTTTTTTTAATTTGGAGATAGATCAAAAATAATGATTGCTATGATTTATCTCAAAGTCAGTTCTGCTCCTGTTCTTGGTCAGAAATTGTATAGTTTCAGGCTTTACATTTAGGAAATTAATCCATTTTTATCTCATTTTTTATACTATGGAAGGAAGTGCTTTTACAACTTCCATAGTAACAAAACAACTGTCTTGTTTTGTCAGAACTAGTTGCTGAAGAGACTGTCTGTTTTCATTGTACACTCTTGCCTCCTTCTTTGTTGACTAATTGACCACATGTGTGTGGGTTTATTTTTGGACTCTTCATTTTGTTCCATTGATCTATGTGCTTCTATAAGTGCCATATTTTTATGTATTGATTACTGTAGCTTTGTAGTATGTTCTAAACTCAGGGATGGTAATACCCACAGCTTTTTACATTTTTCAAAATAATTTTAGAAAATTTGGGTCTTTCAGATATATGTATAAATTTTATAATTTTTCTCCTTGTTTTGTGAAGAAACTTAAGGATTTTGTGAAAATAGAAATTTACTGAAAGAAAAAACCTGAGAAAAATAATAAAGTTTGGAGGATAAATCATACAGTATTAACAACAAATGGATTACTGTATAAAGCATAGAAAAAATATATAAAGAGAAATGACAACAAAAACCAAATCCATGGAGTATAACAAAAGCAATATTAATAGGGGTGCTTATAGCAAAATAATCCCAGTTATACAAATAGGAAACATCTCTCTCTTATAATATATCCTTACTGCCCAAAGACATAGCAAAATAATTAAAAAAACTTGATAGTAGAAGGAAAGACATCTGAAAGGACAGAACATAAATAAAATAAGTATTAAAAATATAAACATTTAATCAAAATAAGAATGGCTTTTGAAAGATAAGTAAAGTTGATAAACTTTAACCAGACTCATGAACAAAATAGAGAGTTACAGATTAATAAGCTCAGAAATAAATGAGAAATTAAAGCTTATATCAGAGAAATACAAAGCATCATAAGATGATACAACAAATTATATGCCAATCAAATGGTAACCCTAGAATAAAAGGACCAATTTTTAGAAAGACTTAATCCCCATAATGGAATGAGAAAGAAAATATGAACAGATTATCACTAATAATATTGAATAAGTATTTAAAAAAAAACTCCCAAGAAACAAAATTCCAGGACTATATAGCTTCACAGGTGATTTCTGCAAAACATTAAGAGAAGAGCTATCACCTCTACTTCTCAGAGAATACCAAAAATTTATAGAGGAAGGGAGACTTTCTACCCCACATTTCTGTATCACATTACTACTAGAACTGGAAAAAATACCTCAAAAAATTACAGGTTAAATACTACTGATAAGCATAGATGCAGAACTAACCACTAAATTGTTAGCAAATCCAACAATACATTAAGATGATTTTACATTATGATTAAGTATATTTCATTCCAGGGATGCAAAAGTGATTCAATACCCACAAATTAATCAGTATGATACACCACACAAACAACCTGAAGAATAAAAATTATATGGTCATTTCAATAGAGTCATAAAATATTTTGACATATTCAGGATCTATTTATGAATGTATTGCTCTTCAAAGTGGGTATGAGGAAACATACCTAAACACAGTTAAGGTCATATATGACAAGAACTCTGCTAACGTGATGCACACTGATTAAAAGCTGAAAGCATCTCCAATAAGAGCAGGAAGAAGACAAGAATGCTCAATCTTACCACTGTTATTCAGTATAGTATGGAAATTCTAGCCATAGCTATCCAAAACAGAATTAAATAAAATATAGCTAATTAAGAAAAGGAGTAAAATTATCTGTTTGCAGATGACATACTTTAAACAGAAATCCTGAAAATGGTGCCACAAAACTACTAGGGCTTATCAATGCATTTGGTAAAATTTTTGAATGTAAAATTAACATACAGAAATCTTGCATTTCTACACACTAACAACAAGTTAACAGATCGAGAAAGTGAGGGAACTGTCACATTTACAGTTCTATTACAAAAAATAAATCAATAAATGTATCCAACCAAGGAGGTAAAAGACCTGTACTCAGAAAACTATGAAATATTTATAAGAGAAATCGAAGATAAAGCAAATATATGAAAGTGTATACTGTGTTCGTAGATGGGAAAAAAATATTGTTTAAATGACAGTATTAGCCAACAAAATACACAAATTAAATACAGTGCCTATCAAAATACCAAGGGCATTTTCAGACACTTACAATAAATAATACTAAAATTTACATGTAAACAAAAAAAGATGAAATCACTAAAAACAAAAGGAAAGAAAACAAACTAAAAACACAAAAAACTAATACAGAACAAAGAGGATGTATCACTGTCCCTGATTTTAAACTATAATACAAAGCTACTGTATTAAAAAGAATATGGTAGTGGCTCAGAAGGTACAGAATAATGGAACACATCAGAATGCCTGAATATGAAATCAGACAGTTATGGTCATTTAGCCCAGTACAAAAAATGAATATACAGTGGGGGAAAGGTAAATACCAGGCACATGAAACCGATCAACATCACGAACCATCAGAACAATGCAAGTCTAAAACACAATGAGACTTTATGTCACTCCTGTCAGAATGACTATTATCAAAAAGATAACAAACATAACTGTTGGTTAGGATGTAAGGAAAACCACCCTGATGCACTGCTGGAGTGAATGTAAATATGTGATGCCACTGTGGAAAACAACATGGAACTTTATATAAAAATTAAACATGAAATGTAATCCAAAATATACATTTTGGGATACTTATTACAAGAAAATAAAAACACTAATTAGAAAATATAAATTCAAACCTATATTCACTGCAGCATTATCCACAATAGACAGGATATAGAAGCAAATTAATTGCTCATCAATAGATGATGGATAAAGAAGATGTGTCTTTATAGAATATATATCTATCCATCTTAAGTACAGAGTAATCTATATATATATATATACACACACACACTTTATATATATATGCACTATATATATATATATATATATATGCAAAATCACACATAAAAATTCAATGGGTTATTACTCAGCTCGAAATAGAATAAGTTCTTGCCATTTGCAACAAAGGGAAGACCGAGAGGGAAATATGCTAAGTGAAATAAGTCTAAAATTGAATGAGAAATGCCGAATGATTTTCTCATGTTTGGAATTTAAAACAAATGAACATAACAACACAGAAAATGAATTATTGATATAGAAAGAAACAGGTTGTTCACAAGAAGGAGGGAAATGGTGTGAGGAAAAGAAAAAGTTGAGGAAATTAAGAGGAAATTACATGACACTTGTAAATAATATCACTATTTCTTGTCTTCAGGGACAAGAAATGTACTGAATGGGGAATAGCCAATAAGTATTAAATATCTTTAAATAGCAACATATCATAACCAGAAATAACCTGGTGAACAGTTTGAAATATATTAAAAACGGCAAACAGTATGTTGTGTAAGAGAAACAAACAGTGCTATAGATAAATCTACACTTCAAAAACAAAAAAACATACATATAGAAAAAAATTAGATTCGTAGTTAACAGAGGCAGGGGTTGGTAAAGGAGAATTTGATTAATGCACTCAAAAGGTACAAACATCCAGCCGTAAAATAATCGTGTTCTAGAGATGCCCCATAGTAACATGAAAATTAAAATTAATACTGTTTTATGTTCTATATCAATGTTGTTAAGAGAGTAGACCATAATGTTTCTCATCACAACCAAAAGACAAATTGAATTTCTTTGCAATTTTATCTAAATGAGATAATGAATTCTCCCTAAAGTTGCTATGATATTTATTTCATGATACTTGTAAATAATATCACTATCCTGTGCACCTAAACTTACACAATGTTTTATGCCAATTATATTTAAATAAAATCAGAAGAAAAAGTGGAAATCAATTGTTACTTTTTCCCATGTCATTTCTAATGATTTCTTTGCAGCAAGAAACTTTATTCATGATATACTTATCCTGGGAAAAGATACTAATCAGTAAGTGCTTCTAATAAATTTTACATAAAGATACTAATAAAATTAGTGTTTTACCATGCCTTAAACTTTCTTCAAGTTAACAGCCCACTGGTTCTGTAGGCAACAAAATTTCACTTTGGGTATTCATCTGAGATTAGGGAATGGATACAAATTTCAAACTGGCTGCTCTTACTGTGAGTGATAAATTTCACTGTCTCAGACAGAAAGTCTCATTTCCACGAGAGCATCTCTAAGAAATGAACATGCTAGGTTGCTAAAAATCTCAGAATGTTAAAATATCAGAACTCCTACAATTCTTAACTGTTTTGCAATGGGAATGCAATACTGACAAAGACTTAATTTTGGATAACAATGTGCTGTTTTCTCATGTTTGCATTATGGGATGTGAAGATAATCCCTCAGATCCACAACAAATTTTATCGCTCAATTGCTGGGCATAGAACTGTAAAGGTTCTGCATTTTTAGGACTGAGGACTGCTTTCAAAATGATGACTAAGCTCACTCTAATCCAGGTAGTCCAAAGAAAGAAATGTTATTTCAATTTGTAGCTTAAAGGGAATAAATCAGCGGTTCAGTCTCTATATATTAGTCAAGGTGTGTTCAAAGACAAATTAAGTTTTGTCATCAATGATAATTAAAAGAAAAAAATTAGACATAAGCTTAAATTAAAAAGGAGACACAGTCCTGTGCTGGTCTCTGGGGACTGGAGAATGTATAAGCCTCTGTCCAATACAAGGGTTCAGTGGCTTGGCCCTAGCATTGGCTTGTGATTCAATGAACAGGTAACAACTAGTATAATTGGAGAAATATAATCTTCCTATCCCTGATCGGAAGAAAATCTGGTGGATCAATGAACCTCTTATTTCACAGAGATTCTGCCAGATGCGGAGGAATATTTCACTGATGACTCAAATAAGACAAACTTAGTTACAGCTTAACAATACATCTTCACATACACACACAGTGGAAGACAGATTTATAGTATTTAGTGGGAAGAAATCATTGGGCTGAGCTCAGAGAATAGGTTTCAAATACCAGCCAACTTTTGTACTTTTGCCAGTAGTCTAGATTTTCCCAGGTAGAAAATTAGAGATGGACAAACAATATTCTTCTTTAGGATTTCTAATTTTTAAAGTAAACTGTAGCTTTTGAATTATCAGTATAGAAACTTGTTATGATGATCACAGTAAGACCCACTGTGTGATAATAGAGCTGGAAACTAGCTGCTGAACCAGCACTTCAGAACCCCAGACTGCTAATGTAAGCAAAAAAATATTCGCCATCATAGTTCAGCTGACAAACTTAAAAGCTCAATGTTTCAGTTTTAGGAAGAACCACTGCTGTCCAGACACAGAACTCCTGCTGCAAGTGGGCCCTTTTCTTCTCTTGTTAAAGGTCATATTGGTGGGATGTTGCTAGAGATTACCCTGGTCCATTTGCCCATTCTCTAGATTATCAAAGTCTTTTTCACAAATGGTGACACATTTTCAGGACTCAATGTTGCCATTCCAGTCTTATCAGCTGACACTGACTGCATGATTGTGAGCAGAAGCCTTAGGCTCCCTGACCTTGCCTACTATTTTCCAGCATTTCAGGGCATTTCATATTCTGAAAATGCTTCAAATTTTAATTTAGATTAATGGCAAATATTAAAAGTCTTCCATGAATATTTATATTTCCTTATATCTGCAGAAATTTGGTATTTTTGCAGTTGGACAAATTTTTAATTCTACCACCCTCACCTATTTTTAGTCCACACATTTTAGATTGCAATTTGGTTACTGAATACGACCACCCCAACCAAGGGTCTAGTACCTCTTAGATACTTACTGTGTGAAGGTTAGAAAGGACATAATTTATGTGGGGTGTATAATCCTGCAGTAAATGTTTTTAATAACACTGTCTTTTCTGGACAAAGCTCTGATTCTAAGAAAAAAATTAATTAGAAGGCAGTATATTTATTGGTAAGTGGAAGAGTATCAGCTATTTTGGTACGGGTGGGTGATGAAGAGACAGGAAAAATAATCCAGCAAATGAGAATGGAATGCTTTAGGACCCTGAAGGCATAAATTAAGAAGAAAATAATACTTTGTCTTCTGTACCTTCCTCAAATTACTGTCTTCAGTGACTAGTATCTCGGCAATGAAAATAGATAGTTTGTGGTGAAGAGTAAAGACCATAACGAAATAGTTTGAAAACCAAAAGAGTTTTGTTGTTTCAGGAAAGTAGATTTTGCTTAAAGTCAACATGTATTTTTCATTCTCTAAATAATAAAATGCATCCTGTCACATGTTCTGTGCTTACTGTTTTTGTATCCAAGTTAGACAAGGAAAGGGGGATAGACAGAAAACATCTGGAGGAGGTGGTTTCTGTGCTGAGACTGGGAAAATCTAAGTAGGTAAAAGGAGGACATCCTAAGTCCAAAGATGAGCTGGAGCAAAAGTTGTGCGGTTGGAGCTAAAATAGTTGACAAGCATTTGCCTTGATGTATCTCCAGAAACAGAGAAACATAAAGATATGCCAAGGTTGCCAGATGCCAGATCTATAAAAAATGACTAAACTATGTTGAGTTTGTGGGCTTAGAGTTGGAAAGGCATTAATTGCCACCCTGTGGATGTAAGCTTGTTTTTGGCTGGAACATAAAAGCAACATAAATTATTGACTTAACAATATAGCGTAGACTCTTGAGGGCAGGTTAAGAAAGCACCAATTGGAATGCTTTGAGAACAGCACAAAGAAGACCATAGATAAAATTGCTTCTTAAATTCTACCACATGCTGAATGAGCCATCTGAGAATAGATCATGTGACATTTTTGATTCCAGGGATGACATAATAGAGACCATGATCCCTGGGCCGGTCCCTGCATTTATCTTCTGTTCCAACCAATCCTAACTTAACACTTTTAATACTTTCCAGGATGAACCAGAAACCACTTAGTACTTTTCCCTCTCTCCAAGTATTAGTCTTTTTCCAAATTCTTCCATTTTCTCTTGTTCCTTAAAAGAAATTATTTAAATTTACACCAATATTGTTCCATCAAATGATCATGTCATTCAAATATCTCTTTTTTCTTTAAATGGTAACTTAGTCTCCCGTTTAACTCATTACACTATTTAAAAAAATATAAGGAAATTAAAGGTACACATCTATGTTTGTTGCTCAAATAAGAAAATTGCAGATAGTTGTCGACTTTTGCCAACATCAATATCAATCTTTGTTATCCTGCATAATCTGGTAGTCCTCTGGAAGATCAGTTGTAATTAAGATGACGTTCATAAAGTGAAGATGGCTGATGATTTGGCCTTGATAGAGAGGTAGCTGATGTATCAGCTATCACTATCACTGGAAACCGTGGGTTGCTCCCTGGTTGAAGTTTAGAAAAACGACCTTCATTGGCAGATAAGTTGTGATTTTTTTTGGAAAAGAAAAAGGTTCCACCATTAGTCCAAAATAATTGCTCTGTATGGGAGACAAGATGCTGTTCTAAGAAGTACAGGTTGTAATTGCAATGAAGTTCACAACACAGCCATTTGCTTCAGTGTAGCTGTTTTGAGAGTGCCCATGGACAGTGGTCAAATGATTTAAAATAGCACGTTGATCCACTGCAATTTGTTCTGGTGGTCTGACATTGATAATGGAGGAGAAAAATCACCTCTGATCGGGGTAGTTGTATCACCAATTTTGTGGTTAGTAGAGGGCTTTCTTATTAGAGGCATGTTTAAATGTGCAGATAGTAAAAATTCACTTTCTCCACTAGTGTCAGGCACAAAATAAGAATTATGATTTTGCATATTACCTCCTGCTTTAAAGTGTTTCTTGTTGAAATCTTCAGTCAATGAAGACACCAGAGAGGAATTTTTAATCCCAACTCTTCTTTTTATTCTCACTAAACCTAGGGACAGACTCGTTTAAAATTTGCATTATGGCAGAACTGCAGCTACAACAATAGGAGAAAAATTTTAGTAATATTTTAAGCCAAAATACAAGACTACAATAAGAATAACCTACAAAACCTCAGATTTCACGTTTACTATGCAAAGATAATATCATGAAAATTTGAAAACTGCTGACAACATTTTGAAATTCCTTATTTGGAATATACACATTTAAATAGTATAGTCATCAAATTTAAGAAATTAGAATTTGCAGTAATGGTGAAAGCCACTTTTTAAAAGCAGCTTTAATACCTTTATTTAGATTTCTGATAAGATTCATAGTTGCAAGCAGAGTTTCTCATAATCTTGAATACTTAAGGCACATTCCTCATTTTTAGGAAAAAAAAAGAATTTAAGCCTTTGTAGTTTTATACAATTATCAAAATCTAGCTTTACATTTATATTACCATAGATGTACAAAGTAAAACTTTATATATACATTACCAAGTCATAACTACAAATACTGAATTCCTTGCTTAAAACAGAGACTTCTTTTTCTTCCGTCAGAAAGTCAGCTAGACAAGCAGATCTTTGAAAATTCTGCCGGACTTTACTAAACCCATAAATGTTAAGCTGCCTAAGTAAACTTTTCATACTTCCAGTTTCAAATATTCTGAAAGGGGCCTTTCTATCCAAAACTTCCTTCTTAAAGACATCTTCATCAGTCACTATGGAAGATCCATTATCATTCCAACAGATAGATTTAAATTTCTCACTTCCAGACATTTTCCACAGTTTTCTTGGAAATGTCAAAGAACGAAATTCATTATCTTCATCTGGTTCACAGACACAATGTGTGTAACATGGTGTTTTTATCAAGGATTCTTCAGACAAATTCTGAAAAACATTTTCTTCAATCATAGACCTCAAGACAAGTTCCCAGGGAATGTTTGATCACACAGTAGAGATCTACCGGAGTTTCCTGAACCAGTTTGTCCAACTTTAGGAGACATATCTTGAATTTCTAAAGAAACATGTGCCATCTCAAATAACTTTTTCTACAGCTACTTTTCTAATCTGCATGATTTTGAGCACTGCAGCTTCAAATGCTGCTCTTGCAGGCCTGCACAGATAAACTGCTAGGCCATCACAATGGTTCTCAACTAGAGTAGATGTGGCATCACAAAAAGATTGGTCTCCTAGCAACTCAACTGTAACATTCAGGCAGTGTTTAATTATCATTCATTCAGTTAGAATGAAACATATAGGATGCTTATTTTTATAGTGTGATCTGCAAATATTATCCCCACAAAATCTTTTCAAATAATTTAATTTTGGGGTCTAAGAAATAAAACAAATCTTCATACTTTTGTACATAAATTTATACCACATTTGTGAACAGAGAATAAATAACGCACAAAATATATAAAATAATTTTAAAGTTATGTAATTAAAGTGAGATTTATGTAAAACCTGTTCAGAAAAGGCATACCTATTTCATTATAATTTATAATTAAAGTGAAACTTAATTTGATTTGGAAATGGAAGTAGTTATTTATCTGTTTACTTTAGAATAAGTAACTATATTCAAAACATGAGCAGAATAATTATCCGTGTATTTGTTATGTTTATAAATAAATGGTAAATATTTGTGAAATAAAACTAGATTCATATAATGAATCAAATTTAAGAAATCCCAAAGTGGATTATTTTTGTTTTAAATTGTAATTCAGAGCTGTAAGTAAAAAAATATAATTTAGTATTCTGCTTTAGAATTACAAAAGAGAATATCTTATAGTATACTTGCAAAAGTTTACTTTTGCCATTCTTTCACTCAGAGGTTTTTCAGTCCCTAGAAGGAATAAATTTTCTTGTCATCTTTATAATCCATACTCTTGGGGCTTCTGTTAAGTGTTCCAAAATGATGTTAATAAACACAATTATACACAAGATCCTGGGTTCATTTGACAGTGCCTCCATTAAGGGGAAAACAAACAATCAAAAACAAAGAAATAACAGTATATGTGGGTTGGGGTTGAAAAGACAAGCTAATGCATTTTAGAAAGCAATATGTTTCTCAATCCTGAAACAGTAAGCATTTTTAGTATAATGCGTCATTTTAAGGCAAGTTATTTTTACAGTAATTGTTAATAATAGCTAGGTACTGTATCATTAAACAGTAGTAAATGAAGTTCTACCAAAAGTTGTATTCTTTATTTAGAGATAAATTTCATTAAACATAAGCCAAATTCAAAAAGAGAGATAAAATTTTTAAATAAATAAATGTTCACTCAAGCTACAATGTATATTTTTCCATCAGTATATGTATATTCCATTCTAAGTAAATATTAGTAAGCTGAATTCATGGCATATTATACGTATATAAAATATAGTTATGTTGGATTTAGTCCTGATTCAGAAATTTTATTTAACATACACAAATCAATAAATGTGATACCATCCTTTAAATAACAAAGAATTCAAAAATAACAATCAAAAATATATAGGAAAATTATTCATAGATCTTAACTTTTTAAAAAAAAATTTTAACAAATTCGTTCTAGATAGAATATGACTAAACATAATAAAAGCCGTATATGAAAAACCCATGACTAACTTCAAGTTTAATGTTCACACACAGGAAGATTTTCCTCTGGTCCAGTAATAAGAGAAAGTAGCTCATTCTCACAAGTCCAAAATTACACTACTAGAAGTTCTAGCCAGAAAAACAAGGCAAGAAGAAATATAAAAAGCATTCAACTTGCAAGCAAGCAGTAAAATTTTTACAGATGACATAATTGTACATAGACAGAAAACTCCATACATACACTCCCCCAGTGACTGTTAGAAATAATGAACAAACTTAGTAAACTTGCAGAATACAAAATCTATATACAAATATCCATTGCATTTTTATATAGTAACAACACATAATCAGAAAGAGAAATTAGGAAAACAATTGTGTGTACATTTATACCAAAAAGAATACAATAGGAATACACTTGATAAGTGAAATAAAAGTTTTAAACATAGATCAATATATTACAGGTGTAAGAAATATAAGTAAATATAAAAAATAAAACAAATTATGGGCTTACTTATTGTATATAATGTGAGGAAATACCCTAATCTATCTTTCACTTGTTCAAACTCCCCAGCACTACTTATTGAGGAGAGTCTCTTTTCTTCATTTCTTACCCTTGCTTCTGCTTTCATGGGTTAATTGATCATAAGTGTGAAGGATTATATCTGGTTGCTTTATTCTCTTCTACTGATTGGTGTCAGTTTTTGAGCCAGTATCATGTTGTTTAAGTTACTAAAGCTTTGTAGGACTGTTTAACATCAGAAAATTTTACACTATTATATTTAATACC
This sequence comes from Vicugna pacos, assembly GCF_048564905.1. NCBI lineage: Eukaryota > Metazoa > Chordata > Mammalia > Artiodactyla > Camelidae > Vicugna > Vicugna pacos. Next base: position 6,282,262 of record NW_027328738.1, read on the forward strand.
ATTTTTCAAGATTATTTTGGCATCTCAAGATCTTTGTGGTTACATATAAATTTTGAAATTATTTGTTCTACTTAATGGAAAAATCTCATGTGTATTTTGACATGAATCACACTAAATGTAGATTCCATTGTGTAGTATGGTTGTTTCAACCACATTGTTTCACATCATTAACATAAAAGGTCTTTTCATTTCTTTGGATCAATTTTAATTTCCTTCATCAATGTTTTCTATTTTTTAATGTATATGTTTTTTCCTTATTTGTTAACTTCAATTTAGTTATTCTTTACATATATATATAATTATATACTTTATATTTTTAAACACGTTTCCCACAAAATACAAAAGTCAGAAGGCAGTGGTAAGACATATTCAAAGTCCAGAATGAAAGAAAGCTGTTATATAAGATAATATATCAAGCAAGTCTACACTTTAGAATAGAAAGAGAGATAAATATTCTCCACAAAAGCAAATACTTAAAGGATTTAGCAACAGAAAAAGAAATAATGAAACATCTCTAAAAATAAAGAAGCAGGATGCTATTGAAAGGGGAAATGCATAACTAGAAAGGCAATAGCTAAAATGACTTACAACACAATAAGCATGTTGTTGTAAAACAGGACATCAAAATTTTTAAGTGTCAGAGAGTGAAACAGGGCAAAACAGAGAATATTCTCCTTGTTTCTGTTCTCTGTATGATGCGTTTGTATTTGTATTCCTTTCAGTTACTATAAACAGATATAGTAACGGGTGAATATACATACAAAACAGGGTAACCATAAGCCAAAATCTTACAATGAAGTCACAAAGACAGAAAAAAAGCAAGATAATAAAAGAAAACTTACTAAGCCACAAAAAGAACAAGAAATGAACAAAAAGGAAATACCAAATCAAATGGAAAATGAAGTTCAAAATGGAAATAAACACCAGTTTAACAATAATTGTTACAATTGTTATTGGACTTAGTGCTTCAATCAAAAGATGTATATTGTCAGATGGGATAATATCGCAAGACCCTACATTATGAAGCATACAAGAGGCCCAATTTAGAAAGAGGAGCACACTTCAATTCAAAGCCAGAATATGGAAAAATATATTCCATGCAAATGCACATGACAAGAAAACAGGACTAGCAGTACTGACTTCACACAAAATAGACTTTACAGGAAGGCCATAGAGAAAGATAAACAAGGACATGATATAATGATTAAAGGAGCCATACAAAATGAGGGTAATATACTCATTAATATATATGCACTCAATATAGGAGCACCTAAATACATAAAGCAAATACTAATAGATAAAAAGGGAAAAATCGATAGGAGCACAATCACAGTAGGTGAATATTACTCCCCATTACCATCACTAGACTGGTCTTTCAGACAGAAAATTAATAAGGGAACAAAGATACTAAAAGATACGATAAAATAATTGGATTTGGTTGATAATTTCAAAACACTACTTCTCCCCAAAACAGAATATAAATTCTTTTCCCATGCACATGGAACATTTTCTAGGAAAGTTTATGTACTGAGGCACAGAAGAAGCCTCAACAAATTTAAGAAGATAAAAATTATTTCAAGCATCTTTTCTGAGTATAAAACCATGAAATTAGAAATCAATCACAGAAAAATAGAGAGAAAAATGACAGCATGTAAATTAAAAAACATGGTACTAAAGTAAGGGGAAAATGTGATGAATTAAAAGAAAAAATTAAAAAATATCTTGAGAAATATGACACAACATTACACAAAATCTATGGAATAGAGTTAAAGCAGGCTTAAGAGGGAAGTTCATAGTGAAAAAGTCTGCCTCAAGTTAGAAGAGCAATTTCAAAAAATAAACTAACATTCTCTTTAAACTAATCATGAAGAGAAGAGCAAACAAAACCAAAATAAGCAGAAAGTGGGAAAATAAGGATCAAGGAAGAAAGAATTGAAGTAAAGATTAAAAAATAGAAAAAATCAATCAAACTGTTTCTTGAAATAGTCAACAAATCTGACAAAACTCAGTACAGGCTCACCAACAAGAAAAGAGAGAGAACACAAATAACATAAGAAATGAAAATGGGGAAAATACAAAGAGTACATGAAATTTGCAAAATATCTTAAGGGTATACCATGAGCAACTGCATGGAAACCAACTGGAAAACCTAGAAGAAATGGAGAAGTTTCAGGAAACATTCAGCCCACCATTATTGCATCAAGAGGAAATTGAACATTTGAACAGACAGATCACAAGAAATGGAATAGTATTATCAATAAAATAAAAAAAAACTCTGCAAACAAAAATTCAGACCCAAATAGCTTCACTGGGCAACAAAGAAAAATCCATACCAGTCCTCCTCAAACACTTTCAAAAGTTTGATATGGAGAGAGTACACCCAAACTCACACCATAAGGCCAACATCAACTTGATAACAAAACCAAAGACACTACCTAAAAGGAAAACTATAGGCCAATATCATTGATAAACATAGATGTAAATGTCATTAAGAAATTATTAACAACCAGAATCCAACAGCATGTAAAAAAAATCATACACCATGATCAAGTTAGGTTCATCCCAGGAACACAATAATGGTGTAACATATGCAAATCAATCAATTGTGATACACCATATCAAAAAAAGAGAGGACAAAAAACCACATGATAATCTCAGCAGAAAGAAAAAACATTTGAAAACATTTAACACCTATCTGCTAAAAAATTTCTTACCACAGTGGGTGCAGAGGGACCATATCTCAACATAATAATAGCTATTTCTGACAAATATACAGCCAGCAAAACACTCAATGTTGAAAAACTGAAACCCTTCTCACAAAAACATGAGACAAGGAAATGTTGCCCATTCTCACAATTTCAATTCAATAGAGACTTCGAAGTCTTAGCCACAACGATCAGGCAAGAAAATTTGATTTCCTATCAAATTATGCAAAGCATTTCTTTTTAGGTCTGAAACAAATGATCCCAAGATTTACATAGAGTCATAAAAAATCCATAGTTTCCAAAGCAATATTGAAGCAAAAGAAAGAGGCTGGAGGAATAACCCATCAGTTCTCCATACAATATTGCAGAGCTACAATAATGAAAATGACATGATATTGGTACAGAAACAGGCATATGGACCATTGGAACAGATTAGAGAGCCTAGGAATGAATCTAAAGGCCTATGTTCAATTAAGATTTGACAGAGTAACCAGTAATATGACAGAGAAAAAACATCTCTTCACCAACTGGTGGGAAAACTGGATAGGAGCATGCAGAGTAATGGAGTTAGAACAATCCTTCAATCCATACACAAAAATAAACACAAAATTGCTTGAAGATTTAAATATAAGCAAGACACAGTAAATCTCCTAGAAGGAAATATAGGCAAAACACTCTGAGATAAATCTCAGCAATCATCTCCTAGAATAGACTACCCAGGGAAGGGATGTAAGATCAAAATTAATAAATAGGACCTAATAAAACTTATAAGATTTTGCACAGCAAAGGGAACCATAAACAAATTAAAATGACAACCTACAGGATTAAAGAAAATATTAAGAAGTGATGCAACTGACAAAGTCTTAATTTCCAAAATATAAAGAATTCATACAACCTAATAATAATAAAAAAAATCAAGAAACCCAATCTGAAAATATGCAGAAGTCCTAAACAAGCAATTCTCCAATAGAGACATTCAAATGCCACAGAGATATATGAAAAAAAAATGCTCACTATCATTATCAGAAAAGGGCAATTCAAAACTATAATGAAGTATCAATTCACAGTAGTCACAATGGTCATCATTCAAAAGTCCACAAACAATAAATGCTGGGGAAGCTGTGGAGAAAGGGAAACTTCCTACACTGTTGGTAGGAATGAAGTTTGGTGCAGTCATTTTGGAAGCCAGGATGGAGATTCCTCTAATGTATAAAAATATACTTAACACACGATCCAGCAATCCCAATTCTGGGTATATATCAAAAGGAACCCTATTTCAAAAAGACACCTGAACTCCAATGTCCTTAGCAGTGCTGTATACAACAGCCACAACATGGAAGCAACCCAATTGTCCAACAACAGATGACAGTATACAGAAGTTATGCCGTATTTATATAAGGGAATAATATTCTACAATAAAAATGATAAAACAATGACATTTGCAGCAAAATGAATGTCCTCCAAAAGTGTCACTCTAATTGAAGTAAGCCATAAATAGAAAGAAATATAATACAAGACATTATATATGAAGAAGCTTAAAAAAAATATTTGGAAGAGAACACTATGATTTCATCTACAAAGCTGAAACACACTCGTAGATCTACTAAACAATTTTATGATTACTGTGAAAAGGGGCTGCAAGAGGATATATTTGGGAGCTGTAGATTTATAAATGTTATCCACTTATATAAAAACAGATGTTTTCAAAATTTCTTTCATATGACACAGGGCAGTATGTTAAATATTGTGAAGTAATATTTTATAGGCACAGAAATATATGCATGTACGGGGACACTATGCTATACACCACAGATTGACACATTGTAAATGGCATATTTCAATGATAAATAAATGAATAAATAGGTAAATAAATAAATAAATAAATAAATAAATAAATAAATAACATTTAATAATAAAAGAATTACAAATATTCACACTACTTAAATTACACATCAAGAATCTAGGAGAAAACAGAAAGAATAAAGAAGAAAATTGAACTACTGAGAGTAAGGCAAATAAAAAGAGAAACAGTTGAAAAGGTAAAAAAATACCAAAGTCTGTTTCTTTAAACATAAAGATGACAAATATTTAGGTTGGCTAAGAAAATAAAATCTCAAATAAACTTAGAAATAATAGAGACGATATAACCACTGATGTTGTAGAGATGCATAGCATCATAAGAAATTAACACTAGCCAACAATTTGAATGACCTAGAACAAAAGACAAATTCTCAGAAACATATGTCTTCCAATACTGAATAAAGAAGAAATTAGAAAGTTAAATAGAGGAAAAGTGTGTATGAGTAAATCAGTAATCCAAACCCCCCCAAACTAGAAAAAATTTTCAAGATGACTTTCCTGGCGAATTCTGTCATATATTTGAAGACAATTTTTCACCAATTCTTCCAAAAGTCTTCCAAGAATTTGAAGGGGGTGAAAGATTCCAAACTTGTTTTATGACGCCAGCTGTATTTGGATAAAAATGCTAGAAAGGACATTAGATGCAAAATATTGAATATTATCCCTGAGGAAAATATGTGCCAAAATTCTCAACAAAACAGAAGGAAAATGAATTCAACAACACATTTATTGTATCATACACGTAAATGACTAAAGGGATTTATCCCTGGGTTTAAGGATACTTCAAAATATTCAAATCAATAAAGGTGACATGCCACACTAATGGAATGAGAAATAAAACTCACATAATCATTTCAATAAGTGCAAAAAGAGCATTGTATATAATACAACATACTTTTAAGATACTCCCAACAAATTAAATTAACCCTGTCAGTGGCACGATATCATATACACAGAAACACGGTGTGGAGAGCAGCAGAGCAGTTCTCTTTTTATTGATTCTTAGAAAAAGGGTGTATATAGGACATTCACAATGACTCACATAACATCTAACTTATAACAATGTTAATAATCTTAAACTATTTATGTCCTCATGCTCCTGCAGTAAGCACAGGATGTTAAATGATCAAGGATTGTTTTAAAGTTCATCACGGAACTTCATTAAGTAGGCCATCTCTTATCCAGCTGTCTGTGCCTGTCTTAGGTTGTCCTCCTCTGAGGATCTTACCCAGCATAGGCCATACAGCCATCCATACTGGATACAATGAGCAGGCAATTTCTTATCCAGCCTCGATATGTGACATTCCTCACAGCTTGTTTATCAGTTCAGCCCATGGGCTCATTCTCTAGAGTCTTCAGACAGGAGCCTAAAAATCCAACATCCCTTGACAGAAAAATGGATGAAGAAAATTTGATGTTTATATGCAATTGAAACAATACTTTGCATTCTTATCAACAGTGTCCACGGTGTTACTTTTTCTCCACAATCTCACCAACATTTATTACTTTTCTTTTTGATGAGAACCTTCTGACAAGTGTGAGGTCTTGTCTCATTTTTGGTTTATGACTTTCCTTATAATTTATAACTCTGAACATATTTTCATATGTCATTTAGCCAACTCTTTGTTTTCTACAGATAATTGTTTCAGATATATCTATTCAGTTCCTAAGGACATTTTTTTTAATTGGATTCTTTGGCCTTTTTTTGTTGTTGTTGTGGGGTAAGAGTTTGACATATATTTGGATATTAACACTTGATTGGAAAATATCACTTGCAAATATATTGTCCCAATATGTTGGTTGACTTTTCATTTTATTGATCGTTTCTTCTGCAGTGTAAATCTGTTCAGAGTGATACAATCAAATTTTGTTAGATTTGCTTCTGCTTCCCTTGCCAGAGGAGACATATGTAGAATCAACTTAAGTCCATTGTCAGAGTGTACTTCTTATGTTTTACACTAGGATTCTTTGTTTTCAGGTTTTATGCTTTATATGCCGGGACTGGGATTGCTTTGCCATATGATAGGTCTATTTTAATTATTTAAAGGAACTTCCATACTGTTTCTAAAGTGGTTGCACCAATTTCCATTTCCACCAACAGCGTTGGAGTGTCCCTTTTTCTCCACAACTTCCCCAGTCTTTATTATTTGTAGACACTTGGATGACAGCCCTTCTCACTAGTGTGAGGTAAACCATTAATTTTGTCTTGCATTTGTATAATGATTAGCTATGTAAGCATGTTTTTATGTTTCTGATTGTCATCTGTGGGTATTCTTTAGAAAATTGCCTTCTGCTCATTTTCTGGCTGAGTTTGCAGATTTTTGAAATGGAGTTGTATGAACATTTTGTGTATTTTAGAAATTAGCCTCTTGTTGATTGCATAGTTTCCTAACTTTTTCTCCCATTTGGAATTTTATGTTTCCATATTGTTTATTTTGGTGTGTAGAAGGTTTTAAGTTTAATTAGGATCTATTTGTTTATTTTGCTTTTATAGTTTTCAGCTTGGGAGTCTGAAATAAGAAAGTTTCGCTACAATTTATGTCTTGTTTTGACTTTTTGAGATTCCAGTAGTTTTACTGTGTCATGTATTACATTCAGATATTTAAAACATTTTGAGTTTATTTTTGTACAGTGTGAGGGAGTATTCTAATTTCATTGATTTACATGTAGCTGTCAAGCTTTCTCAACATCACTTGCTTAAAACTTTCTTTTAGGCTTTGTATACTTTTTTTCCTTTTTCATAGTTTATTTGACCATAGATGTGATGTTTTATTTCTGCCTCTGTGTTCCATTCCAGTGATATAGATGTTTGTTTGTTTTCCAGTATTGTGCTGTTTTGAGTGCTGTTTTTGTAATATAGTCTGAGATCTGGGAGGGTTATGGGTTATGACTCCATCTTTGTTGTTTTTCCTCATTGTTACTTTTGCAGTTCTGGTAATTTTGCAGTTCCATACAAATCTTAGAACTGTTTTAATTTCTGTGGAAAATATCATGTAGATCGATCTGAATCACTTTATATCTGAAGACATGTTTTGTAGTATGTATATTTTAACAATATTAATTCCTCTAAACTAAGACCTTGAGATTTCTTTCCATTTATTTGCATCATCTATAAATTTTTATCAGTGTCCTATAGATTTTATTATCTTGGTTTTTTCATAGGTTTTTCATTTTTGATCTGATATCATATGGATTTTTTAAAATTATGGAATATTTCATTGTTAGTGTAAAGAAATCTGACTGTTTTTGTATATTAATCATGAATCATACTACTTTGCTAAATGTCTTTTTTAGTTTTAGTTGTTTTGGTGTGGAGAATCTGTAGGGATATCTATATAGGTTATCATGTCATCAAAAATAATAACAGTTTTACTTCATTCAGTCCAAGTTGAATATCTTTTTCCTTGTCCATTGTTTTTGCTAGAGATTTCCCATACTGTGTTTAATAGAAATGGTGAGAGTGGGAATCCTTTTCTTATTCCTTAATTTGGCTTTCAGTTTTTCACTTTTGCATATTATGTTGTCTGTGTATCTGTTATTAATGACTTTAGCTATGTTGAGATATATTTCCTGAATCGTATTTTGGTAAGAGGTTTCTGTTTTTGCTGTTTTTTCTGTTGTTTTTTTGTTGCTGTTGTTGTTGATATTTTAATTAATAAAAGTTGAAGTCTGTGAAATGATTTTTATGGATTTATTGGGATGATCACGTCAATTTCCCTGTTTCTTTTTTTAATGTGCTGAATGGAACTGATTGATTTCATGTATGTTCCACCTCTCTTATGACCCTGCAATGAATTAAAGTTGATCGTGCTGTATAATTCATTTTAGGTATGGCTGGATTTTGTTTGCTAATAATATTTCATAGAATTTTTGCATCTATATCAATCAAAGATTTTGGCTTAAAATTCTCTTTGCCTGTACTTTGTATGTTGGCTTTGCTATCAGGGTGATGAAAGCTTCAAAGAATTAATTTGTGAGTTTCCCACATCTTCACCAGTTTTGAATAGTTGGAAGGGTATAAGTTCTGCTTTGTATTTTTGTACAGTTTTCCACGGGAGGTGTTTAAATCTGCACTCCTATTTAACGATTTTTTAAATGCAGATTCTTTCCTTGTTCTAGTAAACAGTTTGTTCAAATTATATGTTTCTCCTTATCCCTGTCTCTTTCTAGATATTTGTCTATTTCTTCAAAGTTGTCCAGTTTGCTGGCATGTAAGTGTTGACAAAATAATCCCTTTTTTATATATTTGAGGGAACAATTGTTATTTCTCCACATTTATTTCTGACTTTTTTTCTTTGGAGCATCTCTCTTTTCTTCATGATGCACCTAGCTAGAGGCTTTTTCATTTTGCTTATCTTAAAAAGAAACCAAAACAAAATTTTTGGTTTGACTATTCTTTTGCATAGTTGTTATTCTCTCCAATATATATTAGCATGGTTAATGGATCATGTTTTTTTCTTTTTTAACTTTTTTTATTGATTTTTATTCATTTTAAAAGGTTGTCTCAAATTCCATTGTAGAGCACAATTTTTTAGTTACAATGAACATGTATACATTTGTTGTCCCATTTTTTCCCCTGTGAGCTGCCGTTAAGATCTTTTATATATTTCCCTGTGCTATACAGTACAATCCTGTTTATGTATGTTACAATTTTGATCTCCCAGCCTATCTCTTCCCACACCCCACCCTTTTGGCAACCAAACTTTGTATACTTTGCCTAAGAGTCTATTTCTGTTTTGAAATCATGGGTTTTTTGTTTGGTTTGATTTTGTTTTTAAATTCCACTCATGAGCCTTCTCATATGGTATTTTTTTTTCTCTTTCTGGCTTACTTCACGTAGACTGATTTTCTCCAAGAGCATCCATATGGCTGAAAATGGCAATATGTTGTCACTTGATAAGACTGACTACTATTCCATTGCATAAATATACCACCTCTTCTTTATCTAGTCAACTGTTGATGGACATTTAGGCTGTTTCCATGTCTTGGCTATTGCAAATAATGTTGGCTATTACTTTGGGGAGCAGGTGTCATCCTAAAGTAGGGTTTCTTCTGGATTTATGCCCAGGAGCGCGATTCTTGGGTTATATGTTAAGTCTATTCCTAGGCTTTTGAGGAATCTACATCCTGTTTTCCACAGTGGCTGCACCAAACTGCATTGCCACCAGCAGTGAAGGAGGGTTCCCTTTATTCCACAGCCTCTCCAGCATTTGTCATTTGTGGATATTTGAATGATGGCCATTCTGAATGGTGTGAGATGATACCTCATTGCAGTTTTGATTTGCATTTCTCTGATAATAAGTGATATTGAGCATTTTCTGATGTGCCTTTTGATCATTTGTATGTCTTCCTTGGAGAATCGCTTGTTTGGGTCTTCTGCCCAGTTTTGGATTGGGTATATTTTTTCTTATTCAGTTGGATGAGCTGCTTATATACTCTGGAGATCAAGTCTTTGACGGTTTCATTTGCAAATATTTTTCCCATTCCGTAGGTTGTCTTTTTGTTTTACTTCCAGTTTCGTTACTGTGCAGAAGCTTGTAAGTTTCATTAGGTCTCATTGGTTTTTTCTTGCTTTTATTTCTTCCACGAGAAGTTTTTCGACACTTTTGTCAGAAAACATTTTCCGTATATTTTCCTCTTGGTGGTTTATTGTATCTTGTCTTATGTTTAAGTCTTTGATCCATACTGAGTTTATTTTTGTGTATGTTGTTTTAGCTTCATTGGGAGTGTTCTAGCTTCATTGAATTACATGCTGCTGTCCAGTTTTCCAAACACCAGTTGCTAAAGAGACTATCTCTTTTCTTTTGTAATTTCTTGCCTCCTTTTTCTAAGATTAATTTACCAAACATTTTTGGGTTCATATCTGGGCTCTCTATTCTGTGCCATTGGCTTATATGTATGTTTATCTTCCAATACAGTGCTGTCATGTTGACTGTTGCTCTATAGTATTATCTGAATCATTAGCGTTAAGAAATGCCACTGATATTTGCACCTTAATCTTGTAACATACTACCTTGCTAAATTATATGATCAGCAGTAGAAAATTAATTCTGGATCTTGTAGGGAGTTTAATAAATAGTAAAATATTATCTGCATATAGTTAGACTTTTATTTCTTCCTTTCCAATTTGCATCCCTTTTTCATCTCTCTCTTATTTGATTGCTGTGGCCAGGAGTTCCAAGTATATCTTGAGTATGATTCATGGTAGTGTGCATCCTTTTACTGTCCCAGATTTTAGTAGGATGAATTTGACCTTCTCACCTTTGAGTACTATGCTGGCAGTATGTATGTTATCTATAGCTTTCATGATCCTGAGATATATTCCCTCTATGCCCACATGGTGAGAATTTTTATCATACGTGCGTGTTGAATTTTATCAAATGCTTTTCCTGCATCTATTGAGATGATCATGCGCTTTTGGTCCTTTCTGTTGTTGATGTGCTGTTTTACATTGATAGATTTTCATAAGTTGAACCACCCTTGTATCCCTGGCATGATCCCCACTTGGTCATGATATATAATCTTTTTTCTGTGTTGTTGGATTTTATTTGTTACTATTTTGGTGAGGATTTTGGCATCTGTGTTCATCAGTGATATTGGCCTATAATTCTCTTTTTTGGTAGTGCCTTTGCCTGGTTGTAGTATCAGGGTGATTGTGGCTTCATAGAATGTTTTTGGGAGTATTCCTTCCTTTTCAATCTTCTGGAAGAGTTTGAGAAGAACTGGTATGAGTTTTTCTTTGGTTGTTTGGTAGAATTCTTCCATGAATCAATCCAGTCCTGGACAGTTATTTGTAGGGAGGTTTTACATTGCTATTTTGATTTTATTTCTAGTGCTCTGTTTGTTCAAGGGGTCAGTTTCTTCTTGATTCAGTCTTGGTGGACAGTGTCTTTCCAGAAACTTGTCCATCTCTTCTAGGTTATACAGTTTGGTCCCATATACTCTTCATAATATTCTGATATGATATTCTGTATTTCTATTTTTTTGTGCAATTTCTCCATTCTCCTTTCTTATTTTGCTAATTTGTGCTCTCTCTCTTTTCTTCTTTTTGAGTTTGGCCAGAGGTTCATCGATTTTATTTACTTTTTGGAAAAACCAGCTTTTGGACTGGTTGACTTTTTTCCTATGGTCTTTTTAACCCCTAGTTTATTTATTTCCTCCCCAATATTGATGATTTCCTTCCTTCTGCTGCCTTTTTGGCTTTTTTTGTCTTGTTTTTCTAATTCATTCTGCTGGTGGGTTAAATTGTGCATTTGTGTTTGTTCTTCTTTTTTGAGGAAAGCCTGTATCGCTATAAACTCCCCTCTCAGCACTGCTTTTTCTGTGTCCCATAAATTTTGTGGGATTTTGCTATCATTATCTTTTGTCTCAAGGTACTTTTTCATTTCAGCTTTGATTTCTTATTTGACCCATTGGTTTTTTAATAACATATTGTTTAATCCCCATGTTTTCCTTTGTTCTCCTTTATTTCTCTGTTTTTGATTTCTAGCTTCATGGCATTGTGGTCAGTAAAGATGCTTGAGGTAATTTCTACCTTCTTAAAATTGCTGAAGTTTCTATTTTGCCCAAGTACATCATGAATCCTGGTAAATATTCCACGTGCACTTGAAAAGAATGTGTATCCTGTTTTGGGGGGTTGCAATGCTCTGAAAAATCCACCAAGTGTAATATTTCTATTGTATTATTTGATTTTTCTGTTGCCTAATTTATTTTCTGTCTTAATGATCTGTCCAGTGATGCTACTGCAGTGTTGATATCTACAAATATGACTCCCTTTTTATATGTGTTAGTAATTATTTTATGTACTTAGGTGCTCCTTTATTTGGTGCATATGTATTAACGAGTGTGCTATCCTCATATTGTATCACTCTTTCAATCATTATAAGATGTCCTTTATCTTTCTTTATGGCCTTTATTTTAAAGAATATTCTGTCTAAAATCAGTAATGCAACATCTGTTTTTTGGCTTTTCCTATTGTATGGAATACCATTTTCCATCATTTCACTCTCAAACTATATGTGTCCTTCTCTCTGAAGTGGGTCTCTTGTGTGCAGCATATTGAAGATTCTTGCTTTATTATCCAGCCTGCCACTCTATGACTTTCGACTGGAGCATTTAGTCCATTAACATTTACAATAATTGATGATAGGCTTGTGTTTATTGCCAAATTGACCTTTTCTTTGCAGTTGAATTTTTATTTCCTCTTTGTTCCTTTCATCTTCCTTTTATGGTTTGGTCATTTTCCTTTGTATTATCATGAAATTTATTTTGTTTTTGTGACTCCCTGATAAGTTATTTTCTTCCTGTTACCCTTTTTATAAGTCCATTAGACCATTAGTATAACTGCTTTTATTAAACGGACAGCAACATGATCTCAAACCCATCCTACCAAGAACAAAAATTTTTAAAATTAAAGACCAAAAAAAAAAAACTCTCTATTTTCCTGCCTCCCTTTCCCACTCTCAATGATTTGTATGTCTTGTTTTAAAATTTTGTGTTTATTTTATTTGTAATTCATGAGTTATCACATTTCCAGCTGTGATTTTCACATTTCTGTAGCATCTTGCTGCTTTTGTTTTTAGAGAAGACCTTTCAATAATTCTTATATCATGGGTTTAATGTTGCTAACTCTTGAAACTTTTTCTTGTCTGTGAAATCCTTTATTTCTACTTCTACCAAAGAGTATAGTATTGCTGGTCAAACTATCCTACAGTATCTAATTTTTTTTCATTCAGGACTTTGAATGTACCTTGTCACTCCCTCCTGGGCTGTAGTACTTGTGTAGAGAAATCAGCTGGTAGGCTTATGGGGATTCCATTGTAACACAGACTTTACTATTCTCTTGCTGTCTTTAGGATCATACATTTATCCTTTACTCTGGCCATTTTAATTGTATGTCTTGGTGTGGGTGTACTTGTGTTCTTCCTGTTTGGGACACTCTGAGCTTCCTGTACTTGGATATCTGATTCCTTCTTTAATTTTTGTAAGTTCTCAGTTGTGATTTCTACAAAAACCTTTGCAATCCCCTTTGATCACTCTTCCCATTCTGGGACTTCTATCATGACAAGATTGGCATGCTATAATTTATCCCATAGGTCCCTTTTGCTTATCTTGTTTGTTTCTCTTTGTTTCTCTTATAGCTCTTCTGATTGGGTCCTTCCTATTGTTCTGTCTTCTAAGTCACTAATCCATTCCTCTGCATTATCTAGTCAGCTTTGCTACACCTTTAAATCATTCCTCATCTCAGTCAACGGGTTTACCTATTTTACTCATCTCTTCTTTATAGCTTCTATTTCATTTTTGACATATTTTGTATCTCTAAACACTATCACTTTTATTTACTTCAGTACTTTGATCACTCCGTTTTTGGAATCTTGATCTAGTTAGATATAAATGTCTGTTTCACTGATCGTTCTTTCAGGGGATTTCTCTTGATCTTAAATTGGGAATGGTTTCTCTGCTTCTTCAATTTTCTCCTAACTCTCTGGCACTGTGGTTTATGGAGTATCAGTTATCTACTGTGGTCCTAAAGTAGTTTATCTACCTAATGCCTATGTAGTTATACAACTTAGAAAAGAGAAAAAAGAGAGAGAAAGAATTTTTAAGAAGGGAGAAATGAATGTTTGAAAGCATTTTATAATGAATAAAAGAAAAGGAATTTGAAGCAGAGTCTGGAAAAATAATAATAATAAAAATATTTTAAAAAATTTCAAAGGGATTAAAATGGGGGTATATATAATGCAAGAAGAAGTAAAAATTATGAGGGTAATATAAAATGGAACAGGTAAAAACTGATTAATACAATGGGGTGGTCATTGTTCTCCTGGAGACTGTGAACTTTTAATGTGAAGTCTTTCTTTATTCACCCTGATTTGGAAGCCCAGCTTGTTATTCCCAGAGGCCCCCCATTGGAGCCCTCATCTGTGCTGCTCCCAGGGTATGTCAGCAATCAGATCGCTCCTACACCCAACACTGGTTCTGATGAAGCTCTCTTTACTCTGGGCTGAATTTTCAATGCCCTGCCCGATGCTGCAGTCTGATGTTGCAGACTGACCAGGCAGGACTGAGCATCATAACCTCTCCAGCACCATGGTCAGGGGCTGTATTCCTGCCCAAAATTAGACGGGCCACCCGCCCCGTCAGGTTGCTGATCACTCTGCTGCTCTGTGACACTATACGCTCTGCCTCGGGTTTGCACACAAGAAGTGGGCTTAGGGAAGACTGAGCCAAAATCCAGCTCCTTGTTTGTCTTGTCAAACAAGTTCTCTGGGGAAACAGCCAGTATGTTCCTATCTGCCTCAGTCTGTAGACAAGTCTCGGTCTTGCCCTTGAGGCTGCTATGTCCTTAGGTGTAGATGCAGGTTTTGTGCCCACTACCACCTCGGTGTAAAGCACTAGAGGGTATGGTGGCTGTGCCTGAGCCCTAGCTCTCTTCACCTAGAAACATTTGTAAATTTCAGAGATGGGGAATGCACCCTTCACCCACAGGGCACATCTGCCCAGTTGTTTTATGGAGGGCCCAGGTTGTTCTGCCCTGTGCACCCACAGCCATGACACAAAGTCAACTCCATTCCCCTGGGCTGCCACAGCGCAGCCATCCCCAACTACCTCCCTGCTTGGGCAGCTTGTCCCTGCCCCCAACTTCTGGGTTGCATCTTTGGCTGAGAACTACAGGGATCCTCTGTGCCTGTTTAACTTAATTATGTCAGTCAACTTATACTATGTGCATGTCCAAGCCTTGGAGGCTCCCCTTCCATCCTGCTGATCTCTCAGTTGTAGAAGGGAGACACAGTGAATGAGCAAAAGTCCTTCTTTGATTCTCCCTCTCTGTCAGATCTGTCCCACTCTGTTTTGCCTTTTCTTCTTTCTTTCTTCCTTTTCTCCTACCAGATTATTCACATCTTTATCTATTGAAGAAGACAATATTCTGTCAGAGTTCTGCAGGTTCTCTGGTTAGTTGAGTGGGTCTGTGGATGTGATTGTTGGTGCATTTGTGGGAAAGGGTTAGCTACGAGCATCTTTCTACTCCAACATCTTTGCCTCGCCCTCCAAAAGTCTCACTTTATGGTGGAAAATAAACATACTCTGGAAATGAATGGAAAAGATATCCCATGGAAATGGAAAGAAATTGCAGATTGCAATGCTCTCCTCATACAAAATACATTTTAAAAAAGGGGCCAAAATGAAAAAATATGAGATTATATAAAGAAAAAGAGATGAATAAAAAATAGTGTATTACACTCATTAAATTGTATATGGACCCAACACCGTAGATCCTAAGTATAAAATGAAATTTAGTAGACAGGAAAGAATTAATTCATTATAAAACAATAATAGTAGGTGAGTTTAACACTTCACTATTCTGATAGCCAGATTATCCAGAAAGAATATCTGTAAGGAAATAGAGATCTTAATAGCATATTAGATCATTTGAACCTAACTGAGCTATTGGACACTGCATCAGAAAAGCAGAACACATAAAACTTTCAAGTGTGCACAGGATGTTATCTAAGGAATAAATGACAGATTATGTCATGAAATGAGCCTCAGGGACTTTAAGCAAATATAGATTACAGCAAGTATTTTTCCATACACAAAAGTAAGAAACTGTGCATCAACTTTAGAAAGAAGTATAGGAAAAGCACAAACATGAGGTCAAACCACATCCACAAATAAATAAAATAAAACCCGTTCAATGATGAAATCAAAGAGGTAATAAAATCAACTTGGAGACATATTACAATGAATACACAGCTTCATAAAACGTATGTGATGCAGCAAAGACAAACCTAAGAGGGAAGTTCACAACATATCAGGACTTCTACATAGAACAAGGAAAACCTGATAGAAAGGACCAAACATACCACCCAAAATAACAATAAGAACAAACAAAACCCAAAGGCAGTAGAATGAGAAATCTTTAATGTTTATGTTGAAAATATATAAAATAATATTGAAAAATAAATTACAAATCATAAAATCAAAAGCTTTAATTTTTATTGAAAATATTAACAAACAGGTAAGCATTTAGCCAGGCTTATCAAGAAATACAGAGAGTGGACTGAAACAAAATAAGAAATAAAATAGTAGAAATAATATCTGATATTACACAAATACAAAACAATTTATGAAAGCACTATGAGCTGTTACATGACAACAAACTGGACGACCTAAATGAAATGGACAAATTTCTAGAAATGTACAGCCCATCAACACTGAATAAAGAGAAAACTGAGAACATGAAAAGAGCAATCAGTATATGTTCAATAAAATGTGTAATTTTAGAAACACCCCTTGAACAAAATGCCTGGATACCTTCAGCAAAACAACTTTCCCCCAAACTATTTTAAAAAATGTAGTTGGAAGAAAAATTCCCAATGTTATTCTATGAGGCCAACATTACCCTGATAACAAAACCAGTCAAAGACATTACCAAAAAAAAAAAGAAAATGAAAATCCAAAATCCTTGATGAATGAGGATATACATTCAAAAATCCTCGAAAAACATCAACAAATGAATCCAGGAATACTTAGAAAGGATTATAAACGATGATCAATTGGATTCCTTTCAGAGTCACAAGGATGGCTCAACATACACAAGTCAAGCAGCATGACACATATCTTATAATGGAAGGACAAAATTCACAAAACTATGTCAATACAAAAATAATAAGCATTTGACAAACTTCAACATACATTCATCATCAGAATTCTCATGAAAGTGAGTACAATGGGAACGTCTCTCAACATGCTAAAGGCTATTTATAACAATTTATAATACTCAGGGGAAATGGTGAAATCCTTCTGGGTAAATTCGTGAACAAGACAATGATTCCTACTCTCACCATTTCTGTTCAATACTAAAAGAAGAAAGGAAAAGGAAAAGAAAAAGAAGAAAAAGAAACACAAAATGGAAAGAAAGAGGCAAAATTCTCACCATTACTGTAGGCATAACAATATACATACAGAGTCCTAAGGGCTCCAAACTGACTATTATGAACAATAAATAATTTCATCAAGGGAGCAGGGTACAAGATTAATGTAAAGAAGTCTCTTGAATTTCTACACATTAATCATGAGATACCATAAAATGGACACTGAAATCAATAAAATTTAATACCACTTTCCCCCGAATATCTTGGAATAAATGTAACCATATATATGAAAGATCTACACACTGAAAATTAGAAAAACATTTACTTAGAAATTAAAAATGATTCAAAGAAATGGAAAGATGTCTTGTGCTCTTGGATTGAAAGGGTTAATATTGTTAACATGGCCGTACTACACAAAGAAACCTACAGATATAGTGCAATTCCTGTTAAGAAGCTGTAGTATTTTCCACAGAACCAGAAAATAAATAACTCTAAGTATTACATGAAACCATTAAAAATTGCCAAAATGATCTTGAGACAAAACAACAAATCTGGAGGTATAACCCTCCCAGATACCTTACTATACTATAAACCTACAGTAATAAAAAGATTATGGCATTGGCACAGATATATTATCAATAAAAACAGATAGTGAGCCTAGAAATATTTCCACACACCTATGAGCAATGAATCTATGATAAAAGAAGCAAGAGTACACAATGGATAAAAGAGAGTCACGTCAATGGATGGTGTTGGGAAATCTGGACATCTACACGTAAAACAGTGAAATGAGAGCATTCCCTGACATCATATACAAAAATAAACTCCAAGTGTATTAAGGAGCTAAATGTAAGACCTGATACTATAAAACTGCTAGAAGGGAATATAGGTGATACACTATTGGATATATATCATAGGAATATTTTCTTATATCAGTCTCCTAAGGCAAAAGAACAAAAGCAAAAATAAGCAAGTGGGACCTAAACAAACTTGAAAATTTCTGCACAGCTAAGGACACTCTCAATGAAATGAAAATACTGCCTGTGTAATTGGAGAACATATTTGCAAACAATGCAAGTGACCATTGGTTAATAGATGTAGGTTAATAGATGTAACATGGATTTAGGTTTCACAACTCAATGTGAAAAAAAAAAAACCCAGTCAAAAACAAGAGCAGAGTACCTGAGTTTGTTTTTCTCCAAAGAAAACTTACAGATGAGTAACAGGCAAGTAATAAATTTGCACAACATTACTAATTATTAGGTAATTGCAAATCAAAACCACAATGAGTTATCACTTCACACTGGTAAAATGGCTATTATCAAAAAGTCTACAAATATTAAGTGTTGGAGAAGATGTGGAGGTATGAAATCTCTTGTATACTCTAAGTAGTAATGTAAATTGGTACAACTTCTTTGGAAAACAGTATTCAGATTTGTTTAAAGCCTAAAAAGTTAACTACAATGTCACCCAGTAATAACTCTCCTAGGAAAAATCTGGGGAAAACACCCTAAGTTGAGAAGAACCAATGTTCACAAGAACACTGTTTATAATATGCAGACAGAAAAGCAATCCAAGTGTCCACAGTAGACTATGGACTTAAGAAGATATGATGTTTCTATAAATATGCAATGGAATAATACTCAGCCATGAAAATGTATAACACATTGTTTTTCAGCGTCCTGAATGGACCTAGTAAATAATGTGCTTAATGAATTAACTTAGACAAAGACAAAAGTATATAATATAATTTATATGTGGAAATTAAAAAGTAACAAATATCTGTGTACATCTATCTATAGCTATCTAATGATAGATGGCAGATAAATAGATAGAAGGATAATGCATGATTGATAGAGAGATGGAGAGATAGATAGATAGATGGTTAGATAGATAGATAGATAGATAGATAGATAGATAGATAGATAGATAGATAGATAGAGACATGTTGTAGAGGTAAAGAGATAAGATAGACAAGACTTAAGCAGACTCAAAGATATGGGAAAAATTTATGTTTACCAAAGTGGAAGGGAAAGAGATTTTAATGGAAGTGTATTGACAGATACAAAGTAGTATCCATAAAATAGAGAAGCAACAAGGATAATCTGTATAGAGCATGGAATTGTACACAATAGCTTAAAATACTTGTATGTTAAAATTATTGTAATAATTCATTATGCAATATAATCTACAAAGTGATTAGAATAACTATGCTGTATATCTGAAACTACACAATATAGTACATCTACTGTACTTCAATTAAAAATAAAACATCTCATGTATAATTTAGTCCTTTTTCCGCTGATAGAAGCGTCCTTTAATATTGTTTTAATTTTACTCTTTACCTTTTATGATTACTGTTTCAAATTATTTCTTTTATTGTTGTGAGCATGTAACCAGTTTGACTTATCTATATTTATTTCTCCTGAATTCCTATTTTTCTCTCTTTAATCCATATATTATAGTAGCATTTAAAAACATACCCAAATGAACAGATGAAAATTTCTCGTGGTCTCTCCTTAGCATTTTGGCCAATGTTTTACCCATTTTTGCCAATTTATATTTCTTAGAAGACTTCTATTCTGTACCTCTTATAAGGTGTCTCGGTTTTGTTTTTTTGTCACATTCAGGTTTGTTTGTCTGGTAAAGTCTTTATTTTCACTTTTATATCTAAGTGATAACTATCTAAATATTATTGGGTTAATGACTTCTTATTTCAGTAGTTTGAAATGTAATTTTATTTACCTGTGGCCTATGTTTTCTGCTCAGAAATCTGCTGATAGCCTAATGGGGGATCCTTTGTAGATTATCATAACTATTTTTGGTTACCTTTAAAATATTACTCTGCCATTGACTTGCCAATTTTCATGTGACATATCCTAAAGGAGGTCCCTTTTTCATATAGTTATTGGTGTTTTGTTGGCCCATGGAATTGTATATCAGTTCCTTTCACAGGTTCGGGAAGTTATAAACTATTATTTCTTTAAATAAACCATCAGCTGCCTTCTAACTTTCTACTCCCTCCATGATTCCACTCTAATGTGCACTTCCTGACGAAGTCTGATGGCTACTGTAGAATTTCCTCACTTTTTAATATCTTGAATATATGCCCTCTCCTATCATTTCTAGTTTTGTATTGGTGAGTTTGTTAATCTCTCTTACAGAAAGACACTCTACTTCCAATGCTTTCTGTTGCATTCTTCATCTCATTAAGTTCTCCTGGTCCTCCAATAATGTTTGGATATTTTATAGTTTCAGTCTCTTTGGTAATGTATTCCTTATCATCATTTCATTTATTCCTGAGCTAACTAAACTGCTTTCTTATTTTTGTTTTTTGTATTGAGATTGTGTATGGCACATATTTGGATTCTCTATTAGTTATGTGGCAATACACCATGACTTTAAGTTTGTTTGCTGCAGGGTTGACATTGTGTGTGTGTGTGCACGCAGGTGTGTGTGCATGTGTGTCTGTGACTGTGTCGGTGTCTGTGTGTGTGTATGTGTGTGTGTGCGTGCCCTATAATGTTACTGTGACTGGTCATGATCTTGATAAATTATTGCTCTGATGACACTTATAAAAAATTGGGAGTTGGAGTCCTTGCTTTTGTTTTCTGGTAGTTTGCAATTTTGCACAATCTTTTATTTTACTTACCTGAGCTACCTCTGATAATATTTCAAACTGGCACTTTGCAGTCGCTACTGTCTGGATAAAAGATGTGCTTTCATTGTCACTTCTTAGACTTCTTTGGTAGTTAAAGCCACTGTTGTCACTGGGACGGTGAACCCTTCCTTTTATCTGATATCACTTGAGACTCAGTGTACACACTGAGGAAATGTGTAAAGACAGGTGGGTATTTGGAATCAGACAAGTGCCTTTGATATGTCCAGTGTTGCAAGGTACCTTGTCTCCACCACTGTGAATGGGGAGTAGGGACATTTTCATGAATGTCTGAGTGTCTGAAGGATGGAATTTCTGTCTCCTTTGTGGCTCCCTCCAGTTACATGTTACCATGAGTACTGGTGCAGTTGGAGGCTGATGCAGTGTAATCCAATGAGACCCTGTTCCTACTGGGTTGTCTGAACTTGAGGACTCATATATCCTAGTCAGGGGGCCTTGGTTTCACACACCAAATCTGCTCCTCCCTCAGTTCAGCTTCTTTTGTGTGTTTTAGTCCACCAAACTTTACCTGTTCACATATGTTCCGGATTATTGTTTTGTGTTGTATTATTTTTGGTTGAGATTTGAACATTTTATTGACTGTAGATGAAAGGGGAGAGACAGAAATTGTTTAAACTTATGTCACTTTTAAAAGTATATACTTTTTCAGATAAAAGCTTAAATTCTACTAAGGACATTATGAAAAGAGTGAAGAAAGTGAATACATCACCTCCCTTTATGCCAGAGTACTACAAAATATTTTGATTTTCCTGGGTTGTTTTTTTTAAAGTTTTCCCACCTACATGCACGTTTTACTGTAATATATCCCTATAATCTCTTTAAAATCAATTAAATTTTTAAAATAATTCTCACTGCTGTAAATATAGCCCTGTTGGTTCTCTAATTTATTACTAGCAGCTTGCACATTTCTGTCTTCTCCATCCTTCTTCCCTGTCCCCACAGGAAACCAAAACTGGTACACTACACATTTATATGTGATTCTGTTCCTATTTTTTAATGATTATTTCTCTTATATCTTTATTTTCCTCATTTAAGTGACAACATAGAATGTTTTTCTCCTTATGACTTATTTTCCTTTGTGCAACACCATCTGGGTCCAGTCACATTGTTCCAAGTGGCAGAATTTTATTTTTTAATATGACAATGACTAAGTATTTATTATGTTATCTATATCTCACATCTACTTCAGCCAATCATCTGTTGATGGGCAGTTGAGTTGTGCTTTTTTCCTTGGCTACTATAAATCATGATGTTAAGAACATTGGGGGTAATATGTCCTTTAGTTTAATGTTTTCATATTTTTTCAGATTTATACCAAAAACTGGAATTGCTGCAACATATAATGCTTCTATTTCTAGTTTTCTGAGCACTGTCCACACTTTAATAATAGTGGATGCAACAATTTATATTTCCACCAACAGTGTACCTGGGTTCCCTCTTCCCAAATTTCTTATTAATGTTTGTCATTTGTAGAATTTTGTTAATAGCTTTTTGGTGCTGTGAGATTATATTTAATTCTGGTTTTGACTTATGTTTTCCTAATGGATAGCAACGTTATGTTTCTTTGTATGTGAAGAAAATCATCCACATGTCTGATTTTGAAAAGTTTCCATTAAGATCTTTCAACTGTTTTTAATTTGGGGTCTTTAATTTTTAAATATTGAGACTAATATGATATATATATCATATTATATATATATTATGGATATTAACATTTTGTTGGTTTCATTGTCTGAAATTTTTCCTTATATTCTATCTGTTATCATATCTCTTGTTGAAGTTTTCCTTTGCTCTGCAAAAGATTTTGCACTTCACACTTATATAAGAAGCAGAGTCCATGTATCGCATAGTATATCTACTTTTTCCTCAGTAAACTAAAAACTGTAATTGTTACTTTTCCTTTTTTTTTAATTTGGGGAGAGATCAAAAATAAACATTGCTATGATTTATCTCAAATTCATTTCTGCTCCTGTTCTTTGTCAGTAAATATACATTTTCGGGTTTTACATTAAGGAAATCAATCCATTTTTATCTTATGTTGCATACTATGGAAGGAAGTGCTCTTACATCTTCCTTTTACGTGTACTGTCCAGTTTTCTCAAAACTACTTGTTCAAGAGACTGCCTTTTTTCTGTTGTATACTCTTGCATCCTTCATTGTAGACTAATTGACCATATGTGTGTGTTGGTTTATTTTAGTACTCTTTATTTTGTTCCATTTATCTATGAGTTTCTTGAAGTGCCATATTTTGATGCATTTATTACTGTAGCTTTGTTGTATGTTATATACTCAGGGAGGATAATACCCACAGCTTTGCACATTTTTAAAAATAATTTTGGAAAATTTTTGTCTTCCAGGTTTTTGTATAAATTTTATTATTTTTCTCCTTGTTGTGAGAAGAAACTTATGGATTTTGTGAGAATAGAAATTTACTAAAAGAAAAAACCTGAGAAAAATTCTAAAGTGTGGAGCATAAATCATACATTATTAACAACAACTGGATTGCTGTATAAATCAAAGAAAAAATATATAAAGAAAAATGACAACAACAAAAAAATCTATGGGGTATAACAAAAGCAATATTAATAGGGATACTTATAGCAAAATAATCATACTTATACAAATAAGAAACATGTCTCTCTTACAACATATTCTTACAACCAAAAGTTGTAGCAAAATAATAAGCAAGCTTGTTAGTAGAAGGAAAAACAGCTGAAAGGTCAGAACATAATTAAATAAAACAAAGATTAAAAGCAGAATCATTTAATCAAACAAAGTAATTGCTTTTGAAAGATAAATATTGTTGATAAACTTTAGCCAGACACATGAGCAAAAAAGAGAGTACAGATTCATTAACTCTGAAATAAATGAGAAATTACAGCTTATATCAAAGAAATACAAAGCATCATATGAAGATACAACAAATTATTATATGCTAATAAAATGGAAACCCTGGAAGAAATGGACAATATCTAAGAAAGAAATAATCTCCAGGATGGAATGAGAAGTAGAAAATATTAACAGATTAACACTAATGAAATGGAATAAGTAAATAAACAAAATCTCCCAAGAATCAAAATTCCAGGCCTAGAGAGCTTCACAGGTGATTTCTGCCAAACATTTAGAGAAGTGCTATCACCTGTACTTCTCAGCATATTCCAAAAATTTTGAGAGAAAGGAGGCTTCCTACCCCACATTTCTGTATCACACTACTACTAAAACAGGAACAAATACCTCAAAGAATTACAGGTTACATACTAGCGATTAGCATAGATTCAAAAATTAATCACTAAATTGTTAGCATTTCAAACAATACATTAAGAGGATTATACATTATGATTCAGTCAATTTTATTCCAGGGATACAAAAGTGATTCAATACCCACAAATTAATCAGTATGATACACCACACTAACAACCTGAAGAATAAAATTAATATGGTCACCTCAATAGAGTCATAAAATGTTTTGACAAATTCAGTATCTATTTATGAATATATTTCTCCTCAAATTGGGCATGAGGAAACATACCTCAAAACAGTTAAGGTCTTACATGACAAGAACTCAGCTAACATGACACTCACTGATTAAAAGCTTAAAGCATCTCCAATAAGAGCAGGAAGAAGACAAGAGTGCTCACTCTTACCACTTATATTCATTATTTTATTGGAAATTCTAGCCATAGCTATTCAAAATAAATGTAAATAAAATATAGCTGATTAAGAAAAGGAGTAAAAGTATCTGTTTGCAGATGACATAATTTAAGCAGAAATCCTAAAAATGGTGCCACAGGACTACTAGGGCTTATCAATGCATTTGGTAAAATTTCCAAATGTAAAATTAACATACAGAAGTGTTGCATTTCTACATACTAACAAGAAGCTAACTGATACAGAAAGCGAGGGAACTGTCTCATTTACAGTTGCATTACAAAAAAAAAAATCAAGAAATATATGCAACCAAGGAGATAAAAGTCCTGTACTCAGAAAACTATAAAATATTTATAAAAGAAATTGAAGATAATGCAAACAGATGAAAGGATATACTGTGTTCGTAGATGAGGAAGAAAATATTATTTAAATGACAGTACAAGACAAGAAAATACACAAATTAAATTCAGTGCCTATCAAAATACCAAGGGAATTTTCAGACACTTAAAATAAATAATTCTAAAATTTACATGTAAACACAAAAGAATTGAAATCACTAAAAAAAAAGAAAACAAAACAAACAAATTAGAAACACAAACAACTTTGACAAAGAACAAAGAGGATATATCACTGACCCTCATTTGAAAATATAATACAAATCCACAGTAATAAAAATAATATGGTAGTGGCACAGAACAAACAGAATAATGGAACACAAAGAATGCCTAGAAATGAAATCAGACAGTTATGGTCATTTAACCCATTACAAAAAATGAATATACAGTGGGGGAAAGATAACCAACAGGCACATGAAACTGATCAACATCACGAACCATCAGAAAAATGCAAGTCTAAAGCATGATGAGATTTTATGTCACACTAATCAGAATAACTATTATCAAAAAGATAACAAAAATAAGTGTTGGTAGGATGTAGGAAAAACAACCCTGATGCACTCCTGGAGAGAATGGAAATATGTGCTGCCATTGTAGAAAACAACATGGAGATTTATCTAAAAATAAAAATGAAATATAATTCTACATTTCCATATCTGGATACTAATTCCAAGAAAATAGAAACAGTAATTAGAAAAGATAAATTCAAACCAATATTCATTGCAGCATTATTCACAATAGACAGCATATACAAGCAAATTAATTGCTCATAAATACATGATGGAAAAAAGATGTGTGTCTATATTATATATATATATATATACCCATCTTAACTACAGATTTATCTATATTTACATAAATATATACACACACAGGAACTAAATATATATGCAGTATTTATATGTATATATATGTACACACACAGATAAAAATACAATGGGTTATTATTCAGTTCTAAGCAGAATAAGTTTTTGTCATTTGCAACAAATGGGTAGACCAAGAGGGTAATATGCTAAGTGAAATAACTCAGAAGGAGAATGATAGTGCTGAATGATTTTACTCACATGTGGAATTTTAAACAAATGAAAATAACAACACAGAAAAGGAGTTAAACATAAAGAAAGAAAGAGGATTTTCACAAGAAGGAGGGAAATGGGGTGAGGAAAATAAAAATTTGAGGAAAATTAAGAGAGAAAATTTTCCAGTTGCAAATTAAATGAATCAGGGACAAGAAATGTAATGTATTGGGAATACTCAATAACTATGAAATACCTTTACATAGCAACATAACATAACTAGATATATTCTGGTGAAAAGTATGAAATGTATTAAAAATAGTGAACATTATGTTGTGTAGGAGACACTAACACAGTGTTATAGATTAAAGTATACTTCAAGAACAAACATACATACTTATAGAAAAAGAAACTGGATTTGTAATTAACAGAGGCAGGGGTTGGAAAAGGAGTATTTGATTAATGCACTCAAAAGCTACAAACCTCCAGCCTTAAAATAAACGTGTTATAGGGATGCCCTGTAATAACATGAAAATTACAATTAAAACTGCTTTATGTTCTATATGAATGTTGTTAAGAGAGCTAACCATAAGTTTTCTCATCACAACCTAAAGACAAATTGTATTTCTTTAAAATTGTATCTAAATGAAATAATTAATTCTCCCTAGAGTTGCTATGATATTTATATCATTATAGTTGTAAATCAAATCACTAGCCTATGCACCAATACTTAATGTTTTATGCTAATTCTATCTTATAAAAGCGGAAGGAAAAATGGAAATTCAATGGTCATTTATTCCCATGTCATTTCTCATGATTGTTTTTGCAGCAAGTAAACTTGAGTCATGATATACTTATCCTAGGTAAAGATACTAATAAATAAGTGATTCTAATAAATTATACATAAAGATACTAATAAAATTAGTGTTTTACCATGCCTTAAACTTTCTTCATGGTAACAGCCCACTGTTTCTGTAGGCATCAAAATTTCACTCTGTGTATTCATCTGAGATTAGGGAATGGATACAAATTTAAAACTGACTGCTCTTGCTGTGAGTGATAAAGTTCAATGACTCTGACCGATGGTCTCAACTCCACAACAGCATCGGTAAGTAAAGAACATGCTAGGTTGCTTAAAATCTCAGCATGGTAAAATCTTAGAACTCCTACAATTCTTAACTGCAATGGGAATGCAATAGAGACAAAGACTTGATTTTGGATAAAAATGTGGTGTTTTCTCATGTTTGCATTCGGGAATGTGAGGATAATCCCTGAGATCCACAACAAAGATTCTTGCTCTAGTGCTGGGCAAAGAAGTGTAAAAGTTCTGCATTATTAGGAATGAGGACTGCTTTCAAAATGATGACTACACTCACTCAGTTCCAGGTAGTCCAAGGGAGGAAAGGATGTTGCAATTTCTAGGAGAACGGGAATAAGTCAGTGACTCAGACTCTATAAATTAGTCAAATGGTGTCCAAAGCCAAAATAAGTTGTGTCAACAATGAGAATTAAAAGAAAAAAACACAGACATAAGCTTAAATTAAAAAGGTGATACAGTCCTGTTCTGGGCTCTGGGGACTGGGGAATGTATATGACTCAATCCCATTCAAGGGTTGAGAGGCTTGGCCCAAGCATCAGCTCGGGATTCAATGAGCAGGTAGCAATTAGTACACTGGGAGAAATATAATCTACCTCTCCCAGATCGGAAGAACATCTGGTGGCTCAATGAAACTCTTAATTCACAGAGATTCTGCCAGATGCAGAGGAATAATTCAATGATGACTCAACTAAGACAAACTTAGTTACTGCTTAACAATCCAACTTCACACACACACAGAGTGATAGAGAGATTTGTGGTATTTAGTGGGAAGAATTCAGTGGGCAGGGCTCAGAGAATAGTTTTCAAACACCAGCCAACTTTTGTACCTTTGCCAATAGTCTAGATTTTCCCAGGTAGAAATCTACAGATGGAAAAACAAACAATATTTTTCTTTAGGATTTCTAATTTTGAAAGTAAACTGTTGCTTTAGACTTAACATTATTGAACCTTGTTAAGATGATCACGGTAAGACCCACTCTCTGATAAGAGAGATGGAAACTAGCTGTTGAACCAGCCCATTTTTACCCCAGACTGCTAATGTAAACAACAATATAGCCACCATCAGTGTTCAGCTGACAAACTTAAAAGGTTGATTTTTCTGTTGTAGGAAGAACCAATGCTGTCCAGACACAGTTCTCCATCTGCAAGTGGTCTCTATTCTTCTCTTGGTAAAGGTCATATTGTTGGGATGTTTCTAGAGTTCACCCTGGCCCATGTGCCCATTCTCCAGATTATCAAATGCTTTCATCAAAACTGGTAACAAATTTTCAGTGCTCAATTCTGCCATTCCAGTCTTATCAGCTGACACTGGCTACATCATTGTGAGCAGTAGCCTTAGGCTCCCTGACCTTGCCTTCAATTTTTCCAACATTTAAGGGTATTTCACACTATGAAAATGCTTCACCTTTTATTTTAAATTAATGGGAAACTGTCAAAGACGTCCATGAATATTTTATATTTCCTAATATCTGTATAAATTCAGTATTCTTGCAGTTGGACAAATTTTTAATTCTACCACCCTCACCTCCTTCTAGTCCACACATCTTAGATTACATTTAGGATACTGAACACCATCACCCCAACCAAGGGTCTAGTACCTCCTAGATACTTTCTGCATGAAGGTTAGAAGGGGCACAATTTATGTGGGGTGTAAAAACCTACATTAAATCTTTACAATGTCACTGTCTCTTGTGGACAAAGCTCTGATTCTAAGAAGTAAATTAATTAGAAGGCAGTATAGTTATTGGTATGCAGAAGAGAATCAGCTATTTTGGGATGGGTGGGTGATGAAGAGACAGGAAAATATCCATCAAATGAGAATGAAATGCCTTAGGCCTCTGGAGGTATGAATTAAGAAGAAAATAATACTTTGTCTCCTGTATCTACCTCCAATAACTGTCTTGATTGACTAGTCCTTGGGCTATGAAAAGAGCTAGTTTGTGGTGAAGAGTAAAGACCATAATGTAATAGTTAGAAAACCATGAGAGTTTTGCTGTTTCAGGAAAGTAGATTTTGCTTAAAGTCAACATGAATTTTTCATTCATTGAATACAAAAATGCATCCTGTGGCATGTGCTGTTTTCTGTGCTGGTATCCAAGAAAGACGAGGAAAAGGGGATAGACAGAAAACATCTGTAGGAGTTGGTTTCTGTGCTGAGATGGGGATAGTCTAAGTAGGTAAAAGGAGGACACCCAAAGTCCAAGGATAAGCTGGGTTAAAAGTGTTGAGTGTGGAGCTAACATTGTTGACAATCATTTGCCTGGATGTATGTCCAGATACAGTGAAACATAAAGATATGCCAAGGTAGTCAGATGCCAGATTTATAAAGTAATAACTAAACTAAGTTGTGTTTGTTTGCTTAAATTTGAAAAGGCATTAAGTGCCACCCTGAGGTCGTAAGCTTGTCTTTGGCTGGAACATAAAAGCAAGATAAAGTATTGACTAGAAAATATAGTGTAGACACTTGAGGGCAGGAAATGAAACCACTAATTGTAATGCTTTGAGAACAGCACAAAGAAGACGATAGATAAAATTACGTTTTAAATTCTACCACATGCTGAATGTGCCATCAGAGACTACATCATGTGTCATTTTTGATTCCAGGGATGATGTAATTGAGACCATGATCCCTGGGACGGTTCCTGCATTTATCTCCTGTTCCATCCAACCTATCTTAATTTAACACTTTTCATACTTTCCAGGATGAACCAGAAACCACTTAGTACTTTTCCCTCTCTCCATGTTTTATTCCTTTTCCAAATTCTTCCATTTTTTCTTCTTCCTTTCAAGAAATTATTTAAATTTACTCCCATATTGTTCCATCAAAAGATCATATCAATCAAGTATCTATTTTTTTTCTTTAAATGGCAACTTAGTCTCTCCTTTAACTCTTTACTCTACTTGAAAAAAAATAAAGAAATTTCGGGTGCACATCTATTTTTATTGCCCCCCCAAAAATTGCAGATATTTGTCGACGTTTGCCAACATCAATTTTAATCTTTGATATCCTGCATAATCTGGTAGTCCTCTGGTACATCAGCTGTAATTAGGATGACATTGATAAACTGAAAATTGCTGATGAGTTGGTCTTGAAAGAGATGTAGCTGATGTATCTGATATCATTGGCACTGGAAAGTGTGGGTTGATCCCTGGTTGAAGTTTAGGAAAATGACCTTCATTGGCAGATATGTCATGATATCTGTTTGGAAAAGCAGAAGGCTCCACCATCAGTCCAAAATAATTGCTCTATATGAGAGAGAAGATGCTGTACTGAGAAGTAGAAATTGAAGTTGTAATGGAGTTCACAACATGGCCATTTGCTTCATTGTAGCTACTTTGAGAGTGCCCGAGGACAATGTTCAACTGATTTAAATTACCTCATTGATACACTGCAATTTGTTCTGGTGGTCTAAGTGACATTGATGATGGAGGAGAGAAATCACCTCTGATTGGGATAGTTGTATCACCAATTATGAGGCTACTAGAGGGCTTTCTTATTAGAGTCATATTTAAATTTGCAGAAGGTAAAAATGCACTTTCTCCACTAGTGTCAGTCACAAAACCAGAAATATGATAATCCATATTACCCCCTGCTTTAAAGTGCTTCTTGTTGAAATCTTCAGCCAATGAAGACACCAGAAAGGAAATTTAATCCCAACTCTTCTTTTTATTCTCACAAAAATCTGGGGACAGCACCGTTTAAAATTTGGATTATGATACAACTGCAGCTACAACCAAAGGAGAAACATTTTTGTAATACGTTAATCAAAATACAAGACTACAAAAAGGCTAACCTATTAAGCCTCAGATTCCACGTTTACTATGCATAGATAATATTTATCAAAATATGAACATTGCTAATGATAGTGTGAAGTTTCTTAATTGGAATATACACATTTAAATAGTATGCTCATCAAATTTAATGACTTAGCATTTGCAGTAATGGTGAATGCCACTTTTTAAAAGCAGCTTTAATAGCTTTATTTAGATTTCTGGAAAGATTCATAGTTGCAAGCAAAGTTTCCCTTAATCTTGACTACTTAAGGCACTGTCCTCATTTTTTAGAGAAAATAAAGTATTCTAACCTTAGTAGTTTTACAATTTTCAAAATCTAGCTTTACATTTATATTACCATTGATTGATATACAAAATAAATTTTTATATATAAGTTACCAAGTGGTAATTAAAATTTGTCAATTCCTTTCTTAAAACAGAGGCTACATTTTCTTCTGCCAGAAAGTCAGCTAGACAAGGAGTCCTTTGAAAATTCTGCCACACTTTCCTAAACCCATAAAGTTTAAGATGTCTAAATAAACTTTTCATACTTCCAGTTTCAAATATTCTGAAAGGGGCCTTTCTTTCCAAAACTTCCTTCTTGAAGACATCTTCAACAATCACTATGGAAGATCCATTATCACCCCACCAGATGGATTTCAATTGGTCATCCCCAGCCATTTTCCAGAGTTTTCTTGGAAATTTCAGAGAATGAAATTCATTATCTTCATCTGGTACAGAGACAGAATGTGTGTCACATGGTGTTTTTATTAAGGATTCTTCAGACAAAATCTGAAAAGCATTTTATTCAATCATAGACCTCAAGTCCAAGTCCCCAGAGAATGTTTGTTCACACAATAGAGATCTTCCGGAATTTCCTGAACCAGTTTGTCCAACTTTAGGAGACACACCTTGAATTTCTGAAGAAATATGTGGCATCTCAAATAACTTTTTCTAAAGCTACTTTTCTAATCTGCATGGTTTTGAGCACTGCAGCTTCAAATGCTGCTTTGGCAGGGCTGCACAGGTAAACTGCTAGGACTTCGCCATGGTTCTCAACTTGAGTAGCTGTGACATCACAAAACGACTGGTCTCCCAGCAACTCAAGTGTAACATTCAGCCAGTGTTTATTTCTCATTCATCCAGTTAAAATGATACAGATAGGATGCTTATTTTTATAGTC
This sequence comes from Vicugna pacos, assembly GCF_048564905.1. Lineage (NCBI taxonomy): Eukaryota > Metazoa > Chordata > Mammalia > Artiodactyla > Camelidae > Vicugna > Vicugna pacos. The sequence continues at coordinate 6,314,496 of NW_027328738.1, forward strand.
TGATCTGCAAATATTATCCCAACAATATCTTTTTAAATAATTTAATTTTGGGGTCTATAAAATAAAACCAATCTCCAAACTTTTGTACAAAAATTTATACCAGATTTGTAAACAGAGTACAAATAATGCACAAAATATATAAAATAATTTTAAAGTTTTGGAATTTAAAGTGAAATTTGTGTAAAACATGTACAGAAAATATATATCAATTTGAAAATCATTTGTAATTAAAGTGAAACATAATTTGATTTGGAAATGGAAGTAGGTATTTATCTGTGTACTTTATAATAAGTATCTCTATATTAATAACATGAGCAGAATAAATATAAGTTTATTTGTTTTGTATAAAAATAAATGGTAAGTAATTATGAAATAAAATTAGAAAGAAATAATGAATCAAATTTAAGAAATCCCAAAGGGTGGAATTTTGTTTTTAATTGTAATTCAGTTCTATAAGATAAACAAATGTAATTTAATATTCTACATTAAAATTAGAAAAGAGAAAATCTTATTGTATATTTACCAATGTTTATCTTTGACTTTCTTTCACTCAGAGGTTTTTCAGTCCCTAGAAGGAATAAATTTTCTTGTCATCTTTATAATCCATAACCTTGTGGCTTCTGTTAATTGTTCCAAAATGATGTTGATAAATACACTTATGCACAAGATCCTGCATTCAATAGGCACTGCCTCCATTAAGGGGCAAACAAAGAAATAATCAAAAAACAAAGAAATAACACTATATGTGTGTTGGGTGGAAAAGACCAGGTAATGCATTTTAGGAAGCAATATGTATCTCAGTCCTGAAACAGTTGATATTGTTAGCAAAATATGGCATTTTAAGGCAAGTGTCTTGTTCTCTAATTGTAAATAGCTATGTTCTGTATCAGTAAACTCTAGTAAATCCAGTTCTACCAAAAGTTATATTATTTTTTAGATATAAATTCCATTAAACATAAGCCAAATTCAAAATGAGAGATAGAATTTTTAAATAAATAAATGTGCACTCAAGCTAGAATGTAAATTTATTTTTCAGTATGTGTTCATTCCATTCTAAATAAACATTAGCAACCTGAATTCATTGCATATTATAAGTATTATAAAATATAGTTATGTATGATTTAGTCCTGATTCATAAATATTACTTATCATATGCAAATCTACATATGTGATACAATCCCTTAAAAAGCTGAGAATTCAAAAACAATAATCTCAATAAATGTAGGAAAATTATTCACAGGTCTGATCTTTACATTTTTATAAAAATATTGTTTACAAATACACTTTAAACAGAATGTAACTAAAGATAATAAAAGCCATATATGAAAAACCAATGACGAACATCAAGTTCAATGTTAACATACAGGATGGTTTTCCTCTGGTCCAGTAATAAGAAAAGGTAGCTCATTCTCACAAATACTAAATTACACAACTTGAAGTCCTAGCCAGAACAACTAGTCAAGAAAAAATATAAAAGGCATTCAACTTGTAAAAAAACAGTAAAATTTTTACAGATGACTTAATTATGCATAGATAGAAAACTCCATAGGCATCTCCAGTGAATGTAACAAATAATGAACAAACTTAGTAAACTTGAAGAATACAAAATCAATATACAAATATCCATTACTTTTTTATATAGTAACAACAAATTATCAGAAAGAGAAATCAGGAAAACAATTGTGCGTATATTTATACAAAATAGAATAAACTAGGAATACATTTGATAAGTGAAATAAAAGATCTAAACATAGATCTATAAATTACAGTTTCAAGAAATATAAGTAAACAAAATAAATAGAAAAATATTCTCTGCTTATGGATTGTATACAACATGAGGAACTATTCTAATCTATAATTTACATTTTCAATCTCCCTTGCACTACTTATTGAGGAGAATGTCTATTCTTCATTTTATACTCTTGCTTCCTTTTTCATGGGTAAATTGATCATAAGTGTGAAGGATTATATCTGGGTTCTCTATTCTCTTCTATTTATTGCTGTCCGTTTTTGAGCCAGTATCATGTTGTTTAAATTACTAAAGCTTTGTTGGGCTGTTTAACATCAGAGAACTTTACACTATTAGATTTAATACACTTTTTCAAGATTATTTTGGCAACTCATGATCTATGTGTTCACATATAAATTTTGAAATTAACTGTTCTATTAAATGGAAAAGTCTCACGGGTACTATGACATGAATCACACTAAATGTAGATTGCTTTGTGTAGTATGGTTGTTTCAACCACATTGTTTCACGTCATTAACATAAGAGATCTTTTCATATCTTTGGATCAGTTTTAATTTCCTTCATCAATGTTTTCTATTTTTTAATGTATAGGTTTTCTTCTTATTTGTTAACTTCATTTCTACACATTCTATTCATATATATATAATTATATATATTATATTTCTAATCACATTTCCTACACAAATACAACAGGCAGAAGGCAGTGGCAAGACATATTCAAAGTCCTGAATGAAAGAAAGCTGAAATCTAAGATAATTTATCAAGCAAGGCTATACTTTAGAATAGAAGGAGAGATAAATAATTTCCAGACAAGCAAATACTGAAAGAATTTAGCCACAGAAAAATAAATAACGAAAGATATACTCTAAAAAAAAAAGAAGCAGGATGCTATAGAAAAGAGAAAGGCATAATTAGAAAGGCAATAGCTACAATGTGTGACAATAGAATAAACATGATGTACTAAAACAGGACAGCAAAAATTTAAGGGTCACAGAGTGAAACAGGAAAATACAGAGTATTTTCTTCTTGTTTCTGTTCTCTATAGGAGGGGTAAGAGTTTTATTCCTTTCAGTTAAAATAAAAATATATAGTAATGGGACAATATACATGCGAAACAGGGTAACCATATGTCAAAAGCTTACAATGAAGTCACAAAGCCAAAAGAAACAAAGATAATAAAAGAAAACTTATCAAGCCACACAAAGAAAATGAAATGAACAAAAAGGAAATACTGAATCAACTGGAAAATGACATTCAAAATGGAAATAAACCTAGTCAATCAATAATTATCACAAATGTTAATGGACTTAGTGTTTCAATCAAAAGATATATATTTGTCAGATGGGATAATATAACAAGTCCCTACATTATGAAGCATAGAAGAGACTCACTTTAGTAAGAGGAACACGCATTATTTGAAAGTCAGAAGATGGAAAAGCATATTCCATGCAAATGAACATGACAAGAAAGCAGGAATAGCAGTTCTGACTTCACACAAAATAGACTTTACATGAAAGACCTAAAGATAAACAAGGACATGATATAATGCTTAAAGGAGCAATAAAAAATGAGCGTATTAAACTAATTAAGATATATGCACTCAATATAGGAGCACATAAATACATAAAGCAAATATTAAAAGATAAAAAGGGAGAAATGGATGGGAACACAATCACAGTAGAAGACTATAACCCCCCATTACCATCACTAGAATTGTCTTTCAGACAGAAATTTAATAAGGGAACAAAGATACAAAAAGATACAATAAAATAATTTGAGTTGGTTGATATTTCCAAAACAGTTTTCCTCCCCAAGCAGAATATACATTCTTTTCCAGTTCAAATGGAATATTTTCAAAGAAAGATTATGTATTCAGGCACAGAAGAAGCCTGAACAAATTTAAGAAGATAAAAATTATTTCAAGCATCTTTTCTGAGTATAATACCATGAAACTAGAAATCCTTCAAGGAAAAACACGGAGAAAAATGACTGCATGTAAATTAAACACCATGGTACTAAGACAAGTGGGGCAGGTAAAGAAGTAAAAGAAGAAATTAAAAAATATCTTGAGAAATATGTCAAAACACTACACAAAGTCTTTGGAATACACTTAAAGCAGGCTTAAGAGGGAAGTTCATAGTGACAAGGCACTCCTCAAAGTAGAACAGCAATTTCAAATAAATAATGTAATGTTCTATGTAAACTAATCATGAAAGAAGAGCAAACAAAACCAAAAGTCAGCAGTAAGAGAGAAATAAGAAAGATAAAGGAAGAAATAATTGAAATACACATTAAAAAATAGAAAAAAATCAAACAAAATCTTTTTTGAAATAGTAAACATAATTGATAAAACTATGGACAGGCTCACCAACAGGAAAAGAGAGAGAACACAAATAATATAAAAATGAAAATGGAGAAACTACAAAGAATACAACAAATTTACAATATACCACAAGGGAATAACATGAGCAACTGTATGGAAACAAACTGGATAACCAGGAAGAAAAGGAGAAGATTTTGGAAACATTCAGCCCACCAATATTGCATCAATGAGAATTTAACCATTTGAACAGACAGATCACCAGAAATGGAATAGAATTATCAGTAAAATAAAAAATATCTGCTAACAAAAATTCAGACCCAAATAGCTTCACTAGGGAATTTGACCAAACATACAAAGAAAAATCCATACCAGTCCTCTTCAAACTCTTCCAAAATATTGATATGGAGAGAGTACACACAAACTCACATGGTAGGCCAACATCAACCTGATACGAAAACCAGACAAAGGCCCTACTGCAAGAGAAAACTATAGGCCAATATCATTGATAAACATTGATGTAAATATCCTTAAGAAAGTATTAACAAACAGAATCCAATAGCATGTAAAAAAAGATCATACACCATGGTCAAGTTAGGTTCATCCCAGGAACACAAGGATGATTTCACGTATGCAAATCAATCAATCAATTGTGATACACCATATCAATAACAGAGAGGACAAAAAACCACATGATCATCTCAGTAGATGCAGAGAAAGCATTTGATACAAATTAACACCTATTTGCAATAAAAGTTCTTATCACAGTGGACATAGAGGGAAAATATCCTAACATAATGAAAGCTATTTATGACAAACATATAGCCAGCAAAATACTCAATGGTGAAAAATGGAAAGCCTTCCCACAAAAACCTGAGACAAGACAAGGTTGCCCATTGTCACAATTTCAATTCAATATAGTCTTGGAATTCCTATCCACAACGATCAGGTGGGGAAAATAATAAAAGTATTGAGACTGGAAAAGAAGAGTTAAAATTGTCATGATATGCAGAAATGACACTATATAGAGAAAACTGTAAAAGCTTCACAAAAAATACTTAGGCTAGAAAAGGAACTGGGCAAGGTACCCAGATTAATGTACAAATACCAATTGCATTTCTTTACACTACCATTGAATCAAAAGGAAAACAAAATATAGAGACAACCGTTTTTATAACTGCACCCAAAACTATAAAATGCTTACAAATAAATCTGACCAAGGAGGTGAATGAATTATACACGAAGAACTAGAAAACATTGATTGAGGAATTCAAGAAATATTTGAATTTGAAAAGATACCCAATGGTCTCATAATGGAAGAAAAAAATGGTTAAAATGGTCATACAGCCCAAGGCAATCCCCAGGCTTAATGTGATTTCCTATCAAATTATGCAAAACTTTTCTTTTTGGGACTGAAACAAATGATCCTAAGATTTACATAGAGTCATAAAACATCCATAATTTCCAAAGAAATATTAAGGAAAAGGAAAGAGTTTGGAGGAATAAACCACCATTTCTCCATACACTACTGCAGAGCTACAATAATCAAAGTGACATGATATTCGTACAGAAACAGGCATATGGACCAATGGAACAGAATAGAGGGTCTAGGAATAAATCTACAGGCCTATGTTCTATTAATCTTTGACAGAGTAGCCAGGAATATGACAAAGAAAAGAACATCTCTTCACCAAATGTTGGAAAAATTGGATAGCAGCATCAGAGCAATGAGTTAGAACAATCCTTCACTCCATACACAAGAATAAACTCAAAATGGGTTGAAGATTTAAATGTAAGGCAAGGCACAGTATATCTCCTAGAAGAAAACATATGCAAAACACTCTGATATAAATCTCAGCAATGATCTCCTAGAACAGCCTACCCAGGTAATGGATGTAAGAGCAAAATTAATAAATGGGACCTAATAAAACATAAGCTTTTGCACAGCAAAGGGAACCATAAACAATGCCAAATGACAAGCTAATATATTAAAGAAAATATTTAGAATTCATGCAAATGACAGTCTTATTATCCAAAGTATAAAGACGTCATACAACGTAATAATAATAATAAAAAAAAGAAACCCAATCTGGGCAGAAGCCCTAAACAAGCAATTCTCCAATAGAGACATACAAATGCCACATAGATATGTGAAAAATAATATTGCTCCATATCATTATCAGAGAAATGCAATTCAAAACTGTAATGAAGTATCACCTCACAATAGTCACAATGGCCATTATTCAAAATTCCACAAATATTAAATGCTGGCATTCCTGTGGAGAAAAGGGACCCTTCTACACTGCTGGAAGGAATGTAGTTTGGTGCAATCATTGTGGAAACCAGAATGGGGATTCCTCAAAAGAATAAAAATAGACTTAACATACGATCCAGCAATCCCACTTCTGGGTATACATCAAAGGGAACCATAATTCAGCAAGACACCTGCAACCCAATGTTCTTAGCAGTGCTATATACAAAAGCCATGACATGGAAGCAACCTAATTGTCCAACAACATATGACAGTATTCAGAAATTATGCTGTATTTACACAATGGAATAATATTCTGCAATAAAAATGATAAAACAATGACATTTGCAGCAAAATTGATGTCCCCAAATAGTGTCATTCTAATTGAAGTAAGCCAGAAAGAGAAAGAAAATTAATACATGGCATGATATATGTGGAATCTTCAAAAAAATTTGGATGAGGACACTGTGATTTCATCTACAAAATTGAAACACAGTCAGAGATCTACTAAACAATTTTATGAATACTGCGGAAAGGGGCTCTGAGAGGATATATTTGGGAGCTGTAGATTCATAAATTATTTTCACTATATATAAAAATAGATTTTTTTCAAAATTTCTCTTGTATGACACAGGGCAGTAAGTCAAATATTGTGAAGTAATGTTTAATAGGCACAAAAATATATGCATGTAAGAGGACACTGTGCTATACACCACAGATTGACACATTGTAAATGGCAGTACTTCATTGATAAATAAATGAATAAATATGTACATAGGTAAATTAATTATATAAATAAATAATAACAAAATAAAAATATTTAAAAATAAATGAAATACAAATATTCACACTACTTAACTTTACACATCAAGGATCAAGGAGAAAACAGAAACAATAAAGAAGAAAATTGAATGAATGTGAGTAAGGCAAATAGCCAGAGAATCAATTTAAAAGATAAAAAAAAACCTAAGTATGTTTCTTTTAAACAAAAATTGGGCAAATGTTTAGGTTGGCTAAGAAAATAAAGATTCAAATATAATTAGAAATAAAACAGAAGATATTACCACTGATGTTGTAGAGATGCAAAGCATCATAAGAAATTATCACTAGCCAACGATTTGAATGACCTAGAACAAAAGACCAATTCCCAGAAACATATGTCTTCCAATATTGAATCAAGAAGAAATTGGAAAGATAATAGGGCAAAAGTGTGTTTGAGTAAGTCAAAAATCAATCTTCCAAAACCAGAAAAAATTTACAGGACAACATTACTGGTGAATTCTGTCATACAGTTGAAAACAATTTTCACCAATTCTTCCCCAAATCTTCCAAGAATTTGAAGAGTGTGAAAGATTCCAAACATGTTCATGATGCGAGCTTTATTTGCTTAACAGGCTAGAAAGGACGTTACATGCAAAATATAGAATATTATCCCTGATGAACATATGTACCAAAATTCTCAACAAAACACAAGCAAAATGAATCCAACAACACATTTAATGTATCATAAACATACATGAGTAAAGAGATTTATCCCTGGGTTTAAGGATACATCAAAATATTCAAATCAATAAAGGTGACATGCCACACTAATAGAATGAGTAAAAGAACTCACATAATCATTTCAATAGGTTCAGAAATAGCATTGTATATAATGCAACATACTTTTAAGATACTCCCAACAAATAAATTAACCCTGTCAGTGGCACGATATCATTTACGCACAATATGTGGAGAGAAACGAAGCAGTTCTCCGTTTTTTGATTCTTAGAAGAAGGGTTTATATAGGACTTGCACAATGCCTCACATATAATCTAAGTTATAACAATGTTAATAATCTTAAGTATTTATGTTCCCATGCTCCTGCAGTAAGCACAGGATGTTAAATGATCAAGGATTGTTTTAAAATTCATCACGGAACTTCATTAAGCAGGCCATCTCTTATCCAGCCATCTGTGCCTGTCTTAGGTTGTCCTCCTCTGAGGATCTTACCCAGCATAGGCTATCCAGCCATCCATACTGGATACATTGAGTAGGGCATTTCTTATCCAGCCTTGATATGTGACATTCCTCACAGCTTGTTTATCAGTTCAGCCCATGGGCTCATTCTCTAGAGTCTTCAGACAGGAGCCTAAAAATCCAACATCCCTTGACAGAAAAATGGATGAAGAAAATTTGATGTTTGTATGCAATGGAATCAATACTTTGCATTCTTATCAACAGTGTCCACGGTGTTACTTTTTCTCCATAATCTCACCAAAATCTACTTCGTTTCTTTTTGATGAGAACCTTCTGACAAGTGTGAGGTCATGTCTCATTTTTGGTTTATGACATCGCTAATAATTTATAACTCTGAACACGTTTTCATGTATTTTATAGCCAACTGTATGTGTTCTGAAGAAAATTGATTCAGATCTTTCTATTCAGTTTCTATGGACATCTTTTTTAATTGGATTGTTTGCTATTTTTTGTTCTTGTTTTGGGGTAAGACTTTGCCATATATTTTGGATATTAACACTTGATTAGAAATTATCTTGCAAACATATTCTCCCATTGTGTTTGTTGACTGTTCATTTTATTGATCATTACTTCTGCAGTGTAAATCTGTTCAGTGTGACACAATCATATTTTGTTAGTTTTACTTCTGGTTCCCTTGCCAGAGGAGACATATGTAGAATCAAATTAAGTCCAAAGTCAGAGTGTACTTGTTATGTTTTACCCTAGGATTCTTTGTTTTCAGGATTTATGTTTCTTATGCCCAGGAGTGGGATTGCTGTGTCATATGATAGGTATATTTTTATTATTTAAAGGAACTTACATACTGTTTCCAAAGTGGTTTCACCAATTTTGATTCCCACCAACAGCGTTGGAGAGTCCCTTTTTCTCCACAATCTCCCCAGTCTTTATTATTTGTAAGCATTTGGATGACAGCCCTTCTCACTAGTGTGAAGTAAAATATTATTTTATTTTTGTCTTGCCTTTGTATAATGATTAGCAACGTGAGCACTTTTTTATGTTCCTGTTTGTCATCTGTGTGTCTTTTTTAGAGAATTGTCTTCTGCTCATATTCTGGCTGAGTTTTTTGTAGATTTTTGAAATGGTGTTGTATGAATGATTTTTGCATTTTAGAAATTAGCCTCTTGTTGATTGCATTGTTTCCTAATGTTTTCTCCCATTTGGAAGTTCATCTTTTCATTTTGTTTATTTTGCTGTGTTGAAATTTTTAAGTTTATTTAGGATCTATTTGTTTATTTTACTTTTATTGTTTTCAGCTTGGGAGTGTGATATATGAAAATTTTGCTACAATTTTTTTTGTTTTGCTTATGTTAGATTCCAGAAGTTATATTGTGTCATGTATTAGATTCAGATATTTAAAACATTTTCAATTTATTCTTGTACATTGAGAGGGATTGTTCTAATTTCATTGATTTACAGGTAGCTGTCTAGCTTTCTCAACATCACTTGCTGAAGACTGTCTTTAAGGCATTGCATATATTTGTTTCCTTTGTCAGAGTTTAGTTGACCATTGTTGAGATGTTTTATTTCTGCCTCTGTGTTCTGTTCCAGTGATATTGATGTTTGTTTATTTTCCAGTATTGTGCTGTTTTGATTACTGTAATTTTGTTATATAGTCTGAGATGTGGGAGGGTTATCGGTTATGCCTCCAACTCTGTTCTTTTTCCTCACTGTTTCTTTAGCAATTCTGGTTCTTTTGCAGTTCCATCCGATTCATAGGAATGTTTTCAGGTATGTGAAAATATCATGTTGTTCGATATGAATCAATTTATATCTATAGACATGTTTTGTATTATGTATATTTTAACAGTATTAATTCCTCTAAACTAAGACCTTGAGATTTCTTTCCATTATCTTCATATTTCTTTTTCAGTGTCCTATAGATTTTAGTATCTTGGATTTTCCATAGGTTTTTTATTTTTTGATCTGATTTCATCTGGATTTTTTTTAAATTATGGAATATTTCATTGTTAGTTTATAGAAATGTGACAGTTTTTGTATATTAATCATGAATCATGCTAGTTTTCTAAATGTCTTTATTAGTTTTAGTTGTTCTGGTGTGGAGAATCCTTAGGGATCTCTATATATATTATCATGTCATCTAAAAAATAGCAATTTTACTTCATTAAGTCCAACTTGAATACATTTTTTTCTTGTCCGATTGCTGTTGCTAGGACTTACCATACTGTGTTTAACAGAAATTTTGAGATTGAGCATCCTTGTCTTATTCCTTAAATTGTCTTTCAGTTATTCATTTTTGCATATTATGTTGTCTGTGGGTTTGTAAGTAATGACTTTAGTTATGTTGAGATATATTTCCTGAATCTTACTTTGGTAAGAGGTTTCTGTTGTTGTTGCTGTTGTTGTTGCTGTTATTGCTGTTGTTGCTGTTTCAATGAATAAATGTTGAATTTTGTGAAATACTTTTTATGGATTTATTGGGAGGACCTCGTCTTTTTCTCTTTTCCTTTTGTTAATATGGTGTATCAAACTGATGGATTTGTGTAAGTTGAACTTCTCTTGTGACCCTGCAATGAATCCAAGTTGATCATGGTGTATGATTCATTTTTGGTATTGCTGGATTTAGTTTGCTAACAATACTTTGTAGAATTTTTGCATCTAAATCTATCAAATTTATTGGCTTGAAGTTCCCTTTGCCTGTGGTTTGTTTTTTGGCTTTGCTCTCAGGGTGATGAATTCTTCATAGAATTAATTTGGGAGTTTCCCACATCTTCAATATTTTTGAATAATTTGAAGAGTATAAGTTCTGCTTTGTATTTTTGTACAGTTCTCCACATGATTTGTTTAAATCTGCACTTCTATTTAACGAATTTTTAAAATGCAGATTCTTTCTTCTAGTAAACAGTTTGTTCAAATTATTTGTTTCTCCTTATCTCTGTCTCTTTCTAGACATTTGTCTATTTCTTCTAAGTTGTCCACTTTATTCGAATGTAAGTGTTGAATAAATGATCCCTTTTTTGTATATCTGAGGTAACTATTGTAATTTCTCTTATTTTATTCCTTACTTTACTTCTTTGCACCGTCTCTCGTTTCTTCATGATGCACCTGGCTATAATTTTTTTTTTGATTTTGCTTATTTTAAAAAGAAAACAAAAAAAATCTATGGTTTTACTGCTCTTTTTGAGAGTTTTCTTTTCCTCTCTAATGTATATTTCACTTCTAATATTTAGGATCATGCTTTTAATTTTTTTTAAGTTTTATTTATTGATTTACTGTCATTTTACAAAGTTGTCTCCAATGCCAGTGTAGAGCACATTTTGCTGTTACATTGAGCAAATATACATTTGTTGTCCCATTTTTTCCACTGTGGGCTTCCTTAAGAACTTTTATATATTTCTCTGTGCTATACAGTGCAATCCTGTTTATCTATTCTACAATTTAAATCTACCAGTCTATCTCTTCCCACCCATCGCCCCCTTGGCTAATAAAACCTTGTATTCTATGTCTGCGAGTCTATTTCTGTTTTGTATTTGTGCTTTTATTGTTTTATTTTCTTTTGTTTTTAGATTCCACTGATGAGCCATCTTATATGGTATTTTTCTTTCTCTTTCTGGCTTACTTCACTTAGACTGATTTTCTCCTGGACCATCCATGTTGCTGAAAATGGCATTATGTTTTCTCTTTATATGGCTGACCTGTATTCCATTGTATAAATATACCAACTCTTCTTTATCCAATCAACTGTTGATGGATATTTAGGCTGTTTCCATGTCTTGACTATTGTAAATATTGCTGGATATAAATATTGGGGTGCAGGTGTCATCCAGAAATGGGGTTCCTTCATTATTTATGGCCATGAGCGGGATTCCTGGGTCATGAGGTAAGTCTATTCCTAGGCTTTTGAGGAATTTTCATCCTGTTTTCCACAGTAGCTGCACCAAACTGCATTACCACCAACAGTGAAGACGGTTCCCTTTTCTCCACAGCCTCTCCAGCATTTGTCATTTGTGGATTTTTGAATAATGGCCATTCTGACTTGTGTGAGGTGATTCCTCATTATAGTTTTGATTTGTATTTCTGTGATAATCAGTGATATTGAGCATTTTCTGATGTGCCTTTTGATCATTTGTATGTCTTCCTTTGAGAAATTCTTCTTTAGGTCTTCTGCCAATTTTTGCATTGGGTGATCTATTTTTTCTTATTCAGTTGGATGCATTGCTCATATACTCTGGAGCTCAAGCCTTTGTCAGTTTCATATTCAGATACTTTCCCATTCTGCAGGTTGTATTTTTGTTTTAGTTCCGGTTTCTTTACTGTGCAGAAGGTTGTATGTTTCATTAAGTCTCATTTGTTTATTCTTGCTTTTATTTTTTCTACAAAAAAATTTACAAGACATATATCAAATACTGTTTTGCCTATATTTTCCACTTGGAAGTTTATTGTATCTTGTCTTATGTATAAGTCTTTGATCTATTCTGAGTTTATTTTTGTGTATGGTGTTCTAGCTTCATTGGGAGTGTTCTAGTTTCATTGATTTACATGCTGCTGTCCAGTTTTAGCAACACCAGTTGCTGAAGTGACTGTCTGTCTTCCATTGTATTTTCTTGCCTCCTTTGTCTAAGATTAATTGACCAAAAGTTTTTGGGTTTATTTCTGGGCTCTCTATTCTGTTGCATTGCTTTATGAATCTTTTCCTACAAATACAGGGCTGCCATGTGGAATGTAACTCTTTAGTATTATCTGAATCGTTACCGTTAAAAAACGCCACTGATTTTTGAACCTTAATCTTTTAACCTGCTTCATTGCTGAATTCTTCGATCAGCTCTAGTAGTTTTTGTCTGGATCTTGTAGGGTTTTCTCTATATAGTAACATATTATCTGCATATAGTGAGACTTTTACCTCTTCATTTCCAATTTGCATCCTTTTTACTTCTTTCTCTTGATTGCTGTGGCCTGGACTTCCAAGACTATGTTGAGTAGGAGTGGTGATAGTGTGCATCCTTGTCTTGTCTCAGATTTTAGTGGGAAGATTTTGTCTTTCTCACCTTTGAGTACTAAGCTGGCTGTAGGTTTGCAATCTATAGCTTTTATGATGCTGGGATATGTAGCCTCTATGCCCAATTTGGTGAGAATTTTTATCATAAGTGGGTGCTGAATTTTATGAAATGTTTTCCTGCATCTATTGAGATGATCATGCGATTTTGGTCCTTTCTCATGTTGATGTGCTGTATTACATTGATTGATTTGCATATGTTGAACCACCCCTGTGTCCCTGTCATGATACTCACTTGGTCATGAATATAATCTTTTTTCTCTGTTTTTGGATTCTATTCGCTACTATTTTGGTGAAGATATTGGCATATGTGTTCATCAGGGATATTGGCTTATAATTGTCTTGTTAGGTATTGTCTATGCCTGGTTGTGGTTTCAGGGTAAATGTGGTTTCATTGAATGACTTTGGGAGTGTTCCTTCCTTTTTAGTCTTCTGGAAGAGTTTGAGAAGTACTGGTATGAATTCTTCTATGCATGTTTGGTAGAATTCCGTAGTAAAGCCTTCCGGTCCTGGACTGTTATTTGTAGGGAGGTTTTATATTGCTATTTTGATTTCATTTCTAGTGCTCTGTATGTTCAAGGGGTCAGTTTCTTCTTGATTCAGTCTTGGTGGACAGTATGTTTCCAGTAACTTGTCCATCTCCTCTAGGTTATCCAGTTTGGTTCAATATACTTTTCATAATATTCTCGTATGATATTCTGCATTTCTATTTTATTAGTTGCATATTCTCCATTCTCATATCTTATTTTGCTAGTTTGTGCTCTCTCACTTTTCTTCTTTTTGAGTTTGTCCAGAGGTATACTATTTTACTTACTTTTTCAAAAAATCAGCATTTGATTGATTGATTTTTTTTCTATGGTCTTTTTAAACTCTATTTTACTTATATCCTCCCCAATATTTATAATTTCCTTCCTTCTGCTGCCTTTTGGGGTTTTTTGTTCTTCTTTTTCTAGTTCATTCTACTGATGGGTTAAATTGTATATTTGTGATTATTCTTTTTTGAGGAAGGCCTGTATCACTATAAACTCCCCTCTCAACCCTGCTTTTACTGTGTCCCATAAATTTTGTGTGGTTTTGCTTTCATTTTCTGTCTCAAGGTACATTTTCATTTCAGCTTTGATTTCTTCTTTGACCCATAGGTTTTTTAATAACATATTGTTTAATCCCCATGTTTTCCATTTGTTCACCTTTGTTTCTCTGTTGATGATTTCTAGCTTGATGACATTGTGTTCAATAAAGACGCTTGAGGTAATTCCTATCTTCTTAATGTTGCTGAGGTTTCTTTTGGGCCCAAGTATTTCATGAATCCTGGAAAATACCCCATGTGCACTAGAAAAGAATGTATATCCTATTTTGTGGGGGGTGCAATGCTCTGAAAATATCCGCCAAGTGTAATATTTCTATTGTATTATTTAACTTCTCTGCCTAATTTATTTTCTATCTTGATGATTTTCCAGTGTTGTTAATGCAGTGTTGAAATCTCCAACTATGATTACATTCCCATCACTATCCCCTTTTTTATCTGTTAGTAATAATTTCATGTACTTAGGTAGTCCTCTATTTGGTGCATATGTACTAACGATTGTGCTATCCTCGTCTTTTATCACTCATTCAATCATTATAAAATGTCCTTCCTTATCTTTCTTTATGGCTTTTGGTTTTAAGACTATTTTCTTTGAAGTCAGTTCTGCAACACCTGATTTTTTGGCTTTTCCATTTGTATGGAATACCCTTTTCCAACCTTTCACTCTCAATCTATATGTTTCCTTCCCGCTGAAGGGGGTCTCTTTTATGCAGCATGTTGAAGTTTCTTGCTTTATTATCCAGCCTGCCACTAAATGACATTAACTGGAGCATTTAGTCCATTAACATTTACAATAATCGATGATATGTTTGTGTTTATTGTCATTTTGACCTTATCTTTGCAGTTGATTTGCTATTCCCTCTTTGTTCATTTCATCTTGCTTTTTTGGTTTGGTCATTTTCCTTTGTATTATCATGAAATTTATTTAGATTTAGTGACTCCCTGAATATGTTTTTGTCTTGTTTTTACCCTTTAAAATAAGTCAATTAGACTATTAGTAGAACTGATTATATTAAACTGATAGTAACATGATCTCAAACCATCCTACTGAAAACAAAATATTTTAAAAAGAAAGACCCCCACAAAAAAATTTCCCATTTTCCTGCCTTCCTTTCCCACTCTCAATGAATTGTATGTCTTGTTTTCAAATTTTGTGTTTATTTTATTTCTGGTTCATGAGTTATCACCTTTCCAGCTGTGAGATTCACAATTCTGTAGCATCCTGCTGCTTTTTTTTTAGAGTAGACTTTTCAATATTTCTTTTAGCATGGGTCTACTGTTGCTAAACTCTTGTAGTTTTTTCTTGTCTGTGAAATTTTTTATGTCTCCTTAAACTGTAGAGGATAGCCTTTCTGGTTAAAGTATCCTAGCGTATATCATTTATTTCATTCAGGACTTTGAATATATCTTTCCACTCCCTTCTGTTCTGTAGTATTTTTGTTGTGAAATCAGCTCTGAGCCTCATGGGGATTCACTTGTAACTCACTCTTTGCTATTCTCTTGCTGCCTTTAGGATCATTTCTTTATCTTTGACTCTGGCCATCTTAATTATATGTCTTGGTGTGGGTTTATTTGAATTCTTCCTGTTGGGACATTCTGAGCTTCCTGTACTTAGATATCTGATTCCTTCTTTAAGTTTGGAATTTCTCAGTCATGATTTCTCCAAACACCTTTGCAATCACCTTTGATATTTCCTCCCCTTCTTGGAATTTTATCATGCCAAGTTTGGCATGTTTTCTATTATCCCATAGGTCTCTTATGCTTTTTTCATTTGTTTCCCATTGTTTCTCTTGTAGCTCTTCTGATTGGTTGCTTTCAATTGTCCTGTCTTCTAGGTCACTAATTCATCCTCTGCCTTATCTAGTCAGCTTTGTGACCACTTTAGATCATTCCTCATCTCAGTCAATGGGTTTACCTATTCTACTCGGCTCTTCTTTAGAGCTTCCATATCATTTTTAATATATTTTATATCTCTGAACACTATCTTTTATTTCCTTCAGTAATTTGATCACTCCTCTTTTGAAATCTGGATCTAATATGCAATTGATATCTATTTCACTGATCATTCTTTCAGGGGATTTCTCTTGTTCTTTTAATTGGGAATGGTTTGTCTGCTTCTTCATCTTGCTCCTACCTCTCTGGCACTGTGGTTTATGGAGTATCAGTTATCAACTGTGGTCCTAAGGGAGTTTATCTACCTAATTCCTTTGTAGTATTACAACTTAAATAGAGAAAAAAGAGAGAGTGAGATAAAGAATTTTTAAGAAGTGGAAATAATTGTTTGAAGACATTGTATAATACATAATAGAAGATCAAGTTGAAGCAGAGATTTGAAAAATAATAATGATAAAAATATTTTTAAAAAATTTCAATTCAATTTAAAACGGGGTATATATAATTCCCTAAGAAGTAAAAATTAAGAGGCTAATAAAAAATGAAACAGGTAAAAACAGATTAAATCAAGGTGGTGGTCAATGTGTCCTGGAGACTGTGTACTTTTAATGTGAACTCTTCCTGTATTCATCCTGTTTTGGAATCTCAGCTTGCTTTTTCCAGAGGCCCTCTATTGGAGCCCTCATTTGTGCAGCTCCCAGGGCCTGTCAGCAAGCAGATCACTCCTACTCCCAACACTGGTTCTGGAGCAGCTCTCTTTACTGTAGGCTGTCTTGTCACTGCCCTGACCGATGCCTCAGTCATATGTTTCAGACTAACCAGGCACAAGAGGGCATCAAGCCCTCTCCCAGCCACATGGTCAGGGGCTGCGTTCCAGCCCAAAATTTGGCAGGCCATCAGCCCCCTTCGGGTGCTGGTCTTTCCAATTCTATGTGCCGTGTCACTGGTCTGGGCCAAAACCCATCTCCTTGTTTGCCTTGGCAGAGCAAGTTCTCTGAGAAAAAAGGACAGAAAGATCTTATCAGCCTCAGGCTGTAGACAAGTCCCCATCTGGCTCTTGACGCTGCTAAGTCCTTATGAGTGAATGCAGGTTTTGCTCTCGCTGCTGCCAGGGTGCAAAGCATCAGAGGCTATGGTAGCTGTGTCTGAGCCCCGACTCTCTTGTCCTAGATACTTTTGTGGATTTTCAGAGATTCAGAATATACCTTTCCCCTCCAGGGCTAGTCTGCCCTGTTGTTTAATGGAGGGCCCAAGCTGTTCTGCCCTGTGCACCCACAGCAACGGCACACAGCCTGCTCCATTCCCCTGGGCTGCCTCAGTGCAACCATCCTCATCTTCCAACCAGTTCGGGCAGCATGGCCCTGCCCCTAGCTGCCAGGATGCCTCTTGGGCTGGGTGTCACAGGGATCCTCTGTGCCTGTTTAGCTTAGTACTGTCACTCAACTTATACTCTATAGGGTTCCAATTATTGAAGGCTCCCCCACCATCCTGCTGAACTCGCAGTTGTAGAGGGGATACGCAGTGAATGAGCACAAGGCCTTCTTTCCTGCTCCCTCCCTGTGGGACCTATCCCAATCTGTTTTGCCTTTTAGTCTTTCTTTCTTCATTTTCTTTTACCAGATTATTTGCATGGTTATCTTTTGAAGAGGACAATGTACTATCAGAGTTCTGCAGTTTCTCTGGTTAGCTGAGTAAGTCTGTGGATATGAGTCTTGGTACATTTGTGGGAAAGGGTGAACTACGAGCATCCTTCTGCTCCACCATCTTTGTTTCCCCCACAAAAGTCTCACTTTATGGTGGAAGTTAAACACAATCAGTAAATAGATGGAAAAGATGTTTCATGGAAATGACAAGAAAGTGCAGTTTGCAATGCTCAACTCGTACAAAATACGTTTTAAAATAAGGGCCACAATGAAAGATAAATATGAGATTATGTAAAGAAGAAGAGATCAATATAAAAATTGAGTATTACACTCATTAAATTATATATGCACCCAAAAACGTAGATCCTAATTATAAAAAGAAGTATTAGTAGACATGAAGGAATTAATTCATTATAAAACAATAATAGTAGATGAGTTGAACACCTCACTATTCTGATGGCCATATCATCCCAAAAGAATATCTGTAAGGAAACAGAGGTATTAATGACATATTAGATCATTTGAACCTAACTGAGTTATTGGACACTGCATCAGAAAAGGAGAATACATAAACTTCTCAAGTGTGCACAGGATTTTATCTAAGGAATTAACCACATATTATGTCATGAAATGATCCTCAGGAACTTTAAGCAAATACAGATTACAGCAAGTATTTTTCCATACACAAAATTATGAAACGATGCATCAACTCTAGAAAGAAGAACAGGAAATGCACAAACATGAGATTAAACCTCATCCTTTAAAAAAATAACATAAAACAAGGTCAGTGATAAAATCAAAGAGGTAATAAAATCATACATGGAGACAAATTACAATGAAAACACAGCTTCATCAAATGTATGGGATGCAGTAAAGGGAAATATAAGAGGGAAGTTTACAACAATTGAGGCTTTCTACAAGGAAAAAGAAAAACCTCATACAAAGGATAAAGCTTATCACCCAAAATAACTTGATATAAGAGCAAACAATATGAGAAATCAGTAGAATGATAAATCTTTAATGATTAGGTTGAAACTAAATAAAATAAAAATTAAAAATTAAATTAAAATTCATAAAATCAAAAGCTTTTTTTTTCTTAAAAATATTAACAAATTGATAAGCATTTAGCCAGGCTTATCAAGAAAAACAGGGTCAACCCATACAAAATAAGAAATGAAATATTAGAAATAGTTTCTGATTGTACAGAAATGCAAACAAAGATTATGTAAGCACTCTGAGCAGTTACATGACAACCAACTGGGAGACCTTAAAGAAATGGACAAATTTCTTGAAACATACAGCCGGGCAACACTGAATAAAAAAACTGAAAACTTGAAAAGAGAAATCACTGTAATTTAAATAATATTTATAATCTTAAAAACACCCCTTGAACAAAATGCCTGGAAGCCTTCACTGAAACTTATTTCCTCTCATCTATTTCAAAAAATGTATTAGGAAGGAAAATTCCCAAAGTTATTCTATGAGGCCACAAATACCATGATAACAAAACCAGTCAAAGACACTACCAAAAAAGAAATGAAATTGTAAAGCCAATATCCTTGATGAATATACATTAAAAAACCCCAACAGAACATCAACAAATTAATCCAGCAATTCATAGAAAAGATTATAAATGATGATCAGTTGGATTACTTCCAGGGTCACAGGAATGGTTCAACATACACAAGTTAATCAGCATGACACATATTTAATAAAGGAAGGACAAAATTCAAATGAGCATGTCAATACACACAGAAAAATCATTAGACAAAATTCAACATACATTCATGATCAAAACTCTCCTGAAATAGAGTATAATGGGAACATCTCTCAACATACTAAAGGTCATTTATAACAATTTATAATAGTTAGGGGAAATGCTGAAAGCCTTCTGGGTAAATTTGGGAACAAGATAAGGATTCCCACTCTCAGCATTTCTGTTCCATAATAAAAGAAGAAAGGAAAAAGGAAGAAAAAGAAGAAAAAGAAATGCAAAATTGAAAGAAAGAGGCAAAATTGGCACCAGTACTGATGTCATAACAATCTACATAGAGTCCTATGTGCTCCACACAGACTAATATCAACAATAAATAATTTCATAAAGGGAGCAGAGTGCAAGATTAATGTAAAGTTTTCTCTTGCATTTCCACACGTTAATCATGAGATACTCTAAAATGGAAGTTGAAAGCAATACTATTTAAAATCCCATTCCCCCATATATCTTGGAATATATGTAACCACATATATGAAAGGTCTAAAAAATGAAAATAAAATAACATTGAGAAAGAAATTAAAAATGATTCAAAAAATTGAAAGATGTCTTGTGCTCTTGGTTTGAAGGAGTTAATATTGTTAACATGGCCGAACTACACAAAGAAACCTACAGATTTTGTGCAAATCCTGTTATGAAGCTGTACTATTTCCCACATAACTTGAAAATAAATAACTAAGTTCTATATGAAACCATTAAAAATTGTCAAAATGAAACAACAAATACGGGGTATAAACCTCCCGGATTCTTTACTATACTACGAAGCTACAGTAATAAAAACAGCATGGCATTGGCCCAGAGATATAATCAATAAAATCAGATAGAGAGCCTAGAAATAATTCCACACAGCTATGAGCACTGAATCAATGATAAAAGAGACAAGAGTACACAATGGAAAAAGACAGGCTTGTCAATGAATGGTGTTTGGAAAGCTGGACATCTACATGTAAAACAGTGAAATGAGAGCATTCCCTGACATCATATACAAAAATAAACTCCAAGTGTATTAAGGACCTAAATGTAAGACCTGATACTCTAAAACTGCTAGAAGGGTATATAGGTGATACACTATTGGATATATATCATAGGAATAATTTCTTGTATCACTCTCCTAAGGCAAAGAAATAAAATCAAAAATAAACAAGTGAGACATAAATAAACTTGAAAGTTTCTGCACAGCTAAGGATACTTTGAATGAAATGAAAACACTGCCTGTGTAATTGGAGAACATATTTGCAAATAATGAAATTGACCAAGGGATAATAGATGTAAGTTAATAGATGTAACATGGATTTAGGTTACACAACTCAATGTGAAAAACAAAAACCCAATCAAAAAAAGAGCAGAGTAACTTAGTTAATATTCTTCCAAAGAAAACATACAGATGAGTAACAGGCAAGTGATAAAAATGCTCAACATTACTAATTATTAGTTAATAGCAGTTCAAAACCACAATGAATTATCACTTCACACTGGTCAAATGGCTATTATCAAAAAGTCTACAAATAGAAACTGTTGGAGACGATGTGGAGGAAACAAATTTGTTGTATACTCTTGGTTAATATGCAAATTGGTACAACTTCAATGGAAAACAGTATTCAGATTTGTTTAAAAATAAAACAGGACTACCATATGAAACAGTAATAACTGACCTAGGAAAAATCCGAGGAAGAAACCCTAAATTGAGAAGAACCAATGTTCACAACAGCACTTTTTATAATATGCAAGACAGGAAAGCAATCCAAGTGTCCACAGTAGACTATGGACTTAAGATGATATGATGTTGCTATAAATATGCAATGGAATAATACTCAGCAATGAAAAATTATGACACATGGCTATTTCGGCATCATGAATGGACTTAGTAAATATTGTGCTTAGTGAAGTAACTTAGACAAAGACAAAAGAATATAATATAATCTATATGTGGAATCTTAAGCATAACAAATATCTGTGTATATCTATCTATAGCTATCTATTGATAGATGACAGATAAATAGATATATGGAAGGATAGATGCATAGATACATAATTGATGATTGATAGATAGATAGATAGATGGATAGATAGATAGAGAGATAGATAGATACATAGATAGATATATAAATAGATAGATAGATTGATAGAGACATGGTAGAGAGATAGAGAGATTAGTTAGACAAGACTGAAGCAGACTGAAAGATATGGGAAAAAATTTATGTTTACCAAAGAGGAAGGGAAAGACAAATTAATGGTATGACGCTGACAGGTAAAAAGTAGTATACATGAACAGTTAAGCAACAAGGATAATCTGTATAGATAAGGGAATAACACACAATAACAATAATTTTATGATACAATAATTGTAATAATTTTTAATGCAATATAATCTAAAATGCGGTTGGAAT
This sequence comes from Vicugna pacos, assembly GCF_048564905.1. NCBI lineage: Eukaryota > Metazoa > Chordata > Mammalia > Artiodactyla > Camelidae > Vicugna > Vicugna pacos. The sequence goes on from NW_027328738.1 coordinate 6,336,625, forward strand.
CACTATTCTGTACATCTGAAACTACACAATATAGTACATCTACTGTACTTCAAGTAGAAATAAAACATCTCACATAAAATTTAGTCCTTTTTCCGCTGATAGCATCTTCCTTATTATTGTTTTATTTTTACTCTTTACATTTTATGATTACTGACTCAAATTATTTCTCTTTCTGTTGTGAACATGTTACCAATTTGATGTACCTATATTTATTGCAAGTGAATTACTGTTTTTATCTCCTTAATTCATATAGAATAGTAGCATTTAAAAACATACCCAAAGAAACTGTTGCAACCTTCTCGTGGTCTCTGCTTAGTATTTTGATCAAAGTTTGGTGCATATTTGCCATTTTAATTTTCTTAGAAAAGCTCTTTTCTGAACCTCTTTTATGTTGTCTCAGTTTTTTTTTTTACATCTCATTCAGGTTTCTTTGTCTGGTAAAGACTTTATATTCACTTTACATCTAAGTGATAACTGTGCATGGTAGAGTATTCTTGGGTGAGAGATTTATTTCAGTATTTTGAAAATGTCATTTTAATTACCCTTGGTGTATGTTTTCTGCTCAGCAATCTGCTGATAGCCTAATGTGGTTTCCTATGAAGATAAGCATACCATTTATTGGCTGCTGTTAAAATTTTACTCTGGCATTGACTTCCCAAATTGCATATGACGTATCTTGAAGGAGGTCTCATTGTCTTAAATTTATTGTTGTTTTGTTGGCTCACAGAATTGTATATCAGTTCCTTACCCAGATTCAGGAAGTTATCAACTATTATAACTTTAATAAACCATCAGCTGCCTTCTAAATTTCTTCTCCCTCCAGGATTTCACTCTAATGTGCACTTCCTGAAGAACTCTGATGGCTATTGTAGAATTTCCTCACTTTTTAATATCTTGCATCTCTTCTCTCTCCTATCATTTCTTGTTTTGTATTGGTGAGTTTGCAAATCTCACTTCCACAAGACAGTCTTCTTCCAATGTTTTCTGTTGCATTCTTCATATCATTTATTAAGTTCATCTGGTCCTCCAATAATGTTTGGTTGTTTCATAGTTTCAGTCTCTTAGATAATGTATACCTTATCATCATTTATTTTATTCCTGAGCTCACTAAACTGCTGTCTGAGTTTTCTTTCTTGTACTGAGTGTCTCTATGACATCTCTTTGGATTCTCTATTAGTTATACGGCAATATTTCATGACGTTAAGATTGTTTGCTGCAGGGTTGATATTGTGTGTGTGTGTGTGTGTGTGTGTGCATGTGTGTGTACATTTGCCTGTGCATGTGTGTCTGTGTCTGTGTTGGTGTCTGTGTGTGTGTATCTGAGTGTGTGCGTGCCCTATGATGTAACTGTGATTGGTCATGATCCTGGTAATTTATTGCTCTGATGACACTAAAAAGCAGATTGGGATTTGGAGTCCTTGCTTTTGTTTTCTGGTAGTTTGCAATATTGCACAATATTTGGTTTTACTTACCTGAGCTACCTCTGATAATATTTCAAAATGGCACTTTCCAGTCGCTACTGTCTGGATAAAAAATTGCTTACATTGTCACTTCTTAGACAAATCTGGTAGTTAATGCCACTTTTGTCACTGGGCCGGTGAACCCTTCCTTTTATCTGATATCCCTTAAGACACAGTGCACACATTGAGGAAAGGTGTAAAAACAGGTGGGTAGTTGGAATCAGGCAAGTGCCTTTGTCATGTCCAGTGTTGCAAGGTATCTTGTCTCCACCACTGTGAATGGGAAGTAGGGAGAGTGTCATGAATGTCTGAGTGTCAAAATGTTGGAAATTCTGTCTGCATTTTGGTTCCCTCCTAGTTACCTTTGACCATGGATACTGGTGCAGTTGAAGGCTGAATCTCTGTGAACCACTGAGACCCTATTTCTACTGGGTAATCTGAAACTGTGGGCTCAGTTACCCTAGTAAGTCGGCCATGGTCACAGGCACCAACTCTGCTCTTCCCTCAGGTCAGCCACCTTTATGTGTTTTAGCCCACCAAACTTCAGCTTCACACAGGTGTTCTGGAGTATTGTTCTGTGTTGTAGTTATTTTGTTCAGATGTGAAAGTTTCACTGACTGTAGATTTAAGGGGAGAGACAGAAATAGTTTAAACTTAAGTCACTTTTTCCAAAGTATTAACTTGTTCATTTAAAAGCTTAAATTCTACTAAGGACATTATAAGAACAGTAAAGAAAGTGAACAAATCAGCTCCCTTAATATCAGAGTACTTCAAAATATTTTGATTTTCCTGGGTTCTTTTCTTCAAAGATTTTCCCACATGCATGCACATTTTAGTATAATATATGCCTGTAATCTCTTTAAAATCATTTAAATTATGAAAATATTTTTCTGTGCTGTAAATATAGCACTGTTGGTTCTATAATTTGTAAGTAGTAGCTTGCATATTTCTGTCTTCACCATCCTCCTTCCGTGTCCCCAGTGGAAACCACTACTTGGTACACTAAACTTATATATGTGATTCTGTTTCTGTTATTTTTATGATTATTTCTCTTATATATTTAGATTCCTCATGAAAGTGGTAACATAGATTGTTTTTCTCTGTATGACTTATTTTGCTATATGAAACAATATCTGGGTCCAGTCACATTGTACCAAATGGTAGAATTTTATTTTTTGATATGACAATGACTAAGTATTTATTATGTTATCTATATCGCATATCTACTTCAGCCAATCATCTATTGATGGGCAGTTGATTTGTGCTTCTAACCTTGGCTATTATAAATGATGATGTTAAGGACATTGGGGGTAATATATCCTTTAAAAATAATGTTTTCATTTTTTTCAGATTTATAACAAAAACTGGAATTGCTGCAACATATAATGTTTCTATTTCTAGTTTTCTTTGCACTGTCCACACTTTTCTAATAGTGGATGCATCAATTTATATTTCCACCAACAGTGTACTGGGTTCCATTTTATCAACATTCATATTAATGTTTGTCATTTGAAGAATTTTTATTAACCATTTTGGATGCTGTGAGATTATATTTCATTCTGGTTTTGATTTATGTTTTCCTAACGAATAGCAATGTTATGTTTCTTTTTATGTGCATGAAAATCATCCATATGTCTGGTTTGAAAATTTCTATGAAGATCCTTCAACTGTTATTAAGTTGGGGTATTTGATTTTTAAGTAATGAATCTAATATGCTATATATACATTATGGATAATAACACCTTGTTCATTTCATAGTCTGAAACTCTTCCTTCCATTCTGTGTGTTGTCATAAGTCTTGCTGAAGGTTTCCTTTGCTTTGCAAAAGATTTTGCATTTCACACTTATATAAGAAGTGGAATCACTGTATCACATTGTACATCTATTTTTTCCTCACTATAATTAAAAATGGTTATTGTTAGTTTTCATTTTTTTAACTTAGGAGATACATCAAAAATAAATATTGCTATGATTTATTACAAAAGCATTTCTGGTCCTGTTCTTGTTCAGAAATTGAACAGTTTCTGGTTTTACATTTAAGAAATTAATCCATTTCTGTTTTATTTTGTATACTATGTAAGGAAGTGCTCTTACATCTACCTTTTACATGTAATGTCCAGTTTTCCCAGAACTACTTTTTGAAGAGACTGCCTTTTTTCCATTCTATACTCTTGCCCCCTGCATTGTAGACTAATTGACCTTATGTGTGTGGGTTTATTTTAGGACCCTTTATTTTGTTCCATTGATCTATGTGACTCTTTTAGTGATTTATTTTGATGTTTTGATTACTGTAGCTTTGTATTATGTTCTAAAGTCAGGGAGGACAATGTCCACAGCTTTGTTTATTTTTCAAAGATAACTTTAGAAAATTTGGGTCTTGCAGAATTTAGTATAAATTTTATTATTTTTCTCCTTGTTTTGTGAAGAAACATACAGATTCTCAGAGAACAGAAATTTACTAAAAGAAGAAAACCTGAGAAAAATTGTAAAGTGTGGAGGATAAATCATACAATATTTAACAACCAATGAATTGCTGCATAAATCAAAGAAAAAATACATAAAGAAATATAACAAGAAAAACAAAGTCCATGTGATATAGCAAAAGCAGTATTAAAATGGATGCTTATAGCTAAACAATACACTTATACAAATAAGAAACATCTCTCTCATAACATAATCTTACAAAGAAAAGATGTAGCAAAATAATAAACAAACTTGTTAGTAGAAAGGAAGACAGCTGAAAAGTCGGAACATAAATACATAAAATAAAGATTAAAAATAGAAACATCTAAACAAACTACATAATGGCCTTTAAAAGATAAATAAAATTGATAAACTTTAACGAGACTCATGAGCAAAAAAGGGAGTACAGATTAAAAAGCTCCAAAATAAATGAGAAGTTACAGCTTATTTCAAAGTAACACAAAGCATCATAAGATGATACAACAAATTATATGCCAATTAAAATGGAATTCCTAGAAGAAATAGACAATTTCTTAGAAAGACGGAATCTCCAGAATGGAATGAGAAATAGAAAATATTAACAGATTATCACTAATGAAATTGAATAAGTAATTAAACAAAATCTCCCAAGAAATAAAATTCCAGGCCTAAACAGGTTCACAGGTGACTTCTGCCAAACTTTTAGAGAAGAGCTATCACGAATACATCTAAGAGAATTCCAAAAATTTGCAGAGGAATAAAGGCTTCCTACTCCTCATTTCTGTATCACACTACTATTAAAACAGGATTAAATACCTCATAAAATACAGTTTAAATACTACTCATAAGCATACATGCAAAAATCATCAAAAAATTTTAGGAAAGCAAACAATACATTAAAAGGAGTGTGCATTATGTTTAAGTCCCTTTTATCCCAGGCATGCAAAAGTGATTCATTACCCACAAATTAATCAATATGATACCCCAAACTAACAAATTGAAAAATAAAAATTATATGGTCACCTCAAAAGGGTTATAAAATGTTTTGACAAGTTCAGTATCTATTTACGATTATATTTCTCCTCAAAATGGGTATCAGGAAACATACCTCAACACATTTAAAGTCGCATATGACAAGAACTCATCTATCATGACACTCACTGATTTAAAGCTGAAATCATCTGCTGTAAGAGAAGGAAGAAGGTAAGAATGATCACTCTTACCACTGATATTCAGTATCGTAATGGAAATTCTAGCCATAGCTATCCAAAATAAAAGTAAATTAAATACAGCTATTTCAGAAAAGGAATAAAAGAATGTGTTTGCAGATGAAATACTTTAAACTGAAATCCTAAAGGAGACGCCACAACACTACGAGGGCTATTCAAAGCATTTGGTAAAATTTCAGAATGTAAAATTAACATACATAAATCTTGCATTTCTACACACTAACAACAAGCTAACAGATAGAGAAAGTGAGGGAACTGTCTCATTTACAGTTGAATTACAAAAAAAAAAAAACTCAAGAAATCTATCCAACTAAGGAGGTAAAAGACCTGTACTCAGAAAACTATAAAAGATGTATAACAGAAATTGAAAATGATGCAAACAGGTAAAAGGATATACTTTGTTTATAGATGAGGAAGAAAATATTATTTAAATGACAGTACAAGACAAGAAAATACACAAATTAAATTCAGTGCCTATCAAAATACAAATGGCATTTTCAGACACTTACAAAAAATAATTATTAAATTTACATGTAAACACAAAAGAGTTGAAATCACTAAAAACAAAGAAAAGAAAAGAAAACGAACAAACTAAAACACAAAGAACTTTGACAAAGAACAAAGAGGATGTATCACTGTCCCTGATTTTAAACTATAATACAAAGCTATAGTAATGAATATGGTAGTGGCACAGAACAAACAGAAAAATGGAACTCAACAGAATGCCTAAAAATGAAATCAGACAGTTATGGTCATTAGGTATATTACAAAACAATGAATATACAGTCGGGGAAAGTAATTAACAGGCAAATGAAAATGGTTAACATTACTAAACATCAGAAAAAAGCAAGTCCAAAACACAATGAGATATTATGTCCCTCCTTTCAGAATGACTATTATCAAAAATGTAACAAATATAAATACTGGTGAGGATGTAAGAAAAAGCACCCTGCTGCACTGCTTGAGTGAATGTAAATTTGTGTTTCCACTCTGGAAAACATTATGGAGTTTTATCTAAAAATTAATAATGAAATATGATCCAACATTTCCATATCTAGATACTTATTCCAAGGAAATAAAAACACAAATCAGAAAAGATAAATTCACCCTATATTCACTGTAGCTTTATATACAATAGCCAGGCTATAGAAGCAAATTAACTGCTCATCAATTGATGATGGATAAAAATGATGTGTGCCTATGTTATATATATCTACCCATCTATTAACTACAGATATATCTGTATTTATATTCATATATATATACACACATTAAACATATGTATATATGTACACATATATATATGCACACACACACATAAAAATACAATGGGTTATTACTCAGCTCTAAATAGAATAAGATTAAGTAATTTGCAACAAATAGGTAGACCAACAGGGTAATATGCTAAGTGAAATAAGTCAGAAAGAGAATGACAAATGCAGAATTGTTTTACTTATATTTGGAATTAAAACAAATGAACATAATAAAATAGAAAACGAGTTATTGATATAGAAAGAAACATGTTGCTTACAATAAAGGCGGAAATGTGGTGAACAAAAACAAATAGTTGAGGAAAATTTAGAGAGAAAATTTTCCAGTTGCAAATTAAATGAGTCAGAGACAGGAAATGAACTGTGTGGGGAATAGTCAATAACTTTGAAATAGCTTTAAATAGCAACATATCATAACTAGATTTATTCTTGTGATCAGTTTGAAATATATTAAAAATAGCAAACAGTATGTTATGTAAGAGAAACTAACACAGAGTTAAAGAATAAACTACACTTCAAAAGCAAACAAGCACACTTATAGAAAAAAACTTAGATTTGTAGTTAACAGAGGCAGGGTTTGGGAAAGGAGAATTTGATTTTGCACTCAAATACTACAAACATCCAGCCATAAAATAAACGTGTTCTAGGGATGCCCCGTAGAAACATGAAAATTACAATTAACACAGCTTTATGTCATATATGAATGTTGTTAAGAGAGTAGAACATAAAGTTTCTCATCACGACCAAAACACAAATTCTAATTTTTTAAAATTGTATCTAATGAGACAATGAATTCTCCCTAAAGTTCCTATGATATTTATTTCTTGATACTTATAATCAAATCACTATCCTGTGCACCTAAACTTACACAATGTTTTATGTCAATTATATCTCAATAAAAGCAGAAGAAAAAATGTAAATTCAATGGTCATTTTCCCCCCAGGCATTTCTCATGATTGTTTTTGCAGCAAGTAAACTTGAGTCATGATATACTTATCCTAGGTAAAGATACTAATAACTAAGTGATTCTAATAAATTATACATAAAGACACTAATAAAATTAGTGTTTCACCATGCCTTAAACTTTCTACATGTTAACACCGCACTGCTTCTGTAGGCATCAAAATTTCACTCTGTGTATTCATCTGAGATTAGGGAATGGATTCAAATTTAAAACTGGCTGCTCTTGCTGTGAGTGATAAAGTTCACTGTCTCTGACCAATGGTCTCATCTGCCCGACAGCATCTGTAAGAAAAGAACATGCTAGGTTGCTAAAAATCTCAGCATGGTAAAATCTCAGAACTCCTACCAATCTTAACTGTTTTGCAATGGGAATGCAATACTGACAAAGTCTTTATTTTGCATAACAATGTGGTGTTTTCTCTTGGTTGCATTAAGGGATGTGAGGATAATCCCTGAGATCCACAACAAACATTCTCCCTCTAGTGCTGGGCAAAGAGGTGTAAAGGTTCTGCATTATTAGGACTGAGGACTGCTTTCAAAATGGTGACTATGTTCACTCTATTCCAGGTAGTCCAAGGGAAGAAAGGTTATTACAATTTCTAGGTGAAAGGGAATAAGTCAGTGTGTCAGACTCTATAAATTAGTCAACAGGTGTTCAAAGCCAAAAAAAGTTGTGTAAACAATGACAATTAAAAGAAAAACTTAGACATATGCTTAAATTAAAAAGGAGACAGAGTTCAGTGCTGGGCTCTGGGTACTGGAGAATTTATAAGCCTCAGTCCACTTCAAGGGTTGAGTGGCTTGGCCCTAGCATCTGCTCGGGATTCAATGAACAGGTAACAATTAGTACATTGGGAGAAATATAATTTACCTCTCCCTGATCTGAAGAAAATCTGGTGGCTCAATGAAACTCTTAATTCACAGAGATTCTGACAGATGAAGGGGAACAATTCACTGATGACTCAACTAAGAGAAACTGTTACTGCTTAAAAATCCATCTTCATACACACAGAGTGGTAGACAGATTTGTAGTTTTTAGTGGGAAGAATTCAGTGGGCAGAGCTCAGAGAATAGTTTTCAAAGCACCAGCCAACTTTTGTAGTTTTGCCAATATTCTACCTTTTCCCAGGTAGAAAACTACCGATGGACAAACAAATAATATTCTTCCTTATAAATTCTGATTTTGAAAGTAAATGGTAGCTTTTGACTTATCAGTATAGAACCTTGTTAGGATGATCACGATAAGACCCACTGTGTGATAAGAGACCTGGAAAGTAGCGGCTGAACCAGCCCATCTCAACCCTAGACCTCTAATGTAATCAAAAACATAGCCACCATCAGGTTTCAGCTGGCAAACATAAAAGCTTGATGTTTCTGTTGTAGGAAAAACCACTACTGTCCAGACACAGTTCACCTGCTGCATGTGAGCTCTTTTCTTCTCTTGGTAAAGGGCATATTGTTGGGATATTGTCAGAACTTACCCTGGACATTGCCCATTCTCCAGAGTAACAAAGGCTTTTTCACAACTGGTGACACATTTTCAGGACTCAATTTTGCCATTCCAGTCTTATCAGCAGACACAAGCTGCATCATTGTGAGATGAAGACTTAGGCTCCCTGACTTTGCCAACAATTTTTCCAGCATTTCAGGGCATTTCACATTCTGAAAATGCTTCACCTTTTATTTTAAATTAATGGGAAATAGTCAAAGGCTTCCATGAATATTTTATATTTACTAATATCTGCAGAAAATTTGTATTCTTGCAGTTGGACAAATTTTTAATTCCACCACCCTCACCTCCTTGTAGTCCACACATTTCAGATTGCAATTTGGTTATTGAATTCAACCACCACAACCAAGTGTCTAGTACCACTTAGATACAAACTTTGTGATGGTTAGAAGGGGCACAAGTTATGTGGGGTGTATAAACCTACATTAAATTTTTGCAATGGCACTGTCTCTTCTTCACAAAGCTCTGATTCTAAGAAGTAAATTAATCATAAGGCAGTATATTTATCGGTATGGGGAAGAGGCTCAGCTGTTTTGCGGTGGGTGGGTGATGAAGAGCCATGAAAAAATCCAGCAAATGAGAATGGAATGCTTCAGACCTCTGGAGGCATGAATGAAGAAGAAAATATTACTTTGTCTCCTGTACCTACCTCCACTTACTGTCTCGAGTGACTAGTCTTTGGGCTATGAAAGATCTAGTATTTGGTGAAGAGTAAAGACCATAACGAAATAGTTCAAAAACCATGAGAGTTTTGTTGTTTCAGGAAAGTAGATTTTGCTTAAAGTCAACATGTATTTTTCATTCACTTAATACTTAAATTCATCCTGTGACATGTGCTGTGCTTAATGTGCTGGTATCCAAGTTAGACAAGGAAAGGGGGATAGACAGAAAACATCTGGATGAGGTGGTTTCTGTGCTGAGACTGGGAAAGCCTAATTAGGTAATAAGAGGACACCCAAAGTCCAAGGATGAGCTGGAGTAAAAGTGGTGAGGTTGCAGCTTACATAGTTGACAATCTTTTGCCTGGATGTATCTCCAGATACAGAGAAACATAAAGAAATGCCAAGGTAGTCAGATGCCAGATTTATAAAGAAATGAGTAAACTAAGTTGAGTTTGTTTGCTTACATTTGGAAAGGCATCAATTGCCACCCTGAGGACGTAAGCATGTCTTTGGCTTGAACACAAAAGCAATGTAAATTATTGACTAGAAAATATAGTGTAGACTCTTGATGGCAGGAAATGAAAACACCAATTTCAATACTTTGAGAACAGCACAAAGAAGATCATAGGTAAAATTACTTTTTAAATTCTACCACAAACCGAATGTGCCATTTGAGACTATATCATGTGGCCTTTATGATACCAGGGATGACATAATAGAGACCATAATCCCTGGACTGCTTCCTGCATTTATTTCCTGTTCCAACCTTTCCTAACTTAACACTTTTCATACTTTCCAGGATGAGCCAGAAACCACTTAGTGACTTTCCCTTTCTCCATGTTTTAGTCTTTTTCCAAATTCTTCCACTTTTTCTTCCTCCTTACAAGAAATTATTCAGATTTACTCCCATATTGCTCCATGAAATGATCACATCAATCAAATATCACTTTTTTCTTTAAATGTTAACTTAGTCTCCATTTAACACTTAACTCTATTTAAAGAAAATAAGGTAAATACAGGTACACACCAATGTTTATTGTTCAAAAGGAAAATTGCAGATATTTGTTGACATTTGCCGACATCAATTTTAGTCTTTGTTATCCTGCATATTCTGGTAGAACTCTGGTAGATAAGTTGAATTTAGGATGACGTTCATAAACTGAAAATGGCTGATAAGTCAGCTTTGAAAGAGAGGTAGCTGATGTATCACCTCTCACTGGCACTGGAAACCATGCATTCCTCCCTGGTTGAAGTTTAGGAAAATGACCTTCATTGGCAGATATGTTGTGATATCTATTTGGAAAAGTAGAAGTCTCCACCATAAGTCCAAAATAATTTCTCTGTATTGGAGACAAGATGCTGTACTGAGAAGTAGATGTTGTAGTTGTAATGAAGTTCACAACACGGCCATTTGCTTCAGGGTAGCTGCTTTGAGAGTGCAGGTGAACACAGTTCAACTGATTTAAAATAGCATGTTGATCCACTGTAATTTGTTATGGTGGTTTAACTGACCTTGATGATGGAGGAGAAAAATCACTTCTGATCGGGGTAGTTGTATCACCAATTATGTGGCTAGGGCTTTCTTATTAGAGGCATGTTTAAATTTGCAAAAGGTAAAAATGCACTTTCTCTACTACTGTCAGCCACAAAACCAAAATTATTATTATCCACATTATCCCCTGCTTTAAAGTGCTTGTTTTTGAAATCTTGAGCCAATGAAGATACAAGAGAGGAATTTTTAATCCCAACTCTTCTTTTTATTCTCATTAAAAGCTGCAGAAAGCCTCACTTTATATTTGGATTATGGTAGAACAGCAGCTACAACCAAAGAGAAAAATTTTAGTAAAATTTTAAACCAAAATAGAAGACTACAATAAGCCTAACCTATAAAACAGCAGATTTCACGTTTACAATGCAAAAATAATATCATCAAAATATGAACATTGCTGACTATTTTTTGAAATTCCTTATTTGTAAAATACATATTTAAGTAGTATAGTCATCAAATTTAAGAAGTTAGCATTTGCAATAACAGTGAATTCCAATTTTCACAAGCAGCTTTAATACCTTTATTTGGATTTCTGATAAGATTCATAGTTGCAAGCAAAGTTTCTCATAATATTGAATCCTTAAGGCACTGTACTCTTTTTTGGAAAAAATAAATAATTTTAGCCTTAGTAGTTTTATACAATTTTCAAAATCTGGCTTTACATATATATTACCATAGATTGATGTACAAAATTCAATTTTGTATACAAGTTACCAAGTGCTAACTAAAATTTCTGAATACCTTGCTTAAAAAAGAGACTTCTTTTTCTTTTGCCAGAAAGTCAGCTAGAGCAGCAGATCTTTGAAAATGCTGCCGTAATTTACTAAACCCATTAAGGTTAAGCTGTCTAACTAAACTTTTCATACTTCCAGGCTCAAATATTCTGAAAGGGAACTTTCTGTCCAAAACTTCCTTCTTCAAGACATCTTCATCAATCACTATTGAAGATCCATTATCATACCATCAAATGGATTTATATTGGTCACTCCCAGCCATTTCCCAGAGTTTTCTTGGAAATGTCAGAGAATGAAAATAATTATCTTCGTCTGGTTTAGAGACACAATGTGTGTAACATGGTGTTTTTATCAAGGATTCTTCAGACAAATTCTGAAAAGCATTTTCTTCAATCATAGAACTCAAGTCCAAGTCCCCAGAGAATGTTTGATCACACAATAGAGATCTACAGGAGTTTCCTGAACCAGTTGGTCAATCTTTACGAGACGCATCTTGAATTTCTGAAGAAACATGTGCCATCTCAAATAACTTTTTCTACAGCTACTTTTCAAATCTGCATGATTTTGAGCACTGCAGCTTCAAATGCTGCTTTGGCAGTCCTGCACAGATAAACTGCTAGGCCATCAAAATGGTTCTCCACCTGAGTAGTTGTGACATCACAAAACAACTGGTCTCCTAGCCACTCAAATGTAACTTTCAGCCAGTGTTTTCTTCACATTCATCCAGTTAAAATGACAAATATATGATGCTTATTTTTATAGTGTGATCTGCAAATATTATCCCCACAAAATCTTTTTAAATATTTTAATTTTGGGGTCTATGAAATAAAACCAATCCCCATAATTTTGTACACAAATTTATACTAAATTTGTGAACATTGTATAAATAATCCAAAAAATATATAAAATAATTTTAATGTTTTGGAATTTAAAGTGAAATTTGTGCAAAACCTGTCCAGATATTGGATCACAATCTCATGATCATTTACAATTAAAGTGAAATATAATTTGATTTGTAAATGGAAGTAGGTATTTATCTGTGTACTTTACAATAAGTAGCTCTATATACAAAACATGAGAAGAATAAATATCAGTTTATTTGCTACATTTATAAATAAATGGTAAATATTTATAGAATAAAATTAGATTAAAATAATCTAATTTAAGAAATTAAATTTAAGAAATCCCAAAGGGGGGAATTTTTTATTTAAATTGTAATTAAGTTCTATAATTAAAACAAATGTAATTTAATATTTTACTATAAAAATTACAAAAGAGACAAACTTATTGTGTATTTACAAATGTTTATTTTTGCCATTCTTTCACTCAGAGTTTTTCAGTCCCTAGAAACAATATATTTTCTTGTCATCTTTATAATCCATACTCTTGTGGCTTCTGTTATGTGTTCCAAAATGATGTTGATAAACACACTTATGCACAAGATCCTGGTTTCAATAAGCATTGCCTCCATTAAGGGGCAAACAAACAATCAAAAAACAAAGAAATAACAGTTTATGTGGGTTGCGGTGGAAAAAACAAGGTAATGCATTTTAGGAAGAAATATGTTTCTAAGTCCTGGAGCAGTTGGCATTGTTTATATAATACGACATTTTAAGGCAAGTGTTTTGTTCAATAATTGTAAATAATAGCTATGTTCTGTATCTGTAAACTGTAGTAAATCCAGTTCTACAAAAAGTTACATTCTTTATTTAGAAATAAATTCCATTAAGGATAAGCCAATTTCAAAATGAGAGATAAAATTTTTAAATAAATAAATGTAAAAGCAAGCTACAATGTAAACTTTTCATACAATATCTCTAAATTACTTTCTTAAAAAACATTAGCAACCTGAATTCATGGCATATTATAAGTACTATAAACTATAGTCAAGTTGGATTTAGTCCTTATTCATAAACTTTATTTAACATATGCAAATTCCTATATGTGACATCATCGCTTAAAAAACAAAGATTTGAAAAATAACTCTTAAAAAATGCAGGAAAATTATTGACAGATGTGATCTTAACTTTTTATAAAAATATTCTTTACAAATTCGCTCTAGATAGAATGCAAATAAACATAAAAAATGCCATATATGAAAAACCCATGACTAACATCCTGTTCAACGTTAACATACGGGAATATTTTCCTCTGGTCCAGTAATAAGAAAAAACAAGTCCTAAATTACACTACTAGAAGTCCTAGCCAGAACTTCAGGTCAAGAAGAAATATAAAAGATATTCAACTTGAAAAATGCAGGAAAGTATTTACAGATGACATAATTATACATAGATAGAAAACTCAATACACTCCGCCAGTGAGTGTTAGAAATAATGAACAAATTAAGTAAACTTGCAGAATACAAGTTTATTATATAAATTTCCTTTACAATTTTATACAGTTACAACACATTATCCAAAAGAGAAATTAGGAAAACATTTGTGTGTAAATTTATATGAAAAAGAATAAAATAGGAATACACTTGTTAAGTGAAATTAAAGATCTAGACATAGATCTATAAATTAAAGGTGCAAGAAATATAACTAAATAAATTAAATAGAAAGATATTCTCTTCTCATGAATTGTATACAATGTGAGGAAATATTTTAATCTATCTTTTAAATGTTAAATCTTCCCAGCAGTAATTATTGAGGAGAATGTCTTTTCTTCATTTTATACTCTAGATTTCTTTTTCATGGGTTAATTGATCATAGGTGTGAGGGATTATATCTGGTTGCTCTATTCTCTTCTACTGATTCATGTCTGTTTTTGAGCCAGTATCATGTTGTTTTAATTACTAAAGCTTTGTAGGACTCTTTAACATCAGAGAACTTTCCACCATTACATTTAATACTCTTTTTCAAGATTATATTTGCAACTCATTATCTTTGTGGTTTCATATTAATTTTGAAATTATTTCTTCTATTTAATGGAAAAATCTCATAGGTATTTTGACATGAATCACACTAAATGTAGATTCCCTTTGGTAGAATGGTTGTTTCAACCACATAGTTTCACATCATTAACATAAGAGATCTTTTCAATTCTTTGAATCAGTTTTAATTTCCTTCAACAAAGTTTACTGTTTTTTAACGTATAGATTTTCATCTTATTTGTTAACTTCATTTCTAGGGGTTCTTTACATATATATATAATTATATACATAATATTTGTAAACTCGTTTCCTACACAAATACAGCAGGCAGTAAACAGTGGCAAGATATATTCAAATTCCTGAATGAAAGAAAGCTGTAATATAAGATATTTTATCAAGCAAGGCAATCTTTGAGAATAGAAGGAGAGATAAATAACTTCCACACAAGTAAATACTAAAAGAATTTAGCAAGAGAAAAACAAATTATGAACGATCTAATCTAAATAAAATAGAAGCAGGATGCTATAGAAAATGGAAAGGCATAATTAGACAGGCAATATCTATAATGGCTTATAACAGAATAAATATGATGTTGTAAAACAGGATATCAAAATTTTTAAGGGTCACAGAGTGAAACAGAACAATGCAGAGTATTTTGTTCTTGTTTCTCTTCTCTGTAGGATGGGTATGAATTTGTATTCTTATCAGTTAAAACAAGCAGATATAGTATGGAAAAATATAAATGCAAAACAAGGTAACCATAAGTCAAAAGCATACAATGAAGTCACAAAACCAAAAAGAAACCAAGATTATAAAAGAAAACTTATCAAGCCACAAAAAGAAAAAGAAATGAACAAAAAGGAAATACCAAATCAACTGGAAAATCAAGTACAAAATGGAAATAAACACAAGTGTATCAATACTTATCACAAATGTTAATGGATTTAGTGCTTCAATCAAAAGATATATATTGTCAGATGGGATTATATAACGAGATCCTACATTAAGAAGCATACAAGGGACCCAATTTACTAAGAGGAAAACACATTAATTGAAAGTCAGAAGATGGAAGAATATATTCCATGCAAATGCACATGAGAAGAATGCAGGATTAGCAGTACTGACTTCACACAAAATAGACTTTACATGAAAGGCCATAGAGAAAGATAAACAAGGACATGATATAATGATTAAAGTAGCAATAAAAAATGAGGGTTTTATACACATTAAGATATATGGATTCAATATAGAAGCACCTAAATTCATAAAGCAAATGCTAATAGATAAAAGAGAGAAATTGCTTGGAATACAATCACAGTAGGAGACAATAACACCCCACTAACATCACTGGAGTGGTCTTTCACACAGAAAATTAATAAGGGAACAAAGATACTAAAAGTCATGATAAAATAATTGGAGATGGTTGAGACTTCCAATTCAGTATTTCTCCCCAAAACAGAATATACATTCTTTTCCAGTGCACATGGAATATTTTCAAGGAAAGATTATGAACTCAGGCACAGAAGAAGCCTCAACAAATTTGAGAAGAAAAAAATTATTTCAAGCATATTTTCTGAGTATAATACCATGAAATTAGAAACCAATCACAGAAATACAGGGAGAAAAAATGACAGCATTCAAATTAAAAAACATGGTATTATAACAAAGGGGGGAGTTGGTGAATTAAAAGAAGAAATTAAAAATATCTTGAGAAATATGACAAAACACTACACAAATTCAATGGAATAGAGTTAAAGAAGACTTAAGAGGGAAGTTCATTGTGACAAAGCCCTCCTCAAATAGAAGTACAATTTCATATGAATAATCTAACTTTCTATGTAAATTAATCACGAAAAGAGGAGCAAACAAAACCAAAAGGTAGCAGAAAGCGGGAAAAAATTAAGATCAAGGAGGAAATAATTGAAATAGAGTTTAAAAAATAGAAAAAATCAATTAAACTCTTTTTTGAAATTTTAAACTAAATTGACAAATCTCTTGACAGGATCACCAAGAAGAAAAGAGAGAGAACACAAATAATATAAGAAATGAAAATGGAGAAACTACAAAGCGTACAACAAATTTACAAAATATCATAAGGTAATACCACGAGCAATTGCATGGAAACAAACTGGATAACCAGGAATAAATGGAGAAGTTTTTGGAAACACTCAACCCACCAAAATTGCATTAAGAAGAAATTAACCATTTGAACACACAGATCACCAGAAATGGAATAGAATTATCAATAAAATAAAAAATCTCTGCAAACAAAATTCAAACATAAATAGCTTCACTGTGGAATTTGACCAAACATACAAAGAAATATCCATACCAGAACTCCTCAAACTCTTCCAAAAGATTGCTATGGAGGGAGTACTCCAAAACTCACACCATAAGGCCAACATCAACCTGATAACAAAACCAGACAAAGGCACTACCTCAAAAAGAAAAATATAGGACATTATCATTAATCAACATAGATGTAAAAGTCCTTAAGAAATTATTAACAAACAGAATCCAACATCATGTAAAAAAAGATCAGACACCATGGTCAAGTTAGGTTCATCCCAGGAACACAAGGATGGTTAAACATATGCAAATCCATCAATAAATTGTGATACACCATATCAACAAAAGAGAAGACAAAAGCGAAATGATCATCTCAGAAGATGCAGAAAAAGCATTTGATAAAATTTGACATCTATTTGCAATAAAAGTTCTTATCACAGTGGGCATACAGGGACCATATTTCAACATAATGAAAGCTACTTATGGCAAACATAGCCAGCGAAATACTCAAAGGTGAAAAACTGAAAACCTTCCCACAAAAACCTGAGAAAAGACAAGTATGCCCATTTCCAAAATTTCAATTCAATATTGCCTGGGAATTCCTAGCCACAACGATCAGGCTAGGAAAATAAATAAAACTATTCAGACTGGAAAAAAAAAGATGTAAAATTGTCACGATATGCAGACATGACACTATATATAGAAAAATGTAAACGTTTCAGAAAAAAATACTTAGGCTAAAAAAGGAACTGGGCAATGTAGCAAGTTTAATCAACAAATACCAATCACATTTCTTTACACTACCATTGAATCAACAGGAAAACAATGCATAGAAACAACCCCTTTTATAACTGCATCCAAAACTATAAAATGCTTAAAAATAACTTTGACCAAGGTGGTGAATGACTTATACATTGAGAACAGGAAAACATTGATTGAGGAAATCAAGAAAGATTTGAAGAATTGGAAAGATAACCAATGGTCTCGTAATGGAAGGAATAATATTGTTAAAATGGCCATAATGCCCAAGGCAATCCACAGAGTTAAACTGAGTTCCTATCAAATTATGCAAAGCATTTTTTTAAGGACTGAAACAAATGATCATAAGATTTATATAGAATCAAAAAAGATCCATAATTTCCACAAAAATATTGAAGACAAATAAAGAGGCTGGAGCAATAACCCGCCTGGTCTCCATACACTATTGCAGAGCTACAATAATCAAAATGACATGATATTGGTACAAAAACAGGAATATGGACCAATGGAACAGAATAGAGAGCCTAGGAATAAATCTAAAGGTCTATGTTCAATTAATATTTGACAGAGTAGCCAAGAATATGACAGAGACAAGACCACCTCTTCAACAACTGATGTTGGGAAAACTGGATAGCAGCATCACAGCAATGGAATTAGAAAAATCCTTCACTCCATACACAAGAATAAACTCAAAATTGCTTGAAGACTTCAATATAAGTCAATACACAGTAATTCTCCTAGAAGAAAACATAGGCAAAACACTCTGAGATAAATCTCAGCAATGATCTCCTAGAACAGCCTATCCAGGTAATGGATGTAAGAGCAAAATTAATAAATGGGACCTAATTAAACTTATAAGCTTTTGCACAGCAAATGGAACCATAAACAAAGCAAAATGACAACCTACAGGATTAAAGAAAATATTTAGAAATGATGCAACTGACAAAGGCTAAATTTTCAAAATATAAAGACTTCATACAACCTAATAATAATAATAATAAAAAAAACAAAGAAACCCAATCTGAAAATGGGCAGAAGCCCTAAACAAGCAATTCTCCAATAGAGACATACAAATGCCACACAGATATATGAAAAAAAAATTGCTCACTATCATTATCAGAGAAGGGCAATTCAAAATTATAATGCAGTATCACTTCACAATAGCCACAAAGGCCATCATTCAAAAGTCCACAAACAATAAATGCTGGGGAAGCTGTGGGGAAAAGTAACCCTCCTACACTGTTGGTAGGAATGTAGATTGGTTCAGTCACTCTGGAAAACAGGCTGGGGATTCCTTTAAAGTATAAAAATAGACTTAACATATGATCCAGCAATCCCACTTCTTGGTATATATCAAAGGGAACCCTATTTCAAAAAGACACCTGCACCCCAATATTCTTAGTGCTAAATACAACAGCCACGACATGGAAGCAATCTAACTGTCCAACAACAGATGATAGTAAACAGAAGTTATGCTGTATTTACACAATGAAATAATATTCTGCAATAAAAAATGATAAAACAATGACATTTGCAGCAAAATGGATGTCCCCAAAAAGTGTCATTCTACTTGAAGTAAGCCAGAAAGAGAAAGAAAAATAACAGATGACATGACATATGTAGAACATTAAAATAAAATTTGGATGTGAACACTATGATTTCATCTACAAAACTGAAACACACTTGCAGACCTACTTAATAATCTTATGGTTACTGCAGAAAGGGACTAGTAGAGGATATATTTGGGAACTGTAGAATTATAAATGTTATCCACTATATATAAAAATATATGTTTTCAAAATTTCTTTTCTATGACAGAGGGCAGTAAGTTAAATATTGTGAAGTAACATTTAATAGGCACAAAAATAAATGCATGTACAGGGACTCTGTGCTATATACCACAGATTGACACATTGTAAATGGCATATTTCAATGATATATAAATGAATAAATATGTAAATTAATTAATTAATTAATTAATTAATTAATATATACATACATACATACATAATATTTAATACTAAAAGAAATACAGAGATTCCCACTACTTAACTTTACACATCAAGAATCTAGGAGAAAACAGAAAGAATAAAGAAGAAAATTGAATGAATGAGAGCATGGCAAATAACAAGAGAAACTATTGAAAATATAAAAATATTATACCTAAGTCTGTTTCTTTTAAACATATATTGGACAAACATTTAGGTTGGCTAAGAAATTAAAGACTCAAATAAAATTAGAAATGAAAGAGCAGATATTACTACTGATGTTGTAGAGATGCATAGTATTATAAGAAATTACCACTAGCCAATGAATTGAATGACCTAGAACAAAAGACACATTCCAAGACACATATGTCTTCCAATACTGAATCAAGAAGTAATTAGAAAGTTAAATACAGCAAAAGTGTGTATGAGTAAATCAGTAATCCAAACCTCCCAAACCAGAAAAAATTTACAAGATGACTTTTCTGGTGAAATCTGTTATACATTTGAAGACTACTTTTCACCAATTCTTCCCCAAAACTTTCAAGAATTTGAAGGGTGTCAAAGAATCCAAAGTTGTTTTATGATGCCAGCTTTATTTGCAAAACAAAGCTAAAAAGGACATTAGATGCAAAATATAGAACATTATCCCTGATGAGCATATGTGCCAAAATTCTCAGCAAAACACAAGGAAAATGAATTCAACAACACATTTAACGTATCATACACATACATGTGAAAAGTAATTTATCCCTGGGTTTAAGTATACTTCAAAATACTCAGATCAATAATGGTGACATGCCACACTAGTAGAATGAGTAATAAAACTCACATAATCATCTCAATATGTGCAGAAAGAGCATTATATATAATACAACATCCTTTTAAGATACTCCCAACAAATTAAATTAACCCTGTCATTGACACGATATCATATACACACAAACACTGTGTGGACAGAAGCGAAGCAGTTCACTGTTTATTGATTCTTAGAAAAAGGGTGTATATAGGACATGCAAAGTGCCTCACATATCATCAAAGTTATAACAATGTTAATAATCTTAAACTATTTATGACCCCATGCTCCTGCAGTAAGCACAGGATGTTAAATGATCAAGGATTGTTTTAAAGTTCATCACAGAACTTCATTAAGTAGGTCATCTTTTATCCAGCCGACTGTCCCTGTCTTAATTTGTCCTACTCTGAGGTTATTACCCAGCATAGGCTATCCAGCCATCCATACTGGATATATTGAGTAGGCCATTTCTTATCCAGCCTGGATATGTGACATTCCTCATAGCTTGTTTATCAGTTCAGCCCATGGGCTTGTTCTCTAGAGCCTTCAGAAAGGGACCTACAAGCACAACATCCATAGACAGAAAAATGGATGAAGAAAATTTGATGTATATATGCAATGGAATCAATACTTTGCATTCCTACCAACAATGTCCAAGGTGTTACTTTTTCTCCACAATCTCACCAACATCTATTTCTTTTCTTCTTGACGGGAGCCTTCTGACAATTGTGAGGTCTTGTCTCATCTTTGGTTTATGACTTTCCTAATAATTTATAACTCTGAACATATTTTCATGTGTCATTTGGCCAACTCTATGTTTTCTACAGAAAATTGATTCAGATCTATGTATTCCCTTCCTATGGACTTTTTTTAAATTGGATTGTTTGGTATTTTTTTGTTTTTGTGGTGGTGTATGAGTTTGCCATATAGTTGCATATTAACACTTGATTGGAAAATATCACTTGCAAATATATTCTCCCATTGTGTTGGTTGACTTTTCATTTTGTTGATCATTTCTTCTGCAGTGCAAATCTGTTTATAGTGATACAATCATATTTTCTTCATTTTGCTTCTGCTTCCCTTGCCAGAGGAGGCATATGTAGAATCAAATTAAGTCCAATGTCAGAGTGTACTTCTTATATTTTACACTAGGATTCTTTGTTTTCAGGTTTTATGTTTTATATTCCCAGGAGTGGGATTGCTTGGTCATAATATATGTCTATTTTTATTATTCAAAGGAACTTCCATACTGTTTCCAAAGTGGTTTCATCAATTTTTATTCCCACTAACAGCGTTGGAGAGTGCCTTTTTCTCCACAACCTCCTGGGTATTTATTAATTGTAGACATTTGGATGACAGCCCTTCTCAAAAGTGTGAGGTAAAACATTATTTTATTTTTGTCTTGCCTTTGTATAATGATTAGCAATGTGAGCATGTTTTTCTTTTCCTGTTTTTCACCCGTGTGTCTTCTTTAGAGAATTGTCTTCTGCTCATTTTCTGGCTGAGTTGTCTGTAGATTTTTGAAACGGAGTTGTATGAACATTGTGTGTATTTTAGAAATTAGCCTCTTGTTCATTGCATTGTTTCCTAATGTTTTCTCCAATTTGGAATTTCATCTTTTCATTTTGTTTATTTTGCTGTGTAGAAGTTTTTAAATGTAATTAGGATCTTTTTGTTTATTTTGTTTTTATTGTTTTTGGCTTGGGAGAGTGACATAAGAAAATTTTGCTACAATTTATGTCCTATTTTGCTTATGTTAGTTTCCAGGAGTTTCATTGTGTCTTGTATTAGATTCAGATATTTAAATCATTTTGAGTTTATTATTGTACATTGTGAGGGAGTGTTCTTATTTCATTGATTTACATGTAGCTGTCTAGCTTTCTCAACATTACTTGCTGAAGACTGTCTTTAAGGCATTGTATATTTTTGTTTCCTTTGTCATTGTTTATTTGACCATAGGTGTGACATTTTATTTCTGCCTCTGTGTTCCATTCCAGTGATATAGATGTTTGGTTGTTTTCCAGCATTGTGCTCTTTTGATTACTGTAATTTTGTAATATAGTCTGAGATCTGGGAGGGTTATGATTAATACCACCAAATTTGTTCTTTTTCCTCATTGTTTCTTTGCAGTTCCATTCAAATCATAGGACTGTTTTTAGTTCTGTGGAAAAGATCATGTAGTTCAATCTGAATCAATTTGTATCTGAAGATATCTTTTGTAGTATGTATATTTTAACAACATTAATTCCTCTAAACTGAGACCTTGAGATTTCAATCCATTTCTTTGCATCATCTTCAAATTTCTTTATAAGTGTCCTATTCACTTTATTATGTTGGTTTTTTTCATAGCTTTTTCATTTTTTGAACTGATTTCATATGGATCTTTTAAACTTAAGGAATATATCATTGTTTGTGTAAAAAATGTAACAGTTTTTCTATATTAATCATGAATCATGCTATGTTGCTAAACGTCATTGTTAAATATAATTGTTTTGTTTAGGATAATCTTTTGGGACCACTACATAGATTATCATGTCATCTAAAATAATAACAGTTTTACTTCATTCAATCCAACTTGAATAACATTTTTTCTTGTCTGACTGCTGTTGCTAGAGCTTCCCATACTGTGTTTAATGGAAATGGTGAGAGTGATCATCCTTGTCTTATTCCTTAAATTGGCTTTCAGTTTTTCACTTTTGCACATTATGTTGTAGGTGTGTCTGTAATTAATGACTTTAGATATGTTGAGATATATTTCCTGAATCCTACTTTGCTAAGATGTTTCTGTCATTGTTGCTCTAGTTGTTTTTGTTGCTGTTTTTGCTGTCTTAATGAATAAATGTTGAATTTTATGAAATGTTTTTATGGATTTATTGGGATGACCATGTCATTTTCTCTTTTTCTTTTGTTAATGTGGTGTATCAAACTGATTGATTTGTTTATGTTGAACCTCTCTTGTGACCCTGCAATGAATCCAAGTTTATCCTGGTGTATGATTCATTTTATGTATTGCTGGATTTAGTTTGCTAATAATATTTTGTAGAATTTTTGCATGGAAATCTATCAAATATAATGGCTTGAAGTTCACTTTGCCAGTACTTTTTTTGTTGGTTGTGCTATCAGGGTGATGAAAGCTTCATAGAATTAATTTGGGAGTTTCCCACATCTTCACTATGTTTAAATAGTTTGAAGAGTATAAGTTCTGCTTTGTAATTTTGAACAGTTCTCCACAGGAGCTGTTTAAATCTGGACTTATATTCAACAATTTTTTTAAATGCAGATTCTATCTTTCTTCTAGTAAACAGTTTGTTCAAATTATTTGTTTCTCCTAATCTCTGTCTCTTTCAAGATATTTGTCTGTTTCTTCTTAGTTGTCCAGTTTATTGGCATGTAAGTGTTCACAAAATGATCCTTTTTGTATATCTGAGGTAACAATTGTTATTTCCCTTCATTTATTTCTCAATTTATTTCTATATGGAGCATCTACATTTTCTCTGATGCACCGGGTTAGTGGTTTTTTAAATTGCTTATCTCAAAAAGGAAACAAAAAAAAATCTTTGGTTTTATTACTCTTTAGCATAGTTTTATTTCTCTATAATTTATATTTACACCTGTAATATTTAGGATAATGTTTTTTTTCTATTTTTAACTATTTTTATTGATTTACAGTCATTTTACAAAGTTGTCTCCAATTCCAGTGTACAGCACAATTTTTCAGTTACAATGAACATATATATATATTTTGATCCATTTTTTCATCTTTGAGCTGCTGTAAGATCTTTTATACATTTCCCTATGCTATACAGTAGAATTATGTTTATCTATTCAACAATTTGGGCCTCCCAGTGTATCTCTTCCAACCCCTAACCCCATGGCAACCAAAACTTTGTATTCTATGTCTGCGAGTCTATTTCTGTTTTGTATTTGTGCTCTTTTTGTTTTGTTTTGTTTTTAGATTCCACTTATGAGCCATCTCATTTAGTATAATTCTTTCTCTTTCTGGCTTACTTCACTTAGACTGATTTTCTCCAGGAGCATCCATGTTGCTTAAAATGGCGTTATGCTGTCGGTTTATATGGCTGACTAGTATTCCATTGTATAAATACACCACCTCTTCTTTATGCAGTCAACTATCGATGGACATTTAGGCTTTTTCCATGTCTTGGCTATTGTAAATATTGCTGGCTAAGAACAATGGGGTGCAGGTGTCATTCTGAAATAGGGTTCCTTCAAGATTTATGCCCAGGAGCGGGATTCCTGTGTCATATGGTAAGTCTATTCCTAGGCTTTTGAAGTATCTCCATCCTGTTTTCCACACTGGCTGCATCACACTGCATTGCCACCAGCAGTGAAGGAAGTTTCCCTTTTCTCCACAGCCTCTCCAGCATTTGTCATTTGTGGATTCTTGAATGATGGCCATTCTGACTCGTGTGAAGTGATACCTAACTGTAGTTTTGGTTTGCAATTCTCTGGTAATCAGTGATATTGAGCATTTACTGATGTGCCTTTTGATCATTTGTATGTCTTCCTTGGAGAATCACTTGCTTAGGTTTTCTGCCCATTTTTGGATTGGGATTTTTATTTTATCTTATTCAGTTGGATGATCTACTTATATACTGTGAAGATCAAGCCTTTGTAGGTTTCATATGCAAATTTTTTTCCCATTCCGTTGGTTGTCTTTTTGTTTTACTTCCAGTTTTGTTACTGTTCAGAAGCTTGTAAATTTCATTAAGTCTCATTTGTTTTCTCTTGCTTTTATTTCTTCTACGAGAAACTTTTTGAGACTTATGTCAGATAATATTTTGCCTATATTTTCCTCAAGGAGGTTTATTGTACCTTGACTTATTTTTAAGTCTTTGATTCATTCTGATTATATTTTTGTGTTTGGTGTTCTAGCTTCATTGGGAGTGTTCTAGCTTCATTGATTTACATGTTGCTGTCCAGTTTTCCGAACACCATTTGCTGAAGGGTCTGTGTCAATTCCATTGTATTTTCTTGCCTCCTTTGTCGAAGATGTGTTGACCAAAAGTTTGTGGGTTTAATTCTGGGCTCTCTATTCTGTTCCATTGGCCTATATGTATGATATCCTACCGATACTGTGCTGTCATGTTGACTGTAGCTCTATAGTATTATCTGAATCATTAGCATAAAGAAATGTCACTGATATTTGAACCTTAATTTGTAACCTTCTACCTTGCTGAATTTTTTGATCAGCTTTTGTAGTTTTTGTCTGCATCTTGTTGGGTTTTCTATATGTAGTAACATATTATCTGCATATAGTGAGACTTTTACCTCTTCCCTTCAAATTTGCATCCCTTTTACTTCTCTCTCTTCTTTGATTGCTGTGGCTAGGAAATCCAAGACTATCTTGAGTTGGAGTGGTGATAGTGTGTGTCCTTGTCGTATCCCAGATTTTAGTGCAAAGGTTTTAACTTTCTCACCGTTGAGTATTATGCTAGCTGTTGGTTTGTTATCTATAACTTTCATGATGCTGAGATATGTTCCCTCTATGCCCACTTTGGGGAGAGTTTTCATCATAAGTGGGTGTTGAATTTTTTCATATGATTTCCTGCATCTATTGAGATGATCATGTGGTTTTGGTCATTTCTCTTGTTGATGTGCTGTATTACATTGATTGATTTGCATATGTTGTACTACCCCTGTGTTCCTGGCATGATCCCCACTTGGTCATGATGTATAATCTTTTATCTGTGTTTGGATTCTATTTGCTACTATTTTGGTAAGGATTTTGGCATCTTTTTTCATCAGTGATATGGGCCTATAATTCTCCTGTTTGATAGTGTCTTTGCTTGTTGCGGTATCAGGGTGATTGTGGTTTCATAGAATGCCTTTGGGAGTATTCCTTCCTTTTCAATCTTCTGGAAGATTTTGAGAAACACTGGTATGAGTTCTTCTTTGTATGTTTGGTAGAATTCCTCATCGATTCTGTCTGATCCTGGACTGTTATTTGTTGGGATATTTTATATTGCTAGTTTGATTTCATTTCTAGTGCTCTGCTTCTTAAAGGGGTCAGATTATTCTTGATTCATTCTTGGTGGACAGTATGTTTCCAGAAAATTCTCCATCTCCTCTAGGTTATCCAGTTTACATCCATAAATTTTTCATAATATTCTCGTATGATATTCTGTATTTCTATTTTACTTGTTGTAATTTCTCCATTCTTCTATCTTATTTTGATAATTTGTGCTCTCTCTATTTTCTAGTTTGGCCAAAGGTTTTCCAGTTTTACTTACTTTTTTAAAAAACCAGCTTTTGGACAAATGATTTTTTTTTCTATGGTTTTTTCAATCTCAATTATATTTATTTCCAATGCAATAATTATGATTTCCTTCCTTCTGCTGCCTTTTGGGGTTTTTTGTTCTTCTTTTCCTAGTTCATTCTTCTGGTTGCTTAGATTGTTTATTTGTGATTGTTCTTCTTTTTTGAGGAAGGCCTGTATCGCTATAAACTCCCCTCTCAGCACTGCTTTTGCTGTGTCCCATAAATTTTGTGTGGTTTTGCTTTCATGTTCTTTTGTCTCAAGGTACTTTTTCATTTCAGCTTTGATTTCTTCATTGGCCCATTGGTTTTTTAATAACTTATTGTTTAATCTCCATGTTTTCCTTTTGTTCTCCTTTGTTTCTCTGTTGTTGATTTCTTGCTTCATGGTGCTGTGGTCAGTAAATATGCTTGAGGTAATTTCTATCTTCTTAAAATTACTGAGGTTTCTTTTATGACCAACTATATCATGAAACCTTGTAAATGTCCCATGTGCATTTGGATAGAATGTATATACTATTTTGTGGGGGGTGCAATGCTCTGAATATATCCACCAAGTGTAATATTTCTATTGTATTATTTAACTTCTCTGAAGCCTAATTTATTTTCTGTCTCTATGATCTGTCCAGTTATGTTAATGCTTTTTTGAAATTTCCGACTATGATTAGATACCCATCACTATCCCCCTTTATATCTGTTAGTAATTATTTTATATACTTAGGTGCTCCTCTATTTGGTGCATATTTATTAACGAGTGTGCTATCCTCATCTTGTATCACTCCTTCAATCATTATAAAATGTCCTTCTTTATCTTTCTTTATGGTCTTTGTTTTAATGACTCTTTTGTCAGAAACCAGTACTGCAACACCTGCCTTTTTGTCTTTTCCATTTTTATGGAATACCTTTTTCTATCCTTTCACTCTCAATCTATATGTGTACTTCTCTCTGAAGTGGGCCTCTGTATGCAGCATTTTGAAGGTTCTTGCTTTCTTATCCAGTCTGCCACACTGACTTTTGACTGGAGCATTCAGTCCATTAACATTTACAGTAATTGATGATATTTTTGTGTTTATTGCCATTTTGACCTTATCTTTGAGGTTGATTTAGGATTTCCTATTTGTTCATTTCATCTTCCTTTTATGGTTTGATCATTTTTCTTTGAAATATCATAAAATTTATTTAGTTTAGTGACACCCTGATAAGTTTTTGTCTTGTTGTTACCCTTTTATATAAGTCTTTTTGACCATTACTAAAACTGCTTTTATTAAACTGATAGTAAAATGATCTCAAAACTGTCCTACTGAGAACAAAAACATTTAAAAGGAAAGGCCAAAAAAAAATTCTCTATTTTCCTGCTTCCCTCTTCTTCTCTCAATGATTTCTATGTCTTTTTTTAAAAATTTTGTGTTTATTTTATTTATAATTCATGTGTTATTACATTTCCAGCTGTGAGATTCTAATTTCTGTAGCATCCTGCTACTTTTCTTTTTAGAGAAGACCTTTCAATATTTCTTTTAGCATGGGTCTATTGTTGCTTAACTCTTGTAGCATTTTATTGTCTGTGAAAACCTTTATGTCTCCTTCTACTATAAAGTATAGCATTTCTGTTTAAATTATCCTAGGGTATATCATTTTTTTCATTCAAGTCTCTGAATATATCTTTACACTTCCTTATGTCCTGTAGTGTTTGTGTAGTGAAATCAGCTGGGAGCCTTATGGGGATTCCCGTTTAACTCACTCTTTGCTATTCTCTTGCTTCCTTTAGGATCATTTCTTTATCCTTGAATCTGGCCATCTTTATTATATATTTTGGTGTGAGTGTATTTTGGTTCTTCCTTTTTGGGACACTCTGAGCTTCCTGTATTTGGATGTTTTATTCCTTCTTAATATTTTGGAAGTTCTCAGTCATGATTTCTTCAAACAACTTTGCAATCCCCTTTGACCTTTCCTCCCCTTCTGGAACTTCTATCACGCCAATATTGGCCTGCTTCCTATTATCACATAGGTCCCTTATGCTTTTTTTTTATTTGTTTCTCATTGTTTCTCTTGTAGCTCTTCTGATATTGTGCTTTCTATTTTACTGTGTTCTAAGTCACTAATTCATTCCTCCTCACTATAAAGTCAGCTTTGTGATGCCTGTAGATTTTACCTTATCTCATTCAATGAGTTTACCTATTCTACTTGGTTCTTCTTTATAGCTTCCATTTCATTTTTGACAAATTTTATATCTCTAAACATGATCTTTTGTTTCCTTCAGTAATTTAATCACTCCTTTTTTAAAATCTTGATCTAGTAGGCTATCAATGTCAATTAAACTGATCATCCTTTCAGGGGATTTCTCTTGTTCTTTTAATTGGGAATGGTTTTTCTGCTTCTCCATCTTTCTTCTATGTCTGTGGCACTGTGGTTTATTTAGTATCAGTTATCTACTGTGTTTCCTTGTGTCTATGTTGTAATATAACTTAGAAAAGAGAAAAAAGAGAAAGAGAGACAAATAATTTTAAAGAAGTGGGAAATAAATGTTTGAAGACATTGTATTATGCATAATACAAGAGAAAGTTGAAAAATAATAATAATAAAAATATTTTTAAAATATTTCAATGGGATGAAAATTGGGGTATGTATAATTGCCTAAGAAGTAAAAATTTTAGGGTAACAGAAAATGGAACAGGTAAAAACAGATTAAAAACAGGGTGTCTGTGTCCTCCTGGAGACTGTGTACATTTAATGTGAAGTCTTTCTGTATTCATCCTATTTTGGAAGCTCATCTTCCAGTTTTCAGAGGCCCTCCACTGGATCCCTCAACTGTGCTGCTCCCAGTGCCTGTCGGCAAGCAGATCGCTCCTACCCCAAACACTGCATTCGGAGCAGATCTGTTTACCCTGGGCTGGCTTGTCACTGCCCTGCCTGATGCTGCAGTGTGATGTTGCAGGCTGACAAGGCAGGAGTGGGCATCATGCCCTCTCCTAGCACCATGGTCAGGAGCTGCATTCCAGCAGAAAATGCAGGGGTCCTCATGCCTCCTCAGGGTGCCAGTCACTCCACTTCTCTGTGCCATTCTATGGTCTGCATCAGGTTTGCACACCAGAAATGGGCTCAGGGAAGACTGAGGAACAGCCCTGATACTGGTCTGGCCCAAAATCCAATTCCTTGTTTTTCTTGGTGAAGCAAGTTCTCTGAGGATCCAGGACAGAAGAATCCTGTCTGTCTCAGGCTGTAGAGAAGTCTCCGTCTGGCCCTTAAGTCTGCTAAGTCCTTAGACGTGGATGCAGATTTTGCCCCTGCTGCTGCCTGGGTGCAAAGCACCAGAGGGTTTGGTGGCTGTGTCTGAGCCCCAGCTCACTTCACCTATAAACTTTTGTGGATTTTCAGAGATGGGAAATGCACCCTTCCACCCACAGGGCAAATCTGCCCTGTTGTTTTATGGAGGGCCCAGGATGTTCTGCCTTGTACACCCACAGTGATGGCACAAAGCCCCCTCCATTCCCCCGGACTGCCTCAGTGCAGCCATTCACAACTTCCACCAAGCTCGTGCAGCATGACCCTGCCCCCAGCTTCTTGGCTGCATCTTGGGCTGAGTGTCTGGACCTGTTTAACTTAGTTGTGTCAGTCAACTTATACTCTGTATAGATACAAGCCTTGGAGGCTACCCCTCGGTTCTGCTGAACACTCAGTTGGAGAGGGGATACCCAGTGAATGATTGCCAGCCCATCTTTGCATCTCCCTCCCTGTGGGACCTGCCCCACTCTGTTTTGCCTTTTCTTCTTTCTTCCTTTTCTCCTACCAGATTTTATGGATCTTTACCTATTGAAGAGGACAATGTTCTGCCAGGGTTCTGCAGGTTCTCTGGTTAGCTGAGTGTGTCTGTGGATGTGAGTCTTGGTGCATTTGTGGGAAAGGGTGAGTATCTAGCATCCTTCTACCCCACCATCTTGGCCTTCACACCCAAAAAGTCTCACTTTATGGTGGAAGATAAACACAGCCTTGAAATAGATTGAAGATATACTTCATAGAAATGATAAGAAAGTGCAAATTGCAATGCTTAACTCATACAAAATACGTTGCAAAATAAGGGCCACAGTGAAAGATATATATGAGATTATATAATGAAAAAGATATCTATATTAAAATAGGGTATTATACTCATTAATTTATGTATGGACCCAACACCATAGATACTAATTATATAAAGAAATATTAGTAGACATGAAGGAATTAATTGATTATCAAACAATAATTGTAGAAGAATATAACACCTCACTATTCTGATAGCCAGATCATCTGGAAAGAATATCTGTAAGGAAATAGAGGTCTTAATAATATATCAGATAATTTGAACCTAACTGGGTTATTGGACACTGCATCAGAAAAGCAGAACACATAAACTTTTCAAGTGTGCACAGGATGTTATCTAAGGAATTAACCACAAATTATGCCATGAAAAGTGCCTCAGGATCTTTAAGCAAATATAGATTACAGCAAGTATTTTTCCAAACACATAAGTATGAAACAATGCCTCAACTATAGAAAGAACAGGAAAAGCACAAACATGTGATTAAACCAAATCCTTTAAAAAAAAACATGAAACAAGGTCAATGATGAAATCACAGTGGTAATAAAATCATACCTAGAGACAAATTACAATGAAAACACAGATTCACAAAATGTATGGGATGCAGCAAAGACAAATCTATGAGGGAAGTTTAGGACATTTAAGGCCTTCTACATGGATGAAGAAAAATCTCACACAAAGAACCAAACATACCACCCAAATTAACTAGAAATAAGAACAAGCAAATTCCAAAGACATTAGAATGAGAAATCTTTAATTAGTAGGTTGAAAATAAGTGAAATAAAAATCAAAATATAAGTTGAAAGTCCTTTAAACATGGGCTAGATTTTCTTAAAAATATTAGCAAACTGGTGAGCATTTAGCCAGGCTTATCAAGAAATACACAGAGTGGACCCAAACAAAATAAAAAATGAAACAGTAGACATAACATATTTTATTACAGAAATACAAACAAAGATTATGAAAACACTATGAGCAGTTACGTGACAACCAATTTGACAACCTAAAATAATGGACACATTTCTAAATACGTGCAGCCTACCAACACTGAATAAAGAGAAAACAGAAAACTTGAAAGAGCAATCAGTATAAGTTAAATATAATGTATAATTTTGAAAACACCTCTTGAACAAAATACCTGGATGTCTTCACTAAAACCTCTTTCCCCCCAACAGTTTCAAAAAATGAAGGAGGAAGGAAAATTCCCAAAGTTACTCTACGAGGCCACCATTACACTGATAACAAAACCAAAGACACTACCAAAAAAAATAAAAGAAAATGAAAATCCAATATTCTTGATTAATATACATTCAAAAATCCTCAAAAGAACATCAACAAATTAATCCAACAATACATAGAAAGGATTATACACGATGATCAGTTGGATTCCTTCCAGAGTCACAAGGATGGTTCAACATACACAAGTCAATCAGCATGACACATATCTAATAAAGGAAGGACAAAATTCACAGGACCATGTCAATACGCACAGAAAATGGATTTGTCAAAAATCAACATGCATTCATGAACAGAAATCTCATGAAAGTGTGTATAATGGGAACATCCCTCAGTATAGTAAAGGCCATTAATAACAATTTATAATACTCAGGGGGAAAAGCTTAATGCCTTCTGGGTAAATTCGGAACAAGACAAGGACTCCTATTCTCAACACTTCTGTAACTTAGTAATACAATAAAGGAAAAGGAAAAGAAAAAGAAGTATAAGAAACACAAAATGGAAAGAAAGAAGCAAAATTGTCACCAGTAATGATGGAATAACAATCTACACAGAGAGTCCTAAGGGCTCCACCCTAACTGTTAAGAATAACAAATAATTTCATCTAGGGAGCAGGGTACAAGATTAATGTAAAGAGGTCTGTTGCATTTCTACACATTAATCATGAGATACCCTAAAATGGACATTGAAAGTAATTCTATTTATAATCCTATTCCCTGGAATATCTTGGAATAAATGTAACCACTTATGTGAAAGATCTACACACTAAAAATTATAAAACATTGACAAAGTATTTAAAAATGATTCAAAGAAATGGAAAGATATCTTGTGGTCTTGGATTGAAAGAGTTCACATTGTTAACGTGGCCGTACTACACAAAGAAACTTTCACATTTATTACAATAAATGTTACGAAGTTGTAGAATTTTCCAAAGCAGAAAAAACTCACTCTACGTTTTACATGAAAACTTTAAAAATTGCCAAAATGATTTTGAGAATAAACAACAAATGTGGAGATATAACCTTCCCAGATACCTTACTATACTACAAACCTACAGTAGTAAAAACAGCATGGCATTGGCACAAAGATATAATCAATAAAAACAGAGAGCCTAGAAACATTTCCACACACCTATGAGCAGTGAATCTATGATAAAAAAGGCAAAAGTACACAATGGAGAAAAGACAGTCTTGTCAGTGTGTGGTGTTGGGAAAGCTGGAAATCTACATGTAAAACAGCAAAATGAGAGCATTCCCTGACATCATATACAAAAATAAACTCCAAGTGTATTAACGACTTAAATGTAAGACCTGATACTATAAAACTGCTAGAAGTGAATATAAGTGATACGCTATTTGTTATATATCATAGGAATATTTTCTTATATCAGTCTCCTAAGGCAAAAGAAATAAAAGCAAAAATAAGCAAGTGAGACCTAAACAAACTTGAAAACTTCTGCACAGCTAAGGACACAATCAATGAAAAGAAAACACTGCCTGTGTAATTGGAGAATATATTGGCAAACAATGCATGACCAGGGTTTAATAGATGTAGGTTAATAGATGTAACATGGATTTAGGTTATACAACTCAATTTGAAAAGCAAAATTCCAATCAAAAACAAGAGCAGAGCAACTGAATTAATATTTTTCCAAAGAAAACTTACAGATGAGTAATGGTCATGTGATAAAAATGCTCAATATAACTAATTATTAGATAATTGCAAATCAAAACCACAATGAGGTATAAGTTCACACTGTTCTAAAGGCCATTATCAAAATGTCTACAAATGGAAAGTGTTCGAGATGATGTGGAGGAAAGAAATCTCTTGTACACACTTGGCAGGAATGTAAATTGGTACAGTTTCTATGGAAAACAGTATTCGGATTTCTTTAAAAACTAAAACAGAACTACCATATGAAACAGTAATACCTCTCCTAGGAAAAATCTGGGGAAAACACCCTAAATTGAGAAGAACCAATGTTCACAACAGCACTGTATTTAACATGTAAGACTTAGAAGCAATCCAAGAGCCCACAGTAGAGTATGGACTTAAAGATAGGATGATTTTATAAATAGGCAATGGAATAATACTCACCCATGAAAAGCTATAACACATTGATATTTCAGCATCCTGAATGGACCTAGTAAATATTGTGCTTAGTGAGGAAACTTAGACAAAGACAAAAGTATATAATATAATTTATGTGTGGAATCTTAAGAATAACAAATATCTATGTACATCTATCTATAGCTATCTATTGATAGATGAGAGATAAATAGAAGGATAGATACATAGGCACATGGTAGATAGATAGATAGATAGACACATAGATTGATTGATTGATAGAGATGTGGCAGATAGATAGAGAAATTAGATAGACAAGACTGAAACAGAATGAAAGATATGGAAAAAAAATTATGTTTACCAAAGTGGAAGGGAAGGACAATTTTATGGTACGAAATTGAGAGATATAATGTTGTATACATAAAGGAGAGAAGCAACAAGGATAATCTGTATAGATCAGAGAATTATACACAATAACTTACAATAATTGAATGTTAGAAAGTATTGTAATAATTTATAATGCAATATAATCCGCAAAGTGGTTGGAATCTGTATGCTGTACATCTGAAACTACACAATATAGTACATCTACTGTACTTCAATTAAAAATAAATCATCTCATGTATAATTTAGTCCTTTATCCTCTGATAGCAGCTTCCTTTAATATTGATTTATTTTTACTCTTTATCTTTTATGATTACTGTCTCAAATTATTTCTTTTACTCTAGTGTACATTACCAGAATGATGTATATATATTTATTGCCCCTGAATTCCTATTTTATCTCTTTAATTATTTTACTATAGTAGATTTTAAGAACATAACCAAAGAAACAGTTGCAAATTTCTCATGGTGTCTGCTTAGCATTTTGCTCAATGTTATGCAAAGTTTTGCCATTTTATATTCCTTAGAATACCTCTTTTCTGTACCCCGTGTAAGGTGTCTCAGTTTTGTTTTTTTCATCTCATTCAGGTTTTGTTTGTCTGGTAAAGTCTTTATTTTCACTTTATATCTAAGTGATAACTGTGCAATGTAGAGTATTCTTGGGAGAGAGATTCCTTACTTCAGTAGTTTGAAAATGCCATTTAATTTACCCTTGGCCTATGTTTTCTGCTGAGAAATCTGCTGAAAATCTAATGGGAGTTCCTTTGTAGATTATCATAACATTTTTTGGCTGCCTTTAAAATTTTACTCTGTCTTTGACTAGCCAATTTGCATGTGACGTATCTTGAAGGAGGTCTCTTTGACTTAAAGTTATTGGTGTTTTGTTGGCTCACGGACTTGTATATCAGTTCCTTGCACAGGTTCGGTAAGTTATCAACTATTACTTCTATAAATAAACCATCAGCTACCTTCTAAATTTCTTCTCCCTCCAGGATTTCACTCTAAAGTGAATTTCCTGAAAAAATCTGATGGCTATTGTAGAATTTCCTCACTTTTTAATATCGTGTATCTCTGCGCTCCTCTATCATTTCTAGTTTTGTATTGGTGAGTTTGCTAAACTCTCTTTCACAAAAGTAGTCTGCTCCCAGTGCTTTCTGCTGCATTCTTCATCTCAGTTATTAAGTTCATCTGGTCCTCCAATAACATTTGGATATTTTTTAGTTCCAGTCTCTTTGGTAATGTATTCCTTATCAGCATTTAATTTATTCCTAAGCTCACTAAACTGCTATCTGAGTTTTGTTTTTTTGTATTGAGTTTCTGTATGACAACTATTTGGATTCTCTATTAATTATATGGCAATATACCATGACTTTAAGTTTGTTTGCTGCAGGGTTGACATTGTGTGTGTGTGTGCGTGTGCTTATTCATGTGTGTCTGTGTCTGTTTTGGTGTCTGTGTCTGTGTAACTGTGTGTGTGCGTGCACAATAATGTTACTGTGATTGGTCATGATCTTGGTAAATTATTGCTCTCATGACACTAAATAACAGATTGGGAGTTGGAGCCCTTGCTTTTATTTTCTGGTTGTTTGCAATATTGCACAATTTTTGATTTTACTTATCTGAGCTACCTCTGATAATATTTCAAAATGGCACTTTCCAGTCGCTACTGTCTGGATAAAACTTGTGCTTTCATTGTCACTTCTTAGAATTCTCTGGTAGTTAATGCCACTGTTGTCACTGGTATGGTGAACCCTTCCTTTCATCTGATATCACTTGGGACTTAGTTTACAAATTGAGGAAATGTGTTAAGACAGGTGGGTATTTGGAATCAGGCAAGTGCCTTTCCTTGTCTAGTTTGCAAGGTAACTTGTCTCCACCAATGTGAATGGGGAGTTAGGACAGTGTCATGAATGTTTGAGTGTCTGAAGGATGGAATTTCTGTCTCCATTGTGGCTCCCTCCAAGTTACCTGTGACCATGATTGCTGGTGCAGTTGGAGGCCGAAGCTGAGTGAACCACTGAGACCCTGTTTCTACTGGGTTCTCTGAGCCTGTGGGCTCAAACAACCTAATCAGTTGGCCTTGGTTGTAGGCACCAAATCTGCTCTTCCCTCAGTTGAGCCTCCTTTATGTGTTTTAGCCCACCAAACTTCAGCTTTACACATGTGTTCCGAAGTATTGTTTGGTGTTGTAGTTATTTTTGTTGAGATGTGAACGTTTTACTGACTGTAGATTTTAGGGGAGAGACAAAAATAGTTTAAACTTATGTCACTTTTGTCAAAGTATATACTTATTCATTTAAAAGCTTAAATTCTAATTAAGACATTATAAGAACATTAAAGAAAGTGAACAAATCACCTCCCTTAATGTCATACTACTACAAAATATTTTGATTTTCCTTGGTTGTTTTCTTCATTGTTTTTCCCACATACATGCACATTTTACTAAAATATATGCCTATAATCCCTTTAAAATCATTTAAATTATTAAAATATTTCTCTGTGTTGTAAATATAGCCCTGTTGCTTC
The DNA here is from genome assembly GCF_048564905.1 of Vicugna pacos. Lineage (NCBI taxonomy): Eukaryota > Metazoa > Chordata > Mammalia > Artiodactyla > Camelidae > Vicugna > Vicugna pacos. The sequence goes on from NW_027328738.1 coordinate 6,373,712, forward strand.
TCTAATGTATAACTGGTAGCTTGCACATTTCTGTCTTCACCATCCTTCTTGTCTGTCCCCAAAGGAAAGCACTACTTGGTACACTATACATATATATGTGATTCTATTCCTGTTTCTTTATGATTATATCTCTTATATCTTTAGTTTCCTCATATAAGTGATAACTTAAAGTGTTTTTCTCTGTATGACTTATTTTCATATGTACAACGCCCTCTGGGTCCAGTCACATTTTTCCAAATCGCAGAATTATATTTTTTGATGTGACAATGACTATTTATTATGTTATCTATATTTCACATCTACTTCAGCCAATCATCTGTAGATGGTCAGTTTAGGTGTGCATCTATCTTGGCTGTTTTAAATGATGATGTTAAGAACATTGGGGGTAATATATCTTTTAATGATAATGTTTTCATGTTTTTAGGATTTATATCAAAAACTGGAATTGTTGCAACATATAATATTTCTATTTCTAGTTTTCTGTGCACTGATTACAGTTTTATAATACTGGATGCATCAATTTATGTTTCCACCAACAGTGTACCTGGGTTCCCTTTTATCGACATTCTTATTAATGTTTGTAATTTGAAGCCTTTTTAATAGCCATTTTTGTTGCTATGAGATTATATTTCATTGTGGTTTTGATTTAAGATTTCCCAATGAATAGCAACGTTATGTTTCTTTTTATGTGAATGAAAATCATCCTCATGTCTGTTTTTGAAAAGTTTCCATGAAGATCCTTAATCTGTTTCAAAGTTGGGTCCTGTGTTTTAAAATATTGAGTCTAGTATGCTACATATATTTTATGGATATTATCACCTTGTTGGTCTCATTGTCTGAAATTATTTCTTCTGTTCTGTGTGTTGTCATATGTCTTGTAGAAGATTTCCTTTGTCTGCAAAAGGCTTTGCCCTTCACACATATACAAGAAGTAGAATCCATGTATCAAGTAGTACATCTAATTTTTCCTACATAAACTTAAAACTATTATTGATAATTTTACTTTTTTCTTTTCTTTTTCACTTAGGAGACAGATCAGCAATAAATATTGCTATGATATATCTCAAAGTCATTTCTCATAATGTTTTTGTTCTGAAATTGTATAGTTTCAGATTTTACATTTAGGAAATTAATCCATTTTTATCTTATTTTGTATTCTTTGGAAGGAAGTGCTCATGCATCTTCCTTTTACATGTACTGTCCTTACCTCCTTCATTGTAGACTAACTGACCATATGTGTGTGGGTTTATTTTCAGATTGTTTATTTTGTTCCATTGATCTATGTGTCACTTTTAGTGATATATTTTGATGTTTTGATTACTGTAGTTTTGTAGTAAGTTATAAATTCAGGGAGGATTATACCCACAGCTTTGTTCATTTTTCAAAGATAATTTTAGAAAATTCGGTTCTTTCCAATTTTTGTATAAATTTTATTTTCTACTCCTTGTTTTGAGAAGTGACATATGGATTCTGTGTGAATATAAATTTATTAAAAGTAATAACCTAAGAAAAATTGTAAAATGCGGAGGATAAATCATACAATATTAAACAACAAATGAATTTTGCTGTAAAAATCAAAGGAAATATATATAAGAAAAATGACAACAAAACCAAAGTCCAAGAGGTATAACAAAAGCAGTATTAACAGGGATGCTTATAGCAAAATAATCCCACTTATACAAATAAGAAACATCTCTCTCTTATAATCTTACAAACAAAGATGTAGCAAAATAAGAAAAAAATTGTTAGTAGAAGGAAAGGAAGCTGAAAAGTCAGAATATAAATAAATAAAATAATGATTAATAATAGAAACATTTAATCAAACTAAATAATGCCTTTTGAAAGATAAATAAAATTGATAAACTTTTACCAGACACATGAGAATAAAGGATTACGGATTAATAAGCTCAGAAATAAATGAGAAGTTACAGCTTATATCAAAGAAATACAAAGCATCATAAGAATATACAACAAATTATTTGTAAATAAAATGGAAACCCTAGAAGAAATATACAATTTCTGAGAGAGACATAATCTCCAGAATGGAATGAAAAATAGAAAATATGAACAGATTAAAACTAATGAAATTGAATAAGTAATTAAACAAAAACTCCCAAGAAACAAAATTCCATGTCTAAACAGCTTCCCAGGTGAATTCTGCCAAACATTTACAGAAGAGCTATCACCTATACTTCTCAGAGAATTCCAAAAATGTGTATAGGAAAGAAGGCTCCCTACCCCACCTTTCTGTATCACACTATTACTAAAACTGAAACAAATACCCCAAAAAATTACAGGCTAATTACTACTGATAAACATTGATGTAAAAATCATCACTGAAATGTTAACACAATAAAAAATGCATTAACAGGATTATATATTATGATTAAAAACATTTTAATCCAGGGATGCAAAAGTGATTCATTACCTACAAATTAATCAATCTGATACACCACACTACAAATTAAAGAATAAAAATTATATAGTCTCATCAATAGAGTCATAAAATATTTTGACAATTCATTAACTTTTTAAGATTATATTTCTCCTCAAATTGGGCATGAGGAAACATACCTCAACACAGTTAAGGTCATATATGACAAGAACTCATCTAACATGGCACTCACTGATTAAAAGCTGAAAGCATCTGCTGTAAGAGCAGGGAGAAGGCAAGAATACTCACTCTTACCACTTTTATTCAGTATAGTATTGGAAATTCTAGCCATAACTATCCAAAATAAATGGAAATATAATATAGCTAATTAAGAATAGGAGTAAAAGTATCTGTTTGCAAATGGCATCCTTTAAACTGAAATCCTATAGATGGCACCTCAAAACTACTAGGGCTTATCAATGCATTTGGTAAAATTTCAGAATGTAAAATTAACATACAGGAATCTTGAATTTCTGCACACTAGCAACAAGCTAACAGATAGAGAAAGTGAGGGAACTGTCTCATTTACAGTTGCATTACAAAAAAACAAAATTTCGAAATATATCCAAACAAGGAAGTAAAAGACCTTTACACAGAAAGCTATAAAATATTTATAACAGAAATTGAAGATAATGGAGACAGATGAAAGGATATACTGTGTTCATTGATGACGAAAATAATATTGTTTAAATGATAGTACTAGCCAAGAAAATAAATTAATTATATCCAGTGCCTATCAAAATACCAAGGGCATATTCAGAATTTACAATAAAGAATTCTAAAATTTACATGTAAACACAAAAGTGTTGAAATCACTAAAAAAAAAAAAACAAAATAAACAATAAGCCGAAACATATTTGACAAAGAATAAAGAGGATGTATCACTTTCTCTGATTTGAAACTATAATAGAAAGCTACAGTAATAAAAAGAATACGGTAGTGGAACAGAACAAAGAAAATAATGGAACACAAAGAATCCCTGAAAATGAAATCAGACAGTTATGGTCATTTAGCACATTACAAAATATGAATATACAGTGGGGAAAGGTATTCAGCAGGCATAAGAAACTGTTCAACATCACAAACCATCAAAAAAATGCAAGCCCAAACACAAAAAGATTGTATGTCAGTCCTGTCAGAATGCATATTATCAAAAAGATAACAAATATAAGTGTTGGTGAGGATGTAAGAAGAACAACCCTGATGCACTGCTGGAGTGAATTTAATTTGTGCTGCCACTGTGGAAAACAGTATGCAGTTTTATCTAAAAATTTAGAATGAAATACAATCCAACATTTCCATATCAGGATACTTATTCCAAGAAAATAAAAACAAAAACTACAGAAGATAAATTCAAACATATATTCACTGCAGAATTATTTATAATAGAGAGGATATAGAAGCAAATTAAATGTTCATCAATAGATGATGGATAAAGAAAATGTGTGTTTATAGTATATATAAATACACATCTATATTTTTTATTTTTATATTTCATAGACTTATCTATATTTATATATATATATGCACACACACAGATAAAATTACAATGGGTTATTACTCAGCTGTAAACTGAATAACTTCTTCATTTGCAACATGTGTAGACAAAGAGGGTAATATGCTAAGTGAAATAAGTCAGAAAGAGAATGACAAATGCTGTATGATTTTACTCATATTTGGAATTTAAGAGAAATGAACATACCACAACCGAAAGGAGATATAGATATGCAAAGAAACAGGTTGATCACAAGAAGGAGGGAAATGGTGTGAGGAAAAAGAAATATTTGACGGAAATTAAGAGAAAAAGTTTTCCCGTTGCAAATTAAATGAGTCAGGGGCAAGAAATGTGCTGTATGGGGAATAAAAAATAAGTATGAAATATTTTAAATAGCAAAATATAATAACTAGATATATTCTGGTAATCAGTTTGAAATTTACTAAAAATAGAAAAAACACTACGTTGTGTATGAGGATCAAAAAGTGTTTATATATTTAAGTACACTTCAAAAACAAACATATTTTTGAAAAAAATTAGATTTGTAGTTAACAGAGGCAGGGGATGGGAAAAGAGGATTTGATTAATACACTCAAAAGCTACAAACCGCCAGCCGTAAAATAAATGTGTACTAGGGATGCCCCATAGTAACATGAAAATTACAATTAATACTGCTTTATGTTATATATGAATGTTGTTAAGGGAGTAGACCCTAAGTTTTCTCATCACAACCAAAAGACAAGTTGTATCTCTTTAATATTGTATTTAAATGAGATAATGAATTCTCCGTAAAGTTGCTATGATATTTATTTCATGATACTTGTAAATCAAATCACTATCCTGTACACCTAAACTTACACAGTATTCTATACCAATTATATCTCAATAGAAGCGGAAGGAAAAATGGAAAGTCAATATTCACATATTCCCATGTCATTTCTCATGATTGTTTCTGCAGCAAGTAAACTTGAGTCATGATATACTTATCCTAGGTAAAAATAATAATAAATAAGTGATTCTAATAAATAATACATGAAGATACTAATAAATTAGTGTTTTACCATGCCTTTATTTTCTTCATGTTAACAGACCACTGCTTCTGCAGGCATCAAAATTTCTCAATATACATTCATCTGATATTAGGGAATGGATACAAATTTGAAACTGGCTGCTCTTTCTGTGAGTGATAAAGTTCACTGTCTCTGACCAATGGTCTCATCTCCCCAACAACATCTGTAAGAAATGAACATGTTAGGTTGCTAAAAATCTCATCATGGTAAAATCTCAGAACTCCTACAATTCTTAACTGTTTTGCAATGGGAATGTAATACTGACAAAGACTTGATTTTGGAAAACAATTTGGTGTTTTCTCATGGTTGTATTAGGGGATGTGAGGATAATCCCTGAGATCCACAACCAACATTCTTGCTCAAGTGCTGGTCACAGAAGTATAAAGGTTCTGCACTATTAGGACTGAGGACTGCTTTCAAAATGTTGACTATGCTCACTCTATTCCAGGTAGTACAAAAAATAAGGTTATTCAAATTTCTAGGTGAACGGGAATAAGTCAGTGGTTCAGTCCATTTAAATTAGTCAAGGGGTGATCAAAGCCAAAATAAGTTGTGTCAACAATGAGAATTAGAAGAAAAAAGAAATGAGACATAAGCTTAAATTGAAAAGGAGACACAGTCCTGTGCTGGGCTCTGGGGACTGGAGAATGTGTATGTCTCATTCCAATTCAAGGGTTCAGTGGATTGGCCCTAGCATCAGCTCAGAATTCAATGAACAGGCAATAATTAATATACTGGGAGAAACATAATATACCTCTCCCTGATCGGAAGAAAATCTGGTGGCTCAATGAAACTCTTAATTCACAGAGATTCTGCCAGACGCAGAATAATAATTTACTGATGACTCAACTAAGACAAACTTAGTTACTGCTTAACAATCCATCTTCACACACACACACACTGGTAGAGAGATTTGTAGTATTTAGTGGGAAGAGTTCTGTAGGCAGAGCTCAGAGAATAGTTTTCAAAGCATCAGCCAACTTTTGTACATTTGCCAATAGTCAAGATTTTCCCAGGTAGAAAACTACAGTTTGACAAACAATATTCATCTTTAGGATTTCTAATTTTGAGAGTAAAGTGTAGTTTTTGACTTATTATAGAACCTTGTTCAGATGATCACTTTAAGACCCACTGTGTGATAAGAGAGATGGAAAATAGCTGCTGAATCAGCCCATCTGAACCCCAGACTGCTAATGCAAGCAATAACGTAGCCACCATCAGAGATGAGCTGACAAACTTAAAAGCTTGATGTTTCTGTTGTAGGAAAAACCACTGCTCTCCAGACATAACTCTCCTGCTTCAAGTGGCCTCTTTTCTTCTCTTGGTAAAGGACATATTGGTGGGATGTTGCAAGATCATACCCTGGCACATTTGCCCTTTCTCCACATTATCAAAGGCTTTCTTTACAACTGGTGACATATTTTCTGGAATCAATGTTGTCATTCCAGTCTTATCAGCTGACACTTTCTGCATGATTATGAGCAGAAACCTTAGACACTCTGACGTTGCCTACAATTTTTCCATCACTTCAGGGCATTTCACATTCTGAAAATGTTTCACCTTTTGTTTTAAATTAATGGGAAATAGTCAAAGTCTTCCATGAATATTTTAAATTTCCTAATATCTGCAGAAAATTGGTACTCATGCATTTGGACAAATTTTTAATTCCACCACCCTCACCTACTTCTAGTCCACACATTTTAGATTGCAATTTTGTTACTGAATATGATCACCCCAAACAAGGTTCTCGTACCTCTTAGATTCTTCCTGCATGAAGGTTAGAAAGGCACAAGTTATGGGGGGTGCATAAACCTACATTAAATATTTGCAATATCACTGTCTCTTCTGGACAAATCTCTGATTCTAAGAAGTAAATTAATTAGAACGCAGTATAGTTATTAGTATGGGTAAGAGAATCAACTATTTTGGGTTGGGTGGGTGATGAAGAGACAGGAAATAATGAAGAAAATGAGAATGGAATGCTTTAGGCCTCTGGAGGCATGAATGGATAAGAAAATAATACTTTGTTTCCTGTATCTACCTCCAATTACTGTCTTGAGTGACTAGCACTTGGGCTATGAAAAAGCTAGTTTGTGGTGAAGAGTAAAGACCAAAACGAAATAGTTTGAATACCATGAGAGTTTTGTTGTTTCAAGAAAGTAGATTTTGCTTAAAGTCAACATGTATTTTTCATTCACTAAATTCTAATATGCATCTTGTGGCATGTGTTGTGTTTACTGTGCTGGTATCCAAGTTAGACAAGGAAAGGCGTATAGACAGAAAACATCTGAAGGAGGTAGTTTCTGTGCTGAGACCGGGAAAATCTAAGTAGGTAAAAGGAGGACACCCAAAGCCCAAGGATGAGCTGGAGCAAAGTGGTGAGGTTCCAGCTAACATAGTTGACAAGAATTTGCCTGGATGTATCTCAAGATACAGTGAATCATATAGATATGCCAAGGTAGGCAGAGTCCAGATTTATAAAGAAATTAGTAAACAAAGTTGAATTTGTTTGCTTAGATTTGAAAAGGCATTAAGTGCCACCCTGAGGAAGTTAGCTTGTCTTTGGCTGAAAAATAAATGCAAGATAAATTATCAAAAAGAAAATATAGTGTAGAATCTTGAGGGGAGGAAATGAAAGCACCAATTGGAATGCTTTGAGAACAGCACAAAGAAGACCATAGATAAAATTACTTCATAAATTCTACCACATGCTGAATGTGCCATCTGAGACTATATCATGTGACCTTTATGATTCCAGGGATGACATAATAAAGACCATGATCCCTGGGCCGGGTCCTGCATTTATCTTCTGTTGTAACACATCCTAACTTAACACTTTTCATACTTTCCAGGATGAACCAGAAACCACTTAGAACTTTTCCCTCTCTCCATGTTCTAGTCTTTTTCCAAATTCTTGCATTTTCTCTTCTTCCTTACAAGAAAATATTTAAATTAACTCCCATATTTTTCCATCAAATGATCATATCAATCAAATATCTCATTTTTTCTTAGAATAGTAACATAGTCTCCCATTTAACACTTAACACTATTTAAAAAAATAAGGTAAATACAGGTACACATCTATGTTTATTGTTCAAATAAGAAAATTGCAGATAGTTGTTGACATTTGCCAACCTCACTTTTAATCTTTGTTATCCTGCATAATCTGGTAGTCCTCTGGTAGATCAGTTGTGATTAGGATGACGTTCATATATTGAAGATGTCTAATGAATTGGCCTTGAAAGAGAGGTAGCTGATGTATCAGCTATCACTGTCACTGGAAACCGTGGGTTTCTCCCTGGCTGAAGTTTAGAAAAACTCCCTTCATTGGAAGATATGTTATGATATATATTTGGAAAACTAGAATGCTCCAACATCTGTCCAATATAATTCCTCTGTATAGGAGATAAAATGCTGTACTGAGAAGTAGAATTTGTAGTTGTAATGAAGTTCACAACACGGCCATTTGCTTCAGTGTAGCTGCTTTGAGAGTGCCAGTGGACAGTGGTCAACTCATTTAAAATAGAACATTGATCCACTGCAATTTGTTCTGGGGGTCTAACTGACATTGATGATGGAGGAGAAAAATCACCTCTTATCGAGGTATTTGTATCACCAATTATGTGGCTAGAAGAGGGCTCCCTTATTAGAGGCATGTTTAAATTTGCAGAAGGTAAAAATGCACTTTCTCCACTAGTGTCAGCCACAAAACCAGAATTCTGATTATCCATATTACCCCCTGCTTTATAGTGCTTCTTGTTGAAATCTTCAGCCAATGAAGATACCAGAGAGGCATTTTTAATCCCAACTCTTCTTTTTATTCTCACTAAAATCTGGGGACAGCCTCGTTTAAAATTTGGATGATGATATAACTGCAGCTACACCAAAGTAGAAAGATTTTAGTAAGAATTTTAACCAAAAGACAACACTACAATAAGCATAACATATAAAACCTCAGATTTCACGTTTACTATTCAAAGGTAATATCATCAAAATATGAATATTGCTGACATTTTGAAGTTCCTTATTTGGAAAATACACATTTAAAGAGTACAGTCATCAAATTTAAGAAGTTAGAATTTGCAGTAACGGTGAATGCCACTTTTGAAAAGCAGCTTTAATACCTTTATTTAGATTTCTGCTAAGATTCATAGTTGCCAGCAAAGTTTCTTATAATATGAATACATAAGGCACTGTCGTCATTTTTTAGAAAAATTAAAGATTTTAGCCTTAGAAGTTTTTTACAATTTTCAAATTTAACTTTACATTTATATTACCATAGATTGATGCACAAAATAAAATTTTATATATACGTTACCAAGTGGTAACTAAAGTTTCTGAATACTTTGCTTAAAACAGAGACTTCCTTTTCTTCTGTCAGAAAGACAGCTAGACAAGCAGATCTTTAAATATTCTGTCGTACTTTACTAAACCCATAATGGTTAAGCTGTCTAACTTAACTTTTCATACTTACAGTTTCAAATATTCTGAAAGGGGCCTTTCTTTCCAAAACTTCCTTCTTGAAGATATCTTCACCAATCTCTATGGAAGTTCCATTATCATCCCACCAGATGGATTTAAATTGGTCACTCCCAGCCATTTTCCAGAGTTTTCTTGGAAATGTCAGAGAACGAAAATCATTATCTTCATCTGGTTCAGGGACACAACGTGTGTAACATGGCCTTTTTATCAAGGATTCTTCAGACAAATTCTGAGAAGCATTTTCCTCAATCATAGAACTCACGTCCAAGTCCCCAGAGATTGATCACAAAATAGAGATCTACCGGATTTTCCTGAAGCAGTTGGTCCATCTTTACGTGACACATCTTGAATTACTGAAGAAACATGTGCAAATTCATATAAATTTTTCTGCAGCTACTTTTCTAATCTGCATGATTTTGAGCACTGCAGCTTCAAATACTGCTTTGGCAGGCCTGCACAAATAAACTGCTAGGCCACCACAATGGTTCTCAACCTGGGTAGCTGTGACATCACAAAACGACTGGTTTCCTATCAACTCAAGTGTAACTTTCAGCCAGTGTTTACTTCTCATTCATTCAGTTAAAATGAAACATATAGAATGCTTATTTTTATACTGTGATCTGCAAATATTATCCCCACAAAAGCTTTTTAAACAATTAAATATTTGAGTCTTTTAATTAAAAACAATGTCCATAGTTTTGAACACAAATTTATGACAGATTTGTGATCAGAGTATAAATAATGCAGAAAATATATAAAATAATTTTAAAGTTTTGGAATTTAAAGTGAAATTTGTGTAAAACCTGTTCAGAAAATGTATAACAATTTCATCATCATTTGTAATTAAAGTGAAACATAATTTGATTTGGGAATGGAAGTATGTATTTATCTGTGTACTTTAGAATAAGTAGCTCTATATTCAAAACATGAGAAGAATAAATATCAGTTTATTTGTTATGTTTATATATAAATTTTTAATATTTATGAAATAAAATTAGATTAAAATAATCAATCAAATTTAAGAAATCCCAAAGCGGGAATTTTTGTTTTAAATTGCAATTCAGTGCTGTAATTGAAACAAATGTAATTTAATATTCTACTTTAAAATTGCAAAAGAAACAAGCTTATTGGATATTTACAAATGTTTATTTTTGCCATTCTTTCACTCAGAGGTTTATCATTCCCTAGAAGTAATAAAATTTCTTGTCATCTTTATAATCCATGCACTTGTGGCTTCTCTTAAGTGTTCCAAAATGATGTTGATAAATAGACTTGTGCACAAGATCCTGGGTTCAATAAGCATTACCTCCATTAAGGGGCAAACAAACAAACAATCAAAAAACAATGATATAACTGCATATGCAGGCTGAGTTGAAAAAGACCAGGTAATACATTTTAGGAAGCAATATGTTTCTCAGTCCTGAAACAGTTGGCATTGTTAGTATAGTATGGCATTTTATGTCAAGTGTCTTGTTCACTAATTGTAAATAATAGCTATATTCTGTGTCAGTAATCTGTAGTAAATCCAGTTCTACCAAAAGTTATATTCTTTACTTAGAAATAAATTCCATTAAACAAAGGCCAAATTCAAAATGAGAGATAAAAATTTTTAAACAAATAAATGTACCCTCAAGCTACAATGTAAATTTTTCCTTCAATATCTGTAAGTTCCATTCTAAGTAAATATTAGCAACCTGAATCCATGGCACATTATAAGTATTATAAACTGTAGTTTTGTTGGATTTAGTCCTGATTCATAAATATTATTTAACATTCACAAATGAATATATGTGATACCATCCCATTAAATAAAAGAATTCAAAAAAACCTCAAAATATTTAGGAAAATTATTGACTGGTCTGATCTTAACATTTTTATAAAAATATTCTTAAATTCACTCTAGATTGAATGTAACTAAGCATAATAAAAGCCATATATTAAAAACCCATTATTTACTTCAATTTCAATGTTAACATACAGGAAAGTTTTCCTCTCGTTCAGTAATAAGTTAAAGATGCTCATTTTCAGAAGTCCTTAATTACACTACTAGAAGTCCTAATCAGAACATCTAGTCAAGAAATAATATAAAATTCATCAAACTTGTAATAAATCAGTGAAGGTTTTACAGATGACATAATTATGCCTAGATAGAAAACTCCATAGACTCCTCCAGTGACTGTTTGAAATAATGAACAAATTTAGCAAACTTGCAGAATATAAAATCAACACACAAATATCTGTTGCATTTTTCTATAGTAACAACACATTATCAGAAAGAGAATTTAGCAAAACAATTGTGTGTAAATTTATACCAAAAAGAATAAAATAGGAATAAATTTGATAAGTGAAATAAAAGTTCTAAACATAGATCTATATATTACAGGTGCAAAAAATATAAGTAAACAAAATAAATAGGAAGATATTCTGTGCTCATGGATTGTATACAATGTGAGGAAATATTTTAATCTATCTTTTACATGTTCAGTCTCCCCAGCAGTAATTATTGAGGAGAATGTCTTTTCTTAATTTTATACTCTTACTTCCTTTTTCATGGGTTGATTGATCATAGGTGTGAGAGATTATATCTGGTTGCTCTATCTATTCACCAACTGGTGTTGGGAAAACTAGATAGCAGCATCAGAGTAATGGATTTAGAACACTCCTTCACTCCATACACAAGAATAAACTCAAAATGACTTCAAGAATTATATGTAAGTCAAGGCACAGTAAATCTCCTAGAAGGAAACATGCACAAAACACTCTGAGATATATCGCAGCAATGATCTCCTAGAACAGACTACCCAGATAATGGATGCAAGATCAAAATTAGTGAATAGGACCTAATTAAATATATAAGATTTTTCACAACAAAGGGAACCATAAACAAAGCAAAATTACAACCGACAGGATAAAGAAAATATTTAGAAGTGATGCGACTGACATAGGCTAAATTTCCAAAATATAAAGAATTCATACAACCTAATAATAATACTTAAAAAAAACAAGAAGCCAATCTGTAAATGGGCAGAATTCCTAAACAAGCAATTCTCCATTAGAGACATACAAATGACACACAGATATATGAAAAAAGTATTGCTCGCTATCATTATCAGAGAAGGGCAATTCAAAACTATAATGAAGTATCACCTCACGATAGTCACAATGGCCATCATCCAAAGTCCACAGACAATAAATGCTGGGGAAGCTGTGGAGAAAGGGAAACCTCCTACAGTGTCAGTAGGAATGTAGTTTGGTGCAGTCACTGTGGAAAACAGGATCGGGATTCCTCAAAAGAATAAAAATAGAATTAACATAAGATCCAGCAATCCCACTTCTGGGTATATATCAAAGAGAACCCTAATTCAAAATGTCACCTGCACCCCAAATTTCTTAGCAGTGCTATATACAATAGCCATGATATGGAAGCAACGTTATTGTCCATCAACAGATAACATTATACAGAATTTATGCCATATGTGCACAATGGAATAATATTCTGCCATAAAAATGATAATACAATGACATTTGCAGCAAAATCGATGTCCCCATATTGTGTCATTCTAATTGAAGTAAGCCAGAAAGAGAAAGAAAAATAATACATGACATGATATATGTAGAACTTTAAAAAAAATTTGGATGAGAACACTATGATTTCATCTATAAAACTGAAACACACTAACAGATCTACTTAATAATCTTATGGTTACTGCTAAAAGGGGCTTGGAGAGGATATATTTGGGAGTTGTAGAGTTATAAATGTTATTCACTATATATAAAAATAGATGTTTTCAAAATTTTATTTGTATTACACAGGGCAGTATGTTAAATATTGTGAAGTTAAGTTTAATAAGCACACAAATATATGCATGAAGTGGGACACATTGCTAAACACCACAGATTGACACATTGTAAATGGCTGTACTTCAATGATAAGTAAATGAATAAATACATAAATAATTAAGTAAGTAAGTAAATAAATAAATAAATAGTATTTAATAATAAAAGAAATACAAAGATTCACAGTACTTAACTTTACACATCAAGAATCTAGGAGAAAACAGAATGAAGAAGAAAATTGAATGAATGAGAGTAAGGCATATAAGAAGGGAAACAATTTAAAAGATAAAAAAACACTAAGTCTGTTTATTTTAAACATAAATTGGACAAACATTTAGGTTGGCTAAGAAAATAAAAACTCAAATAAAATTAGATATAAAAGAGAAGATATTACAACTGATGTTATAGAGATGCATAGCATCATAAGAAATTACCAATACCCAACAATTTGAATGACCTAGAACTAAAGACAAATTCCCAGAAATATATGTCTTCAACTACTGAATCTAGAAGAAATTAGAAAGTTAAATAGAGCAAAAGTGTGTATGAATATATTAGTAATCCATACCTCCCAAGCCAGAAAATATTTACAAGATGAATTTGCTGGTGAAATCTGTGATATATTTGAAGAACCTTTCTCACCAATACTTCCCCAAACCATCTAAGAATTTGAAGGGGGTGAAAGTATCCAAACTTGTTTTAATGATTCCAGCTTTATTTGCATAACAATGCTAGAAAGGGCATTATATGCAAAATATAGATTGTTATCCCTGATGTACATATGTGCCAAAATTCTCAACAAAACAGAAGGAAAATGAATTCAACAACACATTTAACTTATCATACACATACATGATTTAAGGGATTTATCCCTGGTTTAAGGATACTTCAAAATATTCAAATCAATAAAGGTGACATGCCACACTAATGGAATGAGAAATAAAACTCACATAATCATCTCAATAGGTGTGGAAAGAGCATTGTATTAATGCAACATCCTTTTAAGATACTCCCAACAAATTAAATTAACCCTTTCAGTGGCACGGTATAATATACACACAAACACTGTGTGGAGAGAAGCGAAGCAGTTCTGTGTTTATTGATTCTAAGAAAAAGGATTTATATAGGACATGCACAATGCTTCACATATCATCTAAGTTTTAACAATGATAACAATCTTAAGCTATTTATGTCCCCATACTCCTGCAGTAAGCACAGGATGTTAAATGATAAAGGATTGTTTTAAAGTTCACCACGGATCTTCATTAAGTAGGCCATCTCTTATCCAGCCGGCTGTGCTTGTCTTAGATTGTCCCCCTCTGATGATCTTACCAAGCATAGGCTCTCCAGCCATCCATACTGGATACATTGATTATGCCATTTCTTATCCAGCCTGGATATGAGACATTCCTCACTGCTTGTTTATCAGTTCAGCCCATGGGCTTATACTCTAGAGCCTTCAGACAGGGGCCTACAAACACAATATTCCTTGACAGAAAAATGAATGAAGAAAATTTGATGTATATATGCAATGGAATCAACACTTTGCATTCCTATCAACAATTTCCACGGCGATCCCTTTTCTCCTCAATCTCACCAAAATATATTTCTTTTCTTTTTGATGAGAGCCTTCTGAGAAGTGTGAGGTCTTGTCTCATTTTTGGCTTATGACTTTCCTAATAATTTATAACTCTGAACACATTATCATGTGTCATATAGCCAAGTGTATGCTTTCTACAGAAAATTGATTCAGATCAATCTATTCAGTTCCTTTGGACTTTTTTTAAATTGTATTGTTTGGTCTTTTTTGTTGTTGTGTATGACTTTGCCATATATTTTGGATATTAACACTTGATTGTAAAATATCACTTGCAAATATATTCTCCCATTGTGTTGGTTGACTTTTCATTTTATTGATCATTTCTTCTGCAGTGTAAATCTGTTTAGACTGATACAGTCATCTTTTCTTAGTTTTGCTTCTGCTTCCCTTGCCAGTGAGAAGAATCAAATGAAGTCAAGTGTACTTCTTATGTTTTACCCTAGTATTGTTTGTTTTCAGGTTTTATTTTTTATATGCCCAGGAGTGAGTTTGCTGGGTCAAATGATAGATCTATCTTTATTATTTAAAGGAAATTCCATACTGTTTCCAAAGTGGTTGCACCAATTTTCATTCCCATCAACAGCGTTGGAGAGTCCCTTTTTCTCTACAACCTCCACAGTCTTTATTATTTCTAGACATTTTGATGAAAACTCTTCTCAATAGTGTAGATAAAACATTTTATTTTTGTCTTGCCTTTCTATAATGATTAGCAATGTGAGCATGCTTTTATATTGCTGTTTATCATCTGTGTCTTTTTTAGAGAATTGTCTTCTGCTCATTTTCTGGTTGAGTTGTTTGTAGATTTTTGAAATGGAGTTGTATGAACGATTTGTGTATTTCAGAAATTAGCCTTTTGTTGATTGCACTGTTTCCTAATGTTTTCTCCCATTTGGATGTTCATCTTTTCATTCTGATTATTTTGCTGTGTAGAAGCTTTTAAGTTTAATTAGGACCTATTTGATTATTTTGCTTTTATTGTTTTCAGCTTGGGAGAGTGACATAGGAAAATTTTTCTACAATTTATCTATTGTTTTGCCTATGTTAGTTTCCAGGAGTTTTATTGTGTTATGTATTAGATTCAGATATTTAAAATATTTTGAGTTTATATTTGTACAGTGTGAGAGAGTATTCTAATTTCATTGATTTACATGTAGATAACTAGCTTTCTCAACATCACTTGCTGAAGGTTGTCTTTTAGGCATTGTATATTTTTGTTTCCTTTGTCATAGTTTAGTTGACCATAGGTGTGAAGTTTTATTTCTGCCTCTGCATTCTGTTCCAGTGATATAGATGTTTGTTTTCCAGTATTGTGCTGTTTTGATTACTGTAATTTTGTATTATAGTCTGAGATCTGGGAGGGTTATGGGTTATGCCTCCAACTTTGTTCTTTTACCTGATTGTTTCTTTTGCAGTTCTAGTTTTTTTGCTGTTCCATAGAAATCATAGGACTGTTTTTATTTCTGTGGAAAATATCATGTAGTTCGATCTGAATCACTTTATATCTGTAGACATATTTTGTAGTATGTATAGTTTAACAATATTAATTGCTCTAAACTAAGACCTTGAGATTTCTTTCCATTTCTATGCATCATCTTCAAATTTATTTATCAGTGTCCTTTCGATTTTATTATCTTTGTTTTTTTCCTAGGTTTTTCATGTTTTGATCTGATTTCATATGCATTTTTTAAAATTATGGAATATTTCATTGTTAGTGTAAAGAAACGCGACAGTTTTTGTTTATTAATCATGAATCAGGCAACTTTGTTAAATGCCTTTATTAGTTTTAGTTGTTCTGGTGTGGAGAATATTTAGCGTTCTCTATATAGATTATTATCTCAATCTAAAATAATAACAGATTTACTTCATTCAATCCAACTTGAATAAATTTTTTTCTATTCCGATTGCTGTTGCTAAGACATCCCATACTGTGTTTAATAGAAATGGTGAGAGTGGGTATCCTTGTCGTATTCCTTAATTTGGCTTTCAGTTTTTAACTTTTGCATATTATGTTGTATATATTTCTGTAATAAATGACTTTAGATATTTTGAGATATATTTCCAGAATCTTTCTTTGGTAAGAGGTTTCTATTGTTGTTGTTGCTGTTGTTGTTGTTGTGTTGTTGTTGTTGCTGTTCTAATGAATAAATGTTGAATTATGTGAAATGCTTTTGATGGGTTTATTGGGATAACCACGTAGTTTTCTCTTTTACATTTGTTAATGTGGTGTATCAAACTGATTGATTTGTGTATGTTGAACCTCTCTTGTGACCCTGCAATGAATCCAAGTTGATCATGATGCATGATTCATTTTTGGTTTTGCTGGGTTTACTTTGCTAATAATATTTTGTAGATTATTGCATCTAAATCAATCAAATATATTTTCTAGAAGTTGTCTTTGCCCATACTTTGTTTTTGACTTTGCTATCAGTGTGATGAAATCTTTATAGAATTAATTTGAGAGTTTCCCACACCTTCACAATTTTTGAATAGTCTGAAGAGTATAAGTTCTGCTTTGTATTTTTGTACATTGCTCCACGGGAGCTGTTTATATCTGCACTTTTATTCAACAATTTTTTTAAATGCAGATTCTATCTTTCTTCTAGAAACAGTTCATTCAAATTATTTGTTTCTCCTTATATCTGCCTCTTTCTAGACATTTGTCTATTTCTTCTAATTTGTCCATTTTATTGGCATATATGTGTTAACAAAATGAACACTTTTTTGTATAACTGAGGTAACAATTGTTATTTCTCTTATTTATTTCTGACTTTATTTCTTTGAAGCATCTCTCTTTCCTTCATGATGCACCTGGCTAGAGGTTTTCTGATTTTGCTTATCTTAAAAATAAAACATAAAACAAAATCTTCTGTTTTACTACAATTTTGAAGAATTAATTTTCCTCTATAATTTATATTTGCACCTGTAATATTTAGGATCATGTTTTTTTCTTTTTTTTACTTTTTTTTATTGGTTTACAGTCATTTTACAAAGTTGTCTCCAATTCCATCGTAGAGCACAAATTTTCAGTTAAAATGAACTTATATACATTTGTTGTCCCATTTTTTTCTTCTGTGAGCTGCCGTCAGATATTTTATACATTTCCCTGTCCTGTACAGAACAATCCTGTTTATCTATTCTACAATTTTGACCTCCCAGTCTATCTCTCCCCACCCTCTGCCCCCTTGGCAACCAAAATATTGTATTCTATGTCTGTGAGTCTATTTCTGTTTTGAAATTGTGCTGTTTTTGTTTTGTTTCATTTTGTTTTTACATTCCAATAATGAGCCATCTCATATGGTATTTTTCTTTCTCTTTCTGGCTTACTTCACTTAGACTGATTTTCTCCTGGACCATCCATGTTGCTGAAAATTGCGTTAGGTTTTTGTTTTATATGGCTGACTAGTATTCATTTGTATAAATGTTCAACATCTTTTTCCAGTCAAATGTCGCTGGACATTTAGTCTGTTTCCATGTCTTGGCTATTGTAAATAGTGCTGGCTATGAACATTGGGGTTCAAGTGTCATCCTGAAATAGGGTTCCTTCTGGATTTAAGCCCAGGAGCGGGATTCCTGGGTCATATGGAAAGTCTATTCCTAGGCTTTTGTAGAATCTCCATTCTGTTTTCCACAGTGGCTGCCCCAAACTGCATTGCCACCAGCAGTGAAGGACGGTTCCCTTTTCTCCACAGCCTCTCCAGCATTTGTCATTTGTGGATTTTTGAATCATGGCCATTCTGTCTAGTGTAATTTGAAAGCTCACTGTAGTTTTGATTTGTATTTCTCTGATAATCAGTGATATTTAGCATTTCCTGATGTGCCTTTTGATCATTTGTATGTCTTCCTTGGAGAATCGTTTGTTTAGGTTTTCTGCCCATTTTTGGATGGCGTTGTTTATTTTTTTCTTATACAGTATGATGAGCTGCTTATATTCTCTGAAGATCAAGCCTTTGTCGGTTTCATATGCAAACTATTTTCCCATTCCATAGGTTGTCTTTTGTTTTACTTCCGGTTTCTGTACTGTGCAGAAGCTTGTAAGTTTCATTAGGTCTCATTTGTTTATTCTTGCTTTTATTTCTTCTACAAGAAGATTTTCGAGACGTATGTCAGAAAACGTTTTGCCTAAGTTTTTCTCAAGGAGGTTTTTTATACCTTGTCTTATGTTTAAGTCTTTGATCCATTCTGATTTTATTTTTGTGTATGGTGTTCTAGCTTCATTGGGAGTGTTCTAGCTTCATTGATTTACATGCTGCTGTCCAGTTTTCCCAACAACATTTTCTGAATGGACTGTCTCAATTCCATTGTATTTTCTCGCATCCTATGTTGAAGATTAAATGACCGAAAGTTTGTGGGTTCATTTATGGACTCTCTATTCTGTTCCATTGGCCTATATGTCTGTTTTCCTACCGAAACATTGCTGTCATGTTGACTATACCTCTATAGTATTATCTGAATCATTAGCGTAAAAATATGCCAAATTTTTGAACCTAAATCTTGTAACCTGCTACCTTTGTGAATTCTTCGATCAGCTGCGGTAGTTTTTATCTGGATCTTGTAGGGTTTTCTATATATAGTAACATATTATCTGCATATAGTGAGACTTTTACCTCTTCCTTGCGAATTTGCATCCCTTTTAATTGTCTCTCTTGTTTGATTGCTGTGGCTAGGACTTCCAAGATTATATTGTGTTAGAGTGGTGTAGTGTGCACCCTTGCCTTGTCCCAGATTTTAGTTGGAAAATTTTGACTTTCTCACCATTGTGTTCTATGCTGGATGTAAGTTTGTTTTCTATAGCTTTCATGATTCTGAAATATGTTCCTTCTATGCCCACTTTGGTGAGATTTTTTTTATCATACTTGGGTGTTGAATTTTATCAAATGCTTTCACTGCATCTATTGAGATGGTCATGTGGTTTTGGTCCTTTCTCTTGTTGATGTGCTGCATTTCACTGATTGATTTGCGTATGTTGAACCACCTCTGTGTCCCTGGCATTATCCCCAGTTGATCATGATGTATAATCTTTTATCTGTGTTGTTGTATTCTATTTGCTACTATTTTGGTGAGGATTTTGGTGCCTGTGTTCATAAGTGATATTGGCCTATAATCCTCTTTTTTGGTAGTGTCTTTGCCTGGTTGTGGTATCAGGGAGATTGTGGCTTCATAGAATGACTTTGGGAATATTCCTTCCTTTTCAATCTTCTGGAAGAGTTTGAGAAGGACTGATATGAGTTTTTCTTTATATGTTTTGTAAAATTCCTCAGTGAATCTGTGCGATCCTGGATTGCTATTTGTAGGGAGGTTTTACATTAATATTTTGATTTCATTTCTAGTGCTCTGCTTGTTCAAGGGTTCAGTTTCTTCTTGATTCAGTCTTGGTGGGCAGTATGTTTCCAGAAACTTGCCCATTTCCTCTAGGTTATACAGTTTTTTCAATATATTTTTCATTATATTTTCAAATGATATTCTGTATTTCTTTTTTATTTGTTGTTATTTCTCCCTTCTCATTCCTTATTTTGCTAATTTTTGCTCTCTCTCTTTTCTTTTATTTGAGTTTTGACAGATGTTTGTTGATTTTACTTTTTCAAAAAACCAGTTTTTGCATTCATTGCGTTTTCCCTACGGTGATTTTAATCTCTATTTTACTTATTTCTTCCCCAATATTTATGATTTCCTTCCTTCTGCTGCCTTTTGGGGTTTTTTGTTCTTCTTTTTCTAGTGCATTCTGCTGGTGGGTTAAATTGTTTATTTGTGATTGTTCTTTTTTGAGGAAGGCCTGTATCACTATAAACTGCCCTCTCAACACTGTTTTTGCTGTGTCCCCTAAATATTGTGTGGTTTCGCTTTCATTTTCTTTAATCTCAACGTACTTTTTCATTTCAGCTTTTATTTCTTCATTGAACCATTGGTTTTATAATAAAATATTGTTTAATCTCCATGTTTTCCTTTTGTTATCATTTGTTTCTCTGTTGTTGATTTATAGCTACATGGCATTGTGTTTGGTAAAGATGGTTGAGGTAATTACTATCTTCTTAAAATTGGTGAGGTTTCCTTTGTGCCCAAGTCCATCATGAATCCTGGAAAATATTCCATGTGAACTTCAAAAGAATGTTTATCCTATTTTGGGGGGTGCAATGCTCTGAAAATATGCACCAAGTTTATTATTTTTATTGTATTATTTAACTTCTCTGTTATCTAATTTATTTTCTGTCTCGATGATCTGTCCAGTGATGTTAATGCAGTGTTGAAATCTCCAAATATAAATCCCCCTTTATATCAGTTAGTAATTATTTTATGTACTGAGGTGCTCCTGTATTTGGTGCGTATGTATTAACGAGTGTGCTATCCTCATATTTTATCACTCCTTCAGTCATTATATAATGTCCTTCTTTATCTTACTTTATGGCCTTTGTTTTAAAGACTATTTTGTCTGCTATCAGTACTGCAACACCTGCTTTTTTGGCTTTTCCATTTGTTTGGGATATCCTTTTCCATCCTTTCACTCTCAATCTATATGTGTGCTTCTCTCTGAAGTGGGTCTCTTGTATGCAGCATATTGAAAGTTCTTGCTTTATTATCCAGCATGCAGCTCTATGAATTTCGACTGGAGCATTTAGTCCTTTAACATTTACGTTATTTGATGATAGGTTTGAGTTTATTGCCATTTTAACCTTAATTTCCATTTAATTTAGTATTTCCTCTTTGTTCCTTTCATCTTCCTTTTATGGTTTTGTAATTTTCCTTTGTATTATCATGAATTTTATTCAGTTTTAGTGACTCCTTGGTAAGTTTTTGTCTTCTTGTCACCCTTTTTTATGTCTTATAGACCTTTATTATAACTGCTTTTATTAAAATGATAGTAACCGAGAACTAAAATTTTGAAAGGAAAGACCGAAAAAAAAATTTTCTATTTTCCTGCCACACTCTCCAACTCTCAATGATTTGTATGTCTTGTTTAAAAATTTTGTGTTTATTTTGTTTGTAATTCATGAATTATCACCTTTCCAGCTGTGAGCTTCACATTTCTGTAGCATCCTGCTTCTTTTCTTTTCAGGGAACACATTTCAATACTTCTGTTAGCAATGGTCTAGTGTTGTTAAACTCTTGAAGCTTTTTCTTGTCTGTGAAATTATTTATGTCTCTTTCTACCATAAAGGGTAGACTTGCTGGTCAAAGTATCCTATGGTATATCATTTTTTTCATTCAGTACTTTGAATATATCTTGCCACTCCCTTCTGACCTGTAGTATTTCTGTAGTGAAATCAGCTGGGAGCCTTATGGTGATTCCATTGTATCTCACTCTTTGCTCTACTCTTATTACTTTAGGATCATTTCTTTATCCCTGACTCTGGCCATCATAATTATATGTCTTTGTGTGGGTGTATTTGAGTTCTTCTTGTTTGGAACACACTGAACTTCCTGTACTTGTATATCTGATTCCTTCTTTAAGTTTGGGAAGTTCTCAGTCATGAATTCTTCAAACACCTTTTCAATCCCCTTTGATTTTTCCTCCCTTTCTGGGGCTTCTATCAAGCCAAGTTTGGCATGCTTTCTCTTATCCCATAAGTCCCTTATGTTTTTTTCATTTGTTTCTCATTGTTTCTCTTGTAGCTCTTCAGATTGGGTGCTTTCTATTGTACTGTCTTCTAAGTCACTAATTCATTTCTCTGTGTTATCTAGTCAGATTTGTGACGCCTTTAGATCATTCCTCATCTCAGTTAATGAATTTACCTATTCTTCTCTGCTCTTCTGTATATCTTCCATTTCATTTTTGACATATTTTATATCTCTAAACACTATCTCTTTTATTTCCTTCAGTACTTTGATCACTCCTTTTTTGAAATCTAGATCTATTTGGATATCATTGTCTATTTCACTGATCATTCTTTCAGGGGATTTCTCTTGTGCTTTTAATTGAGAATGTTTTCTCTGTTCCTTCAGCTTGCTCCTACCTCTCTGGCATTTTGGATTTTGGAGTTTCAGTTATCTACTCTGGTCATAAAGGAGTTTATCTACCTAATGCCTATGAAGCAGTACAACTTACAAAAGAGAAAAGAGAGAGAGAGATAAAGAATTATAAGAAGGGAGAAATAAAGGTTTGAAGACATTGTATAATGAGTAATATTAAAGCAAGTTGAAACAGAGTTTTGAAAAATAATAATAATAAAAATATTTTCAAAAATTTCAAAGGGATTAAAGTGGGGGTATATATAATTGCAGATGATGTAGAAGTTAGGAGGGTAATTGAAAATGGACCCGGAAAAACAGATAAAACAAGGGGGTGGTCAGTGTCCTCCTGGAGACTCTGTACTTTTAATGTGAAATCTTTCTGTATTCATCCTGATTTGGAAGCTCTTTCCAGAGGCCCTCCATTGGAGACCTTATCTGTGCTGCTCCCAGGTCATGTCAGTAAGCAGATCACTCCTACACACAACACTGGATCAGGTGCAGCTCTCTTTTCTCTGGGCTGGCTTGTCACTGTCCTGCACAATGCTGCAGTCAGATGTTGCAGACAGACCAGGCAGGATTGGGCATCATGTCCTCTCTAAACACCATGGTCAGGGGCTGCATTCCAGCCCAAAATGTGTGGGCCACCATCCCCCTCAGTGGGCCAATCACTCAGCTGCTCTGTGCCACTGTACGCTCTGCCTCGTTTATGCACACTGGAAGTGGGGTCAGGGAAGTCTGAGGAACTGCCCTGTCCCTGGTAGGAGCCAAAATCCAACTCCTTGTTTGTCATGGCAGACAAGTTCCCTGAGGAACCATTACAGTAGGATCCTATCTGCCTCAGGATGTAGATAAGTCTCCGTGAGTCCCTTGAGGCTTCTAAGTCCTTAGGTGTAGATGCAGTTTTTGCCATGACTGCCACCTGAGTGCAAACCACCAGATGTTATGGTGGCAGTGTCTGAGCCCCAGCTCTCTTTACCTAGAAAATATGTGGATTTTCAGAGATGGGGAATGGACCCTTCCACCCACAGGGCACATCTGGGCTGTTGTTTTATGGAGGGCACAGGTTGTTCTGCCCTGTGCACCCACAGCCAAGTCACAAAGCCCACTCCATTTCCCTGGGATGCCACATTGCAGCCATCCCCATCTACCAACCAGTTTGGGCAGCGTGTCCCTGCCCCCAGCTTCCAGACTGCATCATTTGCTAGGATTCACAGGGAACCTCTGTGCCTGTTTAACTTAGTTCTGTCAGTCAACTTATACTTTGTACAGGTCCAAGCCTTGGAGGCTCATCCCCCTTCCTGCTGAACTCTCAGTTGGAGAGGGAAGACACAGTGAATGAGCACCAGTCCGTCTCTGCTGATCCCTCCCAGTGGTACCTGTCCCACTCTGTTTTGCCTTTTCTTCTTTCTTTCTTCCTCTTCTACTACCAGATTTTTCGCATCTTGATCTATTGAAGAGGACAATGTTCTGTCACAGTTCTGCAGGTTCTCTGGTTAGCTGAGTGTATCTGTGGATGTGAGTCTTTGTGCATTTGTGGGAAAGGGTGACCTACAAACATCCTTCTGCTCCAGCATCTTTGCCTCCCCCCCAAAAATTCTCACTTTATGGTGGAAGATAAACATAGTCTTGAAATAAATGAATAAGTTATTCCATGGAAATGAAAAGAAAGTGCAGATTGCAATGCTCTACTCATACAAAATACGTTTTAAAATAAGGGCCAAAATGAAAGAAATATGAGATTGTATAAAGAAAAAGACATCAATTAAAAAAATTGGGAATTACACTCATTAAATTATATATGGCCCAAAACCATAGAGCTTAAGTATAAAAAGAAATTTTAGTAGAGATGAAAGAATTAATTCATTATAAAACAATAATAGTAGATGAGTTTAACACCTCATTATTGTGATGATCAGATCATTCAGAAAGACTATCTGTAAGGAAACAGAGGTCTTAATAGCATATTAGATCATTTGAACCTAACTGAGCTATTGGACACTGCATCAGAAAAGCAGAACACATGAAATTTTCAAGTGTGCACAGGATGTTATGTAAGGAATTAACCACATATTATGTCATGAAATAAGCCTCAGGAACTTTAAGCAAATATAGATAATAGCAAGTATTTTTCCATACACAAAACTATGAAACTATGCATCAACTCTTGAAAGAAGAATAGGAAAAGCACAAACATGAGGGAAAACCACATCTTTTAAAAAAATACAATTAAACAAGGCCAATGATGAAATCAAAGAAGTAATAAAATCATACCTGGAGACAAATTACAATGAAAACACAGCTTCATAAATGTATGGGATGCAACAAAGGCAAATCTACGAGGTAAGTTTTGAATAAATCAGGCCTTCTACAAGGAACAAGGGATACCTCATACAAAGGACCAAGCATAACACCCAAAATAACATGAAATAAGAACAAACAAAACCCAAAGGCAGTAGAATGAGAAATCTTTAATGATTAGGTTGAAAATAAAATAAAATTTGAAAAATAAAATACAAGTCATAAAATCAGCAGTTTTAATTTTCTTAAAATATTAACAAACAGGAAAGCATTTAGCCAGGCTTATAAAGAAATACAGAAACTGGACCCAAACAAAATAAGAAATGAAACAGTAGAAATAATATCTGATATTACAGAAATAGAAGAAAGATTATGAAAGCTCTATGAGCTGTTACATGATGACAAACTGGACGACCTAAAAGAAATGGATACATTTCTAAAAACATACATCCTGTCAAGACTGAATATAGCGAAAACTGAGAACTTGAATAGAGCAATCAGTATAAGTTAAATAAAATGTATAGTTTTAAAAACAACACTTGAATAAAATGCGTGGATTTCTTCACTAAAACCACTTTCCCCCCAAGTATTTTAAAAAAAGGAGGAAGGACTATTCCCAAAGTTATTCCATGAGGCCACCATTACCCTGATAACAAAACCAGTAAAAGACACTACCAAAAAAAAAAAAAAGAAAATGAAAATCCAATATCCTTGATGAATATAGATTAAAAAATACTCGAAAAACTTCAACAAATTAATCCAGTAATATATAGAAAGGATTATACACGATGATCATTTGGATTCCTTCCAGAGTGACAAGGATGGTTCAACATACACAACTCAAGCAGCATGACACATATCTAATAAAGGAAGGACAAAATTCACAAGACCATGAAAATACACAAAGAAAAAGCATTTGACAAAATTCAACATGCATTCATCATCAGAATTCTCATGAATTTGAGTACAATGGGAACATTACACACCATACTAAAGGCCATTTATAACAATTTATAATACTCAGGGGAAAGGCTGAAAGCCTTCTGGGTAAATTTGGGAACAAGGCAAGGATTCCTACTCTCACCACTTCTGTAAAATAGTAATAGAAGAAAGGAAAAGGAAAAGAAAAATAAGTAAAAGAAACACAAAACGGAAACAAAGAGAGAAAATTGTCACCAGTATTGAAGGCATAAAAATCTACACAAAGAATCCTAATGGCTCCAAACTGACTAATATGAACAATAAATAATTTCATCAAGGAAGCAGCGGACAAGATTAATGTAAAGACGTCTCTTGCATTTGTCCACACTGATCATGAGATACCCTAAAATGGACGTTGAAAGCAATAATATTTAAAACCCCATTCCCCCGAATATCTTGGAATAAATGTAACCACATATGTGAAAGAGCTACTTACTGAAAATTATAAAACATTGACAAGGAAATTAAAAATGATTCAAAGAAATGGAAAGATGTCTTGTGGTCTTGTATTGAAAGAGTTCATATTGTTAACATGTCTGTACTACACAAAGAAACCTAAGGATTTAGTGCAATTCTTATTACGAAGCTGTAGTATTTTCCACAGAACCAAAAAATACATAACTGTAAGTTTTTCATGAAACCATTAAAAATTGCCAAAATGACCTTTAGAGAAAACATCAAATCTGGAGGTATAACCCTCCTGGATACTTTACTATACTACAAACCTACAGTAATAAAAACAGTATGGCATTGGCACAGAGATATAATTAAAAAAAACAGATAGAGAGCCTAGATTTAATTCCACAAACCTATGAGCAATGAATCTATGATAAAAGAGGCAACAGTTCACAATGGAGAAAATACAGCCCCGTTAATGGTTGGTGTTGGGAAATCTGGACATCTACAAGTAAAACAGTGAAATGAGAGCATTCCCTGACATCATATACAAAAATAAACTCCAAGCGTATTAAAGACCTAAATGTAAGACCTGATAATATAAAACTGTTAGAAGGAAATATAGGTGATACACTATTGGATATACATCATAGGAATATTTTCTTGTATCAGTCTCCTAAGCAAAAGAAATAAAAGCAAAAATAAGCAAGTGGGACTTAAACAAACTTGAAAATTTCTGCACAGCTTAGGACACTATCAATGAAATGAAAAGACTGCCTGTGTAACTCGAGAACATATTTGCAAACAATGCAAGTGGCCAGGGGTTAATAGATGTAGGTTAATAGATGTAACATGGATTTAGGTTACACAACTCAAGATGAAAAACAAAACCCCAATCAAAAACTAGTGCAGAGTACCTGAGTTAACATTTTTCCAAAGAAACATTCAGATGAGTAACAGGCAAGTGATAAAATTTCACATTACTAATTTTTACATAATTGCAAGTCAAATCCACAATGAGTTACCACTTCACACTGGTCAAACGGCTTTTATCAAAAGGTCTACAAATAGTAAGTGTTGGAGACGATGTGGAGGTAAGAAATCTCTTGTATACTCTTGGTATTAATGTAAATTGGTAAAACTTCTTTGGAAATCAGTATTCCAATTTGTTTAAAAACTAAAAAGTTAAATACCATATGACCCAGTAATAACTCTCCTAAGAAAAATTTGGGGAAAACACCCTAAATTGAGAAGAACCAATGTTCACAACAGCGCAGTTTATAATATGCAAGAAAAGGAAGCAATCCAATAGTCCACAGCAGACTATGGACTTAAGAAGAAATGATGTTTCTATAAATATGCAATGGAATAATACTCAGCCATGAAAAATATAACACATTGCTATTTCAGTATCATGAAAGGACCAAGTAAATATTGTGCTTAGTGAAGTAACTTTGACAAAGACAAAAGAACATAATTTAATTTATCTGTGGAATCTAAAGAATAACAAATATCTGTGTACATCTTTGATTAGCTATTGACAGATGACAGATAAATAGATAGAAGGGTAGATACATACGTACATGATAGATAGACAGATAGATAGATAGATAGATAGATAGATAGATAGATAGATACATAGATACATAGATACATAGATACATAGATAGATAGAGACATGATGGAGAGGTAAAAAGATTAGATAGACAAGACTTAAGAAGACTCAAAGATATGGGAAAAAATTTATGTTTACCAAAGTGGAAGGGAAAGAGAATTTAATTGTAGGACATTGAAAGATAGAAAGAAGTATACATTAAGTAGAGTAGCAACAACGATAATCTACATATATAAGGGAATTATAAACAATAGCTTAAAATAATTGTATGTTACAAGTATTGTAATACTTCATAATGCAATATAATCTGCAAACTGGTTGGAATCACTATGCTGCACATCTGAAATTACACAATATTATACATCTAATGTACTTCAATTAACAATAAAACATATCATGTATAATTTAGTCCTTTTTCCGCTGATAGCATCTTCCTTTAATATTGTTTCATTTTACTCTTCACTTTTTATGATTACTCTTTCAAATAATTTCTTTTACTCTTGTGAAAATGATACCAGTTTTAAGTATCTATATTTATTGCACCTGATTTCCTCTTCTTCTCTCTTTAATCCATAAAGTATAGTAGCATTTAAGAACATACCCAAAGAAACAGTTGCAACTTTCTCGTGGTCTCTCCTTAGCATTTTGGTCAATGTTTTGCATATTTTTGCCATTTTATATTTCTTAGAAGACTTCTTTTCTACACCTCTTTTAAGGTGTCTCGGTTTTGTTTTTTCATCTCATTCATGTTTGTTTGTTAAGTCTTTACTTTTGCTTTATATCTAAGTGATAACTGTGTAAGTATTATTCGGTGAGTGATTTCTTATTTCAGTAGTTTGAAAACACAATTTTATTTACCCTTGGCGTATGTTTTTGCTCAGAAATCTGCTGATAGCCTAATGGTGGTTCCTTTGTAGGTTATCATAACTTTTTTTGGCTGCCTTTAAAATTTTACTCTGTCATTTTCTTGTCAATTTGCATATGATGTATCTTGAAGGAGGTCCCTTTGTCTTAAAGTTATTGGTGTTTTGTTGGCTCACGGACTTGTACATCAGTTCCTTACACAGTTTCGTGGAGTTATCAACTATTACTTCTTTAAATAAACCATCAGCTGCCTTCTAACTTTCTGCCCCCTACAGGATTCCACTCTAATGTGCACTTCCTGAGGAAGTCTGATGGCTACTGTAGAATTTCCTCACTTTTTAATATCTTGAATCTCTGCCATCTCCTATCATTTCTAGTTTTGTAATGGTGAGTTTGCTAATCTCTCTTCCACAAAGACAGTCTACTACCAATGCTTTCTGTTGCATTCTTCATCTCATTTATTAAGTTCTCCTGGTCCTCTAATAATGTTTGGTTATTTTATAGTTTCAGTCTCTTTGGTAATGTATTCCTTTTCATCATTTCATTTATTCCTAAGCTCACTAAACTGCTTTCTTAGTTTTGTATTTTGTATTGAGTTTCTGTATGACACTTATTTGGATTCTCTATTAGTTATATGGCAATATAACATGTCTTTAAGTTTGTTTGCTGCAGGGTTGACATTGTGTGTGTGTATGTGTGTGTGTGTGTGTGTGTGTGCAGGTGCGTGTGTGTGTGCATGTGTGTCTGTGTCTGTCTCGGTGTCTGTGTGTGTCTATCTGTGTGTTAGCGTGCCCTATAATGTTACTGTGATTGGTCATGATCTTGATAAATTATTTCTCTGATTACACTAAATAACAGATTGGGAGTTGGAGTCCTTGCATATGTTTTCTGGTAGCTTGCATTATTTCACAATTTTTGGTTTGCTTACCTGAGCTACCTCTGATAATATTTCAAAATGGCACTTTGCGGTCGCTACTGTCTGGATAAAAGATGTGCTTTCATTGTCACTTCTTAGAATTTTCTGGTAGTTAATGCCACTGGGACAGCGAACCCTTCCTTTTATCTGATATTCCTTGAGAATCAGTGTACACATTGAGGAAAGTTGTAAAGACAGGTGGGTATTTGGAATCAGACAAGTGCCTTTGTCATGTCCAGTGTTGCAAAGTAACTTGTTTCCACCACTGTGAATGGGGATTAAGGACAGTTTCATGAATGTCTGATTGTCTGAATTATGGAAATTCTGTCTCCATTGTGGCTGCCTCCTGGTTACTTTTGACCATGAGTGCTGGTGCAGTTGGAGGCTGAAGCTGTGTGAACTGATGAGACCCTGTTTCTACTGGGTTCTCTGAACTTGTGGACTCAGATATCCTATTTAGTTGGCCTTGGTTGCAGACGCCAACACTGATCTTTCCTCAGTTCAGTCTCCTTTTTGTGTTTTAGTCCACCAAATTTCACCTGTTCACATGTGTTCTGGAGTATTGTTTTGTGTTGTAGTTGTTTTTGTTCAGATGTGAACGTTTTACTGACTGTAGATATAAGGGGAGAGACAAAAATAGTTTAAACTTATTTCAATTTTAAAAGTATATACTTTTTCAATTAAAAGCTTTAATACTAATTAGGACATTATAAGAACACTAAAGAAAGTGAACAAATCTCCTCCCTTAATGTCATAGTACTACAAAATATTTTGATTTCCTGGGTTCTTTTATTCAATGTTTTTCCCACCTACATGCACATTTTACTAAAATATATCCCTATAATCTCTTTAAAATAAATTAAATTATTAAAATAATTGTCTGTGCTGTAAATATAGCCCTTTTGGTTCTCAAGTTTATTACTTGTAGCTTGCGCATTTCTGTCTTCTCCATCCTCCTTCCCTTTCCCCACAGGAAACCACTTCTTGTTACACTACACATATATATGTGATTCTTTTTCTGTTTTTTTATGATTATTTCTCTTATATCTTTATTTTCCTCATTTAAGTGACAACTTATATTATTTATCTCTGTATGACTTATTTTCCTATGTGCAACACACTCTGGATCCAGTCACATTGTTCCAAAGTGCAGAATTTTACTTTTTAATATACAATGATGAAGTATTTATTATGTTATCAATATCTCACATCTATTTCAGCCAATCAACTGTTGATGGGCAGTTGATTTGTGCTTCTACCCTTGGCTACTAAATGATGATGTTAAGAATATTGGGGGTAATATATCTTTTAACTTAATCTTTTCTTTTTTTCTCTGATTTATACCAAAAACAGGAATTGCTGCAACATATAATGCTTCTATTTCTAGTTTTCTGAGCACTGTCCACAGTTTCAGAATAGTGCATGCATCAATTTATGTTTTCACCATCAGTGTACCTGGGTTCCCTCTTTTCGACATTCTTATTAATGTTTGTCATTTGTAGACTTTATGTTAATGGCCATTTTGGTTGCTGTAAGATTATATTTCATTCTGGTTTGGATTTATGTTTTCCTAATGAATAACAACGTTATGTTTCTTTTTATGAGCATGAAAATCATCCACATGTCTGTTTTTGAAAAGTTTCCATGAAGATTCTTCAACTGTTTTTAATTTGGGGTCTTTATTTTTTAAATATTGAGTCTAATATGTTATATATATATATATTATGGATATTAACATCTTGTTGGTCTCATTGTCTGAAATTTTTCCTTCTCTTCTGTCTGTCATCATATGTCTTGTTGAAAGTTTCCTTTGCTCTGCAAAAGTTTTTGCACTTCACATTTATCCAAGAAATAGAATCCCTGAATCGCAGAGTACATCTATTTTTTCCTCAATAAACAAAACAATGTAATTGCTACCTTTCCTTTTTTTTCAATTTGGAGACATCAAAAAAATATTGCTATGATTTATCTCAATGTCAGTTCTGCTGCTGTTCTTTGTCAGAAATTCTATAGTTTCGGGCTTTGCATTTAGGAAATCAATCCATTTTTATCTCATTTTTTATACTATGGAAGGAAGTGCTTTTACATCTTCCTTTTACATGTACTGTCCTGTTTTCTCAGAACTACTTGTTGAAGAGTCTGCCTTTTTCCCATTGTATACTCTTGCCTCCATCTTTGTAGACTAACTAACCATATGTGTGTGGGTTTATTTTCGGACTCTTTATTTTGCTCCATTGATCTATGTGTTTTTATAAGTGCCATATCTTGATGTATTGATTACTATATCTTTGTAGTATGTTCTAAACTCAGGGAGGGTAATACCCACAGCTTTGTTCATTTCTAAAAATAATTTTAGAAAATTTGGGTCTTTCACATGTATGTATAAATTTTATTATTTTTCTCCTTGTGTGAAGAAACTTATGGATTCTGTGAAAATAGAAACTTACTAAAAGAAAAAACCTCAGAAAAATACTAAAGTGTGGAGGATAAATCAAACATTATTAACAACAACTAGATAGCTGTATAAATCAAAGAAAAAATATATAAAGAAAAATGACAACAGAAACAAAATCCATGGGGTTTAACAAAAGCAGTATTAATAGGGATGCTTATAGCAAAAGAATCCCACATATTCAAATAAGAAACATCTCTCTCTTATAACAAACTCTTACCACCAAAGACGTAGCAAAATAATAAATAAAACTTGTTAGTAGAAGGAAAGTCACCTGAAAAAACAGAACATTATTAAATAAGATAAGGAATAAAAATATAAACATTTAATCAATCTAAATAATGGCTTTTGAAAATAAATAAAGTTGATAAAATTTAACCAGACACATGAGCAAAAAAGAAGGTTACAGATTAATAAGCTCAGAAACTAATTAGAAGTTACAGCTTATATTAAAGGAATACAAAGCATCATAATATGATACAACAAATTATATGCGAATAAAATGGAAACCCTAGAAGAATCGGACCATTTCTAAGAAAGACTTAATCTCCAGAATGGAATGCGAAAGAAAATATGAACAGATTATCACTAAAGAAATTGAATAAGTATTTTAAAAAATCTCATAAGAAACAAAATTCCAGTCCTAGACAGCTTCACACGTGATTTCTGCCAAACATTTAGAGAAGAGATATCATCTATACTTCTCAGTGTATTCCAAAAAATTCAAGAGTAAAGTAGGCTTTCTACCCCACATGTGTGTATCACACTTCAACTAGAATTGGAACAAATACCTCAAAAAATTACAAGTTAAATACTACTGATAAGCATAGATGCAAAAATCACCACTAAATTGTTAACAAATCCAACAATACATTAAGAGGACTATACATTATGATTAAGTCCATTTATTCCAGGGATGCAAAAGTGATTGAATACCCACAAATTAATCAGTATGATACACCACACAAACAACCTGAAGAATAAAAATTATATGGTCACCTCAATAGAGTCATAAAATGTTTTGACAAATTCAGTATCTATTTATGAATATATTTCTCCTCATAGTGGGCATGAGGAAACATACCTCAACACAGTTAAGGTCATATATCACAAGAAACCCACTAACATGACACTCACTGATTAAAAGCTTAAAGCATCTCCAGTAAGAGCAGGAAGAAGAGAAGAATGCTCACTCTTA
The DNA here is from genome assembly GCF_048564905.1 of Vicugna pacos. Taxonomy (NCBI): domain Eukaryota; kingdom Metazoa; phylum Chordata; class Mammalia; order Artiodactyla; family Camelidae; genus Vicugna; species Vicugna pacos. Next base: position 6,407,294 of record NW_027328738.1, read on the forward strand.
CCACTTTTATTCAGTATAGTATAGAAATTCTAGCCATAGTTATTCAAAATAAAAGTAAATAAAATATAGCTAATTAAGAAAAGGAGTAAAAGTATCTGTTTGCAGATGACACACTTTAAACAGAAATACTAAAGAAGACGCCACAAACTTACTAGGGCTTATCAATGCATTAGGTAAAATTTTCGAATGTAAACTTAACATAGAGAAATCTTGCATTTCTACACACAAAGAACAAGCTAACAGTTAGAGAAAGTGAGGGAACTGTCACATTTACAGTTGCATTACAAAAAAATATCAAGAAATGTATACAACCAAGGAAGTAAAAGACCTGTACTCAGAAAACTATAAAATATTTACAACAGAAATTGAAGTTAATGCAAATATATGAAAGTATATAATGTGTTCATAGATGAGGAAATACTATTGTTTAAATGATAATATTAGCCATCAAAATACACAAATTAAATTCAGTGCCTATCAAAATACCAAGGGCATTTTCAGACATTTACAAATAATAATTCTAAAATTTACATGTAAACACAAAAGAGATGAAATCACTAAAAAAGAAAAAGAAAGGAAAGAAAACAAACAAACTAAAAACACAAACAACTTTAACAAAGTACAAAGAGGATGTGTCAATGTCCCTTATTTTAAACTATAACACAAAACTACATTATTAAAAAGAATATGGTAGTGGCAAAGAACAAACAGAATAATGGAACACAACAGAATGCCTGAAAATGAAATCAGACACTTATGGTCATTAAGCGCATTCCAAAAAATGAATAAACAGTCGGGGAAAGGTAACCAACTGGCACATGAAACCGATCAACATCACTGACAATCAGAAAAATGCAAGTCCAAAACACAATGAGATTTTACGTCACTCCTGTCAGAATGACTATTATCAAAAAGATAACAAACATAAGTGTTGGTTAGGATGAAAGAAAAACAACCCTGATGCACTGCTGGAGTGAATGTAAATATGTGATGCCACTGTGGAAAACAACGTGGAACCTTATCTAAAAATTAAAAATGAAATATAATCCAACATGTCTATACCTGGATACTTATTTCAAGAAAATAAAAACACTAATTAGTAAATATAATTTCAACCCTATACTCACTGCAGCAATAGTCACAATAGACAGGATATAGAAGCAGATTAATTGCTCATCAATAAATGATGGATAAATAAGATGTGTGTTTATAGTGTATATATCTACCCATCTTAAGTACAGATTAATCTCTCTATATATATACACACACACACTTTATATATATATGCATTATATATATACACATATATATGTATATATATATATATATATATGCACACACACACATAAAAATACAATGGGATATTACTCAGCTCTAAAAAGAATAAGTTCTTGCCATTTGCAATAAATGGTTGACCAAGAGTGTAATATGCTAAGTGAAATAAGTCAGAAATTGATGACAAATGTTGAATGATTTTACTCATATTTGGAATTTAAAACAAATGGACATAACAACACAGAAAATTAATTATAGATATAGAAAGAAACAGGTTGTTCACAAGAAGGAGGGAAATGGGGTGAGGAAAAGAAAATTTGAGGAATTTAAGGGAGAAAGTTTTCCAGTTGCAAATTAAATGACTCAGGGGCAAGAAATGTACTGTATGGGAAATAGCCAATAACTATTAAATATCTTTAAATAGCAACATATCATAACTAGATATATTCTGGTGATCTGTTTGAAATATATTAAAAACAGCAAAAAGTATGTTTAAGTATAAAAGAAACTAACACAGTGTTATAGATAAAAGTACACTTCAAAAACAAACAAACATACACATAGAAAAAAATTAGATTTGTAGTTAACAGAGGCAGGGGTTGGGAATGGAGGATTTGATTAATGCACTCAAAAGCTTTAAACATCCAGCCGAAAAATAATCGTGTTCTAGGGATGCCCCGTAGTAACATGAAAATTTCAATTAATACTGCTTTATGTTCTATATCAATATTGTTAAGAGAGTAGACCATAATGTTTCTCATCACAACCAAAAGAGAAATAGTATTTCTTTACAATTGTATCTAAATGAGATTATGAAATCTCCCTAAAGTTGCTATGATATTTATATCATGATACTTGTAAATCAAACCACTCTCATGTGCACCTAAACTTAATGTTCTTCGCCAATTATATCTCAATAAAAGCGGAAGAAATAATGGAAAGTCAATGGTCACTTTTTCCCATGTCATTTCTCATGATTGTTTTTGCAGCAAGTTAATTTTAGTCATGATATACTTATCCTAGTTAAGATACAATTAAATAAGTGATTCCACTAAATTATACATAAAGATATGAATAAAATTAGTGTTTTACCATGCCTTAAACTTTCATCATGTTAGACCACTGCTTCTGTAGGTAACAAAATATCATTTTGTGTCTTCATCTGAGATTAGGGAATGGATACAAATTTAAAACTGACTGCTCTTGCTGTGAATGCAAAAGTTCACTGTCTCAGACCGAAAGTCTCATTTCCACGAGAGCATCTGTAAGAAATAAACATGCTAGGTTGCTAAAAATCTCAGAATGGTAAAATCTCAGAACTCCTATAATTCTTAACTCTTTTGCAATGGGAATGCAATACTGACAAAAACTTGATTTTGGATAAAAATGTGCTGTTTTCTCATGGTTGCATTATGGGATGTGAGGATAATTCCTCAGATCCACAACAAACATTATCGCTGAAGTGCTGGGCAAAGAAGTGTAAAGGTTCTGCATTTTTAGTACTGAGGACTGCTTTCAAAATGATGACTACGCTCACTCTAATCCAGGTAGTCAAGGAAAGAAATGTTATTGCAATTTGTAGCTTAAAGGGAATAAATCAGCAGTTCAGCCTCGATAAATTAGTCAAGGAGTGTTCAAAGACAAAATAAGTTGTGTCAACAATGAGAATTAAAAGAAAAAAAATTGACATAAGCTTAAATTAAAAAGGAGACACTGTCCTGTGCTGGGCTCTGGGGACTGGAGAATGTATATGCCTCTGTCCAATTCAAGGGTTCAGTGGCTTGGCCCTAGCACTAGCTTGGGATTAAGTGAACAGGTAAAAATTAGTATACTGGGAGAAATATAATCTACCTCTCCCTGATCGGAAGAAAATCTGGTGTCTCAATGAAACTCTTAAATCACAGAGATTCTGCCAGATGCAGAGGAATAATTCACTGATGACTCAACTAAGACAAACTTAGTTACAGCTTAACAATTCATCTTCACACAAACACACAATGGTACACATATTTGTAGTATTTAGTGGGAAGAATTCAGTGGCCAGATCTCAGAGAATAGATTTCAAACACCAGCCAACTTTTGTACTTTTGCCAATAGTCTAGGTTTTCCCAGGCAGAAAACTACAGATGGACAAACAAATAATATTCTTTTTAGGATTTCTAATTTTGAAATTAAATTGAAGCGTTTGAATTATCAGTATAGAAACTCGTTATTATGATCACAGTAAGACCCACTGTGTGATAATAGAACTGGAAAGTAGCTGTTTAACCAGCCCATCTGAACCCCAGTCTGCTAATGTAGCAACAAAATATTCACCATCAGAGTTGATCTGACAAACTTAAAAGTTTGATGTTTCTGTTTTAGGAAAAACCACTGCTGTCCAGACACAGATCTCCTGCTGCAAGTGGGCTCTTTTCTTCTCTTGGTAAAAGTCATATTGGTGCGATGATGCTAGAGCTAACCCTGGCCCATTTGCCCATTCTCCAGATTATCAAAGGCTTTTTCACAAATGGTGACACATTTTCAGGACTCAATGTTGTCATTCCAGTCTTATCAGCTGACACTGACTGCATGATTGTGAGCAGAAGCCTTAGGCTCCATGAACTTGCCTACAATTTTCCAGCATTACATGGTATTTCACATTCTGAAAATGCTCCACATTTTATTTTAAATTAATGGGATATAAACAAAGTATTCCATGAATATTTTATATCCTAATATCTGTATAAATTTGGCATTCTTGCAGTTGGACAAATTTTTAAATCTACCACCCTCACCTCTTTTTAGTCCACACATTTAAGATTGCAATTTGGTTACTGAATATGACCACCACAACCAAGCATCTAGTACCACATAGATACTTACTGTGTGAAGGTTTGAAATGGCACAATTTATGTGGGGTGTATAATCCTGCATTAAATGTTTGCAATGACACTGTCTCTTCTGGACAAATCTCTGATTCTAAAAAGTAAATTAATTAGAAGACAATATATTTTTTGACAAGGGGAAGAGAATCAGCTATTTTGGGGTGGGTGGGTGATGAAGAGACAGGAAACAAAATACAGCAAGTGTGAATGGAATGCTTTAGGCCTCTGGAGGCTTGAGTTAAGAAGAAAATAATACTTTGTCTCCTGTACCTACCTTAAATTACTGTCTTGAGTGACTATTCCTTGCGATATGAAAACAGCTAGTTTGTGGTGAAGACTAAAGAACATAATGAAATAGTTTGAAAACCATGAGAGTTTTGTTGTTTCAGGAAAGTAGATTTTGCTTAAAGTCAACATGTATTTTTCATTTACTAAATAATAAAATGTATCCTGTGGCAAGTGGTGTGCTTACTGTGCTGGTATCCAAGTTAGACAAGGAAAGGGTGATACACAGAAAACATCTGGAGGAGGTGGTTTCTGTGCTGAGACTGGGAAAATCTAAGTAGGTAAAAGGAGGACAGCCTAACTCCAAGGATTACCTGGAGCAAAAGTTGTGAATTTGGAGCTAACTCTGTTGACAAGCAGTTGCCTGGATGTATCTCCAGAAACAGTGAAACATAAAGATCTGTGAAGGTAGTCAGATGCCAGATCTATTAAGAAATGACTAAACTATGTTGAGTTTGTGGGCTTAGAGTTGGAAAGGCATTAAAGGCCACCCTGAGGATGCAAGCTTGACTTTGGCTGGAACATAAAAGCAACATAAAGTATTGACTACAAAATATAGCGTAGATTTTTCAGGGCAGGAATAAAAGCACCAATTGAAATGCTTTGAGAACAGCACAAAGAAGACCATAGATAAAATTACTTCTTAAATTCTACCAGATGCTGAATGTGCCATCTGAGACTACATCATGTGACCCTTATGATTCCAGGGATGAGATAATAGAGACCATGAGTCCTGGCTGCTTCCTGTATTTATCTTCCATTCCAACCTATCCTGACTTAACACTTTTAATACTTTCCAGGATGAACCAGAAACCACTTAGTACTTTTCCCTCTCTTCATATTTTAGTCTTTTTCCAAATTCTTCCATTTTCTCTTCTTCCTTCAAAGAAATTATTTAAATTTACAGCCAAATTTTTCCATCAAATGATCATATCAATCAAATATCTCTTTTTTCTTTAAATGGTAACTTAGTCTCCCGTTTAACTCTTTATTTTAAAAAAAATATAGGAAAATGCAGGTACACATCTATGTTTGTTGTTCAAATAAGAAAATTGCAGATAGTTGTTGACATTTGCCAACATTAATATTAACCTTTGTTATCCTGCATAATCTGGTAGTCCTCTGGTAGATCAGTTGTAATTAGGATGACGTTCATAACCTGAAGATGGCTGATGAGTTGGCCTTTAAAGAATAGTAGTTGATGTATCAGCTATCACTGGCACTGGAAACCGTTGGTTGCTCCCTGGTTGAAGTTTAGAAAAATGACCTTCATTGGCAGATATGTTGTGATAACTTTTTGGAAAATTAGAAGGATCCACCATTAGTACAAAATAATTGGTCTGTATGGGAGACAAGTTGCTGTTCTGAGAAGTAGAACTTGTAGTTGTAATGAAGTTCACAACAAGGCCATTTGCTTCAGTGTAGCTGCTTTGAGAGTGCCCGTGGACTGTGGTCAACTGATTTAAAATAGTACGTTGATCCACTGCAATTTGTTCTGTTGGTCTAACTGACATTGATGATGGAGGAGAAAAACCACCTCTGATCGGGGTAGTTGTATCATCATTTATGTGGCTAGTAGAGGGCTTTCTTATTAGAGGCATGTTTAAATTTGCTGTTAGTAAAAATGCACTTTCTCCACTAGTGTCAGCCAGAAAATCAAAATTATGATTATGCACATTACCCCCTGCTTTATAGTTCTTCTTTCTGAAATCTTAAGCCAATGAAGACACCAGAGATGCATTTTTAATCCCAACTCTTCTTTTTATTCTCACTACAACCTGGTGACAGCCTCGTTTAAGATTTGGATTATGGCAGACCTGAAGCTAAAATCAAAGGAGAAAGATTTTAGTAATATTTCAAACCAAAATAAAAGACTACAATAAGCCTAACCTATAAAACCTCAGATTTCAAGGTTACTATGCAAAGATAATATCATCAAAATATGTACATTGCTGACTATTTTTTCAAATTCCTTATTTGGAATATACACATTGAAATAGTATAGTCATCAAGTTTAAAAAGTTAGCATTTGCAGTAATGGTGAAATCCACTTTTTAAAAGCAGCTTTAATACCTTCATTTAGATTTTTCTTAAGATTCATAGTTGCTAGGAAAATTTCTCATAATCTTGATTACTTAAGGCACTGTCCTCATATTTATAAAAAATAAAGTTTTAGCGTTTGCAGTTGTATACAATTTTCAAAATCTAGCTTTACATTTATATTACCATAGTTTGATGTACAAAATAAAATTTTATATATACTTTACCAAGTCATAACTAGAATCACTGAATTTCTTGCTTAAAACAGAGACTTCTTTTTCTTCTGCCAGAAAGACAGCTAGACAAACAGATCTTTGAAAACTCTGCCACACTTTACTAAACCCATAAATGTTAAGCTGTCTAAGTTAACTTTTCATACTTCCAGTTTCAAATATTCTGAAAGAGGCCTTTCTTTCCAAAACTTCCTTTTTAAAGACATCTTCATCAATCACTATGGAAGTTCCATTATCATCCCATCAGATGGATTTAAATTTGTCACTCCCAGCCATTTTCCAGAGTTTTCTTGGAAATGTCAGAGAACGAAAATCATTATCTTCATCTGCTTCAGAGATACAATGTATGCAACATGGTGTTTTTATCAAGGATTCTTCAGACAAATTCTGAAAAGCATTTTCTTCAATCATAGACATCAAGACAAGTCCCCAGAGAATGTTTGATCACACAATAGCGATCTACCAGAGTTTCCTGAACCAGTTGGTCCGTTTTTACAAGACACATCTTGAATTTCTGAAGAAATACGTTCCATCACAAATAACTTTTTCTACAGCTAATTTTCTAATCTGCAAGATTTTGGGCACTGCAGCTTCAAATGCTGCTCTGGCAGGCCTGCACATATAAACTGCTAGGCCTTCACAATGGTTCTCAACTTCAGTAGATATGACATCACAAAACGACTGGTCTCCTTGCAACTCAAGTGTAACATTCAGTCAGTGTTTACTTCTCATTCATACAGTTAAAATGAAACATATAGGATACTTATTTATATCGTGTGATCTGCAAATATTATCCCCCAAAACGCTTTTTAAATAATTTAATTTTGTGGTCTATGAAATAAAACCAATCTCCATCCTTTTGTACACAAATTTATACCAGATTGGTGAACAGAGAATAAATAATGCAGAAAATGTATAAAATAATTTTAAAGTTATGGAAATTTAAGTGAAATTTTTGTAAAACCTGTACTGAAAATTTATACCTATTTCATTATAATTTGTAATTAAAGTGAAACTTAATTTGATTTGGAAATGGAAGTAGTTATTTATCTGTTCATTTTACAATAAGTAGCTCTTTATTCAAAACATGGGTAAAATACTTTTCAGTGTATTTGTTATGTTTATGAATAAATGGTAAATATTTATGAAACAAAACTAGATTAAAATAATGAATCAAATTTAAGAAATCTCAAAGGGGGTAATTTTTGTTTTAAATTATATTTCAGTGCTATAAGTAAAACAAATGTAATTTAGTATTCTTCTTTAAAATTATTAACAGAAAATCATATTGTATTCTTACAAAAGTTTACTTTTGCCATTATTTCATTCAGAGGTTTTTCAGTCCCTAGAAGGAATAAATTTTCTTGTCATCTTTATAATCCATACTCTTGAGGCTTCTGTTAAGTGTTCCAAAATGATGTTGATAAATACACGTATAAACAAGATCCTGGGTTCAATAAACAGTGCCTCCATTAAGGGGCAAACAAGCAATCAAAAACAAAGAAATAACAGTATATGTGGGTTGGGGAGGAAAAGATCAGGTAATGCATTTTAGGAAGCAATATGTTTCTCAGACATGAAACAATTGGCATTGTTTGTATAATGCGGCATTTTAAGGCAAGTGTTTTGTACATTAATTGTTAATAATAGCTAGATTCTGTATCACTAAACTGTAGTAAATCCAGCTCTACCAAAAGTTGTATTCTTTATTTTGACATAAATTCCATTAAACATAAGCCAAATTCAAATGGGAGATAAATTTTTTAAATAAATAAATGTTCACTCAAGCTACAATGTAATTTTTCCTTCAGTATGTGTGTATTCCATTCTAAGTAAATATTAGCAAGCTGAATTCATGGCATACTATAAGTATTATAAAGTATAGTTAAGTTGGCTTGGTCCTGATACATAAATTTTATTTAACATACACAAATCAACAAATGTGATACCAACCATTATATAACAAAGAATTCAAAAACAACAATCTCAAAAATGTAGGAAAATTATTCACAGATCTGGTCTTAACTTAAAAAAATTCTTAACATATTCGCTCTAGATAGAATATGACTAAACATAATAAAAACCGTATATAAAAAACCCATGATTATCTTCAAGTTCAATGTTAACATACAGGAAGGTTTTTCCCTGGTACAGTAATAAGAAAAATACCTCATTTCTCAAGTCCTAAATTACACTACTTTAGTTCTAGCCAGAAAAACTAGTCAAGAAAAAATATAAAAGACATTCAACTTGTAAGCAAGCAGTGAAATTTTTATAGATGACATAATTATACATAGATAGAAATCTCCATAAACTCCTCCAGTCACTGTTAGAAATAATGAATAAACGTAGTAAACTTGCAGAATACAAAATCAATATACAAATATCCATTGCATTTTTATATAGTAAAAACACATTATCAGAAAGAGAAATCAGGAAAAGAATTTTGTGTAAATTTATACCAAAAAGAATAAAATAGGAATACATTTGATAAGTGAAATAAATGTTCTAAACATAGATCTGTAAATTACAGGTGCAAGAAATATAAGTAAACATAATAAATAAAAGAAATTCTGTGCTTACTGATTGAATAAAATGTGAGGAAATACAATAATCTATATTTCACTTGTTCAAACTCCCCAGCACTACGTATTGAGGAGAATCTCTTTTCTTGTTTTCATACTCCTGCTTCTGTTTTCATGGGTTAAATGATCATAGGTGAAAGGGATTATATCTGCTTGCTCTATTCTCTTCTATTGATTGGTGTCAGTTTTTGAGACAGTATCATGTTGTTTAAGTTACTAAAGCTTTGTAGGACTGTTTAACATTAGAGAACATTATACTATTATATTTAATACTCTTTTTCAAGATTATTTTGGCAACTCAAGATCTTTGTGGTTACATATAAATTTTGAAATTATTTCTTCTAATTAATGGAAAAATCTCATGGGTATTTTGACGTGAATCACACTAAATGTATATTCCTTTGGGTAGTATGGTTGTTTCAACCACATTGTTTCATAACATTAACATAAGAGATCTTTTCATTTCTTTGGATCAATTTTAATTTCCTTCATCAATGTTTTCTATTTTTTAACGTATAGGTTTTCATCTTTTTTGTTAAATTCACTTGAAGGTATTCTTTACATATATATAATTATATACATTATATTTTTAAACATGTTTCCCACACAAATACAACAAGCAGAAGGCAGTGGCAAGACATATTCAAAGTCCAGAATGAAAGAAATATGTTATCTAAGATAATATATCAAGCAAGGCTACCCATTAGAATAGAAGGAGAGATAAATGATCTCCACACAAGCAAATACTAAAAGTATTTAGCAACAGAAAAAGAAATAATGAAGCATCAACCCTAAAAATAAAGAAGCAGGATGCTATAGAAAAGAGAAAAGCATAATTAGAAAGGCAATAGCTAAAATGACTAAAAACAGTATAAACATGATGTTGTAAAACAGGACATCAAAATATTTAAGTGTCAGAGCATGAAACAGGACAAAACAGAGTATTTTATTCTTGTTTCTATTCTCTGTATTATGAGTTTGACTTTGTATTCATTTCAGTTAAAATAAACATATATAGTAATGGTTCAATATAAATACAAAACTGGGTAACCACATATCAAAATCTAACAATGAGGTCACAAACCCAGAAAAAAACCAAAATAATAAAAGCAAACTTATAAAGCCACAAATAGATAAAGAAATGAACATAAAGGAAATACCAAATTAATTGGAAAATGAAGTTCAAAATGGAAATAAACACCAGTTTATCAATAATTAGTTCAAATGTTAATGGAATTAGTGCTTCAATCAAAAGATTTATATTGTCAGATGGGATAATATAACAAGACCCTACATTATGAAGCATACAAGAGACTCAATTTAGAAAGAGTAACGCACATCAATTCAAAGTAAGAAGATGAAAAAATATATTCCATGCAAATGCACAAGACAAGAAAGCAGGACTAGCAGTACTGACTTCACACAAGATAGACTTTACAAGAAAGGCCATAGAGAAAGATAAACAAGGACATGATATAATGATTAAAGGAGCAATACAAAATGAGTATATTATACTCATTAATATATATGCATTCAATATAGGAACAACTAAATACATAAAGCAATTACTAATAGATAAAAAGGAGAAATCAATGGGAGCACAATCACAGTAGGAGAATTAAAATCCCCATTACCATCACTAGACTGGTCTTTCAAACAGAAAAGTATTAAGGCAACAAAGATGCTAAAAGTTATGATAAAATAATTGTATTTGGTTGATATTCCCAAAACACTACTTCTCTCCAAAACAGAATATACATTCTTTTCCAGTGCACATGGAACATTTTCTAGGAAAGTTTATGTACTGAGGCACAGAAGAAGCCTCAACAAATTTAAGAAGATAAGAATTATTTCAAACATCTTTTCTGAGTATAATACCATGAAACTAGAAATCAATCACAGAAATACAGGGAGAAAAAATGACAGCATATAAATTAAAAAACATGGTTCTATAACAAGTGGGGGAGGTGATGAATTAAAAGAAGAAATTAAAAAATATCTTGAGAAATATGACACAACACTAAACAAAGTCTATGGAATACAGTTAAAGCAGGCTTAAGTGGGAAGTTCGTAGTAACAAGGTCCGCCTAAAAGTAGAAGAAAAATTTCAAATAACCAATCTAGCATTCTATGTTAACTAATCATGAAGAGAAGAGCAAACAATACCAAAAGTCAGCAGAAAGTGGGAAAATAAAGATCAAGGGAGAAAGAATTGAAATAAAGATTAAAAAATAGAAAAAATCAATCAAACTGTTTTTTGAAATAGTCAACAAAACTGACAAAACTCAGGACAGGCTCACCAATAAGAAAAGATAGAGAACACATGTAGCATAAGAAATGAAAATGGGGAAACTACAAAGAGTACATCAAATTTGCAAAATATCATAAGAGAATACCATGAGCAACTGCATGGAAACAAACTGGATAACCTAGAAGAAATGGAGAAGTTTCTGGAAACATTCATCCCACCATTATTGCATCAAGAAGAAATTGACCATTTGAACAGACAGATCACCAGAAATGGAAGAGAATTATCAATAAAATAAAAAATATCTGCAAAGGAAAATTCAGACCCAAATAGCTTCACTGGGGAATTTGACCAAACATACAAAGGAAAATCCATACTAGTCCTCCTCAAACACTTCCAAAAGATTGATAAGGAGAGAGTACCCCAAAACTCACACCATAAGGCCAACATCAACCTGATAACAAAACGAGACAAAGACACTACCTAAAAAGAAAATTGTAGGCCAATATCATTGATAAACATAGATGTAAAAGTCCTTAAGAAATTATTAACAAACAGAATCCAACAGCAGTTAAAAAAAGATCATACACCATTATCAAGTTAGGTTCATCCCAAGAACACAAGGATGGTGTAACATATGCAAATTAATCAATCAATTGTGATACACCTTATCAAATAAAGAGAGGACACAAAACCACATGATAATCTAAGTAGATGCAGAAAAAACATTTGATAACATTTAAAACCTATCTTCAAAAAATGTTCTTATCACAGTGGGTACAGAGGGACCATATCTCAACATAATAATAGCTATTTATGACAATTATATAGCCAGCAAAATATTCAATGGTGAAAAAATGAAAACCTTCTCACAAAAACCTGAGACAAGACAAGGTTTCCCATTCTCACAATTTCAATACAATATCGTTTGGAAGTTCTAGCCACAATGATCAGGCAAGAAAATTTGATTTCCTATCAAATTATGCAAAACATTTCTTTTTAGGACTGAAACAATTGATACTAAGATTTACATAGAATCATAAAAAATCCATAGTTTCCAAAGACATATTGAAGTAAAAGAAAGAGGCTGGAGGAATACCCCATCAGGTCTCCAAACCCTATTGCAGAGCTACAGTAATGAAAATGACATGATATTGGTACAGAAAAAGGCATATGGACAAATGGAAGAAAATAGAGAGCCTTGGAATAAATCTACAGGCCTATGTTCAATTTATTTTTGACAGTGTAGCCAAGAATATGACAGAGAAAAGACCACCTCTACACCAACTGGTGGCAAAACTGGATAGCAGCATGCAGAGCAATGGAGTTAGAACAATCCTTCAATCCATACACAAGAATAAACTCAAAATCGCTTGAAGACATAAATATAAGCAAGACACAGTAAATCTCCTAGAATAAAACATAGGCAAAACACTCTGAGATAAATCTCAGCAATGATCTCCTAGAATAAACTACCCAGGGAAGGGATGTAAGAGCAAAATTAATAAATGGGACCTAATAAAACTTATAAGCTTTTGCACAGCAAAGGGAACCGTAAACATAGCAAAATGACAGCCTGCAGGGTTAAACAAAATATTTAGAAGAGATGCAACTGACAAAGGCTAAATTTCCAAAATATAAAGACTTCATACAACCTAATAATAATAAAAAAAAAACAAGAAACCCAATCTGAAATTGTGCAGAAGCCGTAAACAAGCAATTCTCCAATAGAGACATTCAAATGCCACACAGATATATGAAAAAAAATTGCTCACTATCATTATCAGAGAAGGGCAATTCAAAACTATAATGCAGTATCACTTCACAATAGTCACAAAGGCCATCATTCAAAATTCCACAAACAATAAATGCTGGGGAAGCCGTGGAGAAAGGGAACCTTCCTGTACTGCTGGTAGGCATGTAGTTTGGTGCAGTCATTTTGGAAACCAGGATGGATTTTCCTCTAATGGGTAAAAATAAATTTAACATATGATCCAGCAATCCCACTTCTGGGTATATATCAAAGGGAACCCTATTTCAAGAAGACACCTGCACCCCAATGTCTTTAGCAGTGCTTTATACAGCTGCCACAACATGGAAGCAACCTAATTGTCCAACGACAGATGACAGTATACAGAAGTTATGCCATATTTACACAATGGAATAATATTCTGCAATAAAAAATGATAAAACAATTACAATTGTTGCAAAATAGATTTCTCCAAAAAGTGTCATTCTAATTGAAGTAAGCCAGAAAAAGAAAGAAATATAATACATGACATTACATATGAAGAAGCTTAAAAAAATATTTGGATAAGAACACCATGATTTCATCTACAAAACTGAAATACATTCGCAGATCTACTAAACAATTTTATGAAAACTATGGAAAGGGGCTGCGAGAGGATATATTTGGGAGCTGTATATTTATAAATGTTATCCACTATATATAAAAATAGAAGTTTTCAAAATTTTTTTTGTATGACACAGGGCAGCATGTTAAATATTGTGAAGTAGAGTTTTATAGGCACAGAAATATATGCATGTATGGGGACACTATGCTATACATAACAGATCGAAACATTGTAAATGGGATATTTCAATGATAAATAAATGAATAAATATGTAAATAAATAAATAAATAAATAATATTTAATAATAAAAGAAATACAAAGATTCACACTACTTAACTTTACACATCAAGAATCTAGGAGAAAACTGAAAGAATAAAGAAGAAAATTGAATCAATGAGAGTAAGGCAAATAACAAGAGAAACCATTGAAAAGATAAAAAACATACGAAAGTCTTTTTCTTTTAAACATAAAGTAGACAAACGTTTAGGTTGGATAAGAAAATAAAAACTCAAATAAATTCAGAAACAATAGAGAAGATATTACCACTGATGTTGTAGAGATGCATAGCATCATAAGAAATTAACACTAGCCAGCAATTTGAATGACCTAGAACAAAAGACAAATTCCCAGAAATATATGTCTTCCAATACTGAATGAAGAAGTAATTAGAAAGTTAAATAGGGCAAAATTGTGTATGAGTAAGTCAGTAATTCAAACCTCCCAAACCAGAAAAAATTTACAAGATTACTTTGCCTGTGTATTCTGTCATACATTTGAAGACAATTTTTCACCAATTCTTCCAAAAATCTTCCAAGAATTTGAAGGGGTGAAAGATTCCAAACATGTTTTATGATGCCAGCTTTATTTGCATAACAATGCTAGAAAGGACATTAGATGCAAAATATGGAATATTATCCCTGATGAGCATATGTGCCAAAATTCTCAGCAAAACACAAGCAAAATGAATTCAACAACACATTTAATGTATCATACACATACATGAGTAAAGGGATTTATTCCTGGGTTTAAGGATACTTCAAAATATTCAGATCAATAAAGGTGACATGCCACACTAATAGAATGAGAAATTAAACTCACATAATCATTTCAATAGGTGCAAAAAGAGCATAGTATTTAATGCAACATCCTTTTAAGATACTCCCAACAAATTAAATTAACCCTGTCAGGGGCATAATATCTTATACACACAAACACTGTGTGGAGAGAAGCGGAGCAGTTTTCTTTTTAATGATTGTTAGAAAAAAGGGTTTATATAGGACATGCACAATGCCTCACATATCATCTAAATTTTAAGAATGTTAATAATCTTAAGCTATATTTGTCCCCATACTCCTGCAGTAAGCACAGGATGTTAAATGATCAAGGATTGTTTTAAAGTTCACCACGGATCTTCATTAAGTAGGCCATCTCTTATCCAGCCGGCTGTGCCTGTCTTAGGTTGTCCTCCTCTGAGGATCTTACCCAGCATAGGTTCTCCAGCAATCCATACTGGATGCAATGAGCAAGCCATTTCTTATCCAGCCTGGGTATGTGACATTCCTCACAGCTTGTTTATCAGTTCAGCCCATGGGCTTATTCTCTAGAGGCTTCAGACAGGAGCCTACAAACTCAATATCCCTTGATAGAAAAATGGATGAAATAAATTTTATGTATATATGCAATGGAAACAATACTTTGCATTCCTATCAACATTGTCCACGGTGATCTTTTTCTCCTCAATCTCACCAACATATATTAATTTTTTTTTGATGAGAACCTTCTGACAATTGTGAGGTCTTGTTTCATTTTTGGGTTATGACTTTCCTAATAATTTATAACTCTGAACATATTTTCATGTGTCATTTAGCCAACTGTATGTTTTCTACAGTTAATTGATTCAGATATATCTATTCAGTTCCTATGGACATCTTTTTTAATTGGATTGTTTGGTCTTTTTTGTTGTTGTTTTGGGGTAAGAGTTTGCCATATATTTGGAAATTGACACTTGATTGGAAAATATCATATTCAAATATATTCTCCCAATGTGTTGGTTGACTTTTCATTTTATTGATCATTTCTTCTGAAGTTTATATCTGTTTAGAATCATACAATCATATTTTGTTAGTTTTGCTTCTGCTTCCCTTGCCAGATGAGACATATGTAGAATCAATTTAAGGCCAATGTCAGAGTGTACTTCTTATGTTTTACCCTAGGATTCTTTGTTTTCAGGGTTTATGTTTTATATCCCCAAGAGTGGGATTGCAGGGTTATATGATAGGTTTATTTTAATTATTTAAAGAAACTTCCATATGATTTCCAAAGTTGTTGCACCAATATTCATTCCCACCAACAGCGTTGGAGAGTCCCTTTTTCTCCACAACTTCCCCAGTCCTTATTATTTGTAGACATTTTGATGATGGCCCTTCTCACTAGTGTGAGTTAATACATTATTTTATTTTTGTCTTGCATTTGTATAATGATTAGCTATGTGAGCATGTTTTTATGTTTCTGATTTTCATCTGTGTGCCTTCTTTAGAAAATTGTGTTCTGCTCATTTTCTGGCTGAGTTGTATGTAGATTTTTGAAATGGAGTTGTATGAACGATTTGTGTACTTTAGAAATCAGACTTTTGTTGATTGCATTGTTTCCTAATGTTTTCTCTCATTTGGAATTTCATCTTTTCATATTGTTTATTTTGCTGTGTAGAAGGTTTTAAGTTTAATTAGGACCTTTTTGTTTATTTTACTTTTATACTTTTCAGCTTGGGTGATTGACATAAGAAAATTTCGCTACAATTTATGTCTTGTTTTGCCTATGTTAGATTCCAGGAGTTTTATTGTGTCATGTATTAGATTCAGATATTTAAAACATTTTGAGTTTATATTTGTACAGTGTGAGGGAGTGTTCTAGTTTCATTGATTTACATGTAGCTGTCTAGCTTTCTCAACATCACTTGCCGAAGAGTGTCTTTTAGGCACTGTATATTTTTCTTTCCTTTGTCATAGTTTAGTTGTGTTCTGTTCCAGTGATATAGATATTTTTTCTTTTTCCATTATTGTGCTGTTTTGATTACTGTTTTTGTAATATAGTCTGAAATCTGGGGGGGATATGTGTTATGACCCCAACTTTGTTCTTTTTCCTCATTGTTTCTTTTGCAGTTCTGGTACTTTTGCAGTTCCATAAAAATCTTAAGATTTTTAATTTCTGTGCAAAATATCATGTATATCGATCTGAATCACTTTATATCTGTGGACATTTTTGTAGTATGTATATTTTAACAATATTAATTCCTCTAAACTAAGACCTTGATATTACTTTCCATTTCATTGCATCATCTTCAAATTTATTTATCAGTGTCCTATAGATTTTATTATCTTGGTTTTTTCATAGATTTTTCATTTTTTGATCTAATTTCATATGGATTTTTAAAATTATGGAGTATTTCATTGTTAATGTAAAGAAATGTGACTGTTTTGATATATTAATCATGAATCATGCTACTTTGCTAAATGTCTCTATTAGTTTTAGTTGTTTTGGTGTGGAGAATCTTTAGGGTTCTCTATATAGATTATCATGTCATCTAAATTAATAACAGTTTTACTTCATTCAATCCAACTTGAATAAATTTTGTCTTCTCCAATTGCTGTTGCTAGATTCTTCCCATACTGTGTTTAATAGAAATGGTGAGAGTGGGCATTCCTTTCTTATTCCTTAATTTGCTTTTCAGTTATTCACTTTTGCATATTATGTTGTCTGTGTGTCTGTTATTAATGACTTTGTTTATGTTGAGATATACTTCCTGAATCCTACTTTGGTAAGAGTTTTCTGTTGTTGTTCTATTTTCTGTTTTTTTTTTGTTGTTGTTGTTGCTGTTGTTGCTGCTATTTTAATGAATAAAAGATGAAGTTTGTGAAATGTTTTTTTATCAATTTATTGTGATGACCACGTCATTTTCCCTTTTTCTTTTGTTAATGCGGTGTATCAAACTGATTGATTTCATGTATGTTCCACCTCTCTTATGACCCTGCAATGAAGTAAAGTTGATCATGATTCATTTTATGTATTGCTGGATTTAGTTTTGCTAATAATATTTTAAGAATTTTTGAATCTATATCAATCAAAGCTATTGGCTTGAAATTCTCTTTGCCTGTACTTTGTTTTTTGGCTCTGCTATCAGGGTGATGAAAGCTTCATAGAATTAATTTGTGAGTTTCCTACATCTGCACTATTTTTGAATGTTTAGAAGAGTATAAGTTCTGCTTTGTTTTTTTGTATATTTTCCACTGGAGATGTTTAAATCTGCACTTCTACTTAACGATTTTTTTTAATGCAGATTCTTTCTTTGTTCTATTAATGAATTTGTTCAAATTATATGTTTCTCCTTATCTCTGTCTCTTTCTACACATATGTCTTTTTCTTCTGAGTTGTCCAGTTTATTGGCATGTAAGAGTTGACAAAATGATCGCTTTTTGTATATCTGAGGAAACAATTGTTTTTTCTCCACATTTATTTTTGACTTTTTTTCTTTGAAGCATGTCTCTTTTCTTCATGATGCACCTGGCTAGAAGTTTTTTGATTCTGCATATCTTAAGAAGAAACCAAAAACAAAATCTATGATTTTACTGCTCTTTGGCATAGTTGTTTTTCTCTCTAATTTATATTTACACCTGTAATATTTAGGGACATGTTTTTTTTTAACTTTTTTTTTAATTTTTAATCATTTTAAATAGTTGTCTCCAAATTCCATTGTAGAAAACAATTTTTTAATTACAATGAACATATATACATTTGCTGTCCCATTTTTCCCCGTGAGCATCCTTAAGAAGTTTTATATATTTCCCTGTGCTTTACAGTACAATCCTGTTTATCTATTTTACAATTTTAACATCCCAGCATATCTATTTCCACACCCCACTGACTTGGCAACCAAAACTTTGTATTCTCTGCCTGCGAGTCTATTTTTGTTTTGTATTTATGCATTTTTTGTTTGGTTTGAAATTGTTTTTAGATTCCACACATGAGCCTTCTCATATGGTATTTTTCTTTCTCTTTCTGGCTTACTTCACTTAGACTGATTTTCTTCAGGAGCATCCATGTTGCTGAAAATGGCATTATGTTGTCAGTTTATAAGTCTGACTACTATTCCATAGTATAAATATACCATCTCTTCTTTATCTAGTCAACTGTCAATGGACATTTAGGCTGTTTGCATGTCTTGGCTATTGTAAATAGTGCTGGCTATGAACATTGATGTGCAGGTGTCATCCTGAAGTAGGGTTCCACCTGGATTTATGCCCAGGAGCGGGATTATTGTGTTATATGCTAAGTCTATTCCTTGGCTTTTGAGGAATCTCTATCCTGTTTTCCAAAGGGGCTGCAACAAACTGCATTGCCACCAGCAGTGAAGGATGGTTCCCTTTATTCCGCAGCCTCTCCAGCATTTGTTATTTGTGGATGTTTAAATGATGGCCATTCTGACTGGTGTGAAGTGATACCTCATTGCAGTTTTGATTTGCATTTCTCTGATAATAAGTGTTATTGAGCATTTTCTGATGTGCCTTTTGATAATTTCTATGTCCTCCTTGGAGAATTGCTTGTTTATGTCTTCTGCCCAATTTTGGATTGGGTTGTTTATTTTTTGTTATTCAGTTGGATGAGCTGCTTATATACTCTGGATATCAAGTCTTTGTTGATTTCATTTGCAATTATTTTTTCCCATTCTGTTGTCTGTCTTTTTGTTTTACTTCCAGTTTCTTTACTGTTCAGAAGCTTTTAGGTTTCATTAGGTCTTATTTGTTTTTTCTTGCTTTTATTTCTTCTACGAGAAAATTTTCGAGACTTATGTCAGATAATATTTTACCTATATTTTCCTCTTGGTGGTTTAGTGTATCTTGTCTTATGTTTAAGTCTTTGATCCATTCTGAGTTTATTTTTGTGTATGGTGTTCTAGCTTCATTGGGAGTGTTCTAGCTTCATTGAATTTCATGCTGCTTTCCAGTTTTCCAAACACCAGTCGCTGAAGTGTCTATCCCTTTTCTATTGTAATTTCTTGCCTCCTTTGTCTAAGATTGATTGATCAAACGTTTTTGGGTTCATTTCTAGGCACTCTATACTGTACCATTGGCCTATATGTATGTTTAACTACCAATACAGTGCTGTCATGTTGACTGTAGATCTATAGTATTATCTGAATCATTAGCGTTAATAAATGCCACTGATATTCATATGTTAATCTTGTAACCTGCTACCTTGCTGACTTCTTTCATCAGCTGTAGTAAATTCATTCTGAATCTTGAAGGGTATTCTATAAATAGTAACTTATTATCTGCATATAGTTTGACTTTTATCTCTTCTTTCCAATTTGCATCCCTTTTACTCTCTCTTATTTGATTGCTGTGGCTAGGACTTCCAAGACTATCTTGAGTAGGAGTCGTGATGGTGTGCATCCTTTTCCTGTCCCAGATTTTAGCAGGAAGAATTTGACTTTCTCACCTTTGAGTACTATGCTGGCTGTAGGTTTGTTATCTATAGCTTTCATGATGGTGAGGTATATTCCCTCTATGAACACTTTGGTGAAAGATTTTATCATACATGGGTGTTGAATTTTATCAAATGCTTTCCCTGCATCTATTGAGATGATCATGTGGTTTTGGTCCTTTCTCTTGTTGATGTGCTGTATTACATAGATTGATTTGCATAAGTTGAACCACCCCTGTGTCCCTGGCATAATCCCCACTTTGTCATGATATATAATCTTTTTTTCTGTGTTGTTGCATTCTATTTGCTACTATTTTGGTGAGGATTTTGGCGTCTGTGTTCATCAGTGATTGTAGCCAATAATCCTCTTTTTTGGTAGTGTCTTTGCCTGGTTGTGGTTTCAGGGTGGTTGTGGTTTCATAGAATTTCTTTGGGAGAGTTCCTTTGTTTTCAATCTTCTGGAAGAGTTTGAGAAGGACTAGTATGAGTTATTCTATGATTGTTTGGTAGAATCCCTCAGTTTATCCATCCGGCCCTGGACTGTTATTTGTACGGAGGTTTTATATTGCTATTTTGATTTCATTTCTAGTGCTGTTTGTTCAAGGGGTCAGTTTCGTGTTGATTCATTGTTGGTGGACAGTATGTTTCCAGAAACTTGTCCATCTCTTCTAGCTTATAAAATTTGGTTCCATATAGTGTTCATAATATTCTCGTATGATATTCTGTTTTTATGTTTTTTTTTGTTGTTCTAATTTCTCCATTCTCCTTTCTTATTTTGCTAATTTGTGCTCTCTCTCTTTTCTTCTTTTTGAGTTTGGCCAGAGGATTGTCAAATTAACTTACTTTTTGGACATAGCAGCTTTCGGTTTGGTTGACTTTTTTCCTATGGTCTTTTTAATCTCTTTTTTTTTTATTTCCTCCCCAATAATGATGGTTTCTTCCTTCCGCTGCCTTTTGGTTTATTTGGTCTTGTTTTTCTACTTCATTCTGCTGGTGGGTTAAATTGTTTATTTTTGTTTGTTCTTCTTTTTTGAGGAATGCCTGTATCGCTATATACTCCCCTCTCAGCACTGCTTTTGTTGTGTCCCATAAATTTTGTGTGGTTTTGCTTTCATTTTCTTTCATCTCAAGGTAGTTTTTCATTTCAGCTATTATTTCTTCATTGCCCCATAAGTTTTTGAATAACATATTATTTAATCCCCATGATTTCTTTGGTTCTCCTGTGTTTCTCTGTTGTTGATTTCTAGCTTCATGGCTTTGTGGTCAGTAAAGATGCTTTAGGTAATTTCTATCTTCTTAAAATTGCTGATTTTCTTTTGTGCCCAAGTACATCATGAATCCTGGAAAATATTCCACGTGCACTTGAAAAGAATGTATATCCTATTTTGGGGGGTTGCAATGTTCTGAAAATATCCACCAAGTGTAAAATTTCTTTTGTATTATTTAATTTTATTGTTGCCTAATTTATTCCCTGTCTCAATGATCTGTCCGTTGATGTTAATGCAATGTTGAAATCTACAATTGTGACTCCCCCTTTATATCTGTTAGTTATTATTTTATGTACTTAGGTGCTCCTGTATTTGATGCATATGTATTAACGAGTGTGCTATCCTCATATTGTATCACTCCTTAAATCATTATAAAATGTCCTTCTTTATTTTCTTTATGGCCTTTGTTTTAAAGACTATTTTGTCTGAAATCAGTAATGCAACAACTGTTTTTTGGTTTTTCCAATTGTATGGAATACCCTTTTCCATCCTTTCACTATCAATCTATATGTGTCCTCTCTGAAGTGGGACTCTTGTATGCAGCATATTGAATGTTCTTGCTTTATTATCCAGCCTGCCACTCTATGACTTTCGACTGGAGCATTTAGTCCATTAACATTTACAATAATTGATGATAGGCTTGTGTTTATTGCCAAATTTACCTTATCTTTGCAGTTGATTTGGTGTTTCCTCTTTGTTCGTTTCATCTTCCTTTTTTGGTTTGGTCATCTTCCTTTGTATTATCATGAATTTTATTTAGTTTTAATGACTCTGTGATAAGTTTTTGTCTTCTTGTTACCCTTATTTATAAGTCCATCAGACCTTTACTATAACTGCTTTTATTAAACGGATAGTTAGATGATCTCAAACCCATCCTACTGAAAACAAAAAATTTTAAAATGAAAGACCAAAAAAAAAGAAATTCTCTATTTTCTTGCCTCCCTCTCCACTCTGAATGATTTGTATGTCTTCTTTTAAAATTTTGTGTTTATTTTATTTGTAATTCATGAATTATCACCTTTCCAGCTGTGAGTTTCACATTTCTGTAGCATCTTGCAGCTTTTCTTTTTAGAGAAGACCTTTCAATAATTCTTTTAGCATGGATCTAGTGTTGATTACTCTTGAAGCTTTTTCTTGTCTGTGAAATCCTTTATTTCTACTTCTACCAAAAAGAACAACTTTACTCATCAATGTATCCTACAGTGTATAATTTTTCTCATTCAGGACTTTGAGTATATCTTTTCACTCCCTTCTGGGTTGTAGTATTTTGCAGAGAAATCAGCTGTAAGGCTTATGGGGATTCCCTTGTAACTCACACTTTACTATTCTATTGCTGTCTTTAGGATCATTTTTTATCCTTGATTCTGGCCATCTTAATTATATGTCTTGGTGTGGGTGTATTTGTTTTCTTCCTGTTTGGCACACAGTGAGCTTCCTGTACTTGAATATCTGATTCCTACTTTAAGTTTCGGAAGTTCTCAGTCATGATTTCTACAAAAACTTTTGCAATCCCCTTTAATCATTGTTCCCCTTCTGGGACTTCTATCATGCCAAGATTGGTATGCTTTGTATTATCCCATAGGTCCCTTATGTTTTTTTCATTTGTTTCTCATTGTTTCTCTTGTAGGTCTTCTGATTGGGTGCTATCTATTGTCCTGTCTTCTCAGTCACTAATTCATTTTTCTGCATTATCTAGTCAGATTTGCTACACTTTAAATCATTCTTCATCTCAGTCAACGGGTTTACCTGTTCTACTCGTCTCTTCTTTAGAGCTTCCATTTAATTTTTGACATATTTTGTATCTCTAAACACTATCTCTTTTATTTCCATCAGTACTTAGATCACTCCATTTTTGAAATCTTGAATTATTTGGCTATCAATGTCTATTTCACTGATAGTACTTTCAGGGGAATTCTTCTATTCTTTAATTGAGAATTGTTTCTCTTCTCCTTTGTCTTACTCCTTCCTCTCTGGCACTGTGGATTTTGGAGTATCAGTTACCTACTGTGGTATTAAAGGAGCTTAATCTACCTAATGCCTATGTAGTTATACATCTTAGAAAAGACAAAAAAGAGAGAGAGATAAAGAATTTTAAAGAAGGGAGAAATAAAGGTTTGAAGACATTGTATAATGAATAATACAAAATGGATTTGAAGCAGAGTTTTGAAAAATAATAATAAAAATATTTTAAAAAGTTTCAAAGGGATTAAAATGGGGTAATTATAATTTCCTAAGAAGTAAAAATTAAGAGGGTAATAGAAAATGGAACTGGTAAAAACTGATTAATACAAGGGGGTGGTCAGTGTCCTCCTGGAGACTGTGTACATTTAATGTGAAGTCTTTCTTTTTTCATCCTGATTTGGAAGCTCAGTTTGTTGTTTCCAGAGACCCTCCTTTGGAGCCCTCATCTGTGCTGCTCCCAGGGCATGTCAGTAAGCAGATCGCTCCTACACCCAACACTGGGTCTGATGAAGCTCTCTTTACTCTGGGCTGGCTTGTAAATGCCCTGCCCGATGCTGCAGTCAGATGTTGCAGACTGTCTAGGCAGGATTGGACATCACGCCCTCTCCAGCACCATGGTCAGGGGCTGTATTCCTGCCAAAAATTTGAGGGGCCAACCTCTACCTACGGTTGCTGCTGACTCTGCTTCGCTGTTCCACTGTGTACTCTGCCTCGGGTTTGCACAACAGACGTGGGTTCAGGGAAGACTGAGGAACATCCCTGTCCCTGGTGTGGGCCAAAAACCAGCTCCATGTTTGTTTTGTCAGACAAGTTCTCTGAGGAACCGGAATGAATTATCCAATATGCCTCTGGCTGTAGACAAGTCTCAGACTGGTCCTTGGGGCTGCTAAGTCCTTAGGTGTAGATGCAGGTTTTATCCCCGCTGCCACATGGGTTTAAACCACCAGAGGGTATGGTGGCTGTGTCTGAGCCCCAGCTCTCTTCACCTAGAAACTTTTGTGGAAATTCAGAGATGGGAAATGCACCCTTCCATCCACAGGGCACATCTGCTCTGTTGTTTTATGGAGGGCCCATGTTGTTCTGCCCTGTGCACCCACAGCCATGACACAAAGACAACTCCATTCCCCTGGGCTAACGCAGTGCAGCCATCCCCATCTACCACCCAGGTCGGGCAGCATGGCCCTGCCCCCAGCTTCTGGGCTGCATTTTCTGCTGAGTGTCACAGGGATCCTCTGTGCCTGTTTAACTTAGTTCTGCTAGTCAACTTATACTACATACATGTCAAAGACTTGGAGTCTCCACCACCATCCTGCCAATCTCTCAGTTGGAGAGGAGAGACACAGTGAATGAGCACCAGTCCTTCTTTGCTGCTCCCTCCCTGTCTGACCTGTCCCAATCTGTTTTTCCTTTTCTTCTTTCTTTCTTACTTTTCTCCTACCAGATTTTTCACATCTTTATCTATTGAAGAGGAAAATGTTCTGTCAGAGTTCTGCAGGTTCTCTGGTTAGCTGAGTGGGACTGTGGATGTGAGTCTTGGTGCATTTGTGGGAAAGGGTGAGCTACGAGCATCTCTCTACTCCACCATCTTTACCTCCCCGCCAAAAATTCTCACTTTATGGTGGAAGATATACATAGTTTGGAAATAAGTGGAAAAGATATCCCATGGAAATGAAAAGAAAGTGCAGGTTGCAATGCTCAACTCATGCAAAATACATTTTAAAAGAGGGGCCAAAATGAAAAATTTGAGAGTATATAAAGAAAAACAGATCAATATTAAAATAGGGTATTACACTCATTAAATTGTATATGGACCCAACAAAATAGATCCTAAGAAGTTTTAGTAGACATGAAAGAATTAATTCATTATAAAATAATAACAGAAGATGAGTTTAACACCTCACTATTCTGATAGCCAGATCATCCAGAAAGAATATCTGTAGGAAACAGAGATCTTAATATCATATTAGATCATTTGAACCTAAGCTAGATACTGGACACTGCATCAGAAAATCAGAACACATAAAGTTTTCAAGTGTGCACAGGATGTTTTCTAAGGAATTAACCACATATTATGTCATGAAATGAGCCTCAGGATCTTTAAGCAAATATAGGTTACAGCAAGTATTTTTCAATACACAAAAGTAAGAAACTGTGCATGAATTTTTGAAAGAAGAATAGGAAAAGCACAAACATGAGGTCAAACCACATTAATTAAAAAAATAAAATAAAACAAGGTCAATGATGAAATCAAAGAGGTAATAAAATCATACCTGGAGACAAATTACACTGAAAACACACCTTCATAAAATGTATGGGATGCACCAAAGACAAATCTAAGAGGGAAGTTGAGAACAAATCAGGACTTCTACAAGGAACAAGAAAAACCTCATAGAAAGGACAAAGCATGCCACCCAAAATAACAAGAAATAGGAACAAACAAAACCCAAAGCAGTAGAAGGAGAAATCTTTAATCATTATGTTGAAAATAAATAAAATAATATTTGAAAATCAAATTACAAATCATAAAATCAAAAGCTTTACATTTTTTTAAAAATATTAACAAACAGGTAAGCATTTAGCCAGGCTTATCAAGAAATACATAGAGTGGACCCAAATAAAATAAGAAATGAAAGAGTAGAAATAATATCTGTTATTACAGAAATACAAAAAAAGATTATGGAAGCACTATGAGCTGTTATGTGACAACAAACTGGATGACCTAAAAGAAATAGACAAATTTCTAGAAAAGTACAGCCCGCCAACACTGAATAAAGAGAAAATTGAGAACATGAAAAGAGCCATCATTATAAGTTAAATAAAATGTATAATTTTAAAAACACCCCTTCAACAAAATGCCTGGATTCCTTCACTAAAACCCCTTTTCACAAACTATTTTAGAAAATGAAGGAGGAACGAATATTCCCAAAGTTATTCTATGAGGCCACCATTACCCTATTAACAAAACCAGTCAAAGACACTACCAAAAAAAAAAAATGAAAATGAAAATCCAATATCCTTGATGAATGATGATATACATTCAAAAATCCTCGAAAAAACATCAACAAATGAATCCAGCAATACATAGAAAGGATTATATACGATGATCAGTTAGATTCCTTCCAGAGTCACAAGGATGGTTCAACATACACAAGTCAATCAGCATGACACATATCTAATAAAGGAAGGACTAAATTCACAAGACCATGTCAATACACAAAGTATAAGCATTTGACAAAATTAAACATACATTCATCATCAGAATTCTCATAAATGTGAGTACAATGGGAACATCTCTCAACATACTAAAGGCCATTTATAACAAATTATAATACTCAGGGGAAATGGTGAAAGCCTTCTGGGTAAATTCGTGAACAAGACAAGGATTCCTACTCTCACCACTTCTGTTCAATAGTAATAGAAGAAAGGAAAAGAAAAAAAAAAGAAGATAAATAACACAAAATGGAAAGAAAGAGGCAAAATTGTCACTAGTATTGATGGCATAACAATCTACATAGACAGTCCTAAGGGCTACACACTGACTATTATGAACAATAAATAATTTCATCAAGTGAGCAGGTTACAAGATAAATGTAAAGAAGTCTCTTGCATTTCTACACATTAATCATGAGATACCATAAAATGGACGTTGAAAGCAATAATATTTAAAACCTCATTCCCCCGAATATCTTGGAAAAATGTAACCACATATGTGAAAGATCTAATCACTGAAAATTATAAAACATTGACAAAGAAATTAAAAGTGATTCAAAGAAATGGAAAAATGTATTGTGCTCTTGGATCGAAAGAGTTAATATTGTTAACATGGCCGTACTACACAAAGAATCCTACAGATTTAGGGCAATTCCTGTTACGAAGCTGTAGTATTTTCCACAGAACCAGAAAATAAGTAACTCTAAGTTTTACATGAAACCATTAAAAATTGCCAAAATGATCTTGAGAAACAACAACAAATCTGGAGGCATAACCCTCCCAGATACCTTACTATACACGAATCCTACAGTAATAAAAAGAGTATGACATTGGCAAAGAGATATAATCAATAAAAACAGATAGAGAGGCAAGAAATATTTCCACACACTTATGAGCAATGAATCTATGATAAAAGAAGCAAGAGTACACAATGGAGAAAAGACAGTCACATCAATGGATGGTGTTGGGAAAGCTGGACAACTACATGTAAAACAATGAAATGAGAGCATTTCCTGACATCATATACAAAAATAAACTCCAAGTGTATTAAGGACGTAAATGTAAGACATGATACTATAAAACTGATAGAAGGGAATATAGGTGATACCCTATTGGATATAAATCATAGGAATATTTTCTTATATCAGTCTCCTAAGGCAAATGATACAAAAGCAAAAATAAACAAGTGGGACCTAAATAAACTTAAAAATTTATGCACAGCTTAGGACAGAATCAATGAAATAAAAAGACTGCCTGTGTAATTGGAGAACATATCTGCAAACAATGCAAGTGACCAGGGGTTAATAGATGTAGGTTAATAGATGTAACAAGGATTTAGGTTACACAACTCAAGGTGAAAAACAAAAATTCAATCAAAAACAAGAACAGAGTACCTGAGTTAATATTTTTCCAAAGAAAACATACAGAAGAGTAACAGGTAAGTAATAAAATTGCTCAACATTACTAATTATTAGGTAATTGCAAATCAAAACCAAAATGAGGTACCATTTCACACTGGTCAAATGGCTATTATCAAAAAGTCTACAAATAGTATAAGTGTTGCAGAAGATGTGAAGGTAAGAAATCTCTTGTATACTCTTGGTAGTAATGTAAATTGGTACAACTTCTTTTGAAAAGAGTATTCAGATTTGTTTAAACACTAAAAAGTTAACTACCATATGACCCAGTAATACCTCTCCTAGGAAAAATTTGGGGAAAACACCCTAAATTGAGAAGAAGCAATGTTCACAACAGCACTGTTTATAATATGCAAGACAGGGAAGTAATCCGAGTACACAGTAGAGTATGGATTTAAGAATATATGATGTTTCTATAAATATGCAATGGAATAAAACTCAGCCATGGAAATGTATAACACATTGCTATTTCAGTATCCTGAATGGACAAATAAAACTGTGTTTAATGGAGTAACTTAGACAAAGACAAATGTATATAATATTATTTATATGTGGAAACTAAAGAATAACAAAAATATGTGTACAAATATCTATAGCTATCTATTGATTGATGACAGAATAATAGATAGATAAAAGGATAATACATGATAGAGAGATAGAGAGATAGATAAATAGATACATAGATAGATATATAGATAATTAGATAGATAGATAGATAGATAGATAGATAGATAGATAGATAGATAGAGACATGTTGTAGAGGTAAAGAGATTAGATAGACAAGACTTAAGCAGACTCAAAGATATGGGAAAAAATTTATGTTTATCAAAGTGGAAGGGGAAGAGATTTTAACGGAAGAATATTGACAGATAGAAAGTAGTATATATAAAGGAGAGAAGCAACATTGATAATCTGTATAGATCATGGAATTATACACAATATCTTAAAATAATTGTTACAATTATTGTAATAATTCATAATGCATATAATCTACAAAGTGATTAGAATAACTATGCTGTACCTCTGAAACTACACAATATACTACATGTACTGTACTTCAATTATAAATAAAACATCTCATGTATAATTTAGTCCTTTTTCCGCTGATACAAGCTTCCTTTAATATTGTTTTAATTTACTCTTTACCTTTAATGATTACATTTCTAATTATTTCTTTTACTCTTGTGAATATGTTACCAGTTTAATTATCTATATTTATTGCCCCTGATTCCCTATTTTTCTCTCTTTAATCCATTTGGTATAGTAGCATTTAAAAACATACCCAAATGAACAGATGCAAATTTCTCGTGGTCTCTCCTTAGCATTTTGGTCAATGTTTTGCCCATTTTTGCCACTTTATATTTCTTAGAAGACTTCTTTTCTGCACCTCTTATAAGGTTTTTTAGTTTTGTTTTTCTGTCACATTCAGGTTTGTTTTTCTGGTAAAGTCTTTATTTTCATTTTATATCTAAGTGATAACTGTGTAAGTATTTTTGGGTGAGTGATTTCTTATTTTAGATGATTGAAATGTAATGTTATTTACCGTGGCCTGTGTTTTCTTCTCAGAACTCTACTGATAGCCTAATGGGGTTCCTTTGTAGATTATCATAACTATTTTTGGCTGCCTTTAAAATATTACTCTGTCATTGACTTGCCAATTTGCATATGACATATCTTAAAGGAGGTCCCTTTGTCTTAAAGTTTTGGTGTTTTCTTGGCTCACGTACTTGTATATTAGTTCCTTACACAGATTTGGGAAGTTATCAACTATTACTTCTTTAAATAAACCATCAGCTGCCTTCCAACTGTCTTCTCCCTCCAGGATTCCACTGTAATGTGCACTTCCTGAAGAAGTCTGATGGCTACTGTAGAATTTACACACTTTTTAATATCTTGAATCTCTGCCCTCTCCTATCATTTCTAGTTTTGTATTGGTGAGTTTGCTAATCTATCTTCCACAAAGACACTCTACCCCAATGCTTTCTGTTGCATTCTTCATCTCAATTATTAAGTTCTCATTGTCCTCCAATAATTTTTGGTAATTTTATTGTTTCAGTCTCTTTGGTAATGTATTCCTTATCATCATTTCATTTATTCCTGAGCTCATTAAAATGCTTTCTTATTTTTTTTTGTTTTGAATTTCTGTATGTCACCTATTTGGATTCTCTATTAGTTATATGGCAACGTACCATGACTTTATGTTTGTTTGCTGCATGGATGACATTATGTGTGTGTGCGTGTGCTCAGGTGCATGTGTGTGTGTGTCTGTGTCTGTGTTTGTGTCTGTGTCTGTGTATCTGTGTGTGTGCGTGCCCTATAAAGTTAGTGTGATTGGTCATGATCTTCACAAATTATTGCTGTGATGACAGTTAATAACAAACTGTGAGTTGGAGTCCTTGCTTTTGTTTTCTGGTAGTTTGCTATATTGCACAATTTTTGGTTTTACTTACCTGAGCTACCACTGATATTTCAAAATGGCACCTTCCTGTAGATACGGTCTGGATAAAAGGTGTGCTTTCATTGTCACTTCTTTGACATCTCTGGTAGTTGATGTCACTGTTCTCACTGGGATGGTGAACCCTTCCTTTTATGTGATATCCCTTGAGACTCAGTGTACACATTGAGGAAATGTGTAAAGACAGGTGGATATTTGGAATCAGGCAAGTGCCTTTGCTATGTCCAGTGTTGCAAGGTATCTTGTCTCCACCACTGTGAATGGGGAGTAGGGACACTGTCATGAATGTCTGAGTGTCTGAAGGATGGAATTTCTGTCTCCATTGTGGCTCCCTCCTAGTTACATGTGACCATGAGTACTGGTGCAGTTGGAGGCTGAAGCTGTGTGAACCACTGAGACCATTTCTACTGGGCTCTCTGAACTTGATGACTCATACAACCTAGTCAGGGGGCCTTGGTTGCAGACACCAACTCTGCTCTTCCCTCAGTTCAGCCTCTTTTCTGTGTTTTAGTCAACTAAACATTACCTGTTCACATGCGTTCCAGGTTATTGTTTTGTGTTGTGTTTTTTTGTTGAGATGTGAACGTTTTATTGACTGTAGATGTAAGGGTAGAGACAAAAATTGTTTAAACTTTTGTCACTTTTAAAGTATATACTTTTTCAATTAAAAGCTTAAATTCTACTAAGGACATTATGAAAACAGTAAACAAAGTGAATAAATCACCTCCCTTAATATCAGAGTACTACAAAATATTTTAATTTTCCTGGGTTTATTTTTTTAACGTTTTTCCCACCTACGTGCACATTTTACTATAATATATCCCTATACTCTCTTTAAAATCAATTAAATTATTAAAATAATTCTCTGTGCTGTAAATATAGCTTTGTTGATTCTCTAATTTATTACTAGTAGCTTGCACATTTCTGTCTTCTCCATCCTTCTTCCCTGTCCCCACAGGAAACCACTTCTTGGTACACTACACATATATATGTCATTCTGTTCCTGTTTATTTATGATTATTTCTCTTAAATCTTTATTTTCCTCATTTAAGTGACAACATAGAGTGTTTTTCTCCGTATGACTTATTTTCCTATGAGCAACACTCTCTGGGCCCAGTCACATTGTTCCAAATGGCAGAATTTTATTTTTTAATATGACAATGACTAATTATTTATTATGTTATCTATATCTCACATCTACTTCAGCCAATCATCTTTTGATGGGCAGTTGAATTGTACTTCTTTCCTTGGGTAATATGAATGATGATGTTAAGAACACTGTGGGTAATAAATCTTTAAGTTAATGTTTTCATTTCTTTCAGATTTATACCAAAAACTGGAATTGCTGCAACATATAATGGTTCTATTTCTAGTTTTCTGTGCACTGTCCACAATTTTATAATAGTGGATGCATCATTTTTTTTTCCACCAACAGTGTACCTGGGTTCCCTCTTCTCAATCTTCTTATTAAAGTTTGTCATTTGTAGACTTTTTGTTAATAGCCATTTTGGTTGCTGTGAGATTATATTTCATTCTGGTTTTCATTTATGTTTACCAAATGGATAGGAACATTATGTTTCTTGGTATGTGCATGAAAAATATCCACAAGTCTTATTTTGAAAATTTCCATTAACATCTTTCAACTGTTTTTAAGTTGGAGGTTTGCTTTTAAATACTGAGTCTAATATTATATATATGTAATATGGATATTAACGTCTTGTTGGTTAAATTATGTGAAAATTTTCCTTCTATTCTTTCTGTTATCATATCTCTTGTTGAAGGTTTCCTTTGCTCTGCAAAAGGTTTTGCACTTCACACATATACAATAAGTAGAATCCCTGTATCGCATAGTACATCTATTTTTTCCTCAGTAAACTAAAAACTGTAATTGTTACTTTTCATTTTATTTTTTAATTTGGAGACAGATCAAAAATAAACATTGCTATGATTTATCTCAAAGTCAGTTCTGCTCCTTTTCTTTGTCTGAAATTGTACAATTTCGGGCTTTACATTTAGGAAATCAATCCATTTTTATCTTATGTTGTATACTATGGAAGGAAGTGCTCTTACATCTTCCTTTTACATGTACTGTCCTGTTTTCTCAGAAGTACTTGTTGAAGAGACTGCCTTTTTTCCATTGTATGCTCTTGCATACTTCATATTAGACTAATTGACCATATGTGTGAGGGTTTATTTTAGGACTCTTAATTTTGTTCCATTTATCTATGTGTATCTTTAAGTCCCATATTTTGATGCATTTATTACTGTAGCTTTGTTTTATGTTATAAATTCAGGGAGGATAATACCCACAGCATTCCTCATTTTTAAATATAAATTTAGAAAATTTGGGTGTTTCAGATTTTTGTATAAATTTTATTATTTTTCTCCTTGTTTTGAGAAGAAAATAATGGAATCTGTGTGAATAGGAATATGCTAAAAGAAAAAACCTGAGAAAAATTCTAAAGTGTGGAGGATAAATCATACAATATTAACAACAACTGGATTGCTGTATAAATCAAAGAAAAAATATATAAAAAAAGACAACAAAAACAAAATCCATGGGTTATAACAAAAGCAGTATTAATAGGGATGCTTATAGCAAAATAATCCCACTTATACAAATAAGAAACATGTCTCTCTTAAAAAATATTCTTACAAACAAAAGTTGTAGCAAAATAGTAAACAATCATTTTAGTAGAAGGAAAGACAGCTGAAAGTACAGAACATAATTAAATAAAATAAAGATTAAAGACAGAAACATTTAATCAAACTAAATAATGGATTTTGAAAGATAAATAATGTTGATAATCTTTAACCAGGCACATGAGCAAAAAAGAGAGTACAGATTAATAAGCTCTGAAATAAATGAGAAGTTACATCTTATATCAAAGAAATACAAAGCATCATATAATGATACAGCAAATTATATGCTAGTAAAATGGAAACCCTAGAAGAAATGGACAATTTCTAAGAAAGAACTTATCTATAGAATGGAATGAAAAATAAAATATGAGCAGATTATCACTAATGAATTTGAATCAGTAATTAAACAAAATCTCCCAAGAAACAAAATTCCAGGCCTAGACAGATTCACAGATGATTTCTGCCAAACATTTATAGAAGAGCTATCACCTATACTTCTCAGTGTATTCCAAAAATTTCGAGAGGAAGGGAGGCTTCCTACCCCAAATTTCTGTATCACACTACTACTAAAACAGGAACAAATACCTCAAAAATTACAGGTTACATACTACCAATAAGCATAGATGAAAAAATCATCATTAAATTGTTAGCAAGTCAAACAATACATTAAGAGGATTATACACTGTGATTAAGTCCATTTTACTCCAGGAATGCCAAAGTGATTCAATACCCGCAAATTAATCAGTATGTAACACCACACTAAAAACAGGAAGAATATAATTTATATGGTCACAACAGTAGAGCCATAAAATATTATGACAAAATCAGTATCTATTTATGAATAAATTTCTCCTCAAAGTGGGCATGAGGAAACATACCTCAAAAAATCTAAGATCTTATATGACAAGAACTTAGCTAACATGACACTCACTGATTAATAGCTGAAAGAATCTCCAATAAGAGCAGGAAGAAGACAAGAATGCTCACTCTAACCACTTTTATTAATTATAGTATTGGAAATTCTAGCCATACCTATTCAAAATAAAAGTAAATAAAATATAGGTAATTAAGAAAAGAGTAAAAGTATCTGTTTTCAGATGACATAATTTAAACAGAAATCCTAAAAATGGTGCCACAAAACTAGTAAGGCTTATCAATACATTTGGTAAAATTTCCGAATGTAAAATTAACATACAGAAATCTTGCATTTCTACACACTAACAAAAAGCTAACTTATACAGAAAGTGAGGGAACTGTATCATTTACAGTTGCTTTACAAAAAAAAATCAACAAATATTTCCAAACAAGTGGTAAAGGACATGTACTCAGAAAACTATAAAATATTTATAACAGTAATTGAAGATAATGCAAACAGATGAAAGGACATACTGTGTTCATTGATGAGGAAAATATATTGTTTAAATGACAGCATAAGCCAAGAAAATACACAAATTAAATTCAGTGCCTAACAAAATACCACAGGCATTTTCAGACACTTACAAGAAATAATTCTAAAATTTACATTTAAACACAAAAGAGTTGAAGTCACAAAAAAAGAAAAGAAAGAAAACAAACAATAAACACAAACATATTTGACAAAGAACAGAGAAGATGTATCACTTTCCCTAATTTAAAACTATAATACAAAGCTACAGTAATAAAAATATTATGGTAGTGGCACAGAAGAAACAGAATAATGGAACACAAATAATGTCTGAAAATGAAATCGGACAGTTATGATCATTTAGCCCATTAGAAAAAATGAATATACAGTGGGGGAAATGTTACCAACAGGCACATGAAACCGATCAACATCACTAACCATCAGAAAAATGCAAGTCCAAAACATAATGAGATTTTATGTCACTCCCGTCAGAATGACTATTATCAAAAAGACAACAAACATAAGTGTTGGTGTGGATGTAAGAAAAACAACCCTGATGAACTGCAGGAGTGAATGGAAATATGTGCTGCCACTGAGGAAAGCAACATGGAGATTTATCTAAAAACAAAAAATGAAATATAATTCTACATTTCCATATCTGGATACTAATTCCAAGAAAATAAAAACACTAATTAGTAAAGATAAATTCAACCCTATATTCACTGTAGCATTATTCACAATAGATAGGCTATAGAAGCAAATTAATTGTTCATCAATAGATGATGGATAAAAAGATGAGTGTTTATAATATATTTATCTACCCAACTTAACTACAGATTTATCTATATTTATATATATATATATATAAATTTATATATATATATAAGCACACACACACATAAAAATACAATGGGTTATTATTCAGCTCCAAATAGAATAAGATTTTGTCATTTGCAACAAATGGGTATACCAAGAGTGTAATATGCTAACTGAAATAAGTCAGAAAGAGAATGACAAATGCTGAATGATTTTAATTACATTTTGAATTTTAAATAAATGAAAATAAGAACACAGAAAAGGAGTTATACACATAGAAAGCAATAGGTTGTTCACAAGAAGGAGGGAAATGGGGTGAGGAAAAGAAAAATTTGAGGAAAATTAAGAGAGAAAATTTTCCAGTTGCAAATTAAATGAATCAGGGACAAGAAATATACTGTATGGGGAATAGTCAAAGACTATGAAATATACTTACATAGCAACATATCATAACTAGATATATTCTGGTGAACAGTTTGAAATTTATTAAAAATAGCGAACAGTATGTTGTGTAGGAGAAACTAACACAGTGTTATAGATTAAAGTACACTTCAAAAACAAACAAAGATACTTATAGAAAAAGAAATTAGATTTGTAATTAACAGAGGCAGGGGTTGGAAAAGGAGAAATTGATTAATGCACTCAAAAGCTACAAATTTCCAGTCATAAAATAAACGTGTTCTAGGGATGCCACGTAATAACATGAAAATTAGAATTAATAATGCATTATGTTCTATATCAATGTTGTTAAGGGAGTAGACCATAAGGTTTCTCAGCACAACCAAAAGACAAATTGTTTTTCTTTAAAATTTTAGCAAAATGAGATAATGAATTCTCCCTAAAGTTGCTATGATATTTATTTCATGATAGTTATAAATCAAATCACTATCCTGTGCACCTAAACTTACACAATGTTTTATGCCAGTTGTATCTCAATAAAAGCGAAAGTGAAAATGGAAAGTCAATGGTCATTTTTTCCCTTGTCATTTCTCATGATTGTTTTTGCAGCAAGTAAACTTGAGTCATGATATACTTAACCAAGCTAAAGATACTAATAAATAAGTGATTGTAATAAATTATACATAAAGATACGAATAAAATTATTGTTTTACCATGCCTAAAACTTTCTTGATGTTAACAGACCACTGCTTCTGTAGGCATCAAAATTTCACTCTGTGTATTCATCTGAGATTAGGGAATGGATACAAATTTAAAACTGGCTGCCCTTGCTGTCAGTGATAAAGTTCACTGTCTCTGACAGATGGTCTCAACTCCCCGACAGCATCTATAAGAAAAGAACATGCTAGGTTGCTAAAAATCTCAGCATGGTAAAATCTCAGAACTCCTACAATTCTTAACTGTTTTGCAATGGGAATGCAATACTGACAAGACTTGATTTTGGATAACAATTTGGGGTTTTCTCATGGTTGCGTAAGGGAATGTGAGGATAATCCCTGAGATCCACAACAAACATTCCTGCTCAAGTGCTGGGCAAGCAAGTGTAAAGGTTCTGCAATATTAGGACAGAGGACTACTTTCAAAATGATGAGTGTGCTCACTCTGTTCCAGGTAGACCAAGGGAGGAAAGATTATTGCAATTTCTTGGTGAACGGGAATAAGTCAGTTGTTCAGACTATATAAATTAGTCAAAGTGTGTTCAAAGCCAAAATAAGTTGTGTCAACAATGAGAATTAAAAGAAATAAATCAGACATAAGCTTAAATTAAAAAGGTGATACAGTCCTGTGCTGGGCTCTGGGGACTGGAGAATGTATATGCCTCAATCCCATTCAAGGGTTCAGGGGCTTGGCCGTAGCATCAGCTTGGGATTCAATGAACATGTAACAATTAGTATACTGGGAGAAATATAACCTGCCCCTCCCTGATTGGAAGAAAATCTGGTTGCTCAACGAAACTCTTAATTCACAGAGATTCTGCCAGATGTAGAGGAATAATTCACTGATGACTCAACTAAGACAAACTTAGTTACTGCTTAACAATCCATCTTCACACACACACACAGTGGTACAGAGATCTGTAGTATTTAGTGGGAAGAATTCAGTGGGCAGAACTCAGAGAAAAGTTTTCAAAGCACCAGCCTAATTTTGTAGTTTTGCCAATAGTCTAGATTTTCCCAGCTAGAAAACTACAGATGGACAAACAAGATTCTTCTTTAGGATTTCTCACTTTGAATGTAAACTGTAACTTTTGACTTATCAGCATAGAACCTTGTTAAGATGATCACGGTAAGACCCACTGTCTGATAAGAGAGCTGGAAAGTAGCTGAACCAGCCCATCTGAACCCCAGAATGCTAATGTAAGCAACCACATAGCCACCATCAGAATTTTGCTGACAATCTTAAAGCTTGATGTTTCTGTTATAGGAAGAACCACTGCTGTGCAGACACAGTTCTCCAGCTGTAAGTGGTCTCTATCCTTCTCTTGGTAAATGTCATATTGGTGGCATGTTGCTAGAGTTCACCCAGGTCCATTTGCCCTTTCTCCAGGTTATCAGAGGCTTTCTTTACAACAGGTGACATGTTTTCAGAACTCAAATCTGCCATTCCAGTCTTATCAGCTGACACTGGCTGCATCATTGTGAGCAGAAGCAGTAGGCTCCTTGACCTTGCCTACAATTGTTCCAGCAATTTAGGGCATTTCCAATTCTGAAAATGCTTCACATTTTATTTTAAATTAATGGGAAATAGTCAAAGACTTCCATGAATATTTTATATATCCTAATATCAGTATAAATTTGGTATTCTTGCAGTTGGACAAATTTTTAATTCTACCACCCTCACCTCCTTCTAGTCCACACATTGTAGATTGCAATTTGGTTACTGAATATGACCACACCAACCAAGGGGCTATTACATTTTATATACATCCTGTGTGAAGGTTAGAAGGGGCACAAGATATGTGGGATGTATAAACCTATATTAAATACTTGCAATGGCACTTTCTCTTCTGGACAAATCTCTGATTCTAAGAAGCAAATTAATTGGTAGTCAGTATAGTTATTGGTATGGGGAAGAATATCAGCTATTTTGGGATGGGTGGGTGATGAAGAGACAGGAAAATATCCAGCAAATGAGAATGGAATATTTTAGGCCTCTGAAGGCATTAATTAAGAAGAAAATAATAACTTGTCTCTTGTACCTACCTCCAATTACTGTCTTGAGTGATTAGTCCTTGGGCTATGAAAAGAGCTTGTTTGTGGTGAAGAGTATGTACCATAACGAAATAGTTTGAAAATCATGAGAGTTCTGTTGTTTCAGGAAAGTAAATTTTGCTTAAATTCAACAGGTATTTTTCACTCACTAAATACTAAAATGCATCCTGTGGCATGTGCTGTGCTTACTGTGCTGGTATCCAAGTTAGACAAGGAAAGGTTGAGAGACAGAAAACATCTGGAAAGAGGTGGTATCTGTGCTGAGACTGGGATAGTCTAAGTAGGTAAAAGGAGAACAACCAAAGCCAAGGATGAGCTGGAATAAAAGTATTGAGGTTGGAACTAACACTGTTGACAAGCATTTCCTTTAATGTACCTCCAGGTACAGTGAAACATAAAGATATGCCAAGGTAGTCAGTTGCCAGATTTATAAAGAAATGACTAAACTATGTTGAGTTTGTGGGCTTAGATTTGGAAAGGCATTAAGTGCCACCCTGAGGATGCAAGTTTGTCTTTGGCTGGAATATAAAAGCAACATAAATTATTGACTAGAAAATGTAGTGTAGACTCTTGAGTGCAGGAAATGAAAGCACCAAGTGTAATGCTTTGAGAACAGCACAAAGAAGACCATAGATAAAATTACTTCTTTAATTCCACCACATGCTGTATGTGCCATCTAAGACTACATAATTTGACCTTTTTGATTCCAGGGATGACATAATAGACCATGATCCCTGGGCCGGTTCCAACATTTATGTACTGTCCAACCTATCCAAACTTATCACATTTCATACTTTCCAGGTTGAACCAGAAACCAATTAGTAATTTTCCCTCTCTCCATGTTTTATTCTTTTTCCAAATTTTTCCATTTTTTCTTCCTCCTTACAAGAAATTACTTAAATATACTCCCATATTGTTCAATAAATAGATCATAACAATCAAATATCTTTTTTTCTCTTTTAATGGCATCTTAGACTCTCATTTAACTCTTTACTATATTTAAAAAAAATAAGGAAAATACAGGTACGTATCTATGTTTATTGTTCAAATAAGAAAATTGCAGTTATTTGTCAACATATGCCAACATCAATTTCAATCTTTGTTATCCTGTATAATCTGGTAGTCCTCTGGTAGATCCGTTGTAATTAGGATGACATTCATAAACTGAAGATGTCTGATGAGTTGGCTTTGAAAGAGATGTAGCTGATGTACCAGCTATCACTGGCACTGGAAAGTGTGGGTTGATCCCTGGTTGAAGTTTAGGAAAACGAATTTCATTGGCAGATATGTTGTGATATCTATTTGGAAAAGTAGAAGGCTCCAACTTCAGTCCAAAATAATTGCTCTGTATGGGACAGAAGATGCTGTACTGAGAAGTACAAGTTGTAGTTGAAATGGAGTTCACCACACGGCCATTTGTTTCATTGTAGCTGCTTTGAGAGTGCCTGTGGACAGTGGTCAACTGATTTAAAATAACTCGTTGATCCACTGCAATTTTTTCTGATGGTCTAACTGACATTGATGACAGAGGAGAAAAATCACTTCTGATCGGGGTAGTTGTATCACCAATTATGTGGCTAGTAGAAGGCTTTCTTATTAGAGACATGTTTAAAATTGCAGAAGGTAAAAATGCACTTTCTCTATTAGTGTCAGCCACAAAAGCAGAATTATGATTATCCATATTGCCCCCTGCATTAAAGTGCTTCTTGTTGAAATCTTCAGCAAATGAAGACACCAGAGAAGAATTTTTAATCCCAACTCTTCTATTTATTCTCACTAAAAGCTGGGGAAAGCCTCGTTTAAAATTTGGATTATGATAGAAATGCAGCTACAACAAAATGAGAAACATTTTAGTAATATTTTAAACCATAATACAAGACTACAATAATCCTAACCTATAAAACCTCAGATTCCCAGTTTACTATGCAAAGATAATATCATCAAAATATGAACATTGCTGACGACATTTTGAGGTTCCTTATTTGGAAACTACACATTTAAATAGTATACTGATCAAATTTAAGAAGTTAACAATTGCTTTAAAGGTGAATGGCACTTTTTAAAAGCAGCCTTAATACCTTTATTTAGATTTCTGGAAAGACTCATTGTTGCAAGCATAAGTTCTCATCATCTAGACTACTTAAGGCACTGTCCTCATGTTTTAGAAAAAAATAAAGTATTTTAGCCTTAGTAGATTTATAAAATTTTGATAATCTAGCTTTACATTTATATTACCATTGACTGATGTGCAAAATAAAATTTTATATGTAAGTTACCAAGTGGTAACTAAAATTTCTGAATACCTTTCTTAAAACAGAGACTTCTTTTTCTTCTGTCAGAAAGTCAGATAGACAAGCAGACCTTTGAAAATTCTGCCACACTTTCCTAAACCCATGAAGGTTAAGCTGACTAAGTAAACTTTCCGTTCTTCCAGTTTCAAATATTCTGAAAGGGGCCTATCTTTCCAAATCTTCCTTCTTAAAGACATCTTCATCAATCACTATGAAAGATTCATTATCATCCCAACAGATGGATTTCAATTGGTCACTCCCAGCCATTTTCCAGAGATTTCTTGGAAATGTCAGAGAACCAAAATCATTATATTCACCTGGTTCAGAGACACAATGTGTGTAACATGGTGTTTTTATCAAGGATTCTTCAGACAAAGTCTGAAAAGCATTTTCTTCAATCATAGACCTCACGTCCAAGTTCTCAGAGAATGTTTGATCACACAATAGAGATCTACCGGAGTTTCCTAAACCAGTTGGTCCATCTTTATGAGACACATCTTGAATTTTTGAAGAAATATGTGCCATCTCAAATAACTTTTCCTACAGCTACTTTTCTAATCTGCATGATTTTGAGCACTGCAGCTTCAAATGCTGCTTTGGCAGTCCTGCACAGATAAACTGCTAGGCCTTCACAATGGTTCTCAACTTGAGTAGCTGTGACATCACAAAACGACTGGTCTCCCAGCAACTCAAGTGTAACTTCCAGTCAGTGATTATTTCTCATTCATCCAGTTAAAATGAAACATATAGTACATTTATTTTTACAGTGTGATCTCCAAAAATTTTCCCAACAAAATCTTTTAAAATAATTTAATTTTGGGGTCTATGAAATTAAACCAATCTCCATTCTTTTGTACAGAAATTTATACCACATTGTTGAACAGAGTATAAATAATGCACAAAAAATATAAAATAAATTTAAAATTTTGGAATTTAAAGTTAAATTTGTGTAAAACCTGTACAGAATATGTATACCTATTTCAATATCATTTGTAAATAAAGTGAAACATAATTTGATTTGGAAATGAAAGTATTTTTCTGTGTACTTTATAATAAGTAGCTCTATATTCAGAACATGAGCAGAATAAATATCAGTTTATTTGTTTTGTATATAAATAAATGGTAAATAATTCTGAAATAAAATTAGATAAAAATAATGAATCAAATATAAGAAATCCCAAGGGGCAGAAATTTTGTTTCAAATTGTAATTCAGCTCTATAAGTAAAACAAATGTAATTTTATATTTTACTCTAAAATTACAAAAGAGAAAATCTTATTGTATATTTACAAATGTGTATTTTTGCCATTCTTTCACTCAGAGGGTTTTCAGTACCTAGAAGGAATAAATTTTCTTGTCATCTTTATAATCCATACTCTTGTGTCTTTTGTTTAGTGTTCCAAAATGATGTTCATAAATACACTTATGCACAAGATCCTGGGTTCAATAAGCAGTGCCTCCATTAAGGGGCAAACAAACAAACAATCAACAAACTAAGAAATAACTTTATATGTGTGTTGGGGTGGAAAAGACCAGGTAATGCATTTTAGGAAGAAATATGTATCTCAGTCCTGAAACAGTTTATATTGTTAGTAAAATACGGCATTTTAAGGCAAGTGTTTTTTTCACTAATTGTATATATTAGCTACGTTGTGTATCAGTAAACCATAGAAGATCCAGTTCTACCAAAAGTTATACTCTTTATTTAGAAATAAATTCCATTAAACATAAGCCAAATTCAAAATGAGGGAAAAAAATTTTAAATAAATAAATGTACACTCAATTTACAATGTAAATTTTTCTTTCATTATGTGTACATTCCATTCTAACTAAACATTAGCAACCAGAATTAATTGCATATTATAAGTACTGTAAACTATAGTTTAGCTGGGTTTAGTCCTAATTCATAAATATTGCTTATCAAATGCAAATCAATATATGTGATACAATCCCTTAAAAAGCAGAGAATTCAAAAACAACTTTCTCTAAAATGTAGGAAAATTATTCACAGATCTGATCTTTACTTTTTTATAAAAATATTCTTAACAAATTCACTTTAAATACAATGTAACTAAACATAATAATAGCCATATATGAAAAATCCAAGACTAACATCAACTTCAATGTTAACATACAGGAAGGTTTTTCCCTGGTCGGTCCATTAATAAGAAAATGTAGCTCAATCTCACAAGTACTAAATTACACTACTTGAAGTACTAGCCAGAACAACTAGTCAAGAAAAATTATAAAAGGCATTCAACTTGTAAAAAAGCAGTAAAATGTTTACAGATGACATAATTAGGCATAGACAGAAAATTCCATATACTCCTCCAGTGGCTGTTTCAAATAACGAACAAACTTAGTATACTTGCAGAATACAAAATCAATATGCAAATATCTGTTGCATTTTTATATATTAACAACAAATTATCAGAACGTGATATTAGGAAAAATATTGTGTGTATATTTATACCACAAGGAATAAACTAGGAATACATTTGCTAAGTGAAATAAAAGGACTAAACATAGACCTATAAATTACAGGTGCAAGAAATATAAGTAAACAAAATAAATAGAAAGATATTCGCTGCTTATGGATTCTATACAATTTGAGGAACTATTGTAATCTATCATTTACATGTT
The DNA here is from genome assembly GCF_048564905.1 of Vicugna pacos. Lineage (NCBI taxonomy): Eukaryota > Metazoa > Chordata > Mammalia > Artiodactyla > Camelidae > Vicugna > Vicugna pacos. The sequence goes on from NW_027328738.1 coordinate 6,450,917, forward strand.
CAGTCTCCCCTGCATTACTTATTGAAGAGATGTCTATTCTTCATTTTATACTCTTGCTTCCTTTTTCATGGGTTAATTGATCATAGGTGTGAGGGATTATATCTGGTTGCTCTATTCTCTTCTATTGATTGGTGTCTGTTTTTGAGCCAGAATCATGTTATTTAAATTACTAAAACTTCGTTGGACTGTTTAACATCAGAGAACTAGACACTATTAGATTTAATACACTTTTTCAAGATTATCTTGGCAACTCACGATCTATGCGGTTACATATAAATTTTGAAATTATCTGTTCTATTTAATGGAAAAATCTCATGGGTACTTTTACATGAATCACACTAAATTAGATTGCTTTGTGTAGTATGGTTGTTTCAACCACATTGTTTCACAACATTAACATAAGAGATCTTTTCATTTCTTTGGATCAGTTTTAATTTCCTTCATCAATATTTTCTATTTTTTAACGTATATATTTTCCCCTTACTTGTTAAATTCATTTTTATATATTCTATTCATATATATATAATTATATATATTATATTTGGAAACACATTTCCTACACAAATACAACAGGCAGAAGGCAGTGGCAAGACGTATTCAAAATCCTGAATGAAAGAAACCTGTAATCTAAGATAATTTATCAAGCAAGGATATCCTTTAGATTAGAAGGAGAGATAAATAACTTCCACAAAAGCAAATACTAAAAGAATTTAGCAACAACAAAAAAATAATGTAATATCTACTCTGAAACAAAAAGCAGGATGCTGTGGAAAGGAGAAAGGCATAATTAGACTGGCAATATCTACAATGTATTACAATAGAATAAACATGATGTTGTAAAACAGGACATCAAAATTTTTATGGGTCAGAGAGTGAAACAGAACAATACAGAGAATTTTCTTCTTGTTTCTGTTCTCTATAGGAGGGGTTAGAATTTCTATTCCTATCAGTTAAAATAAAAAGATATAGTAATATGTCAATATACATACAAAACAGAGTAACCATAAGTCAAAATCTTACAATGAAGTCACAAAGCCAAAAAGAAACCAAGATAATAACAGAAAACTTATCAAGCCACAGAAAGAAAAAGAAATGAACAAAAAGGAAATACCAAATCAACTGGGAAATGAAGTTCAAAATGGAAATAAACACCAGTCTATCAATAATTATCACAATTATTAATGGACATAGCACTTAAATCAAAAGATATATATTGTCAGATGGGATAATATAACAACACTCTACATTATGATGCAGAGAAGAGACTCACTTTAGTAAAAGGAACACAGATTAATTGAAATTCAGAAGATGGAAAATTATATTCCATGCAAAGTGACATGACAAGAAAGCAGGACTAGCAGTACTGACTTCACACAAAATAGACTTTACAACAAAGGCCATAGAGAAAGATAGACAAGGACATGACACAATGATTAAAGGAGCAATAAAATATGAAGTTATTAAACTCATTAAGATATATGCACTCAAAATAGGATCACCTAAATACATAAACAAATACTAATAGATAAAAGGGAGAAATGGATAGGAACACAATCACAGTTGGAGACTACAACTCCCCATTACAATCAATAGACTTGTCTTTCAGACAGAAAATTAATAAGGGAACCAAGATACAAAAATATATGATAAAATAATTGGAGTTGATTGATATTTTCTAAACAGAACTCCTCCCCAAAGAGAATATACATTCTTTTCCAGTTCAGATGGAATATTTTCTAGGAAAGATTATGTACACAGGCACAGAAGAAGCTTCAACAAATTTAAGAAGATAAAAATTATTTCAAGCAACTTTTCTGAGTATAATACCATGAAACTAGAAATCCTTCACAGAAAAAAAGGGAGAAAAAATTACAGCATATAAATTAAACACCATGGTACTATAACAAGTGGGGGAGATGAAGAAGTAAAAGAAGAAATTAAGAAATATCTTGAGAAATATGTCAAAACACTACACAAAGTCTATGGAATACAGTAAAAGAATGCTTAAGAAGGAAGTTCATAGTGACAAGGCCCTCCTCAATGTAGAAAATCAATTTCAAATAAATAATCTAACATTCTATGTAAACTAAGCATGAAAAGAAGAGCAAAGAAAACCAAAAGTCAGCAGAAAGAGAGAAATTAGAAAGATCAAAGAAGAAAGAATTGAAATACACATTAAAAAATAGAAAAAATCAATCAAACTATTTTTTGAAATGGTAAACATAATTGACAAAACTCTGATCAGTCTCAACAACAAGAAAATGGAGAGAACACAAATAACATAAGAAATGAAAATGGAGAAACTAAAAAGAGCAAAACAAATCTGCATAGTATCATAACTGAATACCATCAACAACTGTATGGAAACAAAGTGGATAACAAGGAAGAAATGGACAAGATTTTGGAAACATTCAGCCCAACAGTATTACATCAAGAACAAATTAAACATTTGAAGCTACAGATCACCAGAAATGGAATAGAAGTATTAATAAAATAAAAAAAATTCTGCAAAAAAATTCAGACCCAAATAGCTTCACTGGGGAATTTGACCAAACATACAAAGAAAAATCCATACCAGTCCTCCTCAAACTCATCCAAAAGATTGATATGGAGAGAGTACACCCAACCTCACACCATGAGGCCAACATCAAATTGATACCAAAACCAGACAAAACACTACCCCAAGAGAAACCTACAGGCCAATATCATTGATAAACATAGATGTAAATTCCCTTAAGAAAGTATTAACAAACAGAATCCAACAACATGTAAAAAAGATCATACACCATGGTCAAGTTAGGTTCATCCCAGGAACCCAAGGGTGGTTAAACTTATGCAAATCAATCAATAAATTGTGATAAACCATATCAATAACAGACAGGACAAAAAACCACATGATCACCTCAGTAGATGCAGAGAAAGCATTTGATAAAAATTAACACCTATTTGCAATAAAATTCTTATCACAGTGTGCATAGAGGGACCATATCTCAACATAATGAAAGCTATTTATGATAAACATATAGCCAGCAAAATACTCAATGGTGAAAAACTGAAACACTTCTCACAAAAACCTGAGACAAGACAAGGTTGCCCATTCTCACAATTTCAATTCAATATAGCCTTGAAATTCCTAGTCACAGCAATCAGGCTAGGAACAGAAATAAAAGGATACAGACTGTAAAAGAAGAGGTAAAATTGTCATGATAGGCAGACATGACACCATATGGAGAAAGCTGTAAAAGCTTCACAAAAAAATCTTAGGCTAAAAATGGAACTGGGCAAGGTACCCAGAGTAATGTACAAAAAACCAATTGCATTTCTTTACACTACCTTTGAATCAACAGGAAAACAAAGTATAGAGACAACCACTTTTATAACTGCACCCAAAACTATAAAATGCTTAAGAATAAATCTGACCATGTAGGTGAATGAATTATACATGGAGAACTAGAAAACTTTGATTGAGGAAATCAAAAAAGAATTGAAAAGATACCCAATGTTCTCATAATGGAAGAAACAAAATGGTTAAAATGGTCATACACCCAAAGGCAATCCCCAGACTTAATGGGATTTCCTATCAAATTATGCAAAACTTTTCTTTTTGGGACTGTAACAAATGATCCTAAGATTTACATAGGGTCATAAAAGATCCATAATTTCCAAAGAAATATTAAAGAAAAAGAAAGAGGCTGGAGGAATAAACCACCAGGTCTCCATACACTATTGTAAAGCTACAATAATCAAAATGACATGATATTGGTACAGAAACAGGCATATGGACCAATGGAACAGAATAGAGAGCCTAGGAATAAATCTAAATGCCTATGTTGAACTAATCTTTGATAGAGTAGCCAAGAATATGACAGAGAAAAGACCATCTCTTCACCAACTGGTTTTGGGAAAACTGGATATCAGCATCAGAGTAATGGAGCTTGAAAAATCATTCACTCCGTACACAAGAATAAACTCAAAATGGCTTGAAGACTACAAGGTAAGGCAAGACACAGTAAATTTCCTAGGAGAAAATATAGGCAAAACACTCTGACATAAATCTCAGCAATGATCTCCTAGAATAGACTACCCAGGTAAGGGATATAAGAGCAAAATTAATAAATGGGACCTAATTAAACTTATAAGCTTTTGCACAGCAAATGGAACCACAAACAAAGCAAAAAGACAACCTAGAGATTTAAAGAAAATATTTTGAATTGATGCAACTGACAAAGGCTCAATTTCCAAAATATAAAGATTTCATATAACCTAATAATAATAATACATAAAAAAACAAGAAACACAATCTGAAAATGGGCAGAAGAACTAAACAATCAATTCTCAAATAGAGACATACAAATGCCACACAGATATATGAAAAAAATTGCTCACTATCATTATCAGAGAAGGACAATTCAAAACTCTAATGAAGTATCAATTCCCAATAGTCACAATGGCCATCATTCAAAAGTCCACAAACAATAAATGCTGGGGAAGCTGCAGAAAAAGTTATCCCTCCTGCACTGATGGTAGGAATGTAGTTTGGTGCAGTCACTGTGGAAAACATGATGGGGTACTTCTAAAGTATAAAAATAAACTTAACAAATGATCCAGCAATCCCACTTCTGGGTATATATCAAAGGGAACCTTATTTCAAAAAGAAACCTGCACCCAATGCTCTTAGCAGTGCTATATACAACAGCCATGACATGGAAGCAACCTAATTGTCCAACAACAGATAACAGTATACAGAACTTATGCTGTATTTACACAATGGAATAATATTCTGCAATAAAAAATGATAAAACAATGACATTTGCAGCAAAATGGATGCTCCAATAAGTGTCATTGTAATTGAAGATAGCCAGAAACAGAAAGAAAAATAACACATGACATGACATATGTAGAACTTAAAAAAAAAATTTGGATGTGAACACTATGATTTCATCTACAAAACTGAAACACACTTGCAGATCTACTTAATAATCTTATGTTTACTGCAGAAAGGGACAGGTAGAGGATAAATTTGGGAGCTGTATATTTATAAATTTTATCCACTATATACAAAAATAGATATTTTCAAAATTTCTTTTGTATGACACAGGGCGGTAAGTTAAATATCGTGAAGTAACGTTTAATAGGCACAGAAATATACGCATGTACGGGGACACTATGCAATACACCACAGATTGACACATTGTTAATGGCATAATTCAATGATAAATAAATGAATAAATATGTAAATAAGTAAATAAATAAGTAAAAAATTAATATTTAATAATAAAAGAAATACAAAGATTCACACTACATAACTTTACACATCAAAAATCTAGGAGAAAACACAAAGAATAAAGAAGAAATCTGAATGAATGGGAGCAAAGAAAATAACAAGAGAAACAATTGAAAAGATAAAAAAACTTATACCTAAGTCTGTTTCTTTTCAACATAAAGTGGACAAATGTTTTGGTTGGCTAAGAAAATAAAGACTCAAATATAATTAGAAATAAAAGAGAAGATATTACTCCTGATGTTGTAGAGGTGCATAGCATCATAAAAGATTACCACTAGCCAACGATTTGAATGACCTAGAACAAAAGAGAGATCCCCAGAAACATATGTCTTCCAACACTGAATCAAGAAGAAATTAGAAAGTTAAATACATCAAAAGTGTGTATGAGAAAATCAGTAATCAAAACCTCCCAAACCAGAAAAAGTTTACAAGATGACTTTACTGGTGAATTCTGCCATATATTTGTAGACAATTTTTCACCAATTCTTCTCCAAAACTTTCAAGAATTTGAAGGGGTGAAAGATTCCAAAGTTGTTTCATGATGCTATTTTTATTTGCATAAAAAAGGACATTAGATGCAAAATATAGAACATTATCCCTGATGAACCTATGTGCCAAAATCTCAACATAACACAAGGAAAATGAATTCAACAACACATTTAATGTATCATACACATACATATGTAAAGGGATTTATCCCTGGGTTTAAGGATAAGTCAAAATATTCAAATCAATAAAAGTGACCTGCCACACTAATAGAATGAGAAATAAAACTCACATAATCATCTCAATAGGTGCAGAAAGAGCATTATATATAATGCAACATCCATTTAAGATACTCCCAACAAATTAAATTTACCCTGTCAGTGGCACGATATCATATATACACAAACACTGTGTGGACAGAAGCGAAGCAGTTCACTGTTTATTGATTCTTAGAAAAAGGGTTTATATAGGACATGCACAGTGCCTCACATATCATCTAAGTTATAACAATGTTAATAATCTTAAACTATTTATGTCCCCATGCTCCTAAAGTAAGCACAGGATGTTAAATGATCAAGGATTGTTTTAAAGTTCATCACCGAACTTCATTAAGTAGATAATTTCTTATTCAGATGGCTGTGCCTGTCTTAGGTAGCCCTCCTCTGAGGATCTTACTCAGAATAGGATATCCAGCCAATCATACTTGATATATTGAGAAGAGCATTTGCTATCCATACTTTATATGTGACATTCCTCACAGCTTGTTTATCAGTTCAGCCCATGGGCTTATTCTCTAGTGCATTCAGACAGGGGCCTACAAACCAAACATCCCTTGACAGAAAACTGGATGAAGAAAATTTGATGTATATATGCAATGGAATCAATACTTTGCATTCCTATCAACAGTGTCCACTGTGTTCCTTTTTCTCCACAAACTCACCAACATCTATATATTTTCTTTTTGATGAGAGCCTTCTGACAAGTGTGAGATCTTGTCACATTTTTGGCTTATGACTTTCCTAATAATTTATAACTCTGAACATATTTTCATGTGTCATTTAGTCAACTGTATGTTTTCTACAAAAAATTGATTCAGATCTATCTATCCAGTTCCTGCGTATATTTTTTTTAATTGGATTCTTTGGTCATTTTTCTTGTGGTGGTGTATGAGTTTGCTATATAGTTGCATATTAACACTTGATTGGAAAATATCACTTCTCCCATTGTGTTGGTTGACTTTTCATTGTATTGTTCATTTCTTCTGCAGTGTAAATCTGTTTAGAGTGATACAATCATATTATGTTAGATTTGCTTCTGCTTCCCTTGCCAGAGGAGACATATGTAGAATCAAATTAAGTCCAATGTCAGAGTGTACTTCTTATATTTTACACAAGGATTCTTTGTTTTCAGGTTTTATGTTTTATATGCCCAGGAGTGGGATTGCTGTGTCATAAGATAGGGCTATTTTTATTATTTAAAGGAACTTCCATACTGTTTCCAAAGTGGTTGCACCTATTTTTATCCCACCAACAGCATTAGAGAGTCCCTTTTTCTAAACAATCTCCCGAGTACTTATTATTTTTAGACATTTGGATGACAGCCCTTCTCACTAGTGTGAGTTAAAACATTATTATATTTTTGTCTTGCCTTTTTATAATGATTATCTATGTGAGCAAGTATTTATGTTCCTGTTTGTCATCTGTGCGTCTTCTTGAGGGAATTGTCTTCTGCTCATTTTCTGGCTGTGTTGCTGTAGATTTTTGAAATGGAGTTTTATGAATGATGTGTGTGTTTTAGAAATTAGTCTCTTGTTGATTGCATTGTTTCCAAATGTTTTCTCCCATTTGGAATTTCATCATTTCATTCTGTTTATTTTGCTGTAGAGAAGCTTTTAAGTTTAATTTGGATCTGTTTGATTATTTTGCTTTTATTGTTTTCAGCTTCGTAGTGTGAAATAAGAAAATTTCGCTACAATTTATGTCTTGTTTTGCCTATGCTAGTTTCCAGGACATTTATTGTGTCATGCATTAGATTCAGATACTTAAAGCATTTTTAGTTTATATTTGTACAGTGTGAGGGAGAGTTCTAATTTCATTGATTTACATGTAGCTGTCTATCTTTCTCAAATTCACTTGCTGAAGACTGTCTTTCGGCATTGTATATTTTTGGTTCCTTTGTCATAGTTTAGTTGACCATAGGTGTGATGTTTTATTTCTGCCTCTGTGTTCGTTTCCAGTGATATAGATGTTTGTTTGTTTTCCAGCATTGTGCTGGTTCAATTACTGTTTCTGTAATGTAGTCTGAGATCTGGGAGGGATATGGGTTATGCCTCCAACTTTGTTCTTTTTCCTCAATGTTTCTTTTGCAGTTCTCCCATTGTGTTGGTTGACTTTTCATTGTATTGTTCATTTCTTCTGCAGTGTAAATCTGTTTAGAGTGATACAATCATTTTTTTTTACAGAAGCCAGAATTTAAAACATGGAATGCAGAACACAGTATTTAGAATATAGAATAAAATATACTGAATATATAATTTAGAACATGGAATGCAGAACACAGAATTTAGAATATAGAATACAGAATAATGAATATAGAATTTCGAAAATAGATTGAAAACACAGAATACAGAATATAGAATAGAGAAAGTAGAACCCAGAATTTAGAACATGGAATGCAGAACATAGAATTTAGAGTATAGAATAGAGAATACTGTATATAGATTTAGAATATAGAATGTAGAACCCAGAATAAAGAATATAGAATACAGAATACTGAGTATACAATTTAGAATATAGAATGTAGAACACAGAATATAGAATATAGAATAAAGAATACAGAATATAGCATGAAGAACACAGAATATTGAATATAGTTTACAAAATAGAGAACCCAAAATTTAGAACATGGAATGCAGAACACAGAATTTAGAATATATAATACAGAATACTAAATATACAATTTAGATTATAGAAAGTAGAACACAGAATTTAGAATATAGAATAGAGAATATTGAATCTAGAATTTAGAACATGGAATGCGGAACACAGAATTCAGATTGTTGAATGTAGAACACAGAGTTTAGAATATAGAATACCGAATGCAGAATATAGAATTTAGAATATTGAATGAGGAACACAGAATATTGAATATAGAAAACAGAATACAGAACACAGAATATAGAAAAAGGAATGCAGAACTGAAGATTTAGGATATAGAATACAGAATACTGAATATACAATTTAGAATATAGAATGTAGTACACAGAATATCGAATATAGAATACGGAATACTGAAAATAGAATTTAGAGTAAAGAATGAAGAACACAGAAAAGAGAATATAGGTTACGGAATGCAGAATATAGAATGTAGAACACAGAATTTAGAATATATTATACAGAATACTGAAAGGAAAGCAGGAAATAGAATTTAAAATATAGAATGAATATCACAGAATACAGAATATAGAATAGAGAATATAGAAGCCAGAATTTAGAACATGGAATGCAGAACACAGAATTTAGAATATAGAATACAGAACACTGAATATAGAATTTAGAATATAGAATGTAGAACACAGAATTTAGAATATAGAATACAGAATACTGAATATACAATTTAGAATATAGAATTTAGAACCCAGAATATAGAATATAGAATAGGGAAAATAGAACCCAGTATTTAGAACATGAAATGCAGAACACAGAATTTAGAATATAGAATAGAGTATACTATATATAGAATTTAGAATATAGAATGTAGAACAAGGAATATAGAATATACAATAAGGAATACTGAGTATACAATTTAGAACATAGAATGCGGAACACAGAATTTAGAATATATATTACAGAATACTGAATATAGATATAGAACATGGAATGAAGAACACAGAATTTAGAATATAGAATACCGAATGCAGAATATAGAATTTAGAATATAGAATGTAGAACACAGAATTTAGAATATAGAATACAGAATAATGAATACAGAATATAGAATATAGAATGAAGAACAAAGAATATACAATATAGTATACCAAATGTAGAATATAGAATACAGAATATAAAATGTAGAACACAGAATTTAGAGTATGGAAAACAGAATACAGAATCCAGAATGTAGAACATGGAATGCAGAACAAAGAATTTAGAATATAGAATACAAAATACTGAATATAGAATTTAGAATATAGAATGTAGAACACAGAATATAGAATATAGAATACGGAATGCAGAATATACAATGTAGAATATAGAATGAAGAGCACAAAATTTAGTATATAGAATAGAGAATATAGAACACAGAATTTAAACATGGAATGTAGAACACATAATTAAGACTATAGAATATAGGATACTGAATATAGAATTTAGAATATAGAATGTAAAACACAGAATATACAATATAGAATACGTAATACTGAGTATACAATTTAGAATATAGAATGTAGAACACAGAATATAGAATATAGAATAAGGAATGCATAATATAGAATACAGAATATAGAATGTAGAACACAGAATATAGAATATGGAAAACAGAATACAGAATACAGTATTTAGAACATGGAATACTGAACACAAAATTAAGAATATAGAATACAGAATACTGAATATAGAATTTAAAATATAGAATGTAGAGAACAGAATATAGAATAGAGAATAGAGAATAGAAAATATAGAACCGAGAATTTAGAACATGGAATGAAGAACACAGAATTTAGAATAAAGAATAGAAAATACTGAATACAGAATTTAGAATTTAGAATTTAGAATGTAGAACACAGAATATAGAATTTAGAATACGAAATGTAGAATATAGAATGTAGAATATAGAACGAAAAACCAAAAATTTTGTATATAGAACTGAGAATATAGAACACAGAATTTAAAGATGGACTGTAGAACACATATTTAAGAATATAGAATACAGAACACTGAATATAGAATTTAGAATATAGAATGTAGAGCACAGAATATAGAATATAGAACACAGAAATTATAACATGGAATGCATAACACTGAATTTAGAATATAGAATACAGAATACTGAATATAGAATTTAGAATATAGAATGTAGAACACAGAATGTAGAAAATAGATTACAGAATGCAGGATATAGAATTTAGAATAAACAATGAAGATCACAGAATATTGAATATAGATTACAAAATATAGAACCCAGAATTTAGAACATAGAATTCAAAACACAGAATTTAGAATATATAATACAGAATACCAAATATACAATTTAGATTATATAATGTAGAACACAGAATTTAGAATATAGAATAGAGAATATTGAATGAAGAATTTAGAAAATGGAATGCTTAAAACAGAATTCAGATTATTGAATGTAGACACAGAGTTTAGAATATAGAATACCGAATGCAGAATATAGAATTTAGAATATAGAATGAGGAACACAAAACTTAGAATATAGCATACAAAATATAGAACACAGAATATAGAAAAAGGAATGCAGAACTGAGGATGTAGGATATAGAATACAGAATACTGAGTATACAATTTAGAATATGGAATGTAGTACACAGAACATCGAATAAAGAATAGAGAATATAGAACCCAGAATTTAGAGCATGGAATGCAGAACACAGAATTTAGAATATAGAATATATAACACTGAATATTGAATTTAGAACATTGAATGTATAACACAGAATTAAGAATATAGAATACAGAATACTGAATATAGAATGTAGAATATAGAACTGTATCACAGAATTTAGAATATAGAATACAGAAAACAGAATATAGAATTTAGAAAGTAGAATGTTGAACACAGAATATAAAATATAGAATACGAACACTGAGTATAAAATTTAGAATATAGAATGTAAAACACAGAATATAGAATATAGAATAAGGAATGCATAATATGGTATACAGAATATAGAATGTTGAACACAGAATATAGAATATGGAAAACAGAATACAGAACTCAGAATTTAGAACATTGAATTCAGAACTCAGAATTTAGAATATAGAATACAGAATACTGAATACAAAGTTTAGAATATATAATGTAGTACACAGATTATAGAATATAGAATAGAGAATATTGAATCCAGAATTTAGATCATGGAATGCAGAACACAGAATTAAGAATATAGAATGTAGAACACAGAGCTTAGAATAAAGAATACACAATGAAGAATATAGAATTAAGAATATAGAATGAAAAACACAGAAAATTGAATATAGAATACAGGATATAGAACACAGTATATAGAACAAGGAATGCAGAACTCAGGATTTAGAATATAGAATAGAGAATACTGAATATACAATTTAGAATATAGAATGAAGAACACAGAATATAGAATTTAGAACCCAGAATATAGAGCATGGAATGCAGAACACAGAATTTAGAATATAGAATACAGAATACTGAATATATAATCTAGAATATAGAATGTATATCACAGAATTTAGAATATAGAATACAGAATACAGACTATAGAATTTAGAGCATAGAATGTAGAACACAGAAAAAAGAATATAGATACCGAATGAGGAATATAGAATGTAGAACACATAATTTAGAATATAGTATACAGAATGCTGAACGGAGTGCAAAAATAGAATTTAAAATATTGAATGAAGATCACAGAATATAGAATGTAGAATAGAAAATATTGAAGACAGAATTTTGAATATCGAATGCAGAAAAGAGAATTTAGAATATAGAATATAGAACACTGAATATAGAATATAGAACACAGTATATAGAATATAGAATACGGAATGCAGAAAATAGAATGTAGAATATAGAATAAAGAACACAAAATATAGAATATAATAGAGATAATATAGAAACCAGAATATAGATCATGGAATGCAGAACTCAGAATTAAGAATATAGAATAACAGAATACTGAATATAGAATATAGAATATAGTTTGAAGAACACAGAATAAAGGATATAGAATACTAAATGTAGAATATATAATTCAGAATATAGAATCTAGAACACAGAATATAGAATATGGAAAACAGATTTCAGAACCCATAAATTAGAACATGTAAAGCAGAACACAGAATATAGAATATTGAATACAGAATACTGAATAAAGAATTTAGAGTATAGAATGTAGAACACAGAATATACAATAGAGAATAGAGAAAATAGAACACAGAATTTTGAACATGGAATTCAGAACACACAATTTAGAATATAGAATTCAGAATACTGAACATAATTATTGAATATAGAATGTAGAATACACAATTTAGAATATAGATTATCGAATACAGAATATAGAATTTAGAATATAAAATATAAAACACAGAATATAGAATATAGAATATAGAATATAGAACACAGAATTTATAACATGGAATGCAGAAACCTAAATTTAGAATATAGAATTCAGAATACTTAATATAAATTTTAGAATATAGAATGTAGAATACAGAATTTAGAAAATAAAATACAGAATGCAGAATATAGAATTCAGAATACAGATTTAAGAACATAGAATATTAATTATAGAATACAAAATATACAAGCCAGAATTTACAACATGCAATGCAGAACTCAGAATTTAGACTATAGAATAGAGAATACTGAATACACAATTTAGAATATAGAATGAAGAACACAGGATATAGAATAGAGTATAGAGAATATAGAACCCAGAATTTAGAACATGGAATGCAGAACACAGAGTTTAGAATATAGAATACAGAATACAGAATATACAGTGTAGAATATTGAATGAAGAACACAGAATATAGAATATAGAATAGAGAATATAGAACCCAGAATATAGAACATGGAATGCAGAACACAGAATTTAGAATATAGAATACAAAATTCTAAAAATAGAAATTAGATACAGAATGTAGAACACAGAATTTAGAATATAGAATACAGAACACTGAATATAGAATTTATTATATAGAATGTAGAACATATAACATAGAATATAGAATACAGAATATATAACCCAGAATTTAGAAGATGGAATGCAGAACACAGAATTTAGAATATAGAATACAGAATAAAGAATATAGAATTTAGAATATAGTATGTAAAACACAGAAAATAGAATATAGAATACGGAAAGCAGAATATGGCATGTAGAACACAGAATTTATAATATAGTATACAGAATACTGAACGGAATGCAGAAAATTGAATTTAAAGTATAGAATGAAGATCACAGAACATAGAACATAGAATAGAGTATATAGAAGCCAGAATTTTCAACATCGAATGCAGAAAACAGAATTTAGAATATAGAATACAGAATACTGAAAATGCAATTTAGGATATAGAACCTAGAACGCAGAATATAGAATATAGAATAGAGAATATAGAACCAATAATTTAGAACATGAAATGCAGAACGTAAAATTTAGAATATAGAATGTAGAACACAGAATTTAGAATATAGATTACAGAAAATAGTATTTAAAATATAGAAAAATAACTCAGTATATAAAATAGAGAATAGAGAATAGAGAACCCAGAATTGAGAACATTAAATTCAGAACTCAGAATTTAGAATATAGAATACAGAATACTGAATATAGAATTAAGTATACAGAATGAACAACACAGAATATAGAATATAGAACACGGAATGCAGAATATTGTATGTAGAATATAGAATGAAGAACACAAAATATCGAAGATAGTATAGAGAATATAGAATCCAGAATTTACAACATGGAATACAGAACAAAGAATTTAGAGTATAGAATACAGAATACTGTATATAGAATTTAGAATATAGAATGTAGAACACAGAATATAGAATATAGAATACGGAATACAGAGTATACCATTTAGAATATAGAATGTAGAACACAGAATATAGAATATAGTATAAGGAATGCATAATGTAGAATACAGAAAATAGAATGTAGAACACAGAATATAGAATATGGGAAACAGAATACAGAACCCAGAATTTAAAACATGGAATGCAGAACCCAGAATTTAGAGTATAGAATACAGAATACTGTATATAGAATTTAGAATATATAATGTAGAACACAGAATATAGAATATAGAATACGGAATACTGAGAATACAATTTAGAACATAGAATGCGGAACACAGAATTTATAATATATATTACAGAATTCTGAATATAGATTTAGAACATGGAATGAAGAACACAGAATTTAGAATATAGAAAACAGAATACTGAATATAGAATTAAGAATATAGGATTTAGAGCACAAAATTTAGAATATAGAATACTGAATACTGAATATTTAACTTAGAAAATAGAATGTAGAAAACAGAATATAGAATAGAGAATAGAGAATATAGAACCCTGAATTTAGAACATGGAATGCAGAACACAGAATGTAGAATATAGAATACAGAATACTGAATATAGAATGAAGAATATAAAATTGCACCACAGAATTTAAAATATAGAATATAGAATTTAGAATATAGAATGTAGAACACAGAATGTAGAATATAGAATTCGAAATGCAGAAAATAGAATGTAGAATATAGAATGAAGAACACAAAATTTAGTATATAGAATTAAGAATATAGAACACAATATTTAAACATGGAATGTAGAACACATATTTAAGACTATAGAATACAGAATACTGAATATTGAATTTAAAATATAGAATGTAGAACACAGAATATAGAATATAGAATATAGAACAAAGAAATTATCACATGGAATGCATAACACTGAATTTAGAATATAGAATACAGAATACTAAATATAGAATTTAGAATATAGTATGTAGAACTTAGAATTTAGAACATAGAATACGGAATGCAGAATATAGAATTAAGAATATAGAATGAAGAACACAGAATATTGAATATAGATTACAAAATGTAGAATCAAGAATTTAGAACATGAAATGTAGAACACAGAATTTAGAATATTGAATAAAGAATACTGAATTTAGAATTTAGAATATAGAATGTAAAACACAGATTATAGAATATTGATTAACGAATTCAGAATATAGAATTTAGAATATAGATTAAAGAACACAGAATATAGAATATTAATAAGAGAATATAGAACCAAAGTTTTAGAACATGGATTGCAGAACACAGAATTTAGAAAATAGAATACAAAACACTGAATATAGAGTTTACAACATAGAATGTAGAACACAGAATATAGAATAGACGATAGAGAATATAGAAGCCAGAATTTAGAACATGGAATGCAGAACACAGAATTTAGAATATATAATACAGTATAATGAATACAGAATATAGAATATAGAATGAAGAACACACAATATACAATATAGAATGCGGAATGTAGAATATAGAATACAGAATATAAAATGTAGAACACAGAATTTAGAATATGGAAAGAGAATACAGAACTCAGAATGTAGAACATGGAATGCAGAACACAATATTTAGAATATAGACTACAGTATACTGTATATAGACATTAGAATATACAATATAGAACACAGAATATAGAATATCGAATACGGATTACTGGGTATACAATTTAGAACATAGAATGCGGAACACAGAATTTAGAATACATATTACAGAATACTGAATATAGATTTAGAACATGGAATGAAGAACACAGAATTTAGAATATAGAATACAAAATACTGAATATAGAATTTAGAATATAGAATGTAGAAAACAGAATATAGAATAGAGAATAGAAAATAGAGAATATAAAACCCAGAATTTAGAACATGGAATGCAGAACACAGAACTTAGAATAAAGAATTCAAAATACTGAATATAGAATTTTGAATTTAGAATGTAGAATACAGAATATAGAGTATAGAATTCAAAATGCAGAATATAGATTGTAGAATATCCAATTAAAAACACAAAATTTTGTATATAGAATTCAGAATATAGAACACAGAATTTAAAAATGGAATGTAGAACATATACTGAAGAATATCGTATACAGTATACTTAATATAGAATTTAGAATATAGAATGTAAAAACAGAATATAGAATAGAGAATAGAGAATAGAGAACACAGAATTTAGAACATGGAATGCAGAACACAGAATTTTGAATAAAGAATACAAAATAGTGAATATAGAATTTAGAATTTAGAATGTAGAACACAGAATATAGAATATAGAATTCGAAATGCAGAATATAGAATGTAGAATATAGAATGAAAAACCCAAAATTTTTTATATAAAATTGAGAATATAGAACACAGAATTTAAACATGGAATGTAGAACACATATTTAAAAATATAGAATACAGAATACTGAATATAGAATTTTGAATATAGAATGTAGAGCACAGAATATAGAATATAGAATATAGAACACAGAAATTATAACATGGAATGCAGAACACAGAATTTAGAATATAGAATACAGAATACTGAATATTGAATTTAGAATATAGAAATTAGAACACCGAAAATAGGGTATAGAATACGGAATGCAGAATATAGAATGTAGAATATAGAATGAAGAACGCAAAATATAGAATATAGGACAAAAAATATAGAACACAGAATTTAGAACATGGAATTCAGAACAGAGGATTTAGAATATAGAATAAAGAATAAACAGTACAGAATATAGAATGAAGAACACAGAATATAGAATATAGAAAACGGAATGTAGAATATAAAATACAGAATATAGAATATAGAAGACAGACTATACAATATGGAAAAGAGAATACAGAATCCAGAATTTAGAACATGGATTAAAGAACACAGAATTTAGAATATAGAATACAGTATACTGAAAATAGAATTTAGAATATTGAATGCGGAACACAGAATTTTGAATATAGAATACAATATACTGAATATATAATTTAGAAAATGGAATGCAGAACACAGAATTAAGAAAATATAATACAGAATAATGAATATAGCATTTCGAATATAGAATGTAGAACACAGAATATAGAATATAGAATACAGAATATATAACCCAGAATTTAGAACATGGAATGCAGAACACAGAATTTAGTGTATTGAATACAGAATACTGTATATAGAATTTAGAAAATAGAATGCAGAACACAGAATATAGAATATAGAATACGGAACACTGAGTAGACAATTGAGAATATAGAATGTAAAAAAATGAATATAGAATATAGAATAAGGAATGCATAATATGGTATACAGAATATAGAATGTTGAACACAGAATATAGAATATGGAAAACAGAATACAGAACTCAGAATTTAGAACATGGAATGCAGAATTCAGAATTTAGAATATAGAATACAGAATACTGAATACACAATATATAATATATAATGAAGAACACAGATTATAGAATATAGAAAAGAGAATATTGAATCCAGAATTTAGATCATGGAATGCAGAACACAGAATATAGAATATAGAATATAGGACACAGAAATTAGAATATAGAATACAGAATGCAGAATATATTATTAAGAATAAAGAATGAAAAACACAGAAAATTGAATATTGAATACAGGATATAGAACACAGTATATAGAATAAGGAATGCAGAACTCAGGACTTAGAATATAGAATATAGAGTACTGAAAATACAATTTAGAATATAGAATGTAGAACACAGAATTTAGAATATACAACCCAGAATATAGAGCATGGAATGCAGAACACAGAATTTAGAATATAGAATACAGAATACTGAATTTAGAATTTAGAATATAGAATGGAAAACACAAAATTTAGAATATTGATAAACGAATTCAGAATATAGATTTAGAATATAGAATAAAGAACACAGAATATAGAATATTGATTAGAGAATATAGAACCAAGGTTTTAGAACATGGATTGCAGAACACAGAATTTAGAATATAGAATACAGAACACTTAATACAGAGTTTACAAAATAGAATGTAGAACACAGAATATAGAAAAGAGGATAGAAAATATAGAAGACAGAATTTAGAACATGGAATGCAGAACACAGAAATTAGAATACAGAATACAGAATACTGAAGATAGAATTTAAGTATAGAATGTAGAACACAGAAATTAGAATATAGAATACGGAATGCAGAATATAGAATGTAGAATATACAATGAAGAACACATTATATAGAATATAGGAGAGAGAATATAGAACACAGAATTTAGAGCATTGAATGCAGAACACAGAAATTAGAACATAGAATACAGAATAATGAATACAGAATATAGAATATAGAATGAAGAACACAGAATATACAATATAGAATACGGAATGTATAATATAGAATACAGAATATAAAATATAGAACACAGAATATTGAATATGGAAAACAGAATACAGACCTCAGAATTTAGAACACGGAATGCAGAACACAGAATTTAGAATATAGAATACAAAATACTGAATATAGAATTTAGACTATAGAATGTAGAACACAGAATACAGAATATTGAATACGGAATGCAGAATATAGAATGTAGAATATAGAATGAATAGCACAAAATTTAGTATATAGAATAGAGAATATAGAACACAGAATTTAACATGGAATGTAGAACACATAATTAAGACTATAGAATACAGGATACTGAATATAGAATGTAAAACACAGAATATAGAATATAGAATACTGAATACTGAGTATACAAATTAGAATATAGAATGTAGGTCACAGAATGTAGAATATAGAATAAGGAAAGCATAATATAGAATACAGAATATAGAATGTAGAACACAGAATATAGAATATGGAAAAAAGAATACAGAACACAGAATTTAGAACATGGAATGCAGAACACAAAATTTAGATATAGAATACAGAATACTGAATACAGATTTAGAACATGGAATGAAGAACACAGAAATTAGAATATAGAATACAGAATACTGAATATAGAATTTATAATATAGAATGTAGAAAACAGAATAGAGAATAGTGAATATAGAACCAAGAATTTAGAACATGGAATGCAGGACACAGAATATAGAGTATAGAATATAGAACACAGAGCTTAGAATATAGAATACAGAATGCAGAATATACAATTAAGTATATAGAATGAATAACACAGAAAATTGAATATAGAATACAGTAAATAGAACACAGTATATAGAACAAGGAATGCAGAACTCAGGACTTAGAATATAGAATATAGAATACTGAAAATGCAATTTAGAATATAGAATGTAGAACACAGAATATAGAATATAGAACCCAGTATATAGAGCATGGAATGCAGAACACAGAATTTAGAATATAGAATACAGAATACTGAATATATAATCAAGAATATAGAATGTATATCACAGAAATTAGAATATAGAATACAGAATACAGAATATAGAAATTAGAGAATAGAATGTAGAACACAGAAAATAGAATATAGATACGGAATGCAGAATATAGAATGTAGAACACATAATTTAGAATATAGTATACTGAATACTGAACGGAAGGCAGAAAATAGAATTTAAAATATTGAATGAAGATCACAGAATATAGAATGTAGAATAGAAAATATAGAAGACAAAATTTAGAAAATCGAAAGCAGAACAAAGAATTTAGAATATAGAATATAGAACACTGCATATAGAATATAGAATATAGAACAGAGTATATAGAATATAGAATACGGAATGCAGAATATAGAATGTAGAATATTGAATAAATAATACAAAATATAGAATATAGGAGAGATAATATAGAAACCAGAATTTAGAACATGGAATGCAGAACTCAGAATAAAGATTATAGAATAGCAGAATACTGAATATAGAATTTAGAATATAGATTGAAGAACACAGAATATAGGATATAGAATACTGAAGGTAGAATATATTATTCAGAATATAGAATGTAGAACACAGAATATAGAATATGGAAAAACGAATTCAGAACACATAATTTAGAACATGGAATGCAGAACACAGGATATAGAATATAGAATACAGAGTTCTGAATAAAGAATTTAGAATATAGAATGTAGAACACAGAATTTAGAATATAGAATAGAGAATATAGAACCTAGAATTATGAACATGGAATGCAGAACACACAATTTAGAATATAGAATTCAGAATACTGAATATACTTATTGAATATTGAATGTAGAATACAGAATTTAGAATATAGATAATCGAATGCAGAATATAGAATTTAGAATATAGATTACAGAACACAGAATATAGAATATAGAATATAGAACACAGAATTTATAACATGGAAATCAGAACCCTAAATTTAGAATATAGAATTCAGAATACTGAATATAATTTTTAGAATATAGAATGTAGAATACCGAATTTAGAATATAGAATACAGAATGCAGAATATTGATTTAGAATATAGAATGAAGAAAACAGAATATTGAATATAGAATACAGAATATACAAGTCAGAATTTACAACATGCAATGCAGAACTCAGAATTTAGACTATAGAATAGAGAATACTGAATACAAAGTTTAGAATATAGAATGAAGAACACAGTATATAGAATAGAGTATAGAGAATATAGAACCCAGAATTTAGAACATGGAATTCAGAACACAGAGTTTAGAATATAGAATAAAGAATATGGAATATACAGTGTAGAATATTGAAAGAAAAACACAGAATAAAGAATATAGAATAGAGAATATAGAACACAGAATATAGAACATGGAATGCAGAACACAGAATTTAGAATATAGAATACAAAATTCTAAAAATAGAAATTAGAAACAGAATGTAGAACACAGAATTTAGAATATAGAATACAGAACACTGAATATAGAATTAATTATATAGAATGTAGAACAGATAACATGGAATATAGTATACAGAATATAGAACCCAGAATTTAGAACATGGAATACAGAACAAAGAATTTAGAATATAGAATATAGAACACAGAGCTTAAAATATAGAATACAGAATGCAGAATATAGAATTAAGAATATAGAATGAATAACACAGAAAATTGAATATAGAATACAGGATATAGAAGACAGTATATAGAACAAGGAATGCAGAACTCAGGACTTAGAATATAGAATATAGAATACTGAATATACAATTTAGAATATAGAATGTAGAACACAGAATATAGAATATAGAACCCAGAATATGGAGCATGGAATGCAGAACACAGAATTTAGAATATAGAACACAGAATACTGAATTTAGAATTTAGAATATAGAATGAAAAACACAGAACTTACAATATTGATTAACGAATTCAGAATATAGATTTAGAATATAGAATAAAGACCACAGAATATAGAATATTGATTAGAGAATATAGAACCAAGGTTTCAGAACATGGATTGCAGAACACAGAATTTAGAATATAGAATACAGAACACTGAATACAGAGTTTACAAAATAGAATGTAGAACAAAGAATATAGAATAGAGGATAGAGAATATAGAAGACAGAATTTAGAAGATGGAATGCAGAACACAGAAATTAGAATAGAGAATACAGAATACTGAAGATAGAATTTAAGTATAGAATGTAGAACACAGAAATTAGAATATAGAATACGGAATGCAGAATATAGAATGTAGAATATACAATGAAGAACACATTATGTAGAAAATAGGAGAGAGAATATAGAACACAGAATTTAGAACATGGAATGCAGAACACAGAAATTAGAATATAGAATACAGAATAATGAATACAGAATATAGAATATAGAATGAAGAACACAGAATATACAATATAGAATACGGAATGTATAATATAGAATACAGAATATAAAATATAGAACACAGAATTTTGAATATGGAAAACAGAATACAGACCTCAGAATTTAGAACTTTAAATGCAGAACACAGAATTTAGAATATAGAATACAAAATACTGAATATAGAATTTAGACTATAGAATGTAGAACACAGAATACAGAATATTGAATACGGAATGCAGAATATAGAATGTAGAATATAGAATGAATAACACAAAATTTAGAATATAGAATAGAGAATATAGAACACAGAATTTAACATGCAATGTAGAACACATAATTAAGACTATAGAATACAGGATACTGAATATAGAATGTAGAATATAGAATGTAAAACACAGAATATAGAATATAGAATATGGAATACTGAGTATAAATATTAGAATATAGAATGTATGTCACAGAATGTAGAATATAGAATAAGGAATGCATAGTATAGAATACAGAATATAGAATGTAGAACACAGAATATAGAATATGGAAAACAGAATACAGAACACAGAATTTAGAACATGGAATGCAGAACACAAAATTTAGATATAGAATACAGAATACTGAATACAGATTTAGAACATGGAATGAAGAACACAGAAACTAGAATATAGAATACAGAATACTGAATATAGAATTTATAATATAGAATGTAGAAAACAGAATAGAGAATAGAGAATATAGAACCCAGAATTTAGAACATGGAATGCAGGACACAGAATATAGAATATAGAATATAGAACACAGAGCTTAGAATATAGAATACAGAATGCAGAATATAGAATTAAGTATATAGAATGAATAACACAGAAAATTGAATATAGAATACAGTAAATAGAACACAGTATATAGAACAAGGAATGCAGAACTCAGGACTTAGAATATAGAATATACAATACTGAAAATGCAATTTAGAATATAGAATGTAGAACACAGAATATAGAATATAGAACCCAGTATATAGAGCATGGAATGCAGAACACAGAATTTAGAATATGGAATACAGAATACTGAATATATAATCTAGAATATAGAATGTATATCACAGAACTTAGAATATAGAATACAGAATACAGAATATAGAAATTAGAGAATAGAATGTAGAACACAGAAAATAGAATATAGATACGGAATGCAGAATATAGAATGTAGAACACATAATTTAGAATATAGTATACTGAATACTGAACGGAAGGCAGAAAATAGAATTTAAAATATTGAATGAAGATCACAGAATATAGAATGTAGAATAGAAAATATAGAAGACAAAATTTAGAAAATCGAAAGCAGAACAAAGAATTTAGAATATAGAATATAGAACACTGCATATAGATTATAGAATATAGAACAGAGTATATAGAATATAGAATACGGAATGCAGAATATAGAATGTAGAATATTGAATAAAGAATACAAAATATAGAATATAGGAGAGATAATATAGAAACCAGAATTTAGAACATGGAATGCAGAACTCAGAATAAAGATTATAGAATAGCAGAATACTGAATATAGAATTTAGAATAAAGATTGAAGAACACAGAATATAGGATATAGAATAATGAATGCAGAATATATTATTCAGAATATAGAATGTAGAACACAGAATATCGAATATGGAAAAACGAATTCAGAACCCATAATTTAGAACATGGAATACAGAACACAGAAAATAGAATATAGAATACAGAATACTGAATAAAGAATTTAGAATATAGAATGAAGAACACAGAATATAGAATATAGAATACAGAATATAGAACCCAGAATTTTGAACATGGAATGCAGAACACACAATTTAGAATATAGAATTCAGAATACTGAATATAATTATTGAATATAGAATGTAGAATACAGAATTTAGAATATAGATTATCGAATGCAGAATATAGAATTTAGAATATAGATTATAGAACACAGAATATAGAATATAGAATATAGAACACAGAATTTATAACATGGAATGCAGAACCCTAAATTTAGAATATAGAATTCAGAATACTGAATATAATTTTTAGAATATAGAATGTAGAATACCGAATTTAGAATATAGAATACAGAATGCAGAATATAGATTTAGAATATAGAATGAAGAACATAGAATATTGAATATAGAATACAGAATATAGAAGCCAGAATTTACAACATGCAATGCAGAACTCAGAATTTAGACTATAGAATAGAGAATACTGAATACACAGTTTAGAATATAGAATGAAGAACACAGGATATAGAATAGAGTATAGAGAATATAGAACCCAGAATTTAGAACATGGAATGCAGAACACAGAGTTTAGAATATAGAATATAGAATACAGAATATACAGTGTAGAATATTGAATGAAGAACACAGAATATAGAATAGAGAATAGAGAATATAGAACCCAGAATTAAGAACATGGAATTCAGAACACAGAGATTAGAATATAGAATACAGAATTCTAAACATAGAAATTAGAAACAGAATGTAGAACACAGAATTTAGAATACAGAACACTGAATATAGAATTTATTATATAGAATGTAGAACATATAACATAGAATATAGAATACAGAATATAGAACTCAGAATTTAGAACATGGAATGCAGAACACAGAATTTAGAATATAGAATACAGAATATAGAATATAGAATTTAGAATATAGTATGTAAAACACAGAAAATAGAATATAGAATACGGAAATCAGAATATGGCATGTAGAACACAGAATTTATAATATAGTATACAGAATACTGAACGGAATGCAGAAAATTGAATTTAAAGTATAGAATGAAGATCACAGAACATAGAATATAGAATAGAATATATAGAAGCCAGAATTTACAAGATCGAATGCAGAACACAGAGTTTAGAATATAGAATACAGAATACTGAATATACAATTTAAGATACAGAAACTAGAACCCAGAATATAGAATATAGAATAGAGAATATAGAACCAATAATTTAGAACATGGAATGCAGAACGTAGAATTTAGAATATAGAATGTACAACACAGAATTTAGATTATAGATTACGGAATGCAGAAAATAGTATTTAAAATATAGAAAAAGAACACAGTATAAAGAATATAGAATATAGAATAGAGAAACCAGAATATAGAACATTAAAATCAGAACACAGAATTTACAATATAGAATACAGAATACTGAATATAGAATTAAGAATATAGAATGTACAACACAGAATATAGAATATAGAATACGGAATGCAGAATATTGAATGTAGAATATAGAATGAAGAACACAAAATATCGAAGATTGTATAGAGAATATAGAATCCAGAATTTAGAACATGGAATGCAGAACAAAGAATTTAGAGTATAGAATACAGAATACTGTATATAGAATTTAGAATATAGAATGTAGAACACAGAATATAGAATATAGAATACGGAATACAGAGTATACCATTTAGAATATAGAATGTAGAACACAGAATATAGAATATAGTATAAGGAAAGCATAATGTAGAATACAGTATATAGAATGTAGAACACAGAATATAGAATATGGGAAACAGAATACAGAACCAAGAATTTAAAACGTGGAATGCAGAACCCAGAATTTAGAGTATAGAATACAGAATACTGTATATAGAATTTAGAATATATAATGTAGAACACAGAATATAGAATATAGAATACGGAATACTGAGAATACAATTTAGAACATAGAATGCGGAACACAGAATTTAGAATATATATTACAGAATTCTGAATATAGATTTAGAACATGGAATGAAGAACACAGAATTTAGAATATAGAAAACAGAATACTGAATATAGAATTTAGAATATAGAATTTAGAACACAAAATTTAGAATATAGAATACTGAATACTGAATATATAACTTAGAAAATAAAATGTAGAAAACAGAATATAGAATAGAGAATAGAGAATATAGAACCCTGAATTTAGAACATGGAATGCAGAACACAGAATGTAGAATATAGAATACAGAATACTGAATATAGAATGTAGAATAAAAAATTGTACCACAGAATTTAAAATATAGAATACAGAATACAGAATATAGAATTAAGAATATAGAATGTAGAACAGAGAATAAAGACTACAGAATATAGAACCCAGAATTTAGAACATGGAATGAAGAACACAGAATTTAGAATATAGTATACAGTATATTGAATATTGAATATAGAATATAGAAAATAGAACACAGAAAATAGAATATAGAATACGGAATGCAGTATATAGAATGTAGAATATAGAAAGAAGAACGCAAAATATAGAATACAGGACAGAAAATATAGAACACAGAATTTAGAACTTGGAATTCAGAACAGAGAATTCAGAATATAGAATACAGAATAATTAATACAGAATATAGAATATAGAATAAGGAATGCATAATATAGAATACAGAATATAGAATGTAGAACACAGAATATAGAATATGGAAATCAGAATACAGAACACAGTATTTAGAACATGGAATGCAGAACACAAAATTTAGAATATAGAATACAGAATACTGAATATAGAATTTAGAAGATTGAATGCGGAACACAGAATTTAGAATATAGTATACAGAATAAGGAATATAGATTTAGAAAATGGAATGAAGAACACAGAATTTAGAATATAGAATACTGAATATAGAATTTAGAATATAGAATACAGAATACTGAATATTGAATTTAGAATATAGAAATTAGAACACAGAAAATAGGGTATAGAATACAGAATGCAGAATATAGAATGTAGAATATAGAATGAAGAACACAAAATATAGAATATAGGACAAAAAATATAGAACACAGAATTTAAAACATGGAATTCAGAACAGAGGATTTACAATATAGAATAAAGAATAATGAATACAGACTATAGAATATAGAATGAAGAACAGAGAATATAGAATATACAAAACGGAATGTAGAATATAAAATATAGAATATAGAATATGGAACACAGAATATACAATATGGAAAAGAGAATACAGAATCCAGAATTTAGAACATGGATTACAGAACACAGAATTTAGAATAAACAATACAGTATACTGAAAATAGAATTTAGAATATTGAATGCGGAACACAGAATTTTGAATATAGAATACAATATACTGAATATATAATTTAGAAAATGGAATGCAGAACACAGAATTTAGAAAATATAATACAGAATAATGAATATAGCATTTCGAATATAGAATGTAGAACACAGAATATAGAATATAGAATACAGAATATATAACCCAGAATTTTGAACATGGAATGCAGAACACAGAATTTAGTGTATTGAATACAGAATACTGTATATAGAATTTAGAAAATAGAATGCAGAACACAGAATATAGAATATAGAATACGGAACACTGAGTAGACAATTTAGAATATAGAATGTAAAACACAGAATATAGAATACAGAATAAGGAATGCATAATATGGTATACAGAATATAGAATGTTGAACACAGAATATAGAATATGGAAAACAGAATACAGAACTCAGAATTTAGAACATGGAATGCAGAACTCAGAATTTAGAATATAGAATACAGAACACTGAATATAGAATTAATTATATAGAATGTAGAACATATAACATGGAATATAGAATACAGAATATAGAACCCAGAATTTAGAACATGGAATGCAGAACAAAGAATTTAGAATATAGAATATAGAACACAGAGCTTAAAATATAGAATACAGAATGCAGAATATAGAATTAAGAATATAGAATGAATAACACAGAAAATTGAATATAGAATACAGGATATAGAACACAGTATATAGAACAAGGAATGCAGAACTCAGGACTTAGAATATAGAATATAGAATACTGAATATACAATATAGAATATAGAATGTAGAACACAGAATATAGAATATAGAACCCAGAATATGGAGCATGGAATGCAGAACACAGAATTTAGAATATAGAATACAGAATACTGAATATAGGATTTAGAATATAGAATGTAGAACACAGAATATAGAATATAGAATTCGAAATGCAGAATATAGAATGTAGAATATAGAATGAAAAACCCAAAATTTTTTATATACAATTGAGAATATAGAACACAGAATTTAAACATGGAATGTAGAACACATATTTAAAAATATAGAATACAGAATACTGAATATAGAATTTTGAATATAGAATGTAGAGCACAGAATATAGAATATAGAATATAGAACACAGAAATTATAACATGGAATGCAGAACACAGAATTTAGAATATAAAATACAGAATACTGAATATTGAATTTAGAATATAGAAATTAGAACACAGAAAATAGGGTATAGAATACGGAATGCAGAATATAGAATGTAGAATATAGAATGAAGAACACAAAATATAGAATATAGGACAAAAAATATAGAACACAGAATTTAGAACATGGAATTCAGACCAGAGGATTTAGAATATAGAATAAAGAATAATGAATACAGAATATAGAATATAGAATGAAGAACACAGAATATAGAATATAGAAAACGGAATGTAGAATATAAAATACAGAATATAGAATATGGAACACAGAATATACAATATGGAAAAGAGAATACAGAATCCAGAATTTAGAACATGGATTACAGAACACAGAATTTAGAATAAACAATACAGTATACTGAAAATAGAATTTAGAATATTGAATGCGGAACACAGAATTTTGAATATAGAATACAATATACTGAATATATAATTTAGAAAATGGAATGCAGAACACAGAATTAAGAAAATATAATACAGAATAATGAATATAGCATTTCGAATATAGAATGTAGAACACAGAATATAGAATATAGAATACAGAATATATAACCCAGAATTTAGAACATGGAATGCAGAACACAGAATTTAGTGTATTGAATACAGAATACTGTATATAGAATTTAGAAAATAGAATGCAGAACACAGAATATAGAATATAGAATACGGAACACTGAGTAGACAATTGAGAATATAGAATGTAAAAAAATGAATATAGAATATAGAATAAGGAATGCATAATATGGTATACAGAATATAGAATGTTGAACACAGAATATAGAATATGGAAAACAGAATACAGAACTCAGAATTTAGAACATGGAATGCAGAATTCAGAATTTAGAATATAGAATACAGAATACTGAATACACAATATATAATATATAATGAAGAACACAGATTATAGAATATAGAAAAGAGAATATTGAATCCAGAATTTAGATCATGGAATGCAGAACACAGAATATAGAATATAGAATATAGGACACAGAAATTAGAATATAGAATACAGAATGCAGAATATATTATTAAGAATAAAGAATGAAAAACACAGAAAATTGAATATTGAATACAGGATATAGAACACAGTATATAGAATAAGGAATGCAGAACTCAGGACTTAGAATATAGAATATAGAGTACTGAAAATACAATTTAGAATATAGAATGTAGAACACAGAATTTAGAATATACAACCCAGAATATAGAGCATGGAATGCAGAACACAGAATTTAGAATATAGAATACAGAATACTGAATTTAGAATTTAGAATATAGAATGGAAAACACAAAATTTAGAATATTGATAAACGAATTCAGAATATAGATTTAGAATATAGAATAAAGAACACAGAATATAGAATATTGATTAGAGAATATAGAACCAAGGTTTTAGAACATGGATTGCAGAACACAGAATTTAGAATATAGAATACAGAACACTTAATACAGAGTTTACAAAATAGAATGTAGAACACAGAATATAGAAAAGAGGATAGAAAATATAGAAGACAGAATTTAGAACATGGAATGCAGAACACAGAAATTAGAATACAGAATACAGAATACTGAAGATAGAATTTAAGTATAGAATGTAGAACACAGAAATTAGAATATAGAATACGGAATGCAGAATATAGAATGTAGAATATACAATGAAGAACACATTATATAGAATATAGGAGAGAGAATATAGAACACAGAATTTAGAGCATTGAATGCAGAACACAGAAATTAGAACATAGAATACAGAATAATGAATACAGAATATAGAATATAGAATGAAGAACACAGAATATACAATATAGAATACGGAATGTATAATATAGAATACAGAATATAAAATATAGAACACAGAATATTGAATATGGAAAACAGAATACAGACCTCAGAATTTAGAACACGGAATGCAGAACACAGAATTTAGAATATAGAATACAAAATACTGAATATAGAATTTAGACTATAGAATGTAGAACACAGAATACAGAATATTGAATACGGAATGCAGAATATAGAATGTAGAATATAGAATGAATAGCACAAAATTTAGTATATAGAATAGAGAATATAGAACACAGAATTTAACATGGAATGTAGAACACATAATTAAGACTATAGAATACAGGATACTGAATATAGAATGTAAAACACAGAATATAGAATATAGAATACTGAATACTGAGTATACAAATTAGAATATAGAATGTAGGTCACAGAATGTAGAATATAGAATAAGGAAAGCATAATATAGAATACAGAATATAGAATGTAGAACACAGAATATAGAATATGGAAAAAAGAATACAGAACACAGAATTTAGAACATGGAATGCAGAACACAAAATTTAGATATAGAATACAGAATACTGAATACAGATTTAGAACATGGAATGAAGAACACAGAAATTAGAATATAGAATACAGAATACTGAATATAGAATTTATAATATAGAATGTAGAAAACAGAATAGAGAATAGTGAATATAGAACCAAGAATTTAGAACATGGAATGCAGGACACAGAATATAGAGTATAGAATATAGAACACAGAGCTTAGAATATAGAATACAGAATGCAGAATATACAATTAAGTATATAGAATGAATAACACAGAAAATTGAATATAGAATACAGTAAATAGAACACAGTATATAGAACAAGGAATGCAGAACTCAGGACTTAGAATATAGAATATAGAATACTGAAAATGCAATTTAGAATATAGAATGTAGAACACAGAATATAGAATATAGAACCCAGTATATAGAGCATGGAATGCAGAACACAGAATTTAGAATATAGAATACAGAATACTGAATATATAATCAAGAATATAGAATGTATATCACAGAAATTAGAATATAGAATACAGAATACAGAATATAGAAATTAGAGAATAGAATGTAGAACACAGAAAATAGAATATAGATACGGAATGCAGAATATAGAATGTAGAACACATAATTTAGAATATAGTATACTGAATACTGAACGGAAGGCAGAAAATAGAATTTAAAATATTGAATGAAGATCACAGAATATAGAATGTAGAATAGAAAATATAGAAGACAAAATTTAGAAAATCGAAAGCAGAACAAAGAATTTAGAATATAGAATATAGAACACTGCATATAGAATATAGAATATAGAACAGAGTATATAGAATATAGAATACGGAATGCAGAATATAGAATGTAGAATATTGAATAAATAATACAAAATATAGAATATAGGAGAGATAATATAGAAACCAGAATTTAGAACATGGAATGCAGAACTCAGAATAAAGATTATAGAATAGCAGAATACTGAATATAGAATTTAGAATATAGATTGAAGAACACAGAATATAGGATATAGAATACTGAAGGTAGAATATATTATTCAGAATATAGAATGTAGAACACAGAATATAGAATATGGAAAAACGAATTCAGAACACATAATTTAGAACATGGAATGCAGAACACAGGATATAGAATATAGAATACAGAGTTCTGAATAAAGAATTTAGAATATAGAATGTAGAACACAGAATTTAGAATATAGAATAGAGAATATAGAACCTAGAATTATGAACATGGAATGCAGAACACACAATTTAGAATATAGAATTCAGAATACTGAATATACTTATTGAATATTGAATGTAGAATACAGAATTTAGAATATAGATAATCGAATGCAGAATATAGAATTTAGAATATAGATTACAGAACACAGAATATAGAATATAGAATATAGAACACAGAATTTATAACATGGAAATCAGAACCCTAAATTTAGAATATAGAATTCAGAATACTGAATATAATTTTTAGAATATAGAATGTAGAATACCGAATTTAGAATATAGAATACAGAATGCAGAATATTGATTTAGAATATAGAATGAAGAAAACAGAATATTGAATATAGAATACAGAATATACAAGTCAGAATTTACAACATGCAATGCAGAACTCAGAATTTAGACTATAGAATAGAGAATACTGAATACAAAGTTTAGAATATAGAATGAAGAACACAGTATATAGAATAGAGTATAGAGAATATAGAACCCAGAATTTAGAACATGGAATTCAGAACACAGAGTTTAGAATATAGAATAAAGAATATGGAATATACAGTGTAGAATATTGAAAGAAAAACACAGAATAAAGAATATAGAATAGAGAATATAGAACACAGAATATAGAACATGGAATGCAGAACACAGAATTTAGAATATAGAATACAAAATTCTAAAAATAGAAATTAGAAACAGAATGTAGAACACAGAATTTAGAATATAGAATACAGAACACTGAATATAGAATTAATTATATAGAATGTAGAACAGATAACATGGAATATAGTATACAGAATATAGAACCCAGAATTTAGAACATGGAATACAGAACAAAGAATTTAGAATATAGAATATAGAACACAGAGCTTAAAATATAGAATACAGAATGCAGAATATAGAATTAAGAATATAGAATGAATAACACAGAAAATTGAATATAGAATACAGGATATAGAAGACAGTATATAGAACAAGGAATGCAGAACTCAGGACTTAGAATATAGAATATAG
This sequence comes from Vicugna pacos, assembly GCF_048564905.1. Classification (NCBI taxonomy): domain Eukaryota; kingdom Metazoa; phylum Chordata; class Mammalia; order Artiodactyla; family Camelidae; genus Vicugna; species Vicugna pacos. Next base: position 6,484,163 of record NW_027328738.1, read on the forward strand.
AATACTGAATATACAATTTAGAATATAGAATGTAGAACACAGAATATAGAATATAGAACCCAGAATATGGAGCATGGAATGCAGAACACAGAATTTAGAATATAGAACACAGAATACTGAATTTAGAATTTAGAATATAGAATGAAAAACACAGAACTTACAATATTGATTAACGAATTCAGAATATAGATTTAGAATATAGAATAAAGACCACAGAATATAGAATATTGATTAGAGAATATAGAACCAAGGTTTCAGAACATGGATTGCAGAACACAGAATTTAGAATATAGAATACAGAACACTGAATACAGAGTTTACAAAATAGAATGTAGAACAAAGAATATAGAATAGAGGATAGAGAATATAGAAGACAGAATTTAGAAGATGGAATGCAGAACACAGAAATTAGAATAGAGAATACAGAATACTGAAGATAGAATTTAAGTATAGAATGTAGAACACAGAAATTAGAATATAGAATACGGAATGCAGAATATAGAATGTAGAATATACAATGAAGAACACATTATGTAGAAAATAGGAGAGAGAATATAGAACACAGAATTTAGAACATGGAATGCAGAACACAGAAATTAGAATATAGAATACAGAATAATGAATACAGAATATAGAATATAGAATGAAGAACACAGAATATACAATATAGAATACGGAATGTATAATATAGAATACAGAATATAAAATATAGAACACAGAATTTTGAATATGGAAAACAGAATACAGACCTCAGAATTTAGAACTTTAAATGCAGAACACAGAATTTAGAATATAGAATACAAAATACTGAATATAGAATTTAGACTATAGAATGTAGAACACAGAATACAGAATATTGAATACGGAATGCAGAATATAGAATGTAGAATATAGAATGAATAACACAAAATTTAGAATATAGAATAGAGAATATAGAACACAGAATTTAACATGCAATGTAGAACACATAATTAAGACTATAGAATACAGGATACTGAATATAGAATGTAGAATATAGAATGTAAAACACAGAATATAGAATATAGAATATGGAATACTGAGTATAAATATTAGAATATAGAATGTATGTCACAGAATGTAGAATATAGAATAAGGAATGCATAGTATAGAATACAGAATATAGAATGTAGAACACAGAATATAGAATATGGAAAACAGAATACAGAACACAGAATTTAGAACATGGAATGCAGAACACAAAATTTAGATATAGAATACAGAATACTGAATACAGATTTAGAACATGGAATGAAGAACACAGAAACTAGAATATAGAATACAGAATACTGAATATAGAATTTATAATATAGAATGTAGAAAACAGAATAGAGAATAGAGAATATAGAACCCAGAATTTAGAACATGGAATGCAGGACACAGAATATAGAATATAGAATATAGAACACAGAGCTTAGAATATAGAATACAGAATGCAGAATATAGAATTAAGTATATAGAATGAATAACACAGAAAATTGAATATAGAATACAGTAAATAGAACACAGTATATAGAACAAGGAATGCAGAACTCAGGACTTAGAATATAGAATATACAATACTGAAAATGCAATTTAGAATATAGAATGTAGAACACAGAATATAGAATATAGAACCCAGTATATAGAGCATGGAATGCAGAACACAGAATTTAGAATATGGAATACAGAATACTGAATATATAATCTAGAATATAGAATGTATATCACAGAACTTAGAATATAGAATACAGAATACAGAATATAGAAATTAGAGAATAGAATGTAGAACACAGAAAATAGAATATAGATACGGAATGCAGAATATAGAATGTAGAACACATAATTTAGAATATAGTATACTGAATACTGAACGGAAGGCAGAAAATAGAATTTAAAATATTGAATGAAGATCACAGAATATAGAATGTAGAATAGAAAATATAGAAGACAAAATTTAGAAAATCGAAAGCAGAACAAAGAATTTAGAATATAGAATATAGAACACTGCATATAGATTATAGAATATAGAACAGAGTATATAGAATATAGAATACGGAATGCAGAATATAGAATGTAGAATATTGAATAAAGAATACAAAATATAGAATATAGGAGAGATAATATAGAAACCAGAATTTAGAACATGGAATGCAGAACTCAGAATAAAGATTATAGAATAGCAGAATACTGAATATAGAATTTAGAATAAAGATTGAAGAACACAGAATATAGGATATAGAATAATGAATGCAGAATATATTATTCAGAATATAGAATGTAGAACACAGAATATCGAATATGGAAAAACGAATTCAGAACCCATAATTTAGAACATGGAATACAGAACACAGAAAATAGAATATAGAATACAGAATACTGAATAAAGAATTTAGAATATAGAATGAAGAACACAGAATATAGAATATAGAATACAGAATATAGAACCCAGAATTTTGAACATGGAATGCAGAACACACAATTTAGAATATAGAATTCAGAATACTGAATATAATTATTGAATATAGAATGTAGAATACAGAATTTAGAATATAGATTATCGAATGCAGAATATAGAATTTAGAATATAGATTATAGAACACAGAATATAGAATATAGAATATAGAACACAGAATTTATAACATGGAATGCAGAACCCTAAATTTAGAATATAGAATTCAGAATACTGAATATAATTTTTAGAATATAGAATGTAGAATACCGAATTTAGAATATAGAATACAGAATGCAGAATATAGATTTAGAATATAGAATGAAGAACATAGAATATTGAATATAGAATACAGAATATAGAAGCCAGAATTTACAACATGCAATGCAGAACTCAGAATTTAGACTATAGAATAGAGAATACTGAATACACAGTTTAGAATATAGAATGAAGAACACAGGATATAGAATAGAGTATAGAGAATATAGAACCCAGAATTTAGAACATGGAATGCAGAACACAGAGTTTAGAATATAGAATATAGAATACAGAATATACAGTGTAGAATATTGAATGAAGAACACAGAATATAGAATAGAGAATAGAGAATATAGAACCCAGAATTAAGAACATGGAATTCAGAACACAGAGATTAGAATATAGAATACAGAATTCTAAACATAGAAATTAGAAACAGAATGTAGAACACAGAATTTAGAATACAGAACACTGAATATAGAATTTATTATATAGAATGTAGAACATATAACATAGAATATAGAATACAGAATATAGAACTCAGAATTTAGAACATGGAATGCAGAACACAGAATTTAGAATATAGAATACAGAATATAGAATATAGAATTTAGAATATAGTATGTAAAACACAGAAAATAGAATATAGAATACGGAAATCAGAATATGGCATGTAGAACACAGAATTTATAATATAGTATACAGAATACTGAACGGAATGCAGAAAATTGAATTTAAAGTATAGAATGAAGATCACAGAACATAGAATATAGAATAGAATATATAGAAGCCAGAATTTACAAGATCGAATGCAGAACACAGAGTTTAGAATATAGAATACAGAATACTGAATATACAATTTAAGATACAGAAACTAGAACCCAGAATATAGAATATAGAATAGAGAATATAGAACCAATAATTTAGAACATGGAATGCAGAACGTAGAATTTAGAATATAGAATGTACAACACAGAATTTAGATTATAGATTACGGAATGCAGAAAATAGTATTTAAAATATAGAAAAAGAACACAGTATAAAGAATATAGAATATAGAATAGAGAAACCAGAATATAGAACATTAAAATCAGAACACAGAATTTACAATATAGAATACAGAATACTGAATATAGAATTAAGAATATAGAATGTACAACACAGAATATAGAATATAGAATACGGAATGCAGAATATTGAATGTAGAATATAGAATGAAGAACACAAAATATCGAAGATTGTATAGAGAATATAGAATCCAGAATTTAGAACATGGAATGCAGAACAAAGAATTTAGAGTATAGAATACAGAATACTGTATATAGAATTTAGAATATAGAATGTAGAACACAGAATATAGAATATAGAATACGGAATACAGAGTATACCATTTAGAATATAGAATGTAGAACACAGAATATAGAATATAGTATAAGGAAAGCATAATGTAGAATACAGTATATAGAATGTAGAACACAGAATATAGAATATGGGAAACAGAATACAGAACCAAGAATTTAAAACGTGGAATGCAGAACCCAGAATTTAGAGTATAGAATACAGAATACTGTATATAGAATTTAGAATATATAATGTAGAACACAGAATATAGAATATAGAATACGGAATACTGAGAATACAATTTAGAACATAGAATGCGGAACACAGAATTTAGAATATATATTACAGAATTCTGAATATAGATTTAGAACATGGAATGAAGAACACAGAATTTAGAATATAGAAAACAGAATACTGAATATAGAATTTAGAATATAGAATTTAGAACACAAAATTTAGAATATAGAATACTGAATACTGAATATATAACTTAGAAAATAAAATGTAGAAAACAGAATATAGAATAGAGAATAGAGAATATAGAACCCTGAATTTAGAACATGGAATGCAGAACACAGAATGTAGAATATAGAATACAGAATACTGAATATAGAATGTAGAATAAAAAATTGTACCACAGAATTTAAAATATAGAATACAGAATACAGAATATAGAATTAAGAATATAGAATGTAGAACAGAGAATAAAGACTACAGAATATAGAACCCAGAATTTAGAACATGGAATGAAGAACACAGAATTTAGAATATAGTATACAGTATATTGAATATTGAATATAGAATATAGAAAATAGAACACAGAAAATAGAATATAGAATACGGAATGCAGTATATAGAATGTAGAATATAGAAAGAAGAACGCAAAATATAGAATACAGGACAGAAAATATAGAACACAGAATTTAGAACTTGGAATTCAGAACAGAGAATTCAGAATATAGAATACAGAATAATTAATACAGAATATAGAATATAGAATAAGGAATGCATAATATAGAATACAGAATATAGAATGTAGAACACAGAATATAGAATATGGAAATCAGAATACAGAACACAGTATTTAGAACATGGAATGCAGAACACAAAATTTAGAATATAGAATACAGAATACTGAATATAGAATTTAGAAGATTGAATGCGGAACACAGAATTTAGAATATAGTATACAGAATAAGGAATATAGATTTAGAAAATGGAATGAAGAACACAGAATTTAGAATATAGAATACTGAATATAGAATTTAGAATATAGAATACAGAATACTGAATATTGAATTTAGAATATAGAAATTAGAACACAGAAAATAGGGTATAGAATACAGAATGCAGAATATAGAATGTAGAATATAGAATGAAGAACACAAAATATAGAATATAGGACAAAAAATATAGAACACAGAATTTAAAACATGGAATTCAGAACAGAGGATTTACAATATAGAATAAAGAATAATGAATACAGACTATAGAATATAGAATGAAGAACAGAGAATATAGAATATACAAAACGGAATGTAGAATATAAAATATAGAATATAGAATATGGAACACAGAATATACAATATGGAAAAGAGAATACAGAATCCAGAATTTAGAACATGGATTACAGAACACAGAATTTAGAATAAACAATACAGTATACTGAAAATAGAATTTAGAATATTGAATGCGGAACACAGAATTTTGAATATAGAATACAATATACTGAATATATAATTTAGAAAATGGAATGCAGAACACAGAATTTAGAAAATATAATACAGAATAATGAATATAGCATTTCGAATATAGAATGTAGAACACAGAATATAGAATATAGAATACAGAATATATAACCCAGAATTTTGAACATGGAATGCAGAACACAGAATTTAGTGTATTGAATACAGAATACTGTATATAGAATTTAGAAAATAGAATGCAGAACACAGAATATAGAATATAGAATACGGAACACTGAGTAGACAATTTAGAATATAGAATGTAAAACACAGAATATAGAATACAGAATAAGGAATGCATAATATGGTATACAGAATATAGAATGTTGAACACAGAATATAGAATATGGAAAACAGAATACAGAACTCAGAATTTAGAACATGGAATGCAGAACTCAGAATTTAGAATATAGAATACAGAACACTGAATATAGAATTAATTATATAGAATGTAGAACATATAACATGGAATATAGAATACAGAATATAGAACCCAGAATTTAGAACATGGAATGCAGAACAAAGAATTTAGAATATAGAATATAGAACACAGAGCTTAAAATATAGAATACAGAATGCAGAATATAGAATTAAGAATATAGAATGAATAACACAGAAAATTGAATATAGAATACAGGATATAGAACACAGTATATAGAACAAGGAATGCAGAACTCAGGACTTAGAATATAGAATATAGAATACTGAATATACAATATAGAATATAGAATGTAGAACACAGAATATAGAATATAGAACCCAGAATATGGAGCATGGAATGCAGAACACAGAATTTAGAATATAGAATACAGAATACTGAATATAGGATTTAGAATATAGAATGTAGAACACAGAATATAGAATATAGAATTCGAAATGCAGAATATAGAATGTAGAATATAGAATGAAAAACCCAAAATTTTTTATATACAATTGAGAATATAGAACACAGAATTTAAACATGGAATGTAGAACACATATTTAAAAATATAGAATACAGAATACTGAATATAGAATTTTGAATATAGAATGTAGAGCACAGAATATAGAATATAGAATATAGAACACAGAAATTATAACATGGAATGCAGAACACAGAATTTAGAATATAAAATACAGAATACTGAATATTGAATTTAGAATATAGAAATTAGAACACAGAAAATAGGGTATAGAATACGGAATGCAGAATATAGAATGTAGAATATAGAATGAAGAACACAAAATATAGAATATAGGACAAAAAATATAGAACACAGAATTTAGAACATGGAATTCAGACCAGAGGATTTAGAATATAGAATAAAGAATAATGAATACAGAATATAGAATATAGAATGAAGAACACAGAATATAGAATATAGAAAACGGAATGTAGAATATAAAATACAGAATATAGAATATGGAACACAGAATATACAATATGGAAAAGAGAATACAGAATCCAGAATTTAGAACATGGATTACAGAACACAGAATTTAGAATAAACAATACAGTATACTGAAAATAGAATTTAGAATATTGAATGCGGAACACAGAATTTTGAATATAGAATACAATATACTGAATATATAATTTAGAAAATGGAATGCAGAACACAGAATTTAGAAAATATAATACAGAATAATGAATATAGCATTTCGAATATAGAATGTAGAACACAGAATATAGAATATAGAATACAGAATATATAACCCAGAATTTTGAACATGGAATGCAGAACACAGAATTTAGTGTATTGAATACAGAATACTGTATATAGAATTTAGAAAATAGAATGCAGAACACAGAATATAGAATATAGAATACGGAACACTGAGTAGACAATTTAGAATATAGAATGTAAAACACAGAATATAGAATACAGAATAAGGAATGCATAATATGGTATACAGAATATAGAATGTTGAACACAGAATATAGAATATGGAAAACAGAATACAGAACTCAGAATTTAGAACATGGAATGCAGAACTCAGAATTTAGAATATAGAATACAGAACACTGAATATAGAATTAATTATATAGAATGTAGAACATATAACATGGAATATAGAATACAGAATATAGAACCCAGAATTTAGAACATGGAATGCAGAACAAAGAATTTAGAATATAGAATATAGAACACAGAGCTTAAAATATAGAATACAGAATGCAGAATATAGAATTAAGAATATAGAATGAATAACACAGAAAATTGAATATAGAATACAGGATATAGAACACAGTATATAGAACAAGGAATGCAGAACTCAGGACTTAGAATATAGAATATAGAATACTGAATATACAATTTAGAATATAGAATGTAGAACACAGAATATAGAATATAGAACCCAGAATATGGAGCATGGAATGCAGAACACAGAATTTAGAATATAGAATACAGAATACTGAATACAGAGTTTACAAAATAGAATGTAGAACAAAGAATATAGAATAGAGGATAGAGAATATAGAAGACAGAATTTAGAACATGGAATGCAGAACACAGAAATTAGAATACAGAATACAGAATACTGAAGATAGAATTTAAGTATAGAATGTAGAACACAGAAATTAGAATATAGAATACGGAATGCAGAATATAGAATGTAGAATATACAATGAAGAACACATTATATAGAATATAGGAGAGAGAATATAGAACACAGAATTTAGAACATGGAATGCAGAACACAGAAATTAGAATATAGAATACAGAATAATGAATACAGAATATAGAATATAGAATGAAGAACACAGAATATACAATATAGATTACGGAATGTATAATATAGAATACAGAATATAAAATATAGAACACAGAATTTTGAATATGGAAAACAGAATACAGACCTCAGAATTTAGAACTTTAAATGCAGAACACAAAATTTAGAATATAGAATACAAAATACTGAATATAGAATTTAGACTATAGAATGTAGAACACAGAATACAGAATATTGAATACGGAATGCAGAATATAGAATGTAGAATATAGAATGAATAGCACAAAATTTAGAATATAGAATAGAGAATATAGAACACAGAATTTAACATGCAATGTAGAACACATAATTAAGACTATAGAATACAGGATACTGAATATAGAATGTAGAATATAGAATGTAAAACACAGAATATAGAATATAGAATATGGAATACTGAGTATAAATATTAGAATATAGAATGTATGTCACAGAATGTAGAATATAGAATAAGGAATGCATAGTATAGAATACAGAATATAGAATGTAGAACACAGAATATAGAATATGGAAAACAGAATACAGAACACAGAATTTAGAACATGGAATGCAGAACACAAAATTTAGATATAGAATACAGAATACTGAATACAGATTTAGAACATGGAATGAAGAACACAGAAACTAGAATATAGAATACAGAATACTGAATATAGAATTTATAATATAGAATGTAGAAAACAGAATAGAGAATAGAGAATATAGAACCCAGAATTTAGAACATGGAATGCAGGACACAGAATATAGAATATAGAATATAGAACACAGAGCTTAGAATATAGAATACAGAATGCAGAATATAGAATTAAGTATATAGAATGAATAACACAGAAAATTGAATATAGAATACAGTAAATAGAACACAGTATATAGAACAAGGAATGCAGAACTCAGGACTTAGAATATAGAATATACAATACTGAAAATGCAATTTAGAATATAGAATGTAGAACACAGAATATAGAATATAGAACCCAGTATATAGAGCATGGAATGCAGAACACAGAATTTAGAATATGGAATACAGAATACTGAATATATAATCTAGAATATAGAATGTATATCACAGAAATTAGAATATAGAATACAGAATACAGAATATAGAAATTAGAGAATAGAATGTAGAACACAGAAAATAGAATATAGATACGGAATGCAGAATATAGAATGTAGAACACATAATTTAGAATATAGTATACTGAATACTGAACGGAAGGCAGAAAATAGAATTTAAAATATTGAATGAAGATCACAGAATATAGAATGTAGAATAGAAAATATAGAAGACAAAATTTAGAAAATCGAAAGCAGAACAAAGAATTTAGAATATAGAATATAGAACACTGCATATAGATTATAGAATATAGAACAGAGTATATAGAATATAGAATACGGAATGCAGAATATAGAATGTAGAATATTGAATAAAGAATACAAAATATAGAATATAGGAGAGATAATATAGAAACCAGAATTTAGAACATGGAATGCAGAACTCAGAATAAAGATTATAGAATAGCAGAATACTGAATATAGAATTTAGAATAAAGATTGAAGAACACAGAATATAGGATATAGAATAATGAATGCAGAATATATTATTCAGAATATAGAATGTAGAACACAGAATATCGAATATGGAAAAACGAATTCAGAACCCATAATTTAGAACATGGAATACAGAACACAGAAAATAGAATATAGAATACAGAATACTGAATAAAGAATTTAGAATATAGAATGAAGAACACAGAATATAGAATATAGAATACAGAATATAGAACCCAGAATTTTGAACATGGAATGCAGAACACACAATTTAGAATATAGAATTCAGAATACTGAATATAATTATTGAATATAGAATGTAGAATACAGAATTTAGAATATAGATTATCGAATGCAGAATATAGAATTTAGAATATAGATTATAGAACACAGAATATAGAATATAGAATATAGAACACAGAATTTATAACATGGAATGCAGAACCCTAAATTTAGAATATAGAATTCAGAATACTGAATATAATTTTTAGAATATAGAATGTAGAATACCGAATTTAGAATATAGAATACAGAATGAAGAATATAGATTTAGAATATAGAATGAAGAACATAGAATATTGAATATAGAATACAGAATATAGAAGCCAGAATTTACAACATGCAATGCAGAACTCAGAATTTAGACTATAGAATAGAGAATACTGAATACACAGTTTAGAATATAGAATGAAGAACACAGGATATAGAATAGAGTATAGAGAATATAGAACCCAGAATTTAGAACATGGAATGCAGAACAAAGGGTTTAGAATATAGAATACAGAATATAGAATATACAGTGTAGAATATTGAATGAAAAACACAGAATATAGAATAGAGAATAGAGATTCCAGAATTTAGAACATGGAATTCAGAGCACACAATTTAAAATAGAATACAGAATTCTAAACATAGAAATTAGAAACAGAATGTAGAACACAGAATTTAGAATATAGAATACAGAACACTGAATATAGATTTAATTATATAGAATGTGGAACATATAACATAGAATATAGAATACAGAATATAGAACTCAGAATTTAGAACATGGAATGCAGAACACAGAATTTAGAATATAGAATACAGAATAAAGAATATAGAATTTAGAATATAGTATGTAAAACACAGAAAATAGAATATAGAATACGGAAATCAGAATATGGCATGTAGAACACAGAATTTATAATATAGTATACAGAATACTGAACGGAATGCAGAAAATTGAATTTAAAGTATAGAATGAAGATCACAGAACATAGAATATAGAATAGAATATATAGAAGCCAGAATTTAGAACATGGAATGCAGAACACAGAATATAGAATATAGAATATAGAACACAGAGCTTAGAATATAGAATACAGAATGCAGAATATAGAATTAAGAATATAGAATGAATAACACAGAAAATTGATTATAGAATACAGGATATAGAACACAGTATATAGAACAAGGAATGCAGAACTCAGGACTTAGAATATAGAATATAGAATACTGAATATACAATTTAGAATATAGAATGTAGAACACAGAATATAGAATATAGAACCCAAAATATAGAGCATGGAATGCAGAACACAGAATTTAGAATATAGAATACAGAATACTGAATATATAATCTAGAATATAGAATGTAGAATACCGAATTTAGAATATAGAATACAGAATGCAGAATATATATTTAGAATATAGAATGAAGAACACAGAATATTGAATATAGAATACAGAATATAGAAGCCAGAGTTTACAACATGCAATGCAGAACTCAGAATTTAGACTATAGAATAGAGAATACTGAATACACAGTTTAGAATATAGAATGAAGAACACAGTATATAGAATAGAGTATAGAGAATATAGAACCCAGAATTTAGAACATGGAATGCAGAACACAGAGTTTAGAATATAGAATATAGAATACAGAATATACAGTGTAGAATATTGAATGAAGAACACAGAATATAGAATAGAGAATATAGAACCCAGAATTAAGAACATGGAATTCAGAACACAGAGCTTAGATTATAGAATACAGAATTCTAAACATAGAAATTAGAAACAGAATGTAGAACACAGAATTTAGAATACAGAACATTGAATATAGAATTTATTATATAGAATGTAGAACATATAACATAGAATATAGAATACAGAATATAGAACTCAGAATTTAGAACATGGAATGCAGAACACAGAATTTAGAATATAGAATACAGAATATAGAATATAGAATTTAGAATATAGTATGTAAAACACAGAAAATAGAATATAGAATACGGAAATCAGAATATGGCATGTAGAACACAGAATTTATAATATAGTATACAGAATACTGAAAGGAATGCAGAAAATTGAATTTAAAGTATAGAATGAAGATCACAGAACATAGAATATAGAATAGAATATATAGAAGCCAGAATTTACAAGATCGAATGCAGAACACAGAGTTTAGAATATAGAATACAGAATACTGAATATACAATTTAAGATACAGAAACTAGAACCCAGAATATAGAATATAGAATAGAGAATATAGAACCAATAATTTAGAACATGGAATGCAGAACGTAGAATTTAGAATATAGAATGTAGAACACAGAATTTAGATTATAGATTACGGAATGCAGAAAATAGTATTTAAAATATAGAAAAAGAACACAGTATAAAGAATATAGAATACAGAATAGAGAAACCAGAATATAGAACATTAAAATCAGAACACAGAATTTACAATATAGAATACAGAATACTGAATATAGAATTAAGAATATAGAATGTACAACACAGAATATAGAATATAGAATACGGAATGCAGAATATTGAATGTAGAATATAGAATGAAGAACACAAAATATCGAAGATAGTATAGAGAATATAGAATCCAGAATTTAGAACATGGAATGCAGAACAAAGAATTTAGAGTATAGAATACAGAATACTGTATATAGAATTTAGAATATAGAATGTAGAACACAGAATATAGAATATAGAATACGGAATACAGAGTATACCATTTAGAATATAGAATGTAGAACACAGAATATAGAATATAGTATAAGGAATGCATAATGTAGAATACAGTATATAGAATGTAGAACACAGAATATAGAATATGGGAAACAGAATACAGAACCAAGAATTTAAAACGTGGAATGCAGAACCCAGAATTTAGAGTATAGAATACAGAATACTGTATATAGAATTTAGAATATATAATGTAGAACACAGAATATAGAATATAGAATACGGAATACTGAGAATACAATTTAGAACATAGAATGCGGAACACAGAATTTAGAATATATATTACAGAATTCTGAATATAGATTTAGAACATGGAATGAAGAACACAGAATTTAGAATATAGAAAACAGAATACTGAATATAGAATTTAGAATATAGAATTTAGAACACAAAATTTAGAATATAGAATACTGAATACTGAATATATAACTTAGAAAATAAAATGTAGAAAACAGAATATAGAATAGAGAATAGAGAATATAGAACCCTGAATTTAGAACATGGAATGCAGAACACAGAATGTAGAATATAGAATACAGAATACTGAATATAGAATGTAGAATATAAAATTGTACCACAGAATTTAAAATATAGAATACAGAATACAGAATATAGAATTAAGAATATAGAATGTAGAACAGAGAATAAAGACTACAGAATATAGAATCCAGAATTTAGAACATGGAATGAAGAACACAGAATTTAGAATATAGTATACAGAATATTGAATATTGAATATAGAATATAGAAAATAGAACACAGAAAATAGAATATAGAATACGGAATGCAGTATATAGAATGTAGAATATAGAAAGAAGAACGCAAAATATAGAATACAGGACAGAAAATATAGAACACAGAATTTAGAACTTGGAATTCAGAACAGAGAATTCAGAATATAGAATACAGAATAATTAATACAGAATATAGAATATAGAATAAGGAATGCATAATATAGAATACAGAATATAGAATGTAGAACACAGAATATAGAATATGGAAATCAGAATACAGAACACAGTATTTAGAACATGGAATGCAGAACACAAAATTTAGAATATAGAATACAGAATACTGAATATAGAATTTAGAAGATTGAATGCGGAACACAGAATTTAGAATATAGTATACAGAATAAGGAATATAGATTTAGAAAATGGAATGAAGAACACAGAATTTAGAATATAGAATACTGAATATAGAATTTAGAATATAGAATACAGAATACTGAATATTGAATTTAGAATATAGAAATTAGAACACAGAAAATAGGGTATAGAATACGGAATGCAGAATATAGAATGTAGAATATAGAATGAAGAACACAAAATATAGAACATAGGACAAAAAATATAGAACACAGAATTTAAAACATGGAATTCAGAACAGAGGATTTACAATATAGAATAAAGAATAATGAATACAGAATATAGAATATAGAATGAAGAACACAGAATATAGAATATACAAAACGGAATGTAGAATATAAAATACAGAATATAGAATATGGAACACAGAATATACAATATGGAAAAGAGAATACAGAATCCAGAATTTAGAACATGGATTACAGAACACAGAATTTAGAATAAACAATACAGTATACTGAAAATAGAATTTAGAATATTGAATGCGGAACACAGAATTTTGAATATAGAATACAATATACTGAATATATAATTTAGAAAATGGAATGCAGAACACAGAATTTAGAAAATATAATACAGAATAATGAATATAGCATTTCGAATATAGAATGTAGAACACAGAATATAGAATATAGAATACAGAATATATAACCCAGAATTTTGAACATGGAATGCAGAACACAGAATTTAGTGTATTGAATACAGAATACTGTATATAGAATTTAGAAAATAGAATGCAGAACACAGAATATAGAATATAGAATACGGAACACTGAGTAGACAGTTTAGAATATAGAATGTAAAACACAGAATATAGAATACAGAATAAGGAATGCATAATATGGTATACAGAATATAGAATGTTGAACACAGAATATAGAATATGGAAAACAGAATACAGAACTCAGAATTTAGAACATGGAATGCAGAACTCAGAATTTAGAATATAGAATACAGAACACTGAATATAGAATTAATTATATAGAATGTAGAACATATAACATGGAATATAGAATACAGAATATAGAACCCAGAATTTAGAACATGGAATGCAGAACAAAGAAATTAGAATATAGAATATAGAACACAGAGCTTAAAATATAGAATACAGAATGCAGAATATAGAATTAAGAATATAGAATGAATAACACAGAAAATTGAATATAGAATACAGGATATAGAACACAGTATATAGAACAAGGAATGCAGAAATCAGGACTTAGAATATAGAATATAGAATACTGAATATACAATTTAGAATATAGAATGTAGAACACAGAATGTAGAATATAGAATTCGAAATGCAGAAAATAGAATGTAGAATATAGAATGAAGAACACAAAATTTAGTATATAGAATTAAGAATATAGAACAAAATATTTAAACATGGAATGTAGAACACATATTTAAGACTATAGAATACAGAATACTGAATATAGAAATTAAAATATAGAATTTAGAACACAGAATATAGAATATAGAATATAGAACACAGAAATTATCACATGGAATGCATAACCCTGAATTTAGAATATAGAATACAGAATACTGAATATAGAATTTAGAATATAGTATGTAGAACTTTGAATGTAGAATATAGAATACGGAATGCAGAATATAGAATTTAGAATATAGAATGAAGGACACAGAATATTGAATATAGATTACAAAATGTAGAATCAAGAATTTAGAACATGAAATGTAGAACACAGAATTTAGAATATTGAATACAGAATACTGAATTTAGAATTTAGAATATAGAATGTAAAACACAGAATATAGTATATTGATTAACGAATTCAGAATATAAAATTTAGAATATAGAATAAAGAACACAGAATTTAGAATATTGATAAGAGAATATAGAACCAAGGTTTTAGACCATGGATTGCAGAACACAGAATTTAGAAAATAGAATACGAAACACTGAATATAGAGTTTACTACATAGAATGTAGAACACAGAATATAGAATAGACGATAGAGAATATAGAAGACAGAATTTAGAACATGGAATGCAGAACACAGAATTTAGAATACAGAATACAGAATACTGAAGATAGAATTTAGAGTATAGAATGTAGAACACAGAAATTAGAATATAGAATACGGAATGCAGAATATAGAATGTAGAATATAGAATGAAGAACACAAAATATAGATATAGGAAGAGAATATCGAAAACAGAATTTAGAACATGGAATGCAGAACACAGAATTTAGAATATATAATACAGTATAATGAATACAGAATATAGAATATAGAATGAAGAACACAGAATATACAATACAGAATACGGAATGTAGAATATAGAATACAGAATATAAAATGTAGAACACAGAATTTAGAATATGGAAACAGACTACAGAACTCAGAATGTAGAACATGGAATGCAGAACACAATATTTACAATATAGACTACAGTATACTGTATATAGGCATTAGAATATAAAATATAGAACACAGAATATAGAATATAGAATACGGATTACTGGGTATACAATTTAGAACATAGAATGCGGAACACAGAATTTAGAATACATATTACAGAATACTGAATATAGATTTAGAACATGGAATGAAGAACACAGAATTTAGAATATAGAATACAAAATACTGAATATAGAATTTAGAACATAGAATGTAGAAAACAGAATATAGAATAGAGAATAGAAAATAGAGAATATAAAACCCAGAATTTAGAACATGGAATGCAGAACACAGAATTTAGAATAAAGAATACAAAATACTGAATATAGAATTTTGAATTTAGAATGTAGAACACAGAATATAGAGTATAGAATTCGAAATGCAGAATATAGATTGTAGAATATCCAATTAAAAACACAAAATTTTGTATATAGAATTGAGAATATAGAACACAGAATTTAAAAATGGAACGTAGAACATATATTTAAGAATATCGTATACAGTACACTTAATATAGAATTTAGAATATAGAATGTAAAAAACAGAATATAGAATAGAGAATAGAGAATAGAGAACACAGAATTTAGAACATGGAATGCAGGACACAAAATTTAGAATAAAGAATACAAAATAGTGAATATAGAATTTAGAATTTAGAATGTAGAACACAGAATATAGAATATAGAATTCGAAATGCAGAATATAGAATGTAGAATATAGAATGAAAAACCCAAAATTTTTTATATACAATTGAGAATATAGAACACAGAATTTAAACATGGAATGTAGAACACATATTTAAAAATATAGAATACAGAATACTGAATATAGAATTTTGAATATAGAATGTAGAGCACAGAATATAGAATATAGAATATAGAACACAGAAATTATAACATGGAATGCAGAACACAGAATTTAGAATATAAAATACAGAATACTGAATATTGAATTTAGAATATAGAAATTAGAACACAGAAAATAGGGTATAGAATACGGAATGCAGAATATAGAATGTAGAATATAGAATGAAGAACACAAAATATAGAATATAGGACAAAAAATATAGAACACAGAATTTAGAACATGGAATTCAGACCAGAGGATTTAGAATATAGAATAAAGAATAATGAATACAGAATATAGAATATAGAATGAAGAACACAGAATATAGAATATAGAAAACGGAATGTAGAATATAAAATACAGAATATAGAATATGGAACACAGAATATACAATATGGAAAAGAGAATACAGAATCCAGAATTTAGAACATGGATTACAGAACACAGAATTTAGAATAAACAATACAGTATACTGAAAATAGAATTTAGAATATTGAATGCGGAACACAGAATTTTGAATATAGAATACAATATACTGAATATATAATTTAGAAAATGGAATGCAGAACACAGAATTTAGAAAATATAATACAGAATAATGAATATAGCATTTCGAATATAGAATGTAGAACACAGAATATAGAATATAGAATACAGAATATATAACCCAGAATTTTGAACATGGAATGCAGAACACAGAATTTAGTGTATTGAATACAGAATACTGTATATAGAATTTAGAAAATAGAATGCAGAACACAGAATATAGAATATAGAATACGGAACACTGAGTAGACAATTTAGAATATAGAATGTAAAACACAGAATATAGAATACAGAATAAGGAATGCATAATATGGTATACAGAATATAGAATGTTGAACACAGAATATAGAATATGGAAAACAGAATACAGAACTCAGAATTTAGAACATGGAATGCAGAACTCAGAATTTAGAATATAGAATACAGAACACTGAATATAGAATTAATTATATAGAATGTAGAACATATAACATGGAATATAGAATACAGAATATAGAACCCAGAATTTAGAACATGGAATGCAGAACAAAGAATTTAGAATATAGAATATAGAACACAGAGCTTAAAATATAGAATACAGAATGCAGAATATAGAATTAAGAATATAGAATGAATAACACAGAAAATTGAATATAGAATACAGGATATAGAACACAGTATATAGAACAAGGAATGCAGAACTCAGGACTTAGAATATAGAATATAGAATACTGAATATACAATATAGAATATAGAATGTAGAACACAGAATATAGAATATAGAACCCAGAATATGGAGCATGGAATGCAGAACACAGAATTTAGAATATAGAATACAGAATACTGAATATAGGATTTAGAATATAGAATGTAGAACACAGAATATAGAATATAGAATTCGAAATGCAGAATATAGAATGTAGAATATAGAATGAAAAACCCAAAATTTTTTATATACAATTGAGAATATAGAACACAGAATTTAAACATGGAATGTAGAACACATATTTAAAAATATAGAATACAGAATACTGAATATAGAATTTTGAATATAGAATGTAGAGCACAGAATATAGAATATAGAATATAGAACACAGAAATTATAACATGGAATGCAGAACACAGAATTTAGAATATAAAATACAGAATACTGAATATTGAATTTAGAATATAGAAATTAGAACACAGAAAATAGAATATAGAATACGGAATGCAGTATATAGAATGTAGAATATAGAAAGAAGAACGCAAAATATAGAATACAGGACAGAAAATATAGAACACAGAATTTAGAACATGGAATTCAGAACAGAGAATTCAGAATATAGAATACAGAATAATTAATACAGAATATAGAATATAGAATAAGGAATGCATAATATAGAATACAGAATATAGAATGTAGAACACAGAATATAGAGTATGGAAAACAGAATACAGAACGCAGAATTTAGAACATGGAATGCAGAACACAAAATTTAGATATAGAATACAGAATACTGAAAACAGATTTAGAACATGGAATGAAGAACACAGAAACTAGAATATAGAATACAGAATACTGAATATAGAATTTATAATATAGAATTTAGAAAACAGAATAGAGAATAGAGAATATAGAACCCAGAATTTAGAACATGGAATGCAGGACACAGAATATAGAATATAGAATATAGAACAAAGAGCTTAGAATATAGAATACAGAATGCAGAATATAGAATTAAGTATATAGAATGAATAACACAGAAATTTGAATATAGAATACAGTAAATAGAACACAGTATATAGAACAAGGAATGCAGAACTCAGGACTTAGAATATAGAATATACAATACTGAAAATGCAATTTAGAATATAGAATGTAGAACACAGAATATAGAATATAGAACCCAGTATATAGAGCATGGAATGCAGAACACAGAATTTAGAATATGGAATACAGAATACTGAATATATAATCTAGAATATAGAATGTATATCACAGAAATTAGAATATAGAATACAGAATACAGAATATAGAAATTAGAGAATAGAATGTAGAACACAGAAAATAGAATATAGATACGGAATGCAGAATATAGAATGTAGAACACTTAATTTAGAATATAGTATACTGAATACTGAACGGAAGGCAGAAAATAGAATTTAAAATATTGAATGAAGATCACAGAATATAGAATGTAGAATAGAAAATATAGAAGACAAAATTTAGAAAATCGAAAGCAGAACAAAGAATTTAGAATATAGAATATAGAACACTGCATATAGATAATAGAATATAGAACAGAGTATATAGAATATAGAATACGGAATGCAGAATATAGAATGTAGAATATTGAATAAAGAATACAAAATATAGAATATAGGAGAGATAATATAGAAACCAGAATATAGAGCATGGAATGCAGAACTCAGAATAAAGATTATAGAATAGCAGAATACTGAATATAGAATTTAGAATAAAGATTGAAGAACACAGAATATAGGATATAGAATACTGAATGCAGAATATATTATTCAGAATATAGAATGTAGAACACAGAATATCGAATATGGAAAAACGAAATCAGAACCCATAATTTAGAACATGGAATACAGAACACAGAAAATAGAATATAGAATACAGAATACTGAATAAAGAATTTAGAATATAGAATGTAGAACACAGAATATAGAATATAGAATACAGAATATAGAACCCAGAATTTTGAACATGGAATGCAGAACACACAATTTAGAATATAGAATTCAGAATACTGAATATAATTATTGAATATAGAATGTAGAATACAGAATTTAGAATATAGATTATCGAATGCAGAATATAGAATTTAGAATATAGATTATAGAACACAGAATATAGAATATAGAATATAGAACACAGAATTTGTAACATGGAATGCAGAACCCTAAATTTAGAATATAGAATTCAGAATACTGAATATAATTTTTAGAATATAGAATGTAGAATACCGAACTTAGAATATAGAATACAGAATGCAGAATACAGATTTAGAATATAGAATGAAGAAAATAGAATATTGAATATAGAATACAGAATATAGAAGCCAGAATTTACAACATGCAATGCAGAACTCAGAATTTAGACTATAGAATAGAGAATACTGAATACACAGTTTAGAATATAGAATGAAGAACACAGGATATAGAATAGAGTATAGAGAATATAGAACCCAGAATTTAGAACATGGAATGCAGAACACAGAGTTTAGAATATAGAATACAGAATATAGAATATACAGTGTAGAATATTGAATGAAAAACACAGAATATAGAATAGAGAATAGAGAATAGAGATTCCAGAATTTAGAACATGGAATTCAGAGCACACAATTTAATATAGAATACAGAATTCTAAACATAGAAATTAGAAACAGAATGTAGAACACAGAATATAGAATATAGAATACAGAACACTGAATATAGATTTAATTATATAGAATGTAGAACATATAACATAGAATATAGAATACAGAATATAGAACCCAGAATTTAGAACATGGAATGCAGAACACAGAATATAGAATATAGAATATAGAACACAGAGCTTAGAATATAGAATACAGAATGCAGAATATAGAATTAAGAATATAGAATGAATAACACAGAAAATTGATTATAGAATAAAGGATATAGAACACAGTATATAGAACAAGGAATGCAGAACTCAGGACTTAGAATATAGAATATAGAATACTGAATATACAATTTAGAATATAGAATGTAGAACACAGAATATAGAATATAGAACCCAAAATATAGAGCATGGAATGCAGAACACAGAATTTAGAATATAGAATACAGAATACTGAATATATAATCTAGAATATAGAATGTAGAATACCGAATTTAGAATATAGAATACAGAATGCAGAATATATATTTAGAATATAGAATGAAGAACACAGAATATTGAATATAGAATACAGAATATAGAATCCAGAGTTTACAACATGCCATGCAGAACTCAGAATTTAGACTATAGAATAGAGAATACTGAATACACAGTTTAGAATATAGAATGAAGAACACAGTATATAGAATAGAGTATAGAGAATATAGAACCCAGAATTTAGAACATGGAATGCAGAACACAGAGTTTAGAATATAGAATATAGAATACAGAATATACAGTGTAGAATATTGAATGAAGAACACAGAATATAGAATAGAGAATATAGAACCCAGAATTAAGAACATGGAATTCAGAACACAGAGTTTAGAATATAGAATACAGAATTCTAAACATAGAAATTAGAAACAGAATGTAGAACACAGAATTTAGAATACAGAATACAGAACAGTGAATATAGAATTTATTATATAGAATGTAGAACATATAACATAGAATATAGAATACAGAATATAGAACTCAGAATTTAGAACATGGAATGCAGAACACAGAATTTAGAATATAGAATACAGAATATAGAATATAGAATTTAGAATATAGTATGTAAAACACAGAAAATAGAATATAGATTACGGAAATCAGAATATGGCATGTAGAACACAGAATTTATAATATAGTATACAGAATACTGAAAGGAATGCAGAAAATTGAATTTAAAGTATAGAATGAAGATCACAGAACATAGAATATAGAATAGAATATATAGAAGTCAGAATTTACAAGATCGAATGCAGAACACAGAGTTTAGAATATAGAATACAGAATACTGAATATACAATTTAAGATATAGAAACTAGAACCCAGAATATGGAATATAGAATAGAGAATAAGGAACCAATAATTTAGAACATGGAATGCAGAACTTAGAATTTAGAATATAGAATGTAGAACACAGAATTTAGATTATAGATTACGGAATGCAGAAAATAGTATTTAAAATATAGAAAAAGAACACAGTATATAGAATATAGAATAGAGAATAGAGAAACCAGAATATAGAACATTAAAATCAGAACACAGAATTTACAATATAGAATACAGAATACTGAATATAGAATTAAGAATATAGAATGTACAACACAGAATATAGAATATAGAATACGGAATGCAGAATATTGAATGTAGAATATAGAATGAAGAACACAAAATATCGAAGATAGTATAGAGAATATAGAATCCAGAATTTAGAACATGGAATGCAGAACAAAGAATTTAGAGTATAGAATACAGAATACTGTATATAGAATTTAGAATATAGAATGTAGAACACAGAATATAGAATATAGAATACGGAATACAGAGTATACCATTTAGAATATAGAATGTAGAACACAGAATATAGAATATAGTATAAGGAATGCATAATGTAGAATACAGTATATAGAATGTAGAACACAGAATATAGAATATGGGAAACAGAATACAGAACCAAGAATTTAAAACATGGAATGCAGAACCCAGAATTTAGAGTATAGAATACACAATACTGTATATAGAATTTAGAATATACAATGTAGAACACAGAATATACAATATAGAATACGGAATACTGAGTATACAATTTAGAACATTGAATGTGGAACACAGAATTTAGAATATATATTACAGAATTCTGAATATAGATTTAGAACAAGAAATGAAGAACACAGAATTTAGAATATAGAAAACAGAATACTGAATATAGGATTTAGAATATAGAATTTAGAACACAAAATTTAGAATATAGAATACAGAATACTGAATATATAATTTAGAAAATAGAATGTAGAAAACAGAATAGAGAATAGAGAATAGAGAATATAGAACCCTGAATGTAGAACATGGAATGCAGAACACAATATTTAGAATATAGACTACAGTATACTGTATATAGACATTAGAATATACAATATAAAACACAGAATATAGAATATAGAATACGGATTACTGGGTATACAATTTAGAACATAGAATGCGTAACACAGAATTTAGAATACATATTACAGAATACTGAATATAGATTTAGAACATGGAATGTAGAACACAGAATTTAGAATATAGAATACATAATACTGAATATAGAATTTAGAATATAGAATGTAGAAAACAGAATATAGAATAGCGAATAGAAAATAGAGAATATAAAACCCAGAATTTAGAACATGGAATGCAGAACACAGAATTTAGAATAAAGAATACAAAATACTGAATATAGAATTTTGAATTTAGAATGTAGAACACAGAATATAGAGTATAGAATTCGAAATGCAGAATATAGATTGTAGAATATCCAATTAAAAACACAAAATATTGTATATATAATTGAGAATATAGAACACAGAATTTAAAAATGGAATGTAGAACATATATTTAAGAATATCGTATACAGTATACTTACTATAGAATTTAGAATATAGAATGTAGAAAACAGAATATAGAATAGAGAATAGAGAATAGAGAACACAGAATTTAGAACATGGAATGCAGAACACAGAATTTAGAATAAAGAATACAAAATAGTGAATATAGAATTTAGAATTTAGAATGTCGAACACAGAATATAGAATATAGAATTCGAAATGCAGAATATAGAATGTGGAATATAGAATGAAAAACCCAAAATTTTTTATATACAATTCAGAATATAGAACACAGAATTTAAACAAGGAAAGTAGAACTCATATTTAAAAATATAGAATACAGAATACTGAATATAGAATTTTGAATATAGAATGTAGAGCACAGAATATAGAATATAGAATATAGAACACAGAAATTATAACATGGAATGCAGAACACAGAATTTAGAATATAGAATACAGAATACTGAATATTGAATTTAGAATATAGAAATTAGAACACAGAAAATAGGGTATAGAACACGGAATGCAGAATATAGAATGTAGAATATAGAATGAAGAACGCAAAATATAGAATATAGGACAAAAATTATAGAACACAGAATTTAGAACATGGAATTCAGACCAGAGGATTTAGAATATAGAATAAAAAATAATGAATACAGAATATAGAATATAGAATGAAGAACACAGAATATAGAATATAGAAAACGGAATGTAGAATATAAAATACAGAATATAGAATATGGAACACAGAATATACAATATGGAAAAGAGAATACAGAATCCAGAATTTAGAACATGGATTACAGAACACAGAATTTAGAATAAACAATACAGTATACTGAAAATAGAATTTAGAATATTGAATGCGGAACACAGAATTTTGAATATAGAATACAATATACTGAATATATAATTTAGAAAATGGAATGCAGAACACAGAATTTAGAAAATATAATACAGAATAATGAATATAGCATTTCGAATATAGAATGTAGAACACAGAATATAGAATATAGAATACAGAATATATAACCCAGAATTTTGAACATGGAATGCAGAACACAGAATTTAGTGTATTGAATACAGAATACTGTATATAGAATTTAGAAAATAGAATGCAGAACACAGAATATAGAATATAGAATACGGAACACTGAGTAGACAATTTAGAATATAGAATGTAAAACACAGAATATAGAATACAGAATAAGGAATGCATAATATGGTATACAGAATATAGAATGTTGAACACAGAATATAGAATATGGAAAACAGAATACAGAACTCAGAATTTAGAACATGGAATGCAGAACTCAGAATTTAGAATATAGAATACAGAATACTGAATACACAATTTAGAATATATAATGTAGAACACAGATTATAGAATATAGAAAAGAGAATATTGAATCCAGAGTTTAGATCATGGAATGCAGAACACAGAATTTAGAATATAGATTATAGAACACAGACTTTAGAATATAGAATAGAGAATGCAGAATATATTATTAAGAATAAAGAATGAAAAACACAGAAAATTGAATATTGAATACACGATATAGAACACAGTATATAGAACAAGGAATGCAGAACACAGGACTTAGGATATAGAATATAGAATACTGAAATACAATTTAGAATATAGAATGTAGAACACAGAATATAGAATATACAACCCAGAATATGGAGCATGGAATGCAGAACACAGAATTTAGAATATAGAATACAGAATACTGAATTTAGAATTTAGAATATAGAATGAAAAACACAGAACTTAGAATATTGATTAACGAATTCAGAATATAGATTTAGAATATAGAATAAAGAACACAGAATATAGAATATTGATTAGAGAATATAGAACCAAGGTTTTAGAACATAGATTGCAGAACACAGAATTCAGAATATAGAATACAGAACACTGAATACAGAGTTTACAAAATAGAATGTAGAACAAAGAATATAGAATAGAGGATAGAGAATATAGAAGACAGAATTTAGAACATGGAATGCAGAACACAGAAATTAGAATACAGAATACAGAATACTGAAGATAGAATTTAAGTATAGAATGTAGAACACAGAAATTAGAATATAGAATACGGAATGCAGAATATAGAATGTAGAATATACAATGAAGAACACATTATATAGAATATAGGAGAGAGAATATAGAACACAGAATTTAGAACATGGAATGCAGAACACAGAAATTAGAATATAGAATACAGAATAATGAATACAGAATATAGAATATAGAATGAAGAACACAGAATATACAATATAGAATACGGAATGTATAATATAGAATACAGAATATAAAATATAGAACACAGAATTTTGAATATGGAAAACAGAATACAGACCTCAGAATTTAGAACATGAAATGCAGAACACAGAATTTAGAATATAGAATACAAAATACTGAATATAGAATTTAGACTATAGAATGTAGAACACAGAATACAGAATATTGAATACGGAATGCAGAATATAGAATGTAGAATATAGAATGAATAGCACAAAATTTAGAATATAGAATAGAGAATATAGAACACAGAATTTAACATGCAATGTAGAACACATAATTAAGACTATAGAATACAGGATACTGAATATAGAATGTAGAATATAGAATGTAAAACACAGAATATAGAATATAGAATATGGAATACTGAGTATAAATATTAGAATATAGAATGTATGTCACAGAATGTAGAATATAGAATAAGGAATGCATAATATAGAATACAGAATATAGAATGTAGAACACAGAATATAGAGTATGGAAAACAGAATACAGAACGCAGAATTTAGAACATGGAATGCAGAACACAAAATTTAGATATAGAATACAGAATACTGAAAACAGATTTAGAACATGGAATGAAGAACACAGAAACTAGAATATAGAATACAGAATACTGAATATAGAATTTATAATATAGAATTTAGAAAACAGAATAGAGAATAGAGAATATAGAACCCAGAATTTAGAACATGGAATGCAGGACACAGAATATAGAATATAGAATATAGAACAAAGAGCTTAGAATATAGAATACAGAATGCAGAATATAGAATTAAGTATATAGAATGAATAACACAGAAATTTGAATATAGAATACAGTAAATAGAACACAGTATATAGAACAAGGAATGCAGAACTCAGGACTTAGAATATAGAATATACAATACTGAAAATGCAATTTAGAATATAGAATGTAGAACACAGAATATAGAATATAGAACCCAGTATATAGAGCATGGAATGCAGAACACAGAATTTAGAATATGGAATACAGAATACTGAATATATAATCTAGAATATAGAATGTATATCACAGAAATTAGAATATAGAATACAGAATACAGAATATAGAAATTAGAGAATAGAATGTAGAACACAGAAAATAGAATATAGATACGGAATGCAGAATATAGAATGTAGAACACTTAATTTAGAATATAGTATACTGAATACTGAACGGAAGGCAGAAAATAGAATTTAAAATATTGAATGAAGATCACAGAATATAGAATGTAGAATAGAAAATATAGAAGACAAAATTTAGAAAATCGAAAGCAGAACAAAGAATTTAGAATATAGAATATAGAACACTGCATATAGATAATAGAATATAGAACAGAGTATATAGAATATAGAATACGGAATGCAGAATATAGAATGTAGAATATTGAATAAAGAATACAAAATATAGAATATAGGAGAGATAATATAGAAACCAGAATATAGAACATGGAATGCAGAACTCAGAATAAAGATTATAGAATAGCAGAATACTGAATATAGAATTTAGAATAAAGATTGAAGAACACAGAATATAGGATATAGAATACTGAATGCAGAATATATTATTCAGAATATAGAATGTAGAACACAGAATATCGAATATGGAAAAACGAAATCAGAACCCATAATTTAGAACATGGAATACAGAACACAGAAAATAGAATATAGAATACAGAATACTGAATAAAGAATTTAGAATATAGAATGTAGAACACAGAATATAGAATATAGAATACAGAATATAGAACCCAGAATTTTGAACATGGAATGCAGAACACACAATTTAGAATATAGAATTCAGAATACTGAATATAATTATTGAATATAGAATGTAGAATACAGAATTTAGAATATAGATTATCGAATGCAGAATATAGAATTTAGAATATAGATTATAGAACACAGAATATAGAATATAGAATATAGAACACAGAATTTGTAACATGGAATGCAGAACCCTAAATTTAGAATATAGAATTCAGAATACTGAATATAATTTTTAGAATATAGAATGTAGAATACCGAACTTAGAATATAGAATACAGAATGCAGAATACAGATTTAGAATATAGAATGAAGAAAATAGAATATTGAATATAGAATACAGAATATAGAAGCCAGAATTTACAACATGCAATGCAGAACTCAGAATTTAGACTATAGAATAGAGAATACTGAATACACAGTTTAGAATATAGAATGAAGAACACAGGATATAGAATAGAGTATAGAGAATATAGAACCCAGAATTTAGAACATGGAATGCAGAACACAGAGTTTAGAATATAGAATACAGAATATAGAATATACAGTGTAGAATATTGAATGAAAAACACAGAATATAGAATAGAGAATAGAGAATAGAGATTCCAGAATTTAGAACATGGAATTCAGAGCACACAATTTAATATAGAATACAGAATTCTAAACATAGAAATTAGAAACAGAATGTAGAACACAGAATATAGAATATAGAATACAGAACACTGAATATAGATTTAATTATATAGAATGTAGAACATATAACATAGAATATAGAATACAGAATATAGAACCCAGAATTTAGAACATGGAATGCAGAACACAGAATATAGAATATTGAATATAGAACACAGAGCTTAGAATATAGAATACAGAATGCAGAATATAGAATTAAGAATATAGAATGAATAACACAGAAAATTGATTATAGAATAAAGGATATAGAACACAGTATATAGAACAAGGAATGCAGAACTCAGGACTTAGAATATAGAATATAGAATACTGAATATACAATTTAGAATATAGAATGTAGAACACAGAATATAGAATATAGAACCCAAAATATAGAGCATGGAATGCAGAACACAGAATTTAGAATATAGAATACAGAATACTGAATATATAATCTAGAATATAGAATGTAGAATACCGAATTTAGAATATAGAATACAGAATGCAGAATATATATTTAGAATATAGAATGAAGAACACAGAATATTGAATATAGAATACAGAATACAGAATCCAGAGTTTACAACATGCCATGCAGAACTCAGAATTTAGACTATAGAATAGAGAATACTGAATACACAGTTTAGAATATAGAATGAAGAACACAGTATATAGAATAGAGTATAGAGAATATAGAACCCAGAATTTAGAACATGGAATGCAGAACACAGAGTTTAGAATATAGAATATAGAATACAGAATATACAGTGTAGAATATTGAATGAAGAACACAGAATATAGAATAGAGAATATAGAACCCAGAATTAAGAACATGGAATTCAGAACACAGAGTTTAGAATATAGAATACAGAATTCTAAACATAGAAATTAGAAACAGAATGTAGAACACAGAATTTAGAATACAGAATACAGAACAGTGAATATAGAATTTATTATATAGAATGTAGAACATATAACATAGAATATAGAATACAGAATATAGAACTCAGAATTTAGAACATGGAATGCAGAACACAGAATTTAGAATATAGAATACAGAATATAGAATATAGAATTTAGAATATAGTATGTAAAACACAGAAAATAGAATATAGATTACGGAAATCAGAATATGGCATGTAGAACACAGAATTTATAATATAGTATACAGAATACTGAAAGGAATGCAGAAAATTGAATTTAAAGTATAGAATGAAGATCACAGAACATAGAATATAGAATAGAATATATAGAAGTCAGAATTTACAAGATCGAATGCAGAACACAGAGTTTAGAATATAGAATACAGAATACTGAATATACAATTTAAGATATAGAAACTAGAACCCAGAATATGGAATATAGAATAGAGAATAAGGAACCAATAATTTAGAACATGGAATGCAGAACTTAGAATTTAGAATATAGAATGTAGAACACAGAATTTAGATTATAGATTACGGAATGCAGAAAATAGTATTTAAAATATAGAAAAAGAACACAGTATATAGAATATAGAATAGAGAATAGAGAAACCAGAATATAGAACATTAAAATCAGAACACAGAATTTACAATATAGAATACAGAATACTGAATATAGAATTAAGAATATAGAATGTACAACACAGAATATAGAATATAGAATACGGAATGCAGAATATTGAATGTAGAATATAGAATGAAGAACACAAAATATCGAAGATAGTATAGAGAATATAGAATCCAGAATTTAGAACATGGAATGCAGAACAAAGAATTTAGAGTATAGAATACAGAATACTGTATATAGAATTTAGAATATAGAATGTAGAACACAGAATATAGAATATAGAATACGGAATACAGAGTATACCATTTAGAATATAGAATGTAGAACACAGAATATAGAATATAGTATAAGGAATGCATAATGTAGAATACAGTATATAGAATGTAGAACACAGAATATAGAATATGGGAAACAGAATACAGAACCAAGAATTTAAAACATGGAATGCAGAACCCAGAATTTAGAGTATAGAATACACAATACTGTATATAGAATTTAGAATATACAATGTAGAACACAGAATATACAATATAGAATACGGAATACTGAGTATACAATTTAGAACATTGAATGTGGAACACAGAATTTAGAATATATATTACAGAATTCTGAATATAGATTTAGAACAAGAAATGAAGAACACAGAATTTAGAATATAGAAAACAGAATACTGAATATAGGATTTAGAATATAGAATTTAGAACACAAAATTTAGAATATAGAATACAGAATACTGAATATATAATTTAGAAAATAGAATGTAGAAAACAGAATAGAGAATAGAGAATAGAGAATATAGAACCCTGAATGTAGAACATGGAATGCAGAACACAATATTTAGAATATAGACTACAGTATACTGTATATAGACATTAGAATATACAATATAAAACACAGAATATAGAATATAGAATACGGATTACTGGGTATACAATTTAGAACATAGAATGCGTAACACAGAATTTAGAATACATATTACAGAATACTGAATATAGATTTAGAACATGGAATGTAGAACACAGAATTTAGAATATAGAATACATAATACTGAATATAGAATTTAGAATATAGAATGTAGAAAACAGAATATAGAATAGCGAATAGAAAATAGAGAATATAAAACCCAGAATTTAGAACATGGAATGCAGAACACAGAATTTAGAATAAAGAATACAAAATACTGAATATAGAATTTTGAATTTAGAATGTAGAACACAGAATATAGAGTATAGAATTCGAAATGCAGAATATAGATTGTAGAATATCCAATTAAAAACACAAAATATTGTATATATAATTGAGAATATAGAACACAGAATTTAAAAATGGAATGTAGAACATATATTTAAGAATATCGTATACAGTATACTTACTATAGAATTTAGAATATAGAATGTAGAAAACAGAATATAGAATAGAGAATACAGAATAGAGAACACAGAATTTAGAACATGGAATGCAGAACACAGAATTTAGAATAAAGAATACAAAATAGTGAATATAGAATTTAGAATTTAGAATGTCGAACACAGAATATAGAATATAGAATTCGAAATGCAGAATATAGAATGTGGAATATAGAATGAAAAACCCAAAATTTTTTATATACAATTCAGAATATAGAACACAGAATTTAAACAAGGAAAGTAGAACTCATATTTAAAAATATAGAATACAGAATACTGAATATAGAATTTTGAATATAGAATGTAGAGCACAGAATATAGAATATAGAATATAGAACACAGAAATTATAACATGGAATGCAGAACACAGAATTTAGAATATAGAATACAGAATACTGAATATTGAATTTAGAATATAGAAATTAGAACACAGAAAATAGGGTATAGAACACGGAATGCAGAATATAGAATGTAGAATATAGAATGAAGAACGCAAAATATAGAATATAGGACAAAAATTATAGAACACAGAATTTAGAACATGGAATTCAGACCAGAGGATTTAGAATATAGAATAAAAAATAATGAATACAGAATATAGAATATAGAATGAAGAACACAGAATATAGAATATAGAAAACGGAATGTAGAATATAAAATACAGAATATAGAATATGGAACACAGAATATACAATATGGAAAAGAGAATACAGAATCCAGAATTTAGAACATGGATTACAGAACACAGAATTTAGAATAAACAATACAGTATACTGAAAATAGAATTTAGAATATTGAATGCGGAACACAGAATTTTGAATATAGAATACAATATACTGAATATATAATTTAGAAAATGGAATGCAGAACACAGAATTTAGAAAATATAATACAGAATAATGAATATAGCATTTCGAATATAGAATGTAGAACACAGAATATAGAATATAGAATACAGAATATATAACCCAGAATTTTGAACATGGAATGCAGAACACAGAATTTAGTGTATTGAATACAGAATACTGTATATAGAATTTAGAAAATAGAATGCAGAACACAGAATATAGAATATAGAATACGGAACACTGAGTAGACAATTTAGAATATAGAATGTAAAACACAGAATATAGAATACAGAATAAGGAATGCATAATATGGTATACAGAATATAGAATGTTGAACACAGAATATAGAATATGGAAAACAGAATACAGAACTCAGAATTTAGAACATGGAATGCAGAACTCAGAATTTAGAATATAGAATACAGAATACTGAATACACAATTTAGAATATATAATGTAGAACACAGATTATAGAATATAGAAAAGAGAATATTGAATCCAGAGTTTAGATCATGGAATGCAGAACACAGAATTTAGAATATAGATTATAGAACACAGACTTTAGAATATAGAATAGAGAATGCAGAATATATTATTAAGAATAAAGAATGAAAAACACAGAAAATTGAATATTGAATACACGATATAGAACACAGTATATAGAACAAGGAATGCAGAACACAGGACTTAGGATATAGAATATAGAATACTGAAATACAATTTAGAATATAGAATGTAGAACACAGAATATAGAATATACAACCCAGAATATGGAGCATGGAATGCAGAACACAGAATTTAGAATATAGAATACAGAATACTGAATTTAGAATTTAGAATATAGAATGAAAAACACAGAACTTAGAATATTGATTAACGAATTCAGAATATAGATTTAGAATATAGAATAAAGAACACAGAATATAGAATATTGATTAGAGAATATAGAACCAAGGTTTTAGAACATAGATTGCAGAACACAGAATTCAGAATATAGAATACAGAACACTGAATACAGAGTTTACAAAATAGAATGTAGAACAAAGAATATAGAATAGAGGATAGAGAATATAGAAGACAGAATTTAGAACATGGAATGCAGAACACAGAAATTAGAATACAGAATACAGAATACTGAAGATAGAATTTAAGTATAGAATGTAGAACACAGAAATTAGAATATAGAATACGGAATGCAGAATATAGAATGTAGAATATACAATGAAGAACACATTATATAGAATATAGGAGAGAGAATATAGAACACAGAATTTAGAACATGGAATGCAGAACACAGAAATTAGAATATAGAATACAGAATAATGAATACAGAATATAGAATATAGAATGAAGAACACAGAATATACAATATAGAATACGGAATGTATAATATAGAATACAGAATATAAAATATAGAACACAGAATTTTGAATATGGAAAACAGAATACAGACCTCAGAATTTAGAACTTTAAATGCAGAACACAGAATTTAGAATATAGAATACAAAATACTGAATATAGAATTTAGACTATAGAATGTAGAACACAGAATACAGAATATTGAATACGGAATGCAGAATATAGAATGTAGAATATAGAATGAATAGCACAAAATTTAGAATATAGAATAGAGAATATAGAACACAGAATTTAACATGCAATGTAGAACACATAATTAAGACTATAGAATACAGGATACTGAATATAGAATGTAGAATATAGAATGTAAAACACAGAATATAGAATATAGAATATGGAATACTGAGTATAAATATTAGAATATAGAATGTATGTCACAGAATGTAGAATATAGAATAAGGAATGCATAATATAGAATACAGAATATAGAATGTAGAACACAGAATATAGAATATGGAAAACAGAATACAGAACGCAGAATTTAGAACATGGAATGCAGAACACAAAATTTAGATATAGAATACAGAATACTGAAAACAGATTTAGAACATGGAATGAAGAACACAGAAACTAGAATATAGAATACAGAATACTGAATATAGAATTTATAATATAGAATTTAGAAAACAGAATAGAGAATAGAGAATATAGAACCCAGAATTTAGAACATGGAATGCAGGACACAGAATATAGAATATAGAATATAGAACAAAGAGCTTAGAATATAGAATACAGAATGCAGAATATAGAATTAAGTATATAGAATGAATAACACAGAAATTTGAATATAGAATACAGTAAATAGAACACAGTATATAGAACAAGGAATGCAGAACTCAGGACTTAGAATATAGAATATACA
Organism: Vicugna pacos; assembly: GCF_048564905.1. Lineage (NCBI taxonomy): Eukaryota > Metazoa > Chordata > Mammalia > Artiodactyla > Camelidae > Vicugna > Vicugna pacos. The sequence goes on from NW_027328738.1 coordinate 6,519,348, forward strand.
ATACTGAAAATGCAATTTAGAATATAGAATGTAGAACACAGAATATAGAATATAGAACCCAGTATATAGAGCATGGAATGCAGAACACAGAATTTAGAATATGGAATACAGAATACTGAATATATAATCTAGAATATAGAATGTATATCACAGAAATTAGAATATAGAATACAGAATACAGAATATAGAAATTAGAGAATAGAATGTAGAACACAGAAAATAGAATATAGATACGGAATGCAGAATATAGAATGTAGAACACTTAATTTAGAATATAGTATACTGAATACTGAACGGAAGGCAGAAAATAGAATTTAAAATATTGAATGAAGATCACAGAATATAGAATGTAGAATAGAAAATATAGAAGACAAAATTTAGAAAATCGAAAGCAGAACAAAGAATTTAGAATATAGAATATAGAACACTGCATATAGATAATAGAATATAGAACAGAGTATATAGAATATAGAATACGGAATGCAGAATATAGAATGTAGAATATTGAATAAAGAATACAAAATATAGAATATAGGAGAGATAATATAGAAACCAGAATATAGAACATGGAATGCAGAACTCAGAATAAAGATTATAGAATAGCAGAATACTGAATATAGAATTTAGAATAAAGATTGAAGAACACAGAATATAGGATATAGAATACTGAATGCAGAATATATTATTCAGAATATAGAATGTAGAACACAGAATATCGAATATGGAAAAACGAAATCAGAACCCATAATTTAGAACATGGAATACAGAACACAGAAAATAGAATATAGAATACAGAATACTGAATAAAGAATTTAGAATATAGAATGTAGAACACAGAATATAGAATATAGAATACAGAATATAGAACCCAGAATTTTGAACATGGAATGCAGAACACACAATTTAGAATATAGAATTCAGAATACTGAATATAATTATTGAATATAGAATGTAGAATACAGAATTTAGAATATAGATTATCGAATGCAGAATATAGAATTTAGAATATAGATTATAGAACACAGAATATAGAATATAGAATATAGAACACAGAATTTGTAACATGGAATGCAGAACCCTAAATTTAGAATATAGAATTCAGAATACTGAATATAATTTTTAGAATATAGAATGTAGAATACCGAACTTAGAATATAGAATACAGAATGCAGAATACAGATTTAGAATATAGAATGAAGAAAATAGAATATTGAATATAGAATACAGAATATAGAAGCCAGAATTTACAACATGCAATGCAGAACTCAGAATTTAGACTATAGAATAGAGAATACTGAATACACAGTTTAGAATATAGAATGAAGAACACAGGATATAGAATAGAGTATAGAAAATATAGAACCCAGAATTTAGAACATGGAATGCAGAACACAGAGTTTAGAATATAGAATACAGAATATAGAATATACAGTGTAGAATATTGAATGAAAAACACAGAATATAGAATAGAGAATAGAGAATAGAGATTCCAGAATTTAGAACATGGAATGCAGAGCACACAATTTAATATAGAATACAGAATTCTAAACATAGAAATTAGAAACAGAATGTAGAACACAGAATATAGAATATAGAATACAGAACACTGAATATAGATTTAATTATATAGAATGTAGAACATATAACATAGAATATAGAATACAGAATATAGAACCCAGAATTCAGAACATGGAATGCAGAACACAGAATATAGAATATAGAATATAGAACACAGAGCTTAGAATATAGAATACAGAATGCAGAATATAGAATTAAGAATATAGAATGAATAACACAGAAAATTGATTATAGAATAAAGGATATAGAACACAGTATATAGAACAAGGAATGCAGAACTCAGGACTTAGAATATAGAATATAGAATACTGAATATACAATTTAGAATATAGAATGTAGAACACAGAATATAGAATATAGAACCCAAAATATAGAGCATGGAATGCAGAACACAGAATTTAGAATATAGAATACAGAATACTGAATATATAATCTAGAATATAGAATGTAGAATACCGAATTTAGAATATAGAATACAGAATGCAGAATATATATTTAGAATATAGAATGAAGAACACAGAATATTGAATATAGAATACAGAATATAGAATCCAGAGTTTACAACATGCCATGCAGAACTCAGAATTTAGACTATAGAATAGAGAATACTGAATACACAGTTTAGAATATAGAATGAAGAACACAGTATATAGAATAGAGTATAGAGAATATAGAACCCAGAATTTAGAACATGGAATGCAGAACACAGAGTTTAGAATATAGAATATAGAATACAGAATATACAGTGTAGAATATTGAATGAAGAACACAGAATATAGAATAGAGAATAGAGAATATAGAACCCAGAATTAAGAACATGGAATTCAGAACACAGAGTTTAGAATATAGAATAAAGAATTCTAAACATAGAAATTAGAAACAGAATGTAGAACACAGAATTTAGAATACAGAATACAGAACACTGAATATAGAATTTATTATATAGAATGTAGAACATATAACATAGAATATAGAATACAGAATATAGAACTCAGAATTTAGAACATGGAATGCAGAACACAGAATTTAGAATATAGAATACAGAATATAGAATATAGAATTTAGAATATAGTATGTAAAACACAGAAAATAGAATATAGATTACGGAAATCAGAATATGGCATGTAGAACACAGAATTTATAATATAGTATACAGAATACTGAAAGGAATGCAGAAAATTGAATTTAAAGTATAGAATGAAGATCACAGAACATAGAATATAGAATAGAATATATAGAAGTCAGAATTTACAAGATCGAATGCAGAACACAGAGTTTAGAATATAGAATACAGAATACTGAATATACAATTTAAGATATAGAAACTAGAACCCAGAATATGGAATATAGAATAGAGAATATAGAACCAATAATTTAGAACATGGAATGCAGAACTTAGAATTTAGAATATAGAATGTAGAACACAGAATTTAGATTATAGATTACGGAATGCAGAAAATAGTATTTAAAATATAGAAAAAGAACACAGTATATAGAATATAGAATATAGAATAGAGAAACCAGAATATAGAACATTAAAATCAGAACACAGAATTTACAATATAGAATACAGAATACTGAATATAGAATTAAGAATATAGAATGTACAACACAGAATATAGAATATAGAATACGGAATGCAGAATATTGAATGTAGAATATAGAATGAAGAACACAAAATATCGAAGATAGTATAGAGAATATAGAATCCAGAATTTAGAACATGGAATGCAGAACAAAGAATTTAGAGTATAGAATACAGAATACTGTATATAGAATTTAGAATATAGAATGTAGAACACAGAATATAGAATATAGAATACGGAATACAGAGTATACCATTTAGAATATAGAATGTAGAACACAGAATATAGAATATAGTATAAGGAATGCATAATGTAGAATACAGTATATAGAATGTAGAACACAGAATATAGAATATGGGAAACAGAATACAGAACCAAGAATTTAAAACATGGAATGCAGAACCCAGAATTTAGAGTATAGAATACACAATACTGTATATAGAATTTAGAATATACAATGTAGAACACAGAATATACAATATAGAATACGGAATACTGAGTATACAATTTAGAACATTGAATGTGGAACACAGAATTTAGAATATATATTACAGAATTCTGAATATAGATTTAGAACAAGAAATGAAGAACACAGAATTTAGAATATAGAAAACAGAATACTGAATATAGGATTTAGAATATAGAATTTAGAACACAAAATTTAGAATATAGAATACAGAATACTGAATATATAATTTAGAAAATAGAATGTAGAAAACAGAATAGAGAATAGAGAATAGAGAATATAGAACCCTGAATTTAGAACATGGAATGCAGAACACAGAATGTAGAATATAGAATACAGAATACTGAATATAGAATGTAGAATATAAAATTGTAACACAGAATTTAAAATATAGAATACAGAATACAGAATATAGAATTTAGTATATAGAATGTAGAACAGAGAATAAAGACTACAGAATATAGAACCCTGAATTTAGAACATGGAATGAAGAACACAGAATTTAGAATATAGTATACAGAATATTGAATATTGAATATAGAATATAGAAAATAGAACACAGAAAATAGAATATAGAATACGGAATGCAGATTATAGAATGTATAATATAGAAAGAAGAACGCCAAATATAGAATACAGGACAGAAAATATAGAACAAAGAATTTAGAACATGGAATTCAGAACAGAGAATTAAGAATATAGAATACAGAATAATTAATACAGAATATAGAATATAGAATAAGGAATGCATAATATAGAATACAGAATATAGAATGTAGAACACAGAATATAGAATATGGAAATCAGAATACAGAACACAGTATTTAGAACATGGAATGCAGAACACAAAATTTAGAATATAGAATACAGAATACTGAATATAGAATTTAGAAGATTGAATGAAGAACACAGAATTTAGAATATAGAATACAGAATACGGAATATAGATTTAGAACATGGAATGAAGAACACAGAATTTAGAATATAGAATACTGAATATAGAATTTAGAATATAGAATGTAGAAAACAGAATATAGAATAGAGAATAGAGAACACAGAATTTAGAACATGGAATGCATAACACAGAATTTAGAATATAGAATACAAAATAGTGAATATAGAATTTAGAATATAGAATGTAGAACACAGAATGTAGAATATAGAATTCGAAATGCAGAAAATAGAATGTAGAATATAGAATGAACAACACAAAATTTAGTATATAGAATTAAGATTTAGAACACAATATTTAAACATGGAATGTAGAACACATATTTAAGAGTATAGAATACAGAATACTGAATAAAGAAATTAAAATATAGAATGTAGAACACAGAATATAGAATATAGAATATAGAACACAGAAATTATCACATGGAATGCATTACACTGAATTTAGAATATAGAATACAGAATACTGAATATAGAATTTAGAATATAGTATGTAGAACTTTGAAAGTAGAATATAGAATACGGAATGCAGAATATAGAATTTAGAATATAGAATGAAGAACACAGAATATTGAATATAGATTACAAAATGTAGAATCAAGAATTTAGAACATGAAATGTAGAACACAGAATTTAGAATATTGAATACAGAATACTGAATTTAGAATTTAGAATATAGAATGTAAAACACAGAATATAGTATATTGATTAACAAATTCAGAATATAGAATTTAGTATATAGAAAAAAGAACACAGAATATAGAATATTGATAATAGAATATAGAACCAAGATTTTAGAACATGGATTGCAGAAGACAGAATTTAGAAAATAGAATACAAAACACTGAATATAGAGTTTACAACATAGAATGTAGAACACAGAATATAGAATAGACGATAGAGAATATAGAAGCCAGAATTTAGAACATGGAATGCAGAACACAGAATTTAGAATACAGAATACAGAATACTGAAGATAGAATTTAGAGTATAGAATGTAGAACACAGAAATTAGAATATAGAATACAGAATTCAGAATAGAGAATGTAGAATATAGAATGAAGAACACAAAATATAGAATATAGGAGAGAGAATATCGAAAACAGAATTTAGAACATGGAATGCAGAACACAGAATTTAGAATATATAATACAGTATAATGAATACAGAATATAGAATATAGAATGAAGAACACAGAATATACAATATAGAATACGGAATGTAGAATATAGAATACAGAATATAAAATGTAGAACACAGAATTTAGAATATGGAAACAGAATACAGAACTCAGAATGTAGAACATGGAATGCAGAACACAATATTTAGAATATAGACTACAGTATACTGTATATAGACATTAGAATATACAATATAAATCACAGAATATAGAATATAGAATACGGATTACTGGGTATACAATTTAGAACATAGAATGCGTAACACAGAATTTAGAATACATATTACAGAATACTGAATATAGATTTAGAACATGGAATGTAGAACACAGAATTTAGAATATAGAATACATAATACTGAATATAGAATTTAGAATATAGAATGTAGAAAACAGAATATAGAATAGCGAATAGAAAATAGAGAATATAAAACCCAGAATTTAGAACATGGAATGCAGAACACAGAATTTAGAATAAAGAATACAAAATACTGAATATAGAATTTTGAATTTAGAATGTAGAACACAGAATATAGAGTATAGAATTCGAAATGCAGAATATAGATTGTAGAATATCCAATTAAAAACACAAAATATTGTATATATAATTGAGAATATAGAACACAGAATTTAAAAATGGAATGTAGAACATATATTTAAGAATATCGTATACAGTATACTTACTATAGAATTTAGAATATAGAATGTAGAAAACAGAATATAGAATAGAGAATACAGAATAGAGAACACAGAATTTAGAACATGGAATGCAGAACACAGAATTTAGAATAAAGAATACAAAATAGTGAATATAGAATTTAGAATTTAGAATGTCGAACACAGAATATAGAATATAGAATTCGAAATGCAGAATATAGAATGTGGAATATAGAATGAAAAACCCAAAATTTTTTATATACAATTCAGAATATAGAACACAGAATTTAAACAAGGAAAGTAGAACACATATTTAAAAATATAGAATACAGAATACTGAATATAGAATTTTGAATATAGAATGTAGAGCACAGAATATAGAATATAGAATATAGAACACAGAAATTATAACATGGAATGCAGAACACAGAATTTAGAATATAGAATACAGAATACCGAATATTGAATTTAGAATATAGAAATTAGAACACAGAAAATAGGGTATAGAACACGGAATGCAGAATATAGAATGTAGAATATAGAATGAAGAATGCAAAATATAGAATATAGGACAAAAATTATAGAACACAGAATTTAGAACATGGAATTCAGACCAGAGGATTTAGAATATAGAATAAAAAATAATGAATACAGAATATAGAATATAGAATGAAGAACACAGAATATAGAATATACAATACGGAATGTAGAATATAAAATACAGAATATAGAATATAGAACACAGACTACACAATATGGAAAAGAGAATACAGAATCCAGAATTTAGAACATGGATTACAGAACACAGAATTTAGAATATAGAATAAAGTATACTGAAAATAGAATTTAGAATATTGAATGCGGAACACAGAATTTTGAATATAGAATAAAATATACTGAATATATAATTTAGAAAATGGAATGCAGAACACAGAATTTAGAAAATATCATACAGAATAATGAATATAGAATTTCGAATATAGAATGTAGAACACAGAATATAGAATATAGAATACAGAATATATAACCCAGTATTTAGAACATGAAATGCAGAACACAGAATTTAGTGTATTGAATACAGAATACTGTATATAGAATTTAGAAAATAGAATGCAGAACACAGAATATAGAATATAGAATACGGAACACTGAGTAGACAATTTAGAATATAGAATGTAAAACACAGAATATAGAATACAGAATAAGGAATGCATAATATGGTATACAGAATATAGAATGTTGAACACAGAAAATAGAATATGGAAAAGAGAATACAGAACTCAGAATTTAGAACATGGAATGCAGAACTCAGAATTTAGAATATAGAATACAGAATACTGAATACACAATTTAGGATATATAATGTAGAACACAGTTTATAGAATATAGAAAAGAGAATATTGAATCCAGAATTTAGATCATGGAATGCAGAACACAGAATTTAGAATATAGATTATAGAACACAGAGCTTAGAATATAGAATACAGAATGCAGAATATATTATTAAGAATAAAGAATGAAAAACACAGAAAATTGAATATTGAAGACACGATATAGAACACAGTATATAGAACAAGGAATGCAGAACACAGGACTTAGGATATAGAAAACGGAATGCAAAATATAGAATGTAGAATATACAATGAAGAACACAATATATAGAATATAGGAGAGAGAATATAGAACACAGAATTTAGAACATGGAATGCAGAACACAGAAATTAGAATATAGAATACAGAATAATGAATACAGAATATAGAATATAGAATGAAGAACAAAGAATATACAATATAGAGTAAGGAATGTATAATATAGAATACAGAATATAAAATATAGAACACAGAATTTTGAATATGGAAAACAGAATACAGACCTCAGAATTTAGAACATGGAATGCAGAACACAGAATTTAGAATATAGAATACAAAATACTGAATATAGAATTTAGACTATAGAATGTAGAACACAGAATACAGAATATTGAATACGGAATTCAGAATATAGATTGTAAAATATAGAATGAATAGCACAAAATTTAGTATATAGAATAGAGAATATAGAACAAAGAATTTAAAATTGAATGTAGAACACATAATTAAGACTATAGAATACAGGATACTGAATATAGAATGTAGAATATAGAATGTAGAACACAGAATATAGAATATAGAATACGGAATACTGAGTATAAAATTTAGAATATAGAATGTAGGTCACAGAATGTAGAATAAAGAATAAGGAATGCATAATATAGAACACAGAATATAGAATATGGAAAACAGAATACAGAACACAGAATTTAGAACATGGAATGCAGAAGACAAAATTAAGATATAGAATACAGAATACTGAATACAGATTTAGAACATGGAATGAAGAATACAGAAATTAGAATATAGAATACAGAATACTGAATATAGAAATTATAATATAGAATGTAGAAAACAGAATAGAGAATAGAGAATATAGAACGCAGAATTTAGAACATGGAATGCAGGACACAGAATATAGAATATAGAACACAGAGCTTAGAATATAGAATACAGAATGCAGAATATAGAATTAACTATATAGAATGAATAACACAGAAAATTCAATATAGAATACAGTAAATAGAACACAGTATATAGAACAAGGAATGCAGAACTCAGGACTTAGAATATAGAAAATACAATACTGAAAATGCAATTTAGAATATAGAATGTAGAACACAGAATATAGAATAGAGAACCCAGTATATAGAGCATGGAATGCAGAACACAGAATTTAGAATATAGAATACAGAATACTGAATACATAATCTAGAATATAGAATGTATATCACAGAAATTAGAATATAGAATACAGAATACAGAATATAGAAATTAGAGAATAGAATGTAGAACACAGAAAATAGAATATAGATACGGAATGCAGAATATAGAATGTAGAACACATAATTTAGAATATAGTATACTGAATACTGAACGGAAGGCAGAAAATAGAATTTAAAATATTGAATGAAGATCACAGAATATAGAATGTAGAATAGAAAATATAGAAGACAAAATTTAGAAAATCGAAAGCAGAACAAAGAATTTAGAATATAGAATATAGAACACTGCATATAGAATATAGAATATAGAACAGAGTATATAGAATATAGAATACGGAATGCAGAATATAGAATGTAGAATATTGAATAAAGAATACAAAATATAGAATATAGGAGAGATAATATAGAAACCATAATTTAGAACATGGACTGCAGAACACAGAATATAGAATATAGAATACACAGTTCTGAATAAAGAATTTAGAATATAGAATGTAGAACACAGAATTTAGAATATAGAATAGAGAATATAGAACCCAGAATTATAAACATGGAATGTAGAACTCACAATTTAGAATATAGAATTCAGAATACTGAATATACTTATTGAATATTGAATGTAGAATACAGAATTTAGAATATAGATTATCGAATGCAGAATATAGAATTAAGAATATAGATTACAGAACACAGAATATAGAATATAGAATATAGAATATAGAACACAGAATTTATAACATGGAATGCAGAACCCTAAATTAAGAATATACAATTCAGAATACTGAATATAATTTTTAGAATATAGAATGAAGAATACCAAATTTAGAATATAGAATACAGAATGCAGAATATAGATTTAGAATATAGAATGAAGAAAACAGAATATTGAATATAGAATACAGAATATAGAAGCAAGAATTTACAACATGCAATGCAGAACTCAGAATTTAGACTATAGAATAGAGAATACTAATACACAGTTTGGAATATAGAATGAAGAACACAGTATATAGAATAGAGTATAGAGAATATAGAACCCAGAATTTAGAACATGGAATTCAGATCACAGAATTTAGAATATAGAATACAGAATATAGAATATACAGTGTAGAATATTGAATGAAAAACACAGAATATAGAATATAGAATAGAGAATAGAGAACCCAGAATTTAGAGCATGGAATGCAGAGCACAAAATTTAATAAAGAATACAGAATTCGAAACATAGAAATTAGAAACAGAATGCAGAACACAGAATTTAGAGTATAGAATACAGAACACTGAATATAGAATTAATTATATAGAATGTAGAACATATAACATAGAATATAGAATACAGAATATAGAACCCAGAATTTAGAACATGGAATGCAGAACACAGAATTTAGAATATAGAATATAGAACACAGAGCTTAGAATATAGAATACAGAATGCAGAATATAGAATTAAGAATATAGAATGAATAACACAGAAAATTGAATATAGAATACAGGATATAGAACACAGTATATAGAACAAGGAATGCAGAACTCAGGACTTAGTATATAGAATATAGAATACTGAATATACAATTAAGAATATAGAATGTAGAACACAGAATATAGAATATAGAACCCCAAATACAGAGCATGGAATGCAGAACACAGAATTTAGAATATAGAATACAGAATACTGTATATATAATTTAGAATATAGAATGTATATCACAGAAATTAGAATATAGAATACAGAATACAGAATATAGAAATTAGAGAATAGAATGTAGAACACAGAAAATAAAATATAGATACGGAATGCAGAATATAGAATGTAGAACACATAATTTAGAATATAGTATACGGAATACTGAACGGAAGGCAGAAAATAGAATTTATAATATTGAATGAAGATCACAGAATAAAGAATGTAGAATAGAAAATATAGCAGACAAAATTTAGAAAATCAAATGCCGAACAAAGAATTTAGAATATAGAATATAGAACACTGCATATAGAATATAGAATATAGAACAGAGTATATAGAATATAGAATACGGAATGCAGAATATAGAACGTAGAATATTGAATAAAGAATACAAAATATAGAATATAGGAGAGATAATATAGAAACCAGAATTTAGAACATGGAATGCAGAACTCAGAATTAAGAATATAGAATAGCAGAATACTGAATATAGAATTTAGAATATAGATTGAAGAACACAGAATATAGGATATAGAATACTGAATGTAGAATATATTATTCAGAATATGGAATGTAGAACACAGAATATCGAATATGGAAAAAAGAATTCAGAACCCATAATTTAGAACATGGAATGCAGAACACAGAATATAGAATATAGAATACAGAATACTGAATATAGAATTAAGAATATAGAATGTACAACACAGAATATAGAATATAGAATACGGAATGCAGAACATTGAATGTAGAATATAGAATGAAGAACACAAAATATCGAAGATAGTATAGAGAATATAGAATCCAGAATTTAGAACATGGAATGCAGAACACAGAATTTAGAGTATAGAATACAGAATACTGTATATAGAATTTAGAATATAGAATGTAGAACACAGAATATAGAATATAGAATACGGAATACAGAGTATACAATTTGAATATAGAATGTAGAACACAGAATATAGTATATAGAATAAGGAATGCATAATGTAGAATACAGTATATAGAATGTAGAACACAGAATATAGAATATGGGAAACAGAATACAGAACCAAGAATTTAAAACGTGGAATGCAGAATGCAGAATTTAGAGTATAGAATAACAATACTGTGTATAGAATTTAGAATATAAAATGTAGAACACAGAATATAGAATATAGAATATGGAATACTGAGTATACAATTTAGAACATTGAATGCGGAACACAGAATTTAGAATATATATTACAGAATTCTGAATATAGATTTAGAACATGGAATGAAGAACACAGAATTTAGAATATAGAAAACAGAATACTGAATATAGAATTTAGAATATAGAACTTAGAACACAAAATTTAGAATATAGAATACAGAATACTGAATATATAATTTAGAAAATAGATTGTAGAAAACAGAATAGAGAATAGAGAATAGAGAATATAGAACCCTGAATTTAGAACATGGAATGCAGAACACAGAATGTAGAATATAGAATACAGAATACTGAATATAGAATGTAGAATATAAAATTGTAACACAGAATTTAAAATATAGAATACAGAATACAGAATATAGAATTTAGTATATAGAATGTAGAACAGAGAATAAAGACTACAGAATATAGAACCCAGAATTTAGAACATGGAATGAAGAACACAGAATTTAGAATATAGTATACAGAATATTGAATATTGAATATAGAATATAGAAAATAGAACACAGAAAATAGAATATAGAATACGGAATGCAGATTATAGAATGTATAATATAGAAAGAAGAACGCCAAATATAGAATACAGGACAGAAAATATAGAACAAAGAATTTAGAACATGGAATTCAGAACAGAGAATTAAGAATATAGAATACAGAATAATTAATACAGAATATAGAATATAGAAAATGGAATGCATAATATAGAATACAGAATATAGAATGTAGAACACAGAATATAGAATATGGAAATCAGAATACAGAACACAGTATTTAGAACATGGAATGCAGAACACAAAATTTAGAATATAGAATACAGAATACTGAATATAGAATTTAGAATATAGAATACAGAATACGGAATATAGATTTAGAACATGGAATGAAGAACACAGAATTTAGAATATAGAATACTGAATATAGAATTTAGAATATAGAATGTAGAAAACAGAATATAGAATAGAGAATAGAGAACACAGAATTTAGAACATGGAATGCATAACACAGAATTTAGAATATAGAATACAAAATAGTGAATATAGAATTTAGAATATAGAATGTAGAACACAGAATGTAGAATATAGAATTCGAAATGCAGAAAATAGAATGTAGAATATAGAATGAATAACACAAAATTTAGTATATAGAATTAAGATTTAGAACACAATATTTAAACATGGAATGTAGAACACATATTTAAGACTATAGAATACAGAATACTGAATAAAGAAATTAAAATATAGAATGTAGAACACAGAATATAGAATATAGAATATAGAACACAGAAATTATCACATGGAATGCATTACACTGAATTTAGAATATAGAATACAGAATACTGAATATAGAATTTAGAATATAGTATGTAGAACTTTGAAAGTAGAATATAGAATACGGAATGCAGAATATAGAATTTAGAATATAGAATGAAGAACACAGAATATTGAATATAGATTACAAAATGTAGAATCAAGAATTTAGAACATGAAATGTAGAACACAGAATTTAGAATATTGAATACAGAATACTGAATTTAGAATTTAGAATATAGAATGTAAAACACAGAATATAGTATATTGATTAACAAATTCAGAATATAGAATTTAGTATATAGAATAAAGAACACAGAATATAGAATATTGATAAGAGAATATAGAACCAAGGTTTTAGAACATGGATTGCAGAAGACAGAATTTAGAAAATAGAATACAAAACACTGAATATAGAGTTTACAACATACAATGTAGAACACAGAATATAGAATAGACGATAGAGAATATAGAAGCCAGAATTTAGAACATGGAATGCAGAACACAGAATTTAGAATACAGAATACAGAATACTGAAGATAGAATTTAGAGTATAGAATGTAGAACACAGAAATTAGAATATAGAATACAGAATTCAGAATAGAGAATGTAGAATATAGAATGAAGAACACAAAATATAGAATATAGGAGAGAGAATATCGAAAACAGAATTTAGAACATGGAATGCAGAACACAGAATTTAGAATATATAATACAGTATAATGAATACAGAATATAGAATATAGAATGAAGAACACAGAATATACAATATAGAATACGGAATGTAGAATATAGAATACAGAATATAAAATGTAGAACACAGAATTTAGAATATGGAAACAGAATACAGAACTCAGAATGTAGAACATGGAATGCAGAACACAATATTTAGAATATAGACTACAGTATACTGTATATAGACATTAGAATATACAATATAAAACACAGAATATAGAATATAGAATACGGATTACTGGGTATACAATTTAGAACATAGAATGCGTAACACAGAATTTAGAATACATATTACAGAATACTGAATATAGATTTAGAACATGGAATGTAGAACACAGAATTTAGAATATAGAATACATAATACTGAATATAGAATTTAGAATATAGAATGTAGAAAACAGAATATAGAATAGCGAATAGAAAATAGAGAATATAAAACCCAGAATTTAGAACATGGAATGCAGAACACAGAATTTAGAATAAAGAATACAAAATACTGAATATAGAATTTTGAATTTAGAATGTAGAACACAGAATATAGAGTATAGAATTCGAAATGCAGAATATAGATTGTAGAATATCCAATTAAAAACACAAAATATTGTATATATAATTGAGAATATAGAACACAGAATTTAAAAATGGAATGTAGAACATATATTTAAGAATATCGTATACAGTATACTTACTATAGAATTTAGAATATAGAATGTAGAAAACAGAATATAGAATAGAGAATAGAGAATAGAGAACACAGAATTTAGAACATGGAATGCAGAACACAGAATTTAGAATAAAGAATACAAAATAGTGAATATAGAATTTAGAATTTAGAATGTCGAACACAGAATATAGAATATAGAATTCGAAATGCAGAATATAGAATGTGGAATATAGAATGAAAAACCCAAAATTTTTTATATACAATTCAGAATATAGAACACAGAATTTAAACAAGGAAAGTAGAACACATATTTAAAAATATAGAATACAGAATACTGAATATAGAATTTTGAATATAGAATGTAGAGCACAGAATATAGAATATAGAATATAGAACACAGAAATTATAACATGGAATGCAGAACACAGAATTTAGAATATAGAATACAGAATACTGAATATTGAATTTAGAATATAGAAATTAGAACACAGAAAATAGGGTATAGAACACGGAATGCAGAATATAGAATGTAGAATATAGAATGAAGAACGCAAAATATAGAATATAGGACAAAAATTATAGAACACAGAATTTAGAACATGGAATTCAGACCAGAGGATTTAGAATATAGAATAAAGAATAATGAATACAGAATATAGAATATAGAATGAAGAACACAGAATATAGAATATACAATACGGAATGTAGAATATAAAATACAGAATATAGAATATAGAACACAGACTACACAATATGGAAAAGAGAATACAGAATCCAGAATTTAGAACATGGATTACAGAACACAGAATTTAGAATATAGAATAAAGTATACTGAAAATAGAATTTAGAATATTGAATGCGGAACACAGAATTTTGAATATAGAATAAAATATACTGAATATATAATTTAGAAAATGGAATGCAGAACACAGAATTTAGAAAATATCATACAGAATAATGAATATAGAATTTCGAATATAGAATGTAGAACACAGAATATAGAATATAGAATACAGAATATATAACCCAGTATTTAGAACATGAAATGCAGAACACAGAATTTAGTGTATTGAATACAGAATACTGTATATAGAATTTAGAAAATAGAATGCAGAACACAGAATATAGAATATAGAATACGGAACACTGAGTAGACAATTTAGAATATAGAATGTAAAACACAGAATATAGAATACAGAATAAGGAATGCATAATATGGTATACAGAATATAGAATGTTGAACACAGAAAATAGAATATGGAAAAGAGAATACAGAACTCAGAATTTAGAACATGGAATGCAGAACTCAGAATTTAGAATATAGAATACAGAATACTGAATACACAATTTAGGATATATAATGTAGAACACAGTTTATAGAATATAGAAAAGAGAATATTGAATCCAGAATTTAGATCATGGAATGCAGAACACAGAATTTAGAATATAGATTATAGAACACAGAGCTTAGAATATAGAATACAGAATGCAGAATATATTATTAAGAATAAAGAATGAAAAACACAGAAAATTGAATATTGAATACACGATATAGAACACAGTATATAGAACAAGGAATGCAGAACACAGGACTTAGGATATAGAATACGGAATGCAAAATATAGAATGTAGAATATACAATGAAGAACACAATATATAGAATATAGGAGAGAGAATATAGAACACAGAATTTAGAACATGGAATGCAGAACACAGAAATTAGAATATAGAATACAGAATAATGAATACAGAATATAGAATATAGAATGAAGAACAAAGAATATACAATATAGAGTAAGGAATGTATAATATAGAATACAGAATATAAAATATAGAACACAGAATTTTGAATATGGAAAACAGAATACAGACCTCAGAATTTAGAACATGGAATGCAGAACACAGAATTTAGAATATAGAATACAAAATACTGAATATAGAATTTAGACTATAGAATGTAGAACACAGAATACAGAATATTGAATACGGAATTCAGAATATAGATTGTAAAATATAGAATGAATAGCACAAAATTTAGTATATAGAATAGAGAATATAGAACAAAGAATTTAAAATTGAATGTAGAACACATAATTAAGACTATAGAATACAGGATACTGAATATAGAATGTAGAATATAGAATGTAGAACACAGAATATAGAATATAGAATACGGAATACTGAGTATAAAATTTAGAATATAGAATGTAGGTCACAGAATGTAGAATAAAGAATAAGGAATGCATAATATAGAACACAGAATATAGAATATGGAAAACAGAATACAGAACACAGAATTTAGAACATGGAATGCAGAAGACAAAATTAAGATATAGAATACAGACTACTGAATACAGATTTAGAACATGGAATGAAGAATACAGAAATTAGAATATAGAATACAGAATACTGAATATAGAAATTATAATATAGAATGTAGAAAACAGAATAGAGAATAGAGAATATAGAACGCAGAATTTAGAACATGGAATGCAGGACACAGAATATAGAATATAGAATATAGAACACAGAGCTTAGAATATAGAATACAGAATGCAGAATATAGAATTAACTATATAGAATGAATAACACAGAAAATTCAATATAGAATACAGTAAATAGAACACAGTATATAGAACAAGGAATGCAGAACTCAGGACTTAGAATATAGAAAATACAATACTGAAAATGCAATTTAGAATATAGAATGTAGAACACAGAATATAGAATAGAGAACCCAGTATATAGAGCATGGAATGCAGAACACAGAATTTAGAATATAGAATACAGAATACTGAATACATAATCTAGAATATAGAATGTATATCACAGAAATTAGAATATAGAATACAGAATACAGAATATAGAAATTAGAGAATAGAATGTAGAACACAGAAAATAGAATATAGATACGGAATGCAGAATATAGAATGTAGAACACATAATTTAGAATATAGTATACTGAATACTGAACGGAAGGCAGAAAATAGAATTTAAAATATTGAATGAAGATCACAGAATATAGAATGTAGAATAGAAAATATAGAAGACAAAATTTAGAAAATAGAAAGCAGAACAAAGAATTTAGAATATAGAATATAGAACACTGCATATAGAATATAGAATATAGAACAGAGTATATAGAATATAGAATACGGAATGCAGAATATAGAATGTAGAATATTGAATAAAGAATACAAAATATAGAATATAGGAGAGATAATATAGAAACCATAATTTAGAACATGGGCTGCAGAACACAGAATATAGAATATAGAATACACAGTTCTGAATAAAGAATTTAGAATATAGAATGTAGAACACAGAATTTAGAATATAGAATAGAGAATATAGAACCCAGAATTATAAACATGGAATGTAGAACTCACAATTTAGAATATAGAATTCAGAATACTGAATATACTTATTGAATATTGAATGTAGAATACAGAATTTAGAATATAGATTATCGAATGCAGAATATAGAATTTAGAATATAGATTACAGAACACAGAATATAGAATATAGAATATAGAATATAGAACACAGAATTTATAACATGGAATGCAGAACCCTAAATTTAGAATATACAATTCAGAATACTGAATATAATTTTTAGAATATAGAATGAAGAATACCAAATTTAGAATATAGAATACAGAATGCAGAATATAGATTTAGAATATAGAATGAAGAAAACAGAATATTGAATATAGAATACAGAATATAGAAGCAAGAATTTACAACATGCAATGCAGAACTCAGAATTTAGACTATAGAATAGAGAATACTAATACACAGTTTGGAATATAGAATGAAGAACACAGTATATAGAATAGAGTATAGAGAATATAGAACCCAGAATTTAGAACATGGAATTCAGATAACAGAATTTAGAATATAGAATACAGAATATAGAATATACAGTGTAGAATATTGAATGAAAAACACAGAATATAGAATATAGAATAGAGAATAGAGAACCCAGAATTTAGAGCATGGAATGCAGAGCACAAAATTTAATAAAGAATACAGAATTCGAAACATAGAAATTAGAAACAGAATGCAGAACACAGAATTTAGAATATAGAATACAGAACACTGAATATAGAATTAATTATATAGAATGTAGAACATTTAACATAGAATATAGAATACAGAATATAGAACCCAGAATTTAGAACATGGAATGCAGAACACAGAATTTAGAATATAGAATATAGAACACAGAGCTTAGAATATAGAATACAGAATGCAGAATATAGAATTAAGAATATAGAATGAATAACACAGAAAATTGAATATAGACTACAGGATATAGAACACAGTATATAGAACAAGGAATGCAGAACTCAGGACTTAGTATATAGAATATAGAATACTGAATATACAATTAAGAATATAGAATGTAGAACACAGAATATAGAATATAGAACCCCAAATACAGAGCATGGAATGCAGAACACAGAATTTAGAATATAGAATACAGAATACTGTATATATAATTTAGAATATAGAATGTATATCACACAAATTAGAATATAGAATACAGAATACAGAATATAGAAATTAGAGAATAGAATGTAGAACACAGAAAATAGAATATAGATACGGAATGCAGAATATAGAATGTAGAACACATAATTTAGAATATAGTATACGGAATAGTGAACGGAAGGCAGAAAATAGAATTTATAATATTGAATGAAGATCACAGAATAAAGAATGTAGAATAGAAAATATAGCAGACAAAATTTAGAAAATCAAATGCCGAACAAAGAATTTAGAATATAGAATATAGAACACTGCATATAGAATATAGAATATAGAACAGAGTATATAGAATATAGAATACGGAATGCAGAATATAGAACATAGAATATTGAATAAAGAACACAAAATATAGAATAAAGGATAGATAATATAGAAACCAGAATTTAGAACATGGAATGCAGAACTCAGAATTAAGAATATAGAATAGCAGAATACTGAATATAGAATTTAGAATATAGATTGAAGAACACAGAATATAGGATATAGAATACTGAATGTAGAATATATTATTCAGAATATAGAATGTAGAACACAGAATATCGAATATGGAAAAAAGAATTCAGAACCCATAATTTAGAACATGGAATGCAGAACACAGAAAATAGAATATAGAATACAGAATACTGAATATAGAATTAAGAATATAGAATGTACAACACAGAATATAGAATATAGAATACAGAATACTGAATATATAATTTAGAAAATAGATTGTAGAAAACAGAATAGAGAATAGAGAATATAGAACCCTGAATTTTGAACATGGAATGCAGAACAAAGAATGTAGAATGTAGAATACAGAATACTGAATACAGAATATAGAATATAGAATGTAGAACACAGAATGAAGAATATGGATAACAGAATACAGAACCATGAATTTAGAACATGGAATGCAGAACATAGAATTTTGAATACAGAATACAGAATACTGAATATAGAATTTAGAACATAGAATGTGAAACACAGAATATAGAATATAAAAAACAATACTGAATATAGACTTAGTACATTGAATGAAGAACACAGAATTTAGAATTTAGAATACAGTATACTGAATATAGAATTTAGAATATAGAATGTAAAACACAGAATATAGAATATAAAATACGGAATGCACAATACAGATTGTAGAATATAGAATGAAGAACACGAAATATAGAATATAGAATAGAGAATATAGAACACAGAAATTAGAGAATGGAATGCAGAACACAGAATTTAGAATATAGAATACAGAATACTGAATATAGAATGTAGAATATAAAATTGTATCACAGAATTTAGAATATAGAATACAGAATACAGAATATAGAATTCAGAATATAGAATGTAGAACAGAGAATATAGACTACAGAAAATACAACCCAAAATTTAGAACATGGAATTCAGAACACAGAATTTAGAATATAGAATACAGAATATTGAATATTGAATTTATAGTATAGAATATAGAACACAGAAAATAGAGTATAGCATACGGAATGCAGAATATTGAATGCAGAATATAGAATGAAGAACGCAATATATAGAATATAGGACAGAAAATATAGAACACAGAATTTAGAACATGGAATTCAGAACAAAGAATTTAGAATACAGAATACAGAATATAGAATATAGAATAAGGAATGCATAATATAGCATACAGAATATAGAATGTAGAACACAAAATATAGCATATGGAAAACAGAATACAGAACACAGTATTTAGAACATGGAATGCAGAACACAAAATTTAGAATATAGAATACAGAATACTGAATATAGAATTTAGAACATTGAATGCGGAACACAGAATTTAGAATATATAATACAGAATACTGAATATAGATTTAGAACATGGAATGAAGAACACAGAATTTAGAATATAGAATACAGAATACTGAACGGAATGCAGAAAATTGAATTTAAAATATTGAATGAAGATCACAGAATATAGAATGTAGAATAGAAAATATTGAAGACAAAATTTGAATATCGAATGCAGAACAGAGAATTTAGATTATAGAATATAGAACACGGAATATAGAATATAGAACACAGTATATAGAATATAGAATACGGAATGCAGAAAATAGAATGTAGAATATTGAATAAAGAACACAAAATATAGAATATAATAGAGATAATTTAGAAACTAGAATATAGATCATGGAATGCAGAACTCAGAATTAAGAATATAGAATAACAGAATACTGAATATAGAATATAGAATATAGTTTGAAGAACACAGAATATAGGATATAGAATACTGAATGTAGAATATATAATTCAGAATATAGAATCTAGAACACAGAATATAGAATATGGAAAACAGATTTCAGAACCCATAATTTAGAACATGGAATGCAGAACACAGAATATAAAATATTGAATACAGAATACTGAATAAAGAATTTAGACTATAGAATGTAGAACACAGAATATACAATAGAGAATAGAGAATATAGAACACAGAATTTTGAACATGGAATGCAGAACACACAATTTAGAATATAGAATTCAGAATACTGAATATAATTATTGAATATAGAATGTAGAATACAGAATTTAGAATATAGATTATCAAATGCAGAATATAGAATTTAGAATATAGAATATAAAACACAGAATATAGAATATAGAATATAGAATATAGAACACAGAATTTATAACATGGAATGCAGAAACCTAAATTTAGAATATAGAGTTCAGAATACTTAATATAAATTTTTGAATATAGAATGTAGAATACAGAATTTAGAATATAGATTACAGAATGCAGAATATAGAATTTAGAATACAGAATGAAGAACATAGAATATTAATTATAGAATACAAAATATAGAAGCCAGAATTTACAAGATGCAATGCAGAACTCAGAATTTAGACTATAGAATACAGAATACTGAATACACAGTTTAGAATATAGAATGAAGAACACAGGATATAGAATAGAGTATAGAGAATATAGAACACAGAATTTAGAACATGGAATGCAGAACACAGAATTTAGAATATAGAATACAAAATTCTAAAAATAGAAATTAGAAACAGAATGTAGAACACAGAATTTACAATATAGAATACAGAACACTGAATATAGAATTTATTATATAGAATGTAGAACATATAACATAGAATATAGAATACAGAATATATAACCCAGAATTTAGAACATGGAATGCAGAACACAGAATTTAGACTATAGAATACAGAATACAGAATATAGAATTTACAATATAGTATGTAAAACACAGAAAATAGAATATAGAGTACGGAAAGCAGAATATGGCATGTAGAACACAGAATTTATAATATAGTATACAGAATACTGAACGGAATGCCGAAAATTGTATTTAACGTATAGAATGAAGATCACAGAACATAGAATATAGAATAGAGTATATAGAAGCCAGAAATTTCAACATCGAATGCAGAAAACAGAATTTAGAATATAGAATACAGAATACTGAAAATACAATTTAGGATATAGAACCTAGAACCCAGAATATAGAATACAGAATATAGAACCAATAATTTAGAACATGGAATGCAGAACCTAAAATTTAGAATATAGAATGTAGAACACAGAATTTAGAATATAGATTACGGAATGCAGAAAATAGTATTTAAAATATAGAAAAAGAACTCAGTATATAAAATAGAGAATAGAGAATAGAGAACCCAGAATTGAGAACATCAAATTCAGAACTCAGAATTTAGAATATAGAATACAGAATACTGAATATAGAATTAAGTATATAAAATGAACAACACAGAATATAGAATATAGAACACGGAATGCAGAATATTGTATGTAGAATATAGAATGAAGAACACAAAATATCGAAGATAGTATAGAGAATATAGAATCCAGAATTTACAACATGGAATGCAGAACAAAGAATTTAGAGTATATAATACAGAATACTGTATATAGAATTTAGAATATAGAAAGAAGAACACAGAATATAGAATATAGAATACGGAATACAGAGTATACCATTTAGAATATAGAATGTAGAACACAGAATATAGAATATAGAATAAGGAATGCATAATGTAGAATACAGTATATAGAATGTAGAACACAGAATATAGAATATGGGAAACAGAATACAGAACCAAGAATTTAAAACGTGGAATGCAGAACGCAGAATTTAGAGTATAGAATAACAATACTTTATATAGAATTTAGAATATACAATGTAGAACACAGAATATAGAATATAGAATATGGAATACTGAGTATACAATTTAGAACATTGAATGCGGAACACAGAATTTAGAATATATATTACAGAATTCTGAATATAGATTTAGAACATGGAATGAAGAACACAGAATTTAGAATATAGAAAACTGAATACTGAATATAGAATTTAGAATATAGAACTTAGAACACAAAATTTAGAATATAGAATACAGAATACTGAATATATAATTTAGAAAATAGAATGTAGAAAACAGAATAGAGAATAGAGAATATAGAACCCTGAATTTTGAACATGGAATGCAGAACAAAGAATGTAGAATCTACAATACAGAATACTGAATACAGAATATAGAATATAGAATGTAGAACACAGAATGAAGAATATGGATAACAGAATACAGAACCCTGAATTTAGAACATGGAATGCAGAACATAGAATTTTGAATACAGAATACAGAATACTGAATATAGAATTTAGAACATAGAATGTGAAACACAGAATATAGAATATAAAAAACAATACTGAATATAGACTTAGAACATTGAATGAAGAACACAGAATTTAGAATTTAGAATACAGTATACTGAATATAGAATTTAGAATATAGAATGTAAAACACAGAATATAGAATATAAAATACGGAATGCACAATACAGATTGTAGAATATAGAATGAAGAACACGAAATATAGAATATAGAATAGAGAATATAGAACACAGAAATTAGAGAATGGAATGCAGAACACAGAATTTAGAATATAGAAAACAGAATACTGAATATAGAATTTAGAATATAGAATTTAGAACACAAAATTTAGAATATAGAATAGTGAATACTGAATATATAACATAGAAAATAGAATGTAGAAAACAGAATATAGAATAGAGAATAGAGAATATAGAACCCTGAATTTAGAACATGGAATGCAAAACACAGAATATAGAATATAGAATACCGAATACTGAATATAGAATGTAGAATATAAAATTGTACCACAGAATTTAAAATATAGAATACAGAATACAGAATATAGAATTTAGAATATAGAATGTAGAACAGAGAATAAAGACTACAGAATATAGAACCCAGAATTTAGAACATGGAATGAAGAACACAGAATTTAGAATATAGTATACAGAATATTGAATATTGAATATAGAATATAGAAAATAGAACTCAGAAAATAGAATATAGAATACGGAATGCAGAATATAGAATGTAGAATATAGAAAGAAGAACGCAAAATATAGAATACAGGACAGAAAATATAGAACACAGAATTTAGAACTTGGAATTCAGAACAGAGAATTCAGAATATAGAATACAGAATAA
This sequence comes from Vicugna pacos, assembly GCF_048564905.1. Lineage (NCBI taxonomy): Eukaryota > Metazoa > Chordata > Mammalia > Artiodactyla > Camelidae > Vicugna > Vicugna pacos. Next base: position 6,544,255 of record NW_027328738.1, read on the forward strand.
TTAATACAGAATATAGAATATAGAATAAGGAATGCATAATATAGAATACAGAATATAGAATGCAGAACACAGAATATAGAATATGGAAATCAGAATACAGAACACAGTATTTAGAACATGGAATGGAGAACACAAAATTTAGAATATAGAATACAGAATACTGAATATAGAATTTAGAAGATTGAATGCGGAACACAGAATTTAGAATATAGTATACAGAATAAGGAATATAGATTTAGAAAATGGAATGAAGAACACAGAATTTAGAATATAGAATACTGAATATAGAAATTAGAATATAGAATGAAGAAAACAGAATATAGAATATAGAATATAGAACACAGAATTTAGAACATGGAATGCATAACACAGAGTTTAGAATATAGAATACAAAATACTGAATATAGAATTTAGAATATAGAATGTAGAACACAGAATGTAGAATATAGAATTCGAAATGCAGAAAATAGAATGTAGAATATAGAATGAAGAACACAAAATTTAGTATATAGAATTAAGAATATAGAACACAATATTTAAACATGGAATGTAGAACACATATTTAAGACTATAGAATACAGAATACTGAATGTAGAAATTAAAATATAGAATGTAGAACACAGAATATAGAATATAGAATATAGAACACAGAAATTATAACATGGAATGCATAACCCTGAATTTAGAATATAGAATACAGAATACTGAATGTAGAATTTAGAATATAGTATGTAGAACTTAGAATGTAGAATATAGAATACGGAATGCAGAATATAGAATTTAGAATATAGAATGAAGAACACAGATTATTGAACATAGATTACAAAATGTAGAATCAAGAATTTAGAACATGAAATGCAGAACACAGAATTTAGAATATGGAATACAGAATACTGAATTTAGTATTTAGAATATAGAATGTAAAACACAGAATATGGAATATTGATTAACGAATTCAGAATATAGAATTTAGAATATAGAATAAAGAACTCAGAATATAGAATATTGATTAGAGAATATAGAACCAAGGTTTTAGAACATGGATTGCAGAACAAAGAATTTAGAATATAGAATACAGATCACTGAATATAGAATTTACAATATAGAATGTAGAACACAGAATATAGAAAAGAGGATAGAGAATATAGAAGCCACAATTTAGAATATGGTATGCAGAACACAGAAATTAGAATATAGAATACAGAATATTGAATACAGAATATAGAATATAGAATGAAGAACACAGAATATACAATATAGAATACAGAATACTGGATATAGAATTTAGAATATAAAATGTAGAAACCAGAATATAGAATAGAGAATATAGAATATAGAACACAGAATTTAGAATATAGAATACAAAATACTGAATATAGAATAGAGAATATAGAATGTAGAACAAAGAATATAGAATACAGAATATAGAAACCAGAATTTACAGCATGGAATACAGAACACAGAATTTAGAATATAGAATACAGAATACTGACAATAGCATTTAGAGTATAGAATGTAGAACACAAAAAATAGAATATAGGTTACGGAATGCAGAATATAGAATGTAGAACACAGAATTTAGGATATAGTATGCAGAATACTGAACGAAATGCAGAAAATAGAATTTAAAATATAGAATGAAAATCACAGAATATAGAATAGAGAATAGAGAATATAGAAGCCAGAATTTAGAACATGGAATGCAGAACAGAAAATTTAGAATATAGAATACAGAACACTGAATATAGAATTTATAATATAGAATGTAGAAACAGAATATAGGATATAGAATACAGAATACTGAATATACAATTTAGAACATAGAATTTAGAACCCAGAATATAGAATATAGAATAGGGAAAATAGAACCCAGTATTTAGAACAAGGAATGCAGAACACAGAATTAAGAATATAGAATACTAAATACTGAATATAAAATTTATAATATAGTATATAGAACACAGAATATAGAATATAGTTTTCGAAATACAGAAAATAGAATGTAGAATTTAGAATGAAGAACACAAAATTTAGTATATAGAATTGAGTATATAGAACACAATATTTAAACATGGAATGTAGAACACATATTTAAGACTATAGAATACAGAATACTGAATATAGAAATTAGAATATAGAATGTAGAACACAGAATATAGAATATAGAATATAGAACACAGAAATTATAACATGGAATGCATAATACAGAATTTAGAATGTAGAATACAGAATAATGAATATAGAATTTAGAATATAGTATGTAGAACACAGAATGTAGAATATAGAATACGGAATGCAGAATATAGAATTTAAAATATAGAATGAAGAACACAGAATATTGAATATAGATTACAATATATAGAATCCAGAATTAGAACATGAAATGCAGAACACAGAATTGAGAATATGGAATACAGAATAGTGAATTTAGAATTTAGAATATAGAATGTAAAACACAGAATATAGAATATTGATTAACGAATTCAGAATATAGAATTTAGAATATAGAATAAAGAACACAGAATATAGAATATTGATTAGAGTATATAGAACCAAGGTTTTAGAACATGGATTGCAGAACACAGAAATTAGAATATAGAATACAGAAAAATGAATACAGAATATAGAATATAGAATGAAGAATACAGAATATACAATATAGAATACGGAATGTAGAATATAGAATACATATTATAAAATATAGAACACAGAATTTAGAATATGGAAAACAGAATACAGAACTCAGAATGTAGAACATGGAATTCAGAACACAGAAATTAGAATATAGAATACAAAGAAATTAATATAGAATTTAGAATATAGAATGTAGTACACGGAATATAGAATATAGAAAACGGAATGCAGAATATAGAATGTAGAATATAGAATGAATAGCACAAAATTTAGTATATAGAATATAGAATATAGAACACAGAATTTAAAAATGGAATGTAACACATAATTAAGACTATAGAATACAGGATAATGAATATAGAATTTAGTATATAGAATGTAGAACACAGAATATAGAATATAGAACACGGAAAACTGAGTATACAAATTTGAATATAGAATGTATAACACAGAAGATAGAATATAGAATAAGGAATGCATAATATAGAATACAGGATATATAATGTAGAACACAGAATATAGAATATGGAATACAGAATACAGAACACAGAATTTAGAATATGGAATGCAGAACACAAAATTTTGATATAGAATACAGAATACTGAATACAGATTTAGAACATGGAATGAAAACACAGAAATTAGAATATAGAATACAGAATCCTGAATATAGAATTTAGAATATAGAATGTAGAAAACAGAATATAGAATAGAGAATAGAGAATAGAGAACCCAGAATTTTGAACATGGAATGCAGAACACAGAATTTAGAATATAGAATACAAAATACTGAATATAGAATTTATAATATACAATATAGGACACAGAATATAGAATATAGATTTCAAAATGCAGAATATAGAATGTAGAATATAGAATGAAGAACACAAAATTTAGTATATAGAACAGAGAATATAGAACCCAGAATTTAAACATGGAATGTAGAACACATATTTAGACTATACAATACAGAATACGGAATATAAATTTAGAATATCGAATGTAGAAGACAGAATATTCAATATAGCATATAGAAAACAGAAAATATGAAATGGAATGCATAACACTGAATTTAGAATATAGAATTCGGAATACTGAATATAGAATTTAGAATATAGTATGTAGACAACAGATGTAGAATATAGAATAAGGAATGCAGAATATACAATTTAGATTATAGAATGAAGAACACAGAATATTGAATATAGATTAAAAAATATAGAACCAAGAATTTAGAACATGGAATGCAGACTAAAGAAGTTAGAATATATAATACAGAATACAAAATATACAATTAAGATTATACAATGTAGAACACAGAATTTAGAATATAGAATAGAGAATACTGAACCCAGAATTTAGAACATGGAATGTGGAACACAGAATTCAGATTATTGAATGTAGAACACAGAGTTTAGAATATAGAATACCAAATGCAGAATATAGAATTTAGAATATTGATTCAGGAACACAGAATATTGAATATAGAATACAGAAAATAGAACACAGAATATAGAAAAAGGAATGCAGAACTGAGGATTTATGTTATAGAATACAGAATACTGAATATACAATTTAGAATATACAATGTAGTACACAGAATATCGAATATAGAATAGAGAATATAGAACCAATTATTTAGAGCATGGAATGCAGAACACAGAATTTAGAATATACAATACAGAATACTGAATATAGAAACTAGAATATAGAATGTATATCACAGAATTTATAACATAGAATACAGAATACAGAATATAGAATAAAGAATATAGAATTTAGAACACAGAATATAGAATACAGAATATAGAAACCAGAATTTACAACATGGAATGCAGAACACAGAATTTAGAATATAGAATACAGAATACTGAAAATAGAATTTATAGTTTAGAATGTAGAACACAGAAAATAGAATAGAGAATACGGAATATTGAGTATACAGTTCAGAACATAGAATGCGGAACACAGAATTTAGAATATATAATACAGAATACAGAATATAGATTTAGAACATGGAATGAAGAACACAGAATATAGAATATAGTATACAGAATACTGAATATTGAATTTAGAATATAGAATGTAGAACACAAAATTTAGAATATAGAATACAAAATACTGAATATAGAATTTAGAATATATAATGTAGAACACAGAATATAGAATATAGAATACGGGATACTGAGTATACATATTAGAATATAGAATGAAGAACACAGAATATAGAATATAGAATAAGGAATGCATAATATAGAATACAGAAAATAGAATGTAGAACACAGAATATAGAATATGGAAAACAGAATTCAGAACACAGAATATAGAACATGGAATGCAGAACACAAAATTTAGATACAGCATACAGAATACTGAATAAAGATTTAGAACTTGGAATGAAGAACACAGAAATTAGAATATAGAATACAGAATACTGGATATAGCATTTAGAATATAGAATGTAGAAACCAGAATATAGAATAGAGAATAGAGAATATAGAACCCAGAATTTAGAACATGGAATGCAGAACACAGAATTTAGAATATAGAATACAAAATACTGAATAAAGAATTTAGAATATAGAATGTAGAACACAGAATATAGAATACAGAATATAGAAACCAGAATTTACAACTTGGAATGCAGAACACAGAATTTAGAATATAGAATACAAAATACTGAATATAGAATTTAGACTATAGAATGTAGAACACAGAATACAGAATATTGAATACGGAATGCAGAATATAGAATGTAGAATATAGAATGAATAGCACAAAATTTAGTATATAGAATAGAGAATATAGAACACAGAATTTAAAATTGAATGTAGAACACATAATTAAGACTATAGAATACAGGATACTGAATATAGAATGTAGAATATAGAATGTAAAACACAGAATATAGAATATAGAATACTGAATACTGAGTATACAAATTAGAATATAGAATGTAGGTCACAGAAAGTAGAATATAGAATAAGGAATGCATAGTATAGAATACAGAATGTAGAATGCAGAACACAGAATATAGAATATGGAAAACAGAATACAGAACACAGAATTTAGAACATGGAATGCAGAACACAAAATTTAGATATAGAATACAGAATACTGAATACAGATTTAGAACATGGAATGAAGAACACAGAAATTAGAATATAGAATACAGAATACTGAATATAGAATTTATAATATAGAATGTAGAAAACAGAATAGAGAATAGAGAATATAGAACCCAGAATTTAGAACATGGAATGCAGGTCACAGAATATAGAATATAGAATATAGAACACAGAGCTTAGAATATAGAATACAGAATGCAGAATATACAATTAAGCATATAGAATGAATAACACAGAAAATTGAATATAGAATACAGTAAATAGAACACAGTATATAGGGAAAGGAATGCAGAACTCAGGACTTAGAATATAGAATATACAATACTGAAAATGCAATTTAGAATATAGAATGTAGAACACAGAATTTAGAATATAGAACCCAGTATATAGAGCATGGAATGCAGAACACAGAATTTAGAATATAGAATACAGAATACTGAATATATAATCTAGAATATAGAATGTATAGCACAGAAATTAGAATATAAAATACAGAATACAGAATATAGAATTTAGAGAATAGAATGTAGAACACAGAAAATAGAATATAGATACGGAATGCAGAATATAGAATGTAGAACACATAATTTAGAATATAGTATACTGAATACTGAACGGAAGGCAGAAAATAGAATTTAAAATATTGAATGAAGATCACAGAATATAGAATGTAGAATAGAAAATATAGAAGACAAAATTTAGAAAATCGAAAGCAGAAAAAAGAATTTAGAATATAGAATATAGGACACTGCATATAGAATATAGAATATAGAACAGAGTATATAGAATATAGAATACGGAATGCAGAATATAGAATGTAGAATATTGAATAAAGAATACAAAATATAGAATATAGGAGAGATAATATAGAAACCAGAATTTAGAACATGGAATGCAGAACTCAGAATAAAGATTATAGAATAGCAGAATACTGAATATAGAATTTAGAATATAGATTGAAGAACACAGAATATAGGATATAGAATACTGAATGTAGAATATATTATTCAGAATATAGAATGTAGAACACAGAATATAGAATATGGAAAAACGAATTCAGAACCCATAATTTAGAACATGGAATGCAGAACACAGAATATAGAATATAGAATACAGAGTTCTGAATAAAGAATTTAGAATATAGAATGTAGAACACAGAATATAGAATATAGAATAGAGAATATAGAACCCAGAATAATGAACATGGAATGCAGAACACACAATTTAGAATATAGAATTCAGAATACTGAATATAATTTTTAGAATATAGAATGTAGAATACTGAATTTAGAATATAGAATACAGAATGCAGAATATTGATTTAGAATATAGAATGAAGAAAACAGAATATTGAATATAGAATACAGAATATAGAAGTCAGAATTTACAACATGCAATGCAGAACTCAGAATTTAGACTATAGAATAGGGAATACTGAATACACAGTTTAGAATATAGAATGAAGAACAGAGTATATAGAATAGAGTATAGAGAGTATAGAACACAGAATTTAGAACATGGAATGCAGAACACAGAGTTTAGAATATAGAATACAGAATATAGAATATACAGTGTAGAATATTGAAAGAAAAACACAGAATAAAGAATATAGAATAGAGAATATAGAACACATAATATAGAACATGGAATGCAGAACACAGAATTTAGAATATAGAATACAAAATTCTAAAAATAGAAATTAGAAACAGAATGTAGAACACAGAATATAGAATATAGAATACAGAACACTGAATATAGAATTAATTATATAGAATGTAGAACATATAACATAGAATATAGAATACAGAATATAGAACCCAGAATTTAGAACATGGAATGCAGAACACAGAATTTAGAATATAGAATATAGAACACAGAGCTTAGAATATAGAATACAGAATGCAGAATATAGAATTAAGAATATAGAATGAATAACACAGAAAATTGAATATAGAATACAGGATATAGAACACAGTATATAGAACAAGGAATGCAGAACTCAGGATTTAGAATATAGAATACTGAATATACAATTTAGAATATAGAATGTAGAACACAGAATATAGGATATAGAACCCAGAATATAGAGCATGGAATGCAGAACACAGAATTTAGAATATAGAATACAGAATACTGAATATATAATCTAGAATATAGAAAGTATATCACAGAAATTAGAATATAGAATACAGAATACAGAATATAGAAATTAGAGAATAGAATATAGAACACAGAAAAGAGAATATAGATACGGAATGCAGAATATAGAATGTAGAACACATAATTTAGAATATAGTATACGGAATACTGAACGGAAGGCACAAAATAGAATTTATAATATTGAATGAAGGTCACAGAATATAGAATGTAGAATAGAAAATATAGAAGACAAAATTTAGAAAATCAAATGCAGAACAAAGAATTTAGAATATAGAATATAGAACACTGCATATAGAATATAGAATATAGAACCGATTATATAGAATATAGAATACGGAATGCAGAATATAGAACGTAGAATATTGAATAAAGAATACAAAATATAGAATAAAGGAGAGATAATATAGAAACCAGAATTTAGAACATGGAATGCAGAACTCAGAATAAAGAATATAGAATAGCAGAATACTGAATATAGAATTTAGAATATAGATTGAAGAACACAGAATATAGGATATAGAATACTGAATGTAGAATATATTATTCAGAATATAGAATGTAGAACACAGAATATCGAATATGGAAAAACGAATTCAGAACCCATAATTTACAACATGGAATGCAGAACACAGAAAATAGAATATAGAATACAGAATACTGAATAAAGAATTTAGAATACAGAATGTAGAACACAGAATATAGAATATAGAATAGAGAATATAGAACCCAGAATTTTGAACATGGAATGCAGAACACACAATTTAGAATATAGAATTCAGAATACTGAATATAATTATTGAATATAGAATGTAGAATACAGAATTTAGAATATAGATTATCGAATGCAGAATATAGAATTTAGAATATAGATTATAGAACACAGAATATAGAATATAGAATATAGAACACAGAATTTATAACATGGAATGCAGAACCCTAAATTTAGAATATAGAATTCAGAATACTGAATATAATTTTTAGAATATAGAATGTAGAATACCGAATTTAGAATATTGAATACAGAATGCAGAATATTGATTTAGAATATAGAATGAAGAACACAGAATATTGAATATAGAATACAGAATATAGAAGCCAGAATTTACAACATGCAATGCAGAACTCAGAATTTAGAATATAGAATAGAGAATACTGAATACACAGTTTAGAATATAGAATGAAGAACACAGTATATAGAATAGATTATAGAGAATATAGAACCCAGAATTTAGAACATGGAATTCAGAACACAGAGTTTAGAATATAGAATACAGAATTCTAAACATAGAAATTAGAAACAGAATGTAGAACACAGAATTTAGAATATAGAATACAGAACAAGGAATATAGAATTTATTATATAGAATGTAGAACATATAACATAGAATATAGAATACAGAATATAGAACGCAGAATTTAGAACATGGAATGCAGAACACAGAATTTAGAATATAGAATACAGAATATAGAATATAGAATTTAGAATATAGTATGTAAAACACAGAAAATAGAATATAGAATACGGAAAGCAGAATATGGCATGTAGAACACAGAATTTATAATATAGTATACAGAATATTGAACGATAAGCAGAAAATTGAATTTAAAGTATAGAATGAAGATCACAGAACATAGAATATAGAATAGAATATATAGAAGCCAGAATTTACATGATCGAATGCAGAACACAGAGTTTAGGATAAAGAATACAGAATACTGAATATACAATTTAAGATATAGAAACTAGAACCCAGAATATAGAATATAGAATAGAGAATATAGAACCAATAATTTAGAACATGGAATGCAGAACGTAGAATTTAGAATATAGAATGTAGAACACAGAATTTAGAATAAAGATTACGGAATGCAGAAAATAGTATTTAAATTATAGAAAAAGAACACAGTATATAGAATATAGAATAGAGAATAGAGAACCCACAATATAGAACATTAAAATCAGAAAACAGAATTTACAATATAGAATACAGAATACTGAATATAGAATTAAGAATATAGAATGTACAACACAGAATATAGAATATAGAATACGGAATGCAGAATATTGAATGTAGAATATAGAATGAAGAACACAAAATATCGAAGATAGTATAGAGAATATAGAATCCAGAATTTACAACATGGAATGCAGAACACAGAATTTAGAGTATAGAATACAGAATACTGTATATAGAATTTAGAATATAGAATGTAGAACACAGAATATAGAATATAGAATACGGAATACAGAGTATACCATTTAGAATATAGAATGTAGAACACAGAATATAGAATACAGTATAAGGAATGCATAATGTAGAATACAGTATATAGAATGTAGAACACAGAATATAGAATATACTATAAGGAATGCATAATGTAGAATACAGAAAATAGAATGTAGAACACAGAATATAGAATATGGGAAACAGAATACAGAACCCAGAATTTAAAACATGGAATGCAGAACCCAGAATTTAGAGTATAGAATACAGAATACTGTATATAGAATTTAGAATATATAATGTAGAACACAGAATATAGAATAAAGAATACGGAATACTGAGAATTCAATTTAGAACATAGAATGCGGAACACAGAATTTATAATATATATTACAGAATTCTGAATATAGATTTAGAACATGGAATGAAGAACGCAGAATTTAGAATATAGAAAACAGAATACCGAATATAGAATTTAGAATATAGAATTTAGAACACAAAATTTAGAATATAGAATACTGAATACTGAATATATAACTTAGAAAATAGAATGTAGAAAACAGCATATAGAATAGAGAATAGAGAATATAGAACCCTGAATTTAGAACATGGAATGCAGAACACAGAATTTAGAATATAGAATACAGAATACTGAATATAGAATGTAGAATATAAAATTGTACCACAGAAATTAAAATATAGAATACAGAATACAGAATATTGAATTTAGAATATCGAATGTAGAACAGAGAATAAAGACTACAGAATATAGAACCCAGAATTTAGAACATGGAATGAAGAACACAGAATTTAGAATATAGTATACAGAATATTGAATATTGAATATAGAATATAGAAAAGAGAACACAGAAAATAGAACATAGAATACGGAATGCAGAATATAGAATGTAGAATATAGAAAGAAGAACGCAAAATATAGAACACAGGACAGAAAATATAGAACACAGAATTTAGAACTTGAAATTCAGAACAGAGAATTCAGAATATAGAATACAGAATAATTAATACAGAATATAGAATATAGAATAAGGAATGCATAATATAGAATACAGAATATAGAATGTAGAACACAGAATATAGAATATGGAAATCAGAATACAGAACACAGTATTTAGAACATGGAATGCAGAACACAAAATTTAGAATATAGAATACAGAATACTGAATATAGAATTTAGAAGATTGAATGCGGAAAACAGAATTTAGAATATAGTATACAGAATAAGGAATATAGATTTAGAAAATGGAATGAAGAACACAGAATTTAGAATATAGAATACTGAATATAGAATTTAGAATATAGAATGTAGAAAACAGAATATAGAATAGAGAATAGAGAATATAGAACACAGAATTTAGAACATGGAATGCATAACACAGAATTTAGAATATAGAATACAAAATACTGAATATAGAATTTAGAATATAGAATGTAGAACACAGAATGTAGAATATAGAATTCGAAATGCAGAAAATAGAATGTAGAATATAGAATGAAGAACACAAAATTTAGTATCTAGTATTAAGAATATAGAACACAATATTTAAACATGGAATGTAGAACACATATTTAAGACTATAGAATACAGAATACTGAATATAGAAATTAAAATATAGAATGTAGAACACAGAATATAGAATATAGAATATAGAACACAGAAATTATAAGATGGAATGCATAACACCGCATTTAGAATATAGAAAACAGAATACTGAATATAGAATTTAGAATATAGTATGTAGAACTTTGAATGAAGAATATAGAATACGGAATGAGAATATAGAATTTAGAATATAGAATGAAGGACACAGAATATTGAATATAGATAACAAAATGTAGAATCAAGAATTTAGAACATGAAATGTAGAACACAGAATTTAGAATATTGAATACAGAATACTGAATTTAGAATTTAGAATATAGAATGTAAAACACAGAATATAGTATATTGATTAACGAATTCAGAATATAGAATTAAGAATATAGAATAAAGAACACAGAATTTAGAATATTGATAAGAGAATATAGAACCAAGGTTTTAGACCATGGATTGCAGAACACAGAATTTAGAAAATAGAATACGAAACACTGAATATAGAGTTTACAACATAGAATGTAGAACACAGAATATAGAATAGACGATAGAGAATATAGAAGACAGAATTTAGAACATGGAATGCAGAACACAGAATTTAGAATACAGAATACAGAATACTGAAGATACAATTTAGAGTATAGAATGTAGAACACAGAAATTAGAATATAGAATACGGAATGCAGAATATAGAATGTAGAATATAGAATGAAGAACACAAAATATAGAATATAGGAGAGAGAATATCGAAAACAGAATTTAGAACATGGAATGCAGAACACAGAATTTAGAATATATAATACAGTATAATGAATACAGAATATAGAATAGAATAAAGAACACAGAATATCCAATATAGAATACGGAATGTAGAATATAGAATACAGAATATAAAATGTAGAACACAGAATTTAGAATATGGAAACAGAATACAGAACTCAGAATGTAGAACATGGAATGCAGAACACAATATTTAGAATATAGACTACAGTATACTGTATATAGGCATTAGAATATACAATATAGAACACAGAATATAGAATATAGAATACGGATTACTGGGTATACAATTTAGAACATAGAATGCGGAACACAGAATTTAGAATACATATTACAGAATACTGAATATAGATTTAGAACATGGAATGAAGAACACAGAATTTAGAATAAAGAATACAAAATACTGAATATAGAATTTAGAATATAGAATGTAGAAAACAGAATATAGAATAGAGAATAGAAAATAGAGAATATAAAACCCAGAATTTAGAACATGGAATGCAGAACACAGAATTTAGAATAAAGAATACAAAATACTGAATATAGAATTTTGAATTTAGAATGTAGAACACAGAATATAGAATATAGAATTCGAAATGCAGAATATAGAATGTAGAATATAGAATGAAAAACTCAAAATTTTGTATATACAATTGAGAATATAGAACACAGAATTTAAACATGGAATGTAGAACACATATTTAAAAATATAGAATACAGAATACTGAATATAGAATTTTGAATATAGAATGTAAAGTACAGAATATAGAATATAGAATATAGAACACAGAAATTATAACATGGAATGCAGAACACAGAATTTAGAATATAGAATACAGAATACTGAATATTGAATTTAGAATATAGAAATTAGAACACAGAAAATAGGGTATAGAATACGGAATGCAGAATATAGAATGTAGAATATAGAATGAAGAACACAAAATATAGAATATAGGACAAAAAATATAGAACACAGAATTTAGAACATGGAATTCAGAACAGAGGATTTAAAATATAGAATAAAGAATAATGAATACAGAATATAGAATATAGAATGAAGAACACAGAATATAGAATATAGAAAACGGAATGTAGAATATAAAATACAGAATATAGAATATAGAACACAGACTATACAATATGGAAAAGAGAATACAGAATCCAGAATTTAGAACATGGATTACAGAACATAGAATTTAGAATAAAGAATACAGTATACTGAAAATAGAATTTAGAATATTGAAAGCGGAACACAGAATTTTGAATATAGAATACAATATACTGAATATATAATTTAGAAAATGGAATGCATAACACAGAATTTAGAAAATATAATACAGAATAATGAATATAGCATTTCGAATATAGAATGCAGAACACAGAATATAGAATATAGAATACAGACTATATAACCCAGAATTTAGAACATGGAATACAGAACACAGAATTTAGCGTATTGAATACAGAATACTGTATATAGAATTTAGAAAATAGAATGCAGAACACAGAATATAGAATATAGAATACGGAACACTGAGTAGACAATTTAGAATATAGAATGTAAAACACAGAATATAGAATACAGAATAAGGAATGCATAATATGGTATACAGAATATAGAATGTTGAACACAGAATATAGAATATGGAAAACAGAATACAGAACTCAGAATTTAGAACATGGAATGCAGAACTCAGAATTTAGAATATAGAATACAGAATACTGAATACACAATTTAGAATATATAATGTAGAACACAGATTATAGAATATAGAAAAGAGAATATTGAATCCAGAATTTAGATCATGGAATGCAGAACAGAGAATTTAGAATATAGATTATAGAACACAGAGCTTAGAATATAGAATACAGAATGCAGAATATATTATCAAGAATAAAGAATGAAAAACACAGAAAATTGAATATTGAATACAGGATATAGAACACAGTATATAGAACAAGGAATGCAGAACACAGGACTTAGGATATAGAATATAGAATACTGAAATTCAATTTAGAATATAGAATGTAGAACACAGAATATAGAATAAACAACCCAGAATATAGAGCATGGAATGCAGAACACAGAATTTAGAATATAGAATACAGAATACTGAATTTAGAATTTAGAATATAGAATGAAAAACACAGAACTTAGAATATTGATTAAAGAATTCAGAATAAAGATTTAGAATATAGAATAAAGAACACAGAATATAGAATATTGATTAGAGAATATAGAACCAAGGTTTTAGAACATGGATTGCAGAACACAGAATTTAGAATATAGAATACAGAACACTGAATACAGAGTTTACAATATAGAATGTAGAACACAGAATATAGAATAGAGGATAGAGAATATAGAAGACAGAATTTAGAACATGGAATGCAGAACACAGAAATTAGAATACAGAATACAGAATACTGAAGATAGAATTTAAGTATAGAATGTAGAACACAGAAATTAGAATATAGAATACAGAATAATGAATAAAGAATATAGAATATAGAATGAAGAACACAGAATATACAATATAGAATACGGAATGTATAATATAGAATACAGAATATAAAATATAGAACACAGAATTTTGAATATGGAAAACAGAATACAGACTTCAGAATTTAGAACATGAAATGCAGAACACAGAATTTAGAATATAGAATACAAAATACTGAATATAGAATTTAGACTATAGAATGTAGAACACAGAATACAGAATATTGAATACGGAATGCAGAATATAGAATGTAGAATATAGAATGAATAGCACAAAATTTAGAATATAGAAAAGAGAATATAGAACACAGAATTTAACATGGAATGTAGAACACATAATTAAGACTATAGAATACAGGATACTGAATATAGAATGTAGAATATAGAATGTAAAACACAGAATATAGAATATAGAATATGGAATACTGAGTATAAATATTAGAATATAGAATGTAGGTCACAGAATGTAGAATATAGAATAAGGAATGCATAATATAGAATACAGAATATAGAATGTAGAACACAGAATGTAGAATATGGAAAACAGAATACAGAACACAGAATTTAGAACATGGAATTCAGAACACAAAATTTAGATATAGAATACAGAATACTGAATACAGATTTAGAACATGGAATGAAGAACACAAAAACTAGAATATAGAATACAGAATACTGAATATAGAATTTATAATATAGAATGTAGAAAACAGAATAGAGAGTAGAGAATATAGAACCCAGAATTTAGAACATGGAATGCAGGACACAGAATATAGAATATAGAATATAGAACACAGAGCTTAGAATATAGAATACAGAATGCAGAATATAGAATTAAGTATATAGAATGAATAACACAGAAAATTGAATATAGAATACAGTAAATAGAACACAGTATATAGAACAAGGAATGCAGAACTCAGGACTTAGAATATAGAATATAGAATACTGAAAATGCAATTTAGAATATAGAATGTAGAACACAGTATATAGAATATAGAACCCAGTATATAGAGCATGGAATGCAGAACACAGAATTTAGAATATAGAATACAGAATACTGAATATATAATCTAGAATATAGAATGTATATCACAGAAATTAGAATATAGAATACAGAATACAGAATATAGAAATTAGAGAATAGAATGTAGAACACAGAAAATAGAATATAGATACGGAATGCAGAATATAGAATGTAGAACACATAATTTAGAATATAGTATACTGAATACTGAACGGAAGGCAGAAAATAGAATTTAAAATATTGAA
Source organism: Vicugna pacos (assembly GCF_048564905.1). NCBI lineage: Eukaryota > Metazoa > Chordata > Mammalia > Artiodactyla > Camelidae > Vicugna > Vicugna pacos. Next base: position 6,560,576 of record NW_027328738.1, read on the forward strand.
TGAAGATCACAGAATATAGAATGTAGAATAGAAAATATAGAAGACAAAATTTAAAAAATCGAAAGCAGAACAAAGAATTTAGAATATAGAATATAGAACACTGCATATAGAATATAGAATATAGAACAGAGTATATAGAATATAGAATACGGAATGCAGAATATAGAATGTAGAATATTGAAGAAAGAATACAAAATATAGAATATAGGAGAGATAATATAGAAACCAGAATTTAGAACATGGAATGCAGAACTCAGAATAAAGATTATAGAATAGCAGAATACTGAATATAGAATTTAGAATAAAGATTGAAGAACACAGAATATAGGATATAGAATACTGAATGCAGAATATATTATTCAGAATATAGAATGTAGAACACAGAATATCGAATATGGAAAAACGAATTCAGAACCCATAATTTAGAACATGGAATACAGAACACAGAAAATAGAATATAGAATACAGAATACTGAATAAAGTATTTAGAATATAGAATGTAGAACACAGAATATAGAATATAGAATAGAGAATATAGAACCCAGAATTTTGAACATGGAAAGCAGAACACACAATTTAGAATATAGAATTCAGAATACTGAATATAATTATTGAATATAGAATGTAGAATACAGAATTTAGAATATAGATTATCGAATGCAGAATATAGAATTTAGAATATAGATTATAGAACACAGAATATAGAATATAGAATATAGAACACAGAATTTATAACATGGAATGCAGAACCCTAAATTTAGAATATAGAATTCAGAATACTGAATATAATTTTTAGAATATAGAATGTAGAATACCGAATTTAGAATATAGAATACAGAATGCAGAATATAGATTTAGAATATAGAATGAAGAACACAGAATATTGAATATAGAATACAGAATATAGAAGCCAGAATTCACAACATGCAATGCAGAACTCAGAATATAGACTATAGAATAGAGAATACTGAATACTCAGTTTAGAATATAGAATGAAGAACACAGTATATAGAATAGAGTATAGAGAATATAGAACCCAGAATTTAGAACATGGAATGCAGAACACAGAGTTTAGAATATAGAATACAGAATATAGAATATACAGTGTAGAATATTGAAAGAAAAACACAGAATAAAGAATATAGAATAGAGAATATAGAACACATAATATAGAACATGGAATGCAGAACACAGAATTTAGAATATAGAATACAAAATTCTAAAAATAGAAATTAGAAACAGAATGTAGAACACAGAATTTAGAATATAGAATACAGAACACTGAATATAGAATTAATTATATAGAATGTAGAACATATAACATAGAATATAGAATACAGAATATAGAACCCAGAATTTAGAACATGGAATGCAGAACACAGAATTTAGAATATAGAATATAGAACACAGAGCTTAGAATATATAATACACAATGCAGAATATAGAATTAAGAATATAGAATGAATAACACAGAAAATTGAATATAGAATACAGGATATAGAACACAGTATATAGAACAAGGAATGCAGAACTCAGGATTTAGAATATAGAATACTGAATATACAATTTAGAATATAGAATGTAGAACACAGAATATAGGATATAGAACCCAGAATATAGAGCATGGAATGCAGAACACAGAATTTAGAATATAGAATACAGAATACTGAATATATAATCTAGAATATAGAAAGTATATCACAGAAATTAGAATATAGAATACAGAATACAGAATATAGAAATTAGAGAATAGAATATAGAACACAGAAAAGAGAATATAGATACGGAATGCAGAATATAGAATGTAGAACACATAATTTAGAATATAGTATACGGAATACTGAACGGAAGGCACAAAATAGAATTTATAATATTGAATGAAGGTCACAGAATATAGAATGTAGAATAGAAAATATAGAAGACAAAATGTAGAAAATCAAATGCAGAACAAAGAATTTAGAATATAGAATATAGAACACTGCATATAGAATATAGAATATAGAACCGATTATATAGAATATAGAATACGGAATGCAGAATATAGAACGTAGAATATTGAATAAAGAATACAAAATATAGAATAAAGGAGAGATAATATAGAAACCAGAATTTAGAACATGGAATGCAGAACTCAGAATAAAGAATATAGAATAGCAGAATACTGAATATAGAATTTAGAATATAGATTGAAGAACACAGAATATAGGATATAGAATACTGAATGTAGAATATATTATTCAGAATATAGAATGAAGAACACAGAATATCGAATATGGAAAAACGAATTCAGAACCCATAATTTACAACATGGAATGCAGAACACAGAAAATAGAATATAGAATACAGAATATTGAATAAAGAATTTAGAATACAGAATGTAGAACACAGAATATAGAATATAGAATAGAGAATATAGAACCCAGAATTTTGAACATGGAATGCAGAACACACAATTTAGAATATAGAATTCAGAATACTGAATATAATTATTGAATATAGAATGTAGAATACAGAATTTAGAATATAGATTATCGAATGCAGAATATAGAATTTAGAATATAGATTATAGAACACAGAATATAGAATATAGAATATAGAACACAGAATTTATAACATGGAATGCAGAACCCTAAATTTAGAATATAGAATTCAGAATACTGAATATAATTTTTAGAATATAGAATGTAGAATACCGAATTTAGAATATTGAATACAGAATGCAGAATATTGATTTAGAATATAGAATGAAGAACACAGAATATTGAATATAGAATACAGAATATAGAAGCCAGAATTTACAACATGCAATGCAGAACTCAGAATTTAGAATATAGAATAGAGAATACTGAATACACAGTTTAGAATATAGAATGAAGAACACAGTATATAGAATAGATTATAGAGAATATAGAACCCAGAATTTAGAACATGGAATTCAGAACACAGAGTTTAGAATATAGAATACAGAATTCTAAACATAGAAATTAGAAACAGAATGTAGAACACAGAATTTAGAATATAGAATACAGAACAAGGAATATAGAATTTATTATATAGAATGTAGAACATATAACATAGAATATAGAATACAGAATATAGAACGCAGAATTTAGAACATGGAATGCAGAACACAGAATTTAGAATATAGAATACAGAATATAGAATATAGAATTTAGAATATAGTATGTAAAACACAGAAAATAGAATATAGAATACGGAAAGCAGAATATGGCATGTAGAACACAGAATTTATAATATAGTATACAGAATATTGAACGATAAGCAGAAAATTGAATTTAAAGTATAGAATGAAGATCACAGAACATAGAATATAGAATAGAATATATAGAAGCCAGAATTTACATGATCGAATGCAGAACACAGAGTTTAGGATAAAGAATACAGAATACTGAATATACAATTTAAGATATAGAAACTAGAACCCAGAATATAGAATATAGAATAGAGAATATAGAACCAATAATTTAGAACATGGAATGCAGAACGTAGAATTTAGAATATAGAATGTAGAACACAGAATTTAGAATAAAGATTACGGAATGCAGAAAATAGTATTTAAATTATAGAAAAAGAACACAGTATATAGAATATAGAATAGAGAATAGAGAACCCACAATATAGAACATTAAAATCAGAACACAGAATTTACAATATAGAATACAGAATACTGAATATAGAATTAAGAATATAGAATGTACAACACAGAATATAGAATATAGAATACGGAATGCAGAATATTGAATGTAGAATATAGAATGAAGAACACAAAATATCGAAGATAGTATAGAGAATATAGAATCCAGAATTTACAACATGGAATGCAGAACACAGAATTTAGAGTATAGAATACAGAATACTGTATATAGAATTTAGAATATAGAATGTAGAACACAGAATATAGAATATAGAATACGGAATACAGAGTATACCATTTAGAATATAGAATGTAGAACACAGAATATAGAATACAGTATAAGGAATGCATAATGTAGAATACAGTATATAGAATGTAGAACACAGAATATAGAATATACTATAAGGAATGCATAATGTAGAATACAGAAAATAGAATGTAGAACACAGAATATAGAATATGGGAAACAGAATACAGAACCCAGAATTTAAAACATGGAATGCAGAACCCAGAATTTAGAGTATAGAATACAGAATACTGTATATAGAATTTAGAATATATAATGTAGAACACAGAATATAGAATAAAGAATACGGAATACTGAGAATTCAATTTAGAACATAGAATGCGGAACACAGAATTTATAATATATATTACAGAATTCTGAATATAGATTTAGAACATGGAATGAAGAACGCAGAATTTAGAATATAGAAAACAGAATACCGAATATAGAATTTAGAATATAGAATTTAGAACACAAAATTTAGAATATAGAATACTGAATACTGAATATATAACTTAGAAAATAGAATGTAGAAAACAGCATATAGAATAGAGAATAGAGAATATAGAACCCTGAATTTAGAACATGGAATGCAGAACACAGAATTTAGAATATAGAATACAGAATACTGAATATAGAATGTAGAATATAAAATTGTACCACAGAAATTAAAATATAGAATACAGAATACAGAATATTGAATTTAGAATATCGAATGTAGAACAGAGAATAAAGACTACAGAATATAGAACCCAGAATTTAGAACATGGAATGAAGAACACAGAATTTAGAATATAGTATACAGAATATTGAATATTGAATATAGAATATAGAAAAGAGAACACAGAAAATAGAACATAGAATACGGAATGCAGAATATAGAATGTAGAATATAGAAAGAAGAACGCAAAATATAGAACACAGGACAGAAAATATAGAACACAGAATTTAGAACTTGAAATTCAGAACAGAGAATTCAGAATATAGAATACAGAATAATTAATACAGAATATAGAATATAGAATAAGGAATGCATAATATAGAATACAGAATATAGAATGTAGAACACAGAATATAGAATATGGAAATCAGAATACAGAACACAGTATTTAGAACATGGAATGCAGAACACAAAATTTAGAATATAGAATACAGAATACTGAATATAGAATTTAGAAGATTGAATGCGGAAAACAGAATTTAGAATATAGTATACAGAATAAGGAATATAGATTTAGAAAATGGAATGAAGAACACAGAATTTAGAATATAGAATACTGAATATAGAATTTAGAATATAGAATGTAGAAAACAGAATATAGAATATAGAATATAGAATAGAGAATAGAGAATATAGAACACAGAATTTAGAACATGGAATGCATAACACAGAATTTAGAATATAGAATACAAAATACTGAATATAGAATTTAGAATATAGAATGTAGAACACAGAATGTAGAATATAGAATTCGAAATGCAGAAAATAGAATGTAGAATATAGAATGAAGAACACAAAATTTAGTATATAGTATTAAGAATATAGAACACAATATTTAAACATGGAATGTAGAACACATATTTAAGACTATAGAATACAGAATACTGAATATAGAAATTAAAATATAGAATGTAGAACACAGAATATAGAATATAGAATATAGAACACAGAAATTATAAGATGGAATGCATAACACCGCATTTAGAATATAGAATACAGAATACTGAATATAGAATTTAGAATATAGTATGTAGAACTTTGAATGAAGAATATAGAATACGGAATGAGAATATAGAATTTAGAATATAGAATGAAGGACACAGAATATTGAATATAGATAACAAAATGTAGAATCAAGAATTTAGAACATGAAATGTAGAACACAGAATTTAGAATATTGAATACAGAATACTGAATTTAGAATTTAGAATATAGAATGTAAAACACAGAATATAGTATATTGATTAACGAATTCAGAATATAGAATTAAGAATATAGAATAAAGAACACAGAATTTAGAATATTGATAAGAGAATATAGAACCAAGGTTTTAGACCATGGATTGCAGAACACAGAATTTAGAAAATAGAATACGAAACACTGAATATAGAGTTTACAACATAGAATGTAGAACACAGAATATAGAATAGACGATAGAGAATATAGAAGACAGAATTTAGAACATGGAATGCAGAACACAGAATTTAGAATACAGAATACAGAATACTGAAGATACAATTTAGAGTATAGAATGTAGAACACAGAAATTAGAATATAGAATACGGAATGCAGAATATAGAATGTAGAATATAGAATGAAGAACACAAAATATAGAATATAGGAGAGAGAATATCGAAAACAGAATTTAGAACATGGAATGCAGAACACAGAATTTAGAATATATAATACAGTATAATGAATACAGAATATAGAATAGAATAAAGAACACAGAATATCCAATATAGAATACGGAATGTAGAATATAGAATACAGAATATAAAATGTAGAACACAGAATTTAGAATATGGAAACAGAATACAGAACTCAGAATGTAGAACATGGAATGCAGAACACAATATTTAGAATATAGACTACAGTATACTGTATATAGGCATTAGAATATACAATATAGAACACAGAATATAGAATATAGAATACGGATTACTGGGTATACAATTTAGAACATAGAATGCGGAACACAGAATTTAGAATACATATTACAGAATACTGAATATAGATTTAGAACATGGAATGAAGAACACAGAATTTAGAATAAAGAATACAAAATACTGAATATAGAATTTAGAATATAGAATGTAGAAAACAGAATATAGAATAGAGAATAGAAAATAGAGAATATAAAACCCAGAATTTAGAACATGGAATGCAGAACACAGAATTTAGAATAAAGAATACAAAATACTGAATATAGAATTTTGAATTTAGAATGTAGAACACAGAATATAGAATATAGAATTCGAAATGCAGAATATAGAATGTAGAATATAGAATGAAAAACTCAAAATTTTGTATATACAATTGAGAATATAGAACACAGAATTTAAACATGGAATGTAGAACACATATTTAAAAATATAGAATACAGAATACTGAATATAGAATTTTGAATATAGAATGTAAAGTACAGAATATAGAATATAGAATATAGAACACAGAAATTATAACATGGAATGCAGAACACAGAATTTAGAATATAGAATACAGAATACTGAATATTGAATTTAGAATATAGAAATTAGAACACAGAAAATAGGGTATAGAATACGGAATGCAGAATATAGAATGTAGAATATAGAATGAAGAACACAAAATATAGAATATAGGACAAAAAATATAGAACACAGAATTTAGAACATGGAATTCAGAACAGAGGATTTAAAATATAGAATAAAGAATAATGAATACAGAATATAGAATATAGAATGAAGAACACAGAATATAGAATATAGAAAACGGAATGTAGAATATAAAATACAGAATATAGAATATAGAACACAGACTATACAATATGGAAAAGAGAATACAGAATCCAGAATTTAGAACATGGATTACAGAACATAGAATTTAGAATAAAGAATACAGTATACTGAAAATAGAATTTAGAATATTGAAAGCGGAACACAGAATTTTGAATATAGAATACAATATACTGAATATATAATTTAGAAAATGGAATGCATAACACAGAATTTAGAAAATATAATACAGAATAATGAATATAGCATTTCGAATATAGAATGCAGAACACAGAATATAGAATATAGAATACAGACTATATAACCCAGAATTTAGAACATGGAATACAGAACACAGAATTTAGCGTATTGAATACAGAATACTGTATATAGAATTTAGAAAATAGAATGCAGAACACAGAATATAGAATATAGAATACGGAACACTGAGTAGACAATTTAGAATATAGAATGTAAAACACAGAATATAGAATACAGAATAAGGAATGCATAATATGGTATACAGAATATAGAATGTTGAACACAGAATATAGAATATGGAAAACAGAATACAGAACTCAGAATTTAGAACATGGAATGCAGAACTCAGAATTTAGAATATAGAATACAGAATACTGAATACACAATTTAGAATATATAATGTAGAACACAGATTATAGAATATAGAAAAGAGAATATTGAATCCAGAATTTAGATCATGGAATGCAGAACAGAGAATTTAGAATATAGATTATAGAACACAGAGCTTAGAATATAGAATACAGAATGCAGAATATATTATCAAGAATAAAGAATGAAAAACACAGAAAATTGAATATTGAATACAGGATATAGAACACAGTATATAGAACAAGGAATGCAGAACACAGGACTTAGGATATAGAATATAGAATACTGAAATTCAATTAAGAATATAGAATGTAGAACACAGAATATAGAATAAACAACCCAGAATATAGAGCATGGAATGCAGAACACAGAATTTAGAATATAGAATACAGAATACTGAATTTAGAATTTAGAATATAGAATGAAAAACACAGAACTTAGAATATTGATTAAAGAATTCAGAATAAAGATTTAGAATATAGAATAAAGAACACAGAATATAGAATATTGATTAGAGAATATAGAACCAAGGTTTTAGAACATGGATTGCAGAACACAGAATTTAGAATATAGAATACAGAACACTGAATACAGAGTTTACAATATAGAATGTAGAACACAGAATATAGAATAGAGGATAGAGAATATAGAAGACAGAATTTAGAACATGGAATGCAGAACACAGAAATTAGAATACAGAATACAGAATACTGAAGATAGAATTTAAGTATAGAATGTAGAACACAGAAATTAGAATATAGAATACAGAATAATGAATAAAGAATATAGAATATAGAATGAAGAACACAGAATATACAATATAGAATACGGAATGTATAATATAGAATACAGAATATAAAATATAGAACACAGAATTTTGAATATGGAAAACAGAATACAGACTTCAGAATTTAGAACATGAAATGCAGAACACAGAATTTAGAATATAGAATACAAAATACTGAATATAGAATTTAGACTATAGAATGTAGAACACAGAATACAGAATATTGAATACGGAATGCAGAATATAGAATGTAGAATATAGAATGAATAGCACAAAATTTAGAATATAGAAAAGAGAATATAGAACACAGAATTTAACATGGAATGTAGAACACATAATTAAGACTATAGAATACAGGATACTGAATATAGAATGTAGAATATAGAATGTAAAACACAGAATATAGAATATAGAATATGGAATACTGAGTATAAATATTAGAATATAGAATGTAGGTCACAGAATGTAGAATATAGAATAAGGAATGCATAATATAGAATACAGAATATAGAATGTAGAACACAGAATGTAGAATATGGAAAACAGAATACAGAACACAGAATTTAGAACATGGAATTCAGAACACAAAATTTAGATATAGAATACAGAATACTGAATACAGATTTAGAACATGGAATGAAGAACACAAAAACTAGAATATAGAATACAGAATACTGAATATAGAATTTATAATATAGAATGTAGAAAACAGAATAGAGAGTAGAGAATATAGAACCCAGAATTTAGAACATGGAATGCAGGACACAGAATATAGAATATAGAATATAGAACACAGAGCTTAGAATATAGAATACAGAATGCAGAATATAGAATTAAGTATATAGAATGAATAACACAGAAAATTGAATATAGAATACAGTAAATAGAACACAGTATATAGAACAAGGAATGCAGAACTCAGGACTTAGAATATAGAATATAGAATACTGAAAATGCAATTTAGAATATAGAATGTAGAACACAGTATATAGAATATAGAACCCAGTATATAGAGCATGGAATGCAGAACACAGAATTTAGAATATAGAATACAGAATACTGAATATATAATCTAGAATATAGAATGTATATCACAGAAATTAGAATATAGAATACAGAATACAGAATATAGAAATTAGAGAATAGAATGTAGAACACAGAAAATAGAATATAGATACGGAATGCAGAATATAGAATGTAGAACACATAATTTAGAATATAGTATACTGAATACTGAACGGAAGGCAGAAAATAGAATTTAAAATATTGAATGAAGATCACAGAATATAGAATGTAGAATAGAAAATATAGAAGACAAAATTTAAAAAATCGAAAGCAGAACAAAGAATTTAGAATATAGAATATAGAACACTGCATATAGAATATAGAATATAGAACAGAGTATATAGAATATAGAATACGGAATGCAGAATATAGAATGTAGAATATTGAAGAAAGAATACAAAATATAGAATATAGGAGAGATAATATAGAAACCAGAATTTAGAACATGGAATGCAGAACTCAGAATAAAGATTATAGAATAGCAGAATACTGAATATAGAATTTAGAATAAAGATTGAAGAACACAGAATATAGGATATAGAATACTGAATGCAGAATATATTATTCAGAATATAGAATGTAGAACACAGAATATCGAATATGGAAAAACGAATTCAGAACCCATAATTCAGAACATGGAATACAGAACACAGAAAATAGAATATAGAATACAGAATACTGAATAAAGAATTTAGAATATAGAATGTAGAACACAGAATATAGAATATAGAATAGAGAATATAGAACCCAGAATTTTGAACATGGAAAGCAGAACACACAATTTAGAATATAGAATTCAGAATACTGAATATAATTATTGAATATAGAATGTAGAATACAGAATTTAGAATATAGATTATCGAATGCAGAATATAGAATTTAGAATATAGATTATAGAACACAGAATATAGAATATAGAATATAGAACACAGAATTTATAACATGGAATGCAGAACCCTAAATTTAGAATATAGAATTCAGAATACTGAATATAATTTTTAGAATATAGAATGTAGAATACCGAATTTAGAATATAGAATACAGAATGCAGAATATAGATTTAGAATATAGAATGAAGAACACAGAATATTGAATATAGAATACAGAATATAGAAGCCAGAATTCACAACATGCAATGCAGAACTCAGAATATAGACTATAGAATAGAGAATACTGAATACTCAGTTTAGAATATAGAATGAAGAACACAGTATATAGAACAGAGTATAGAGAATATAGAACCCGAATTTAGAACATGGAATGCAGAAAACAGAGTTTAGAATATAGAATACAGAATACAGAATATACAGTGTAGAATATTGAATGAAGAACACAGAATATAGAAGAGAGAATAGAGAATAGAGAACCCAGAATTAAGAACATGGAATTCAGAACACAGAGTTTAGAATATAGAATACAGAATTCTAAACATAGAAATTAGAAACAGAATGTAAAACACAGAATTTATAATATAGGATACAGAACACTGAATATAGAATTTATTATATAGAATGTAGAACATATAACATAGAATATAGAATACAGAATATAGAATTCAGAATTTAGAACATGGAATGCAGAACACAGAATTTAGAATATAGAATACAGAATATAGAATATAGAATTTAGAATATAGTATGTAAAACACAGAAAATAGAATATAGAATACGGAAAGCAGAATATGGCATGTAGAAAGCAGAATTTATAATATAGTATACAGAATACTGAACGGAATGCAGAAAATTGAATTTAAAGTATAGAATGAAGATCACAGAACATAGAATATCGAATAGAATATACAGAAGCCAGAATTTACATGATCGAATGCAGAACACAGAGTTTAGGATAAAGAATACAGAATACTGAATATACAATTTAAGATACAGAAACTAGAACCCAGAATATAGAATATAGAATAGAGAATATAGAACCAATAATTTAGAACATGGAATGCAGAACGTAGAATTTAGAATATAGAATGTAGAACACAGAATTTAGATTATAGATTACGGAATGCAGAAAATAGTATTTAAAATATAGAAAAAGAACACAGTATATAGAATATAGAATAGAGAATAGAGAACCCAGAATATAGAACATTAAAATCAGAACACAGAATTTACAATATAGTATACAGAATACTGAATATAGAATTAAGAATATAGAATGTACAACACAGAATATACAATATAGAATACGGAATGCAGAATATTGAATGTAGAATATAGAATGAAGAACACAAAATATCGAAGATAGTATAGAGAATATAGAATCCAGAATTTAGAACATGGAATGCAGAACACAGAATTTAGAGTATAGAATACAGAATACTGTATATAGAATTTAGAATATAGAATGTAGAACACAGAATATAGAATATAGAATACGGAATACAGAGTATACCATTAAGACTATAGAATGTAGAACACAGAATATAGAATATAGTGTAAGGAATGCATAATGTAGAATACAGTATATAGAATGTAGAACACAGAATATAGAATATGGGAAACAGAATACAGAACCAAGAATTTAAAACATGGAATGCAGAACCCAGAATTTAGAGTATAGAATACACAATACTGTATATAGAATTTAGAATATACAATGTAGAACACAGAATATAGAATATAGAATACGGAATACTGAGTATACAATTTAGAACATTGAATGCAGAACACAGAATTTAGAATATATATTACAGAATTCTGAATATAGATTGAGAACATGGAATGAAGAACACATTATTTAGAATATAAAAACAGAATACTGAATATAGAATTTAGAATATAGAATTTAGAACACAAAATTTAGAATATAGAATACAGAATACTGAATATATAATTTAGAAAATAGAATGTAGAAAACAGAATAGAGAATAGAGAATAGAGAATATAGAACCCTGAATTTAGAACATGGAATGCAGAACACAGAATGTAGAATATAGAATACAGAATAATTAATACAGAATATAGAATATAGAATAAGGAAAGCATAATATAGAATACAGAATATAGAATGTAGAACACAGAATATAGAATATGGAAATCAGAATACAGAACACAGTATTTAGAACATGGAATGCAGAACACAAAATTTTGAATATAGAATACAGAATACTGAATATAGAATTTAGAAGCTTGAATGCGGAACACAGAATTTAGAATATAGAATACAGAATACGGAATATAGATTTAGAACATGGAATGAAGAACACAGAATTTAGAATATAGAATACTGAATATAGAATTTAGAATATAGAATGTTGAAAACAGAATATAGAATAGAGAATAGAGAATAGAGAACACAGAATTTAGAACATGGAATGCATAACACAGAATTTAGAATATAGAATACAAAATACTGAATATAGAATTTAGAATATAGAATGTAGAACACAGAATGTAGAATATAGAATTCAAAATGCAGAAAATAGAATATAGAATATAGAATGAGGAACACAAAATTTAGTATATAGAATTAAGAATATGGAACACAATATTTAAACATGGAATGTAGAACACATATTTAAGACTATAGAATACAGAATACTGAATATAGAAATAAAATATAGAATGTAGAACACAGAATATAGAATATAGAAAATAGAACACAGAAATTATCACATGGAAAGCATTAGACTGAATTTAGAATATAGAATACAGAATACTGAATATAGAATTTAGAATATAGTATGTAGAACTTAGAATGTAGAATATAGAATACGGAATGCAGAATATAGAATTTAGAATATAGAATGAAGAACACAGAATATTGAATATAGATTACAAAATGTAGAATCAAGAATTTAGAACATGAAATGTAGAACACAGAATTTAGAATATTGAATAAAGAATACTGAATTTAGAATTTAGAATATAGAATGTAAAACACAGAATATAGTATATTGATTAACAAATTCAGAGTATAGAATTTAGTATATAGAATAAAGAACACAGAATATAGAATATTGATAAGAGAATATAGAACCAAGGTTTTAGAACATGGATTGCAGAACACAGAATTTAGAAAATAGAATACAAAACACTGAATATAGCGTTTACAACATAGAATGTAGAACACAGAATATAGAATAGACGATAGAGAATATAGAAGCCAGAATTTAGAACATGGAATGCAGAACACAGAATTTAGAATACAGAATACAGAATACTGAAGATAGAATTTAGAGTATAGAATGTAGAACGCAGAAATTAGAATATAGAATACGGAATGCAGAATATAGAATGTAGAATATAGAATGAAGAACACAAAATATAGAATATAGGAGAGAGAATATCGAAAACAGAATTTAGAACATGGAATGCAGAACACAGAATTTAGAATATATAATACAGTATAATGAATACAGAATATAGAATATAGAATGAAGAACACAGAATATACAATATAGAATACGGAATGTAGAATATAGAATGCAGAATATAAAATGTAGAACACAGAATTTAGAATATGGAAACAGAATACAGAACTCAGAATGTAGAACATGGAATGCAGAACACAATATTTAGAATATAGACTACAGTATACTGTATATAGAAATTAGAATATACAATATAAAACACAGAATATAGAATATAGAATACGGATTACTGGGTATACAATTTAGAACATAGAATGCGTAACACAGAATTTAGAATACATATTACAGAATACTGAATATAGATTTAGAACATGGAATGTAGAACACAGAATTTAGAATATAGAATACAAAATACTGAATATAGAATTTAGAATATAGAATGTAGAAAACAGAATATAGAATAGAGAATAGAAAATACAGAATATAAAACCCAGAATTTAGAACATGGAATGCAGAACACAGAATTTAGAATAAAGAATACAAAATACTGAATTTAGAATTTTGAATTTAGAATGTAGAACACAGAATATAGAGTATAGAATTCGAAATGCAGAATATAGATTGTAGAATATCCAATTAAAAACACAAAATATTGTATATAGAATTGAGAATATAGAACACAGAATTTAAAAATGGAATGTAGAACATATATTTAAGAATATCGTATACAGTATACTTAATATAGAATTTAGAATATAGAATGTAAAAAACAGAATATAGAATAGAGAATAGAGAATAGAGAACACAGAATTTAGAACATGGAATGCAGAACACAGAATTTAGAATAAAGAATACAAAATAGTGAATATAGAATTTAGAATTTAGAATGTCGAACACAGAATATAGAATATAGAATTCGAAATGCAGAATATAGAATGTGGAATATAGAATGAAAAACCCAAAATTTTTTATATACAATTGAGAATATAGAACACAGAATTTAAACATGGAATGTAGAACACATATTTAAAAATATAGAATACAGAATACTGAATATAGAATTTTGAATATAGAATGTAGAGCACAGAATATAGAATATAGAATATAGAACACAGAAATTATAACATGGAATGCAGAACACAGAATTTAGAATATAGAATACAGAATACTGAATATTGAATTTAGAATATAGAAATTAGAACACAGAAAATAGGGTATAGAACACGGAATGCAGAATATAGAATGTAGAACATAGAATGAAGAACGCAAAATATAGAATATAGGACAAAAAATATAGAACACAGAATTTAGAACATGGAATTTAGAACAGAGGATTTACAATATAGAATAAAGAATAATGAATACAGAATATAGAATATAGAATTAAGAACACAGAATATAGAATATACAAAACGGAATGTAGAATTTAAAATACAGAATATAGAATATAGAACACAGACTATACAATATGGAAAAGAGAATACAGAATCCAGAATTTAGAACATGGATTACAGAACAGAGAATTTAGAATATAGAATACAGTATACTGAAAATAGAATTTAGATTATTGAATGCGGAACACAGAATTTTGAATATAGAATACAATATACTGAATATATAATTTAGAAAATGGAATGCAGAACACAGAATTTAGAAAATATAATACAGAATAATGAATATAGAATTTCGAATATAGAATGTAGAAAACAGAATATAGAATATAGAATACAGAATATATAACCCAGTATTTAGAACATGGAATGCAGAACACAGAATTTAGTGTATTGAATACAGAATACTGTATATAGAATTTAGAAAATAGAATGCAGAACACAGAATATAGAATATAGAATACGGAACACTGAGTAGACAATTTAGAATATAGAATGTAAAACACAGAATATAGAATACAGAATAAGGAATGCATAATATGGTATACAGAATATAGAATGTTGAACACAGAATATAGAATATGGAAAACAGAATACAGAACTCAGAATTTAGAACATGGAATGCAGAACTCAGAATTTAGAATATAGAATACAGAACACTGAATACACAATTTAGAATATATAATGTAGAACACAGTTTATAGAATATAGAAAAGAGAATATTGAATCCAGAATTTAGATCATGGAATGCAGAACACAGAATTTAGAATATAGATTATAGAACACAGAGCTTAGAATATAGAATACAGAATGCAGAATATATTATCAAGAATAAAGAATGAAAAACACAGAAAATTGAATATTGAATACAGGATATAGAACACAGTATATAGAACAAGGAATGCAGAACTCAGGACTTAGAATATAGAATATAGAATACTGAAAATACAATTTAGAATATAGAATGTAGAACACAGAATATAGAATATACAACCCAGAATATAGAGCATGGAATGCAGAACACAGAATTTAGAATATAGAATACAGAATACTAAATTTAGAATTTAGAATATAGAATGAAAAACACAGAATTTAGAATATTGATTAACGAATTCAGAATATAGATTTAGAATATAGAATAAAGAACACAGAATATAGAATATTGATAAGAGAATATAGAACCAAGGTTTTAGAACATGGATTGCAGAAGACAGAATTTAGAAAATAGAATACAAAACACTGAATATAGAGTTTACAACATAGAATGTAGAACACAGAATATAGAATAGACGATAGAGAATATAGAAGCCAGAATTTAGAACATGGAATGCAGAACACAGAATTTAGAATACAGAATACAGAATACTGAAGATAGAATTTAGAGTATAGAATGTAGAACGCAGAAATTAGAATATAGAATACGGAATGCAGAATATAGAATGTAGAATATAGAATGAAGAACACAAAATATAGAATATAGGAGAGAGAATATCGAAAACAGAATTTAGAACATGGAATGCAGAACACAGAATTTAGAATATATAATACAGTATAATGAATACAGAATATAGAATATAGAATGAAGAACACAGAATATACAATATAGAATACGGAATGTAGAATATAGAATGCAGAATATAAAATGTAGAACACAGAATTTAGAATATGGAAACAGAATACAGAACTCAGAATGTAGAACATGGAATGCAGAACACAATATTTAGAATATAGACTACAGTATACTGTATATAGAAATTAGAATATACAATATAAAACACAGAATATAGAATATAGAATACGGATTACTGGGTATACAATTTAGAACATAGAATGCGTAACACAGAATTTAGAATACATATTACAGAATACTGAATATAGATTTAGAACATGGAATGTAGAACACAGAATTTAGAATATAGAATACAAAATACTGAATATAGAATTTAGAATATAGAATGTAGAAAACAGAATATAGAATAGAGAATAGAAAATACAGAATATAAAACCCAGAATTTAGAACATGGAATGCAGAACACAGAATTTAGAATAAAGAATACAAAATACTGAATTTAGAATTTTGAATTTAGAATGTAGAACACAGAATATAGAGTATAGAATTCGAAATGCAGAATATAGATTGTAGAATATCCAATTAAAAACACAAAATATTGTATATAGAATTGAGAATATAAAACACAGAATTTAAAAATGGAATGTAGAACATATATTTAAGAATATCGTATACAGTATACTTAATATAGAATTTAGAATATAGAATGTAAAAAACAGAATATAGAATAGAGAATAGAGAATAGAGAACACAGAATTTAGAACATGGAATGCAGAACACAGAATTTAGAATAAAGAATACAAAATAGTGAATATAGAATTTAGAATTTAGAATGTCGAACACAGAATATAGAATATAGAATTCGAAATGCAGAATATAGAATGTGGAATATAGAATGAAAAACCCAAAATTTTTTATATACAATTGAGAATATAGAACACAGAATTTAAACATGGAATGTAGAACACATATTTAAAAATATAGAATACAGAATACTGAATATAGAATTTTGAATATAGAATGTAGAGCACAGAATATAGAATATAGAATATAGAACACAGAAATTATAACATGGAATGCAGAACACAGAATTTAGAATATAGAATACAGAATACTGAATATTGAATTTAGAATATAGAAATTAGAACACAGAAAATAGGGTATAGAACACGGAATGCAGAATATAGAATGTAGAACATAGAATGAAGAACGCAAAATATAGAATATAGGACAAAAAATATAGAACACAGAATTTAGAACATGGAATTTAGAACAGAGGATTTACAATATAGAATAAAGAATAATGAATACAGAATATAGAATATAGAATTAAGAACACAGAATATAGAATATACAAAACGGAATGTAGAATTTAAAATACAGAATATAGAATATAGAACACAGACTATACAATATGGAAAAGAGAATACAGAATCCAGAATTTAGAACATGGATTACAGAACAGAGAATTTAGAATATAGAATACAGTATACTGAAAATAGAATTTAGATTATTGAATGCGGAACACAGAATTTTGAATATAGAATACAATATACTGAATATATAATTTAGAAAATGGAATGCAGAACACAGAATTTAGAAAATATAATACAGAATAATGAATATAGAATTTCGAATATAGAATGTAGAAAACAGAATATAGAATATAGAATACAGAATATATAACCCAGTATTTAGAACATGGAATGCAGAACACAGAATTTAGTGTATTGAATACAGAATACTGTATATAGAATTTAGAAAATAGAATGCAGAACACAGAATATAGAATATAGAATACGGAACACTGAGTAGACAATTTAGAATATAGAATGTAAAACACAGAATATAGAATACAGAATAAGGAATGCATAATATGGTATACAGAATATAGAATGTTGAACACAGAATATAGAATATGGAAAACAGAATACAGAACTCAGAATTTAGAACATGGAATGCAGAACTCAGAATTTAGAATATAGAATACAGAACACTGAATACACAATTTAGAATATATAATGTAGAACACAGTTTATAGAATATAGAAAAGAGAATATTGAATCCAGAATTTAGATCATGGAATGCAGAACACAGAATTTAGAATATAGATTATAGAACACAGAGCTTAGAATATAGAATACAGAATGCAGAATATATTATCAAGAATAAAGAATGAAAAACACAGAAAATTGAATATTGAATACAGGATATAGAACACAGTATATAGAACAAGGAATGCAGAACTCAGGACTTAGAATATAGAATATAGAATACTGAAAATACAATTTAGAATATAGAATGTAGAACACAGAATATAGAATATACAACCCAGAATATAGAGCATGGAATGCAGAACACAGAATTTAGAATATAGAATACAGAATACTAAATTTAGAATTTAGAATATAGAATGAAAAACACAGAATTTAGAATATTGATTAACGAATTCAGAATATAGATTTAGAATATAGAATAAAGAACACAGAATATAGAATATTGATAAGAGAATATAGAACCAAGGTTTTAGAACATGGATTGCAGAAGACAGAATTTAGAAAATAGAATACAAAACACTGAATATAGAGTTTACAACATAGAATGTAGAACACAGAATATAGAATAGACGATAGAGAATATAGAAGCCAGAATTTAGAACATGGAATGCAGAACACAGAATTTAGAATACAGAATACAGAATACTGAAGATAGAATATAGAGTATAGAATGTAGAACACAGAAATTAGAATATAGAATACGGAATGCAGAATATAGAATGTAGAATATAGAATGAAGAACACAAAATATAGAATATGGGAGAGAGAATATCGAAAACAGAATTTAGAACATGGAATGCAGAACACAGAATTTAGAATATATAATACAGTATAATGAATACAGAATATAGAATATAGAATGAAGAACACAGAATATACAATGTAGAATACGGAATGTAGAATATAGAATGCAGAATATAAAATGTAGAACACAGAATTTAGAATATGGAAACAGAATACAGAACTCAGAATGTAGAACATGGAATGCAGAACACAATATTTAGAATATAGACTACAGTACACGTATATAGAAATTAGAATATACAATATAAAACACAGAATATAGAATATAGAATACGGATTACTGGGTATACAATTTAGAACATAGAATGCGTAACACAGAATTTAGAATACATATTACAGAATACTGAATATAGATTTAGAACATGGAATGTAGAACACAGAATTTAGAATATAGAATACAAAATACTGAATATAGAATTTAGAATATAGAATGTAGAAAACAGAATAGAGAATAGAGAATAGAAAATAGAGAATATAAAACCCAGAATTTAGAACATGGAATGCAGAACACAGAATTTAGAATAAAGAATACAAAATACTGAATATAAAATTTTGAATTTAGAATGTAGAACACAGAATATAGAGTATAGAATTCGAAATGCAGTATATAGATTGTAGAATATCCAATTAAAAACACAAAATTTTGTATATAGAATTGACAATATAGAACACAGAATTTAAAAATGGAATGTAGAACATATATTTAAGAATATCGTATACAGTATACTTAATATAGAATTTAGAATATAGAATGTAAAAAACAGAATATAGAATAGAGAATAGAGAATAGAGAACACAGAATTTAGAACATGGAATGCAGAACACAGAATTTAGAATAAAGAATACAAAATAGTGAATATAGAATTTAGAATTTAGAATGTAGAACACAGAATATAGAATATAGAATTCCAAATGCAGAATAAAGAATGTAGAATATAGAATAAAAAACCCAAATTTTTTTATATACAATTGAGAATATAGAACACAGAATTTAAACATGGAAAGTAGAACACATATTTAAAAATATAGAATACAGAATACTGAATATAGAATTTTGAATATAGAATATAGAGCACAGAATATAGAATATAGAATATAGAACACAGAAATTATAACATGGAATGCAGAACACAGAATTTAGAATATAGAATACAGAATACTGAATATTGAATTAAGAATATAGAAATTAGAACACAGAAAATAGGGTATAGAACACGGAATGCAGAATATAGAATGTAGAACATAGAATGAAGAACGCAAAATATAGAATATAGGACAAAAAATATAGAACACAGAATTTAGAACATGGAATTCAGAACAGAGGATTTACAATATAGAATAAAGTATAATGAATACAGAATATAGAATATAGAATGAAGAACACAGAATATAGAATATACAAAACGGAATGTAGAATATAAAATACAGAATATAGAATATAGAACACAGACTATACAATATGGAAAAGAGAATACAGAATCCAGAATTTAGAACATGGATTACAGAACAGAGAATTTAGAATATAGAATACAGTATACTGAAAATAGAATTTAGAATATTGAATGCAGAACACAGAATTTTGAATATAGAATACAATATACTGAATATATAATTTAGAAAATGGAATGCAGAACACAGAATTTAGAAAATATAATACAGAATAATGAATATAGAATTTCGAATATAGAATGTAGAAAACAGAATATAGAATATAGAATACAGAATATATAACCCAGTATTTAGAACATGGAATGCAGAACACAGAATTTAGTGTATTGAATACAGAATACTGTATATAGAATTTAGAAAATAGAATGCAGAACACAGAATATAGAATATAGAATACGGAACACTGAGTAGACAATTTAGAACATAGAATGTAAAACACAGAATATAGAATACAGAATAAGGAATGCATAATATGGTATACAGAATATAGAATGTTGAACACAGAATATAGAATATGGAAAACAGAATACAGAACTCAGAATTTAGAACATAGAATGCAGAACTCAGAATTTAGAATATAGAATACAGAATACTGAATACACAATTAAGAATATATAATGTAGAACACAGTTTATAGAATATAGAAAAGAGAATATTGAATCCAGAAATTAGATCATGGAATGCAGAACACAGGATTAAGAATATAGATTATAGAACACAGAGCTTAGAATATAGAATACAGAATGCAGAATATATTATCAAGAATAAAGAATGAAAAACACAGAAAATTGAATATTGAATACAGGATATAGAACACAGTATACAGAACAAGGAATGCAGAACTCAGGACTTAGAATATAGAATATAGAATACTGAAAATACACTTTAGAATATAGAATGTAGAACACAGAATATAGAATATATAACCCAGAATATAGAGCATGGAATGCAGAACACAGAATTTAGAATATAGAATACAGAATACTAAATTTAGAATTTAGAATATAGAATGTAAAACACAGAATTTAGAATATTGATTAACGAATTCAGAATATAGATTTAGAATATAGAATAAAGAACACAGAATATAGAATATTGATTAGAGAATATAGAACCAAGGTTTTAAAACATGGATTGCAGAACACAGAATTTAGAATATAGAATACAGAACACTGAATACAGAGTTTACAAAATAGAATTAAGAACACAGAATATAGAATAGAGGATAGAGAATATAGAAGACAGAATTTAGAACATGGAATGCAGAACACAGAAATTAGAATATAGAATACGGAATGCAGAATATAGAATGTAGAATATACAATGAAGAACACAATATATAGAATAAAGGAGAGAGAATATAGAACACAGAATTTAGAACATGGAATGCAGAACACAGAAATTAGAATATAGAATACAGAATAATGAATACAGAATATAGAATATAGAATGAAGAACACAGAATATACAAAACAGAATAAGGAATGTATAATATAGAATACAGAATATAAAATATAGAACACAGAATTTTGAATATGGAAAACAGAATACAGACCTCAGAATTTAGAACATGGAATGCAGAACACAGAATTTAGAATATAGAATACAAAATACTGAATATAGAATTTAGACTATAGAATGTAGAACACAGAATACAGAATATTGAATACGGAATCCAGAATATAGAATGTAGAATATAGAATGAATAGCACAAAATTTAGAATATAGATTAGAGAATATAGAACACAGAATTTACCATGCAATGTAGAACACATAATTAAGACTATAGAATACAGGATACTGAATATAGAATGTAGAATATAGAATGTAGAACACAGAATATAGAATATAGAATACGGAATAGTGAGTATACAATTTAGAATATAGAATGTAGGTCACAGAATGTAGAATATAGAATAAGGAATGCATAATATAGAATACAGAATATAGAATATAGAATTTAGAATATAGTATGTAAAACACAGAAAATAGAATATAGAATACGGAAAGCAGAATATGGCATGTAGAACGCAGAATTTATAATATAGTATACAGAATACTGAACGGAATGCAGAAAATTGAATTTAAATTATAGAATGAAGATCACAGAACATAGAATATAGAATAGAATATATAGAAGCCAGAATTTACAAGATCGAAAGCAGAACACAGAATTTAGAATATAGAATACAGAATACTGAATAAACAATTTAAGATATAGAAACTAGAACCCAGAATATAGAATATAGAATAGAGAATATAGAACCAATAATTTAGATTATGGAATGCAGAACGTAGAATTTAGAATATAGAATGTAGAACACAGAATTTAGAATATAGATTACGGAATGCAGAATATAGTATTTAAAATATAGAAAAAGAACACAGTATATAGAATATAGAATAGAGAATAGAGAACCCAGGATATAGAACATTAATATCAGAAAACAGAATTTACAATATAGAATACAGAATACTGAATATAGAATTAAGAATATAGAATGTACAACACAGAATAGAGAATATAGAATACGGAATGCAGAATATTGAATATAGAATATAGAATGAAGAACAAAAAATATCGAAGATAGTATAGAGAATATAGAATACAGAATTTTGAACATGGAATGCAGAACAAAGAATTTAGACTATAGAATACAGAATTCTGTATATAGAATTTAGAATATAGAATGTAGAACACAGAATATAGAATAGAGAATAGAGAATATAGAACCCAGAATGTTGAACATGGAATGCAGAACACACAATTTAGAATATAGAATTCAGAATACTGAATATAATTTTTGAATATAGAATGTAGAATACAGAATTTAGAATATAGATTATCGAATGCAGAATATAGAATTTAGAATATAGATTTTAGAACACAGAGTATAGAATACAGAATATAGAACACCAGAATTTATAACATGGAATGCAGAACCCTAAATTTAGTATATAATTCAGAATACTGAATATAAATTTTAGAATATATAATGTAGAATACCGAATTTAGAATATAGAATACAGAATGCAGAATATAGATTTAAAATATAGAATGAAGAACACAGAATATTGAATATAGAATACAGAATATAGGAGCCAGAATTTACAACATGCAATGCAGAACTCAGAATTTAGACTATAGAATAGAGAATACTGAATACACAGTTTAGAATATAGAATGAAGAACACAGTGTATAGAATATAGAATAGAGAATATAGAACCCAGAATTTAGATCATGGAATTCAGAACACAGAGTTTAGAATGTAGAATACAGAATTCTAAACATAGAAATTAGAAACAGAATGTAGAACACAGAATTTAGAATATAGAATACAGAACACTGAATATAGAATTTATTATATAGAATGTAGAACATATAACATAGAATATAGAATACAGAATATATAACCCAGAATTTAGAACATGGAATGCAGAACACAGAAATCAGAATATAGAAAACAGAATACAGAATATAGAATTTAGAATATATTATGTAAAACACAGAAAATAGAATATAGAGTACGGAAAGCAGAATATGGCATGTAGAACACAGAATTTATAATATAGTATACAGAATACTGAACGGAATGCCGAAAATTGTATTTAAAGTATAGAATGAAGATCACAGAACATAGAATATAGAATAGAGTATATAGAAGACAGAATTTTCAACATCGAATGCAGAAAACAGAATTTAGAATATAGAATACGGAATACTGAAAGAACAATTTAGGATATAGAACCTAGAACCCAGAATATAGAATATAGAATAGAGAATATAGAACCAATAATTTAGAACATGGAATGCAGAACGTAAAATTTAGAATATAGAATGTAGAACACAGAATTTAGAATATAGATTACGGAATGCAGAAAATAGTATTTAAAATATAGAAAAAGAACTCAGTATATAAAATAGAGAATAGAGAATAGAGAACCCAGAAATGAGAACATTAAATTCTGAACTCAGAATTTACAATATAGAATACAGAATACTGAATATAGAATTAAGTATATAGAATGAACAATACAGAATATAGAATATAGAACACGGAATGCAGAATATTGTATGTAGAATATAGAATGAAGAACACAAAATATCGAAGATAGTATAGAGAATATAGAATCCAGAATTTACAACATGGAATGCAGAACAAAGGATTTAGAGTATAGAATACAGAATACTGTATATAGAATTTAGAATATAGAATGTAGAACACAGAATATAGAATATAGAATACGGAATACAGAGTATACCATTTAGAATATAGAATGTAGAACACAGAATATAGAATACAGTATAAGGAATGCATAATGTAGAATACAGAAAATAGAATGTAGAACACAGAATATAGAATATGGGAAACAGAATACAGAACCCAGAATTTAAAACGTGGAATGCAGAACCCAGAATTTAGAGTATAGAATACAGAATACTGTATATAGAATTTAGAATATATAATGTAGAACACAGAATATAGAATATAGAATACGGAATACTGAGAATACAATTTAGAATATAGAATGCGGAACACAGAATTTATAATATATATTACAGAATTCTGAATATAGAATTAGAACATGGAATGAAGAACACAGAATTTAGAATATAGAAAACAGAATACTGAATATAGAATTTAGAATATAGAGTTTAGAACACAAATTTAGCATATAGAATACTGAATACTGAATATATAACTTAGAAAATAGAATGTAGAAAACAGAATATAGAATAGAGAATAGAGAATATAGAACCCTGAATTTAGAACATGGAATGCAGAACACAGAATGTAGAATATAGAATACAGAATACTGAATATAGAATGAAGAATATAAAATTGCACCACAGAATTTAAAATATAGAATACAGAATACAGAATATAGAATTTAGAATATAGAATGTAGAACAGAGAATAAAGACTACAGAATATAGAACCCAGAATTTAGAACATGGAATGAAGAACACAGAATTTAGAATATAGTATACAGAATATTGAAAATTGAATATAGAATATAGAAAATAGAACACAGAAAATAGAATATAGAATACGGAATGCAGAATATAGAATGTAGAATATAGAATGAAGAACGCAAAATATAGAATACAGGACAGAAAATATAGAACACAGAATTTAGAACATGGAATTCAGAACAGAGAATTCAGAATATAGAATACAGAATAATTAATACAGAATATAGAATATAGAATAAGGAATGCATAATATAGAATACAGAATATAGAATGTAGAACACAGAATATAGAATATGGAAATCAGAATACAGAACAAAGTATTTAGAACATGGAATGCAGAACACAAAATTTAGAATATAGAACACAGAATACTGAATATAGAATTTAGAAGATTGAATGCGGAACACAGAATTTAGAATATAGTATACAGAATAAGGAATATAGATTTAGAACATGGAATGAAGAACACAGAATTTAGAATATAGAATACAAAATACTGAATATAGAATTTAGAATATAGAATGTAGAAAACAGAATATAGAATAGAGAATAGAAAATAGAGAATATAAAACCCAGAATTTAGAACATGGAATGCAGAACACAGAATTTAGAATAAAGAATACAAAATACTGAATATAAAATTTTGAATTTAGAATGTAGAACACAGAATATAGAGTATAGAATTCGAAATGCAGTATATAGATTGTAGAATATCCAATTAAAAACACAAAATTTTGTATATAGAATTGACAATATAGAACACAGAATTTAAAAATGGAATGTAGAACATATATTTAAGAATATCGTATACAGTATACTTAATATAGAATTTAGAATATAGAATGTAAAAAACAGAATATAGAATAGAGAATAGAGAATAGAGAACACAGAATTTAGAACATGGAATGCAGAACACAGAATTTAGAATAAAGAATACAAAATAGTGAATATAGAATTTAGAATTTAGAATGTAGAACACAGAATATAGAATATAGAATTCCAAATGCAGAATAAAGAATGTAGAATATAGAATGAAAAACCCAAATTTTTTTATATACAATTGAGAATATAGAACACAGAATTTAAACATGGAAAGTAGAACACATATTTAAAAATATAGAATACAGAATACTGAATATAGGATTTTGAATATAGAATGTAGAGCACAGAATATAGAATATAGAATATAGAACACAGAAATTATAACATGGAATGCAGAACACAGAATTTAGAATATAGAATACAGAATACTGAATATTGAATAAAGAATATAGAAATTAGAACACAGAAAATGGGGTATAGAACACGGAATGCAGAATATAGAATGTAGAATATAGAATGAAGAACGCAAAATATAGAATATAGGACTAAAAATATAGAACACAGAATTTAGAACATGGAATTCAGAACAGAGGATTTACAATATAGAATAAAGTATAATGAATACAGAATATAGAATATAGAATGAAGAACACAGAATATAGAATATACAAAACGGAATGTAGAATATAAAATACAGAATATAGAATATAGAACACAGACTATACAATATGGAAAAGAGAATACAGAATCCAGAATTTAGAACATGGATTACAGAACAGAGAATTTAGAATATAGAATACAGTATACTGAAAATAGAATTTAGAATATTGAATGCGGAACACAGAATTTTGAATATAGAATACAATATACTGAATATATAATTTAGAAAATGGAATGCAGAACACAGAATTTAGAAAATATAATACAGAATAATGAATATAGAATTTCGAATATAGAATGTAGAAAACAGAATATAGAATATAGAATACAGAATATATAACCCAGTATTTAGAACATGGAATGCAGAACACAGAATTTAGTGTATTGAATACAGAATACTGTATATAGAATTTAGAAAATAGAATGCAGAACACAGAATATAGAATATAGAATACGGAACACTGAGTAGACAATTTAGAACATAGAATGTAAAACACAGAATATAGAATACAGAATAAGGAATGCATAATATGGTATACAGAATATAGAATGTTGAACACAGAATATAGAATATGGAAAACAGAATACAGAACTCAGAATTTAGAACATGGAATGCAGAACTCAGAATTTAGAATATAGAATACAGAATACTGAATACACAATTAAGAATATATAATGTAGAACACAGTTTATAGAATATAGAAAAGAGAATATTGAATCCAGAATTTAGATCATGGAATGCAGAACACAGAATTTAGAATATAGATTATAGAACACAGAGCTTAGAATATAGAATACAGAATGCAGAATATATTATCAAGAATAAAGAATGAAAAACACAGAAAATTGAATATTGAATACAGGATATAGAACACAGTATACAGAACAAGGAATGCAGAACTCAGGACTTAGAATATAGAATATAGAATACTGAAAATACACTTTAGAATATAGAATGTAGAACACAGAATATAGAATATATAACCCAGAATATAGAGCATGGAATGCAGAACACAGAATTTAGAATATAGAATACAGAATACTAAATTTAGAATTTAGAATATAGAATGTAAAACACAGAATTTAGAATATTGATTAACGAATTCAGAATATAGATTTAGAATATAGAATAAAGAACACAGAATATAGAATATTGATTAGAGAATATAGAACCAAGGTTTTAAAACATGGATTGCAGAACACAGAATTTAGAATATAGAATACAGAACACTGAATACAGAGTTTACAAAATAGAATTAAGAACACAGAATATAGAATAGAGGATAGAGAATATAGAAGACAGAATTTAGAACATGGAATGCAGAACACAGAAATTAGAATATAGAATACGGAATGCAGAATATAGAATGTAGAATATACAATGAAGAACACAATATATAGAATAAAGGAGAGAGAATATAGAACACAGAATTTAGAACATGGAATGCAGAACACAGAAATTAGAATATAGAATACAGAATAATGAATACAGAATATAGAATATAGAATGAAGAACACAGAATATACAAAACAGAATAAGGAATGTATAATATAGAATACAGAATATAAAATATAGAACACAGAATTTTGAATATGGAAAACAGAATACAGACCTCAGAATTTAGAACATGGAATGCAGAACACAGAATTTAGAATATAGAATACAAAATACTGAATATAGAATTTAGACTATAGAATGTAGAACACAGAATACAGAATATTGAATACGGAATCCAGAATATAGAATGTAGAATATAGAATGAATAGCACAAAATTTAGAATATAGATTAGAGAATATAGAACACAGAATTTACCATGCAATGTAGAACACATAATTAAGACTATAGAATACAGGATACTGAATATAGAATGTAGAATATAGAATGTAGAACACAGAATATAGAATATAGAATACGGAATAGTGAGTATACAATTTAGAATATAGAATGTAGGTCACAGAATGTAGAATATAGAATAAGGAATGCATAATATAGAATACAGAATATAGAATATAGAATTTAGAATATAGTATGTAAAACACAGAAAATAGAATATAGAATACGGAAAGCAGAATATGGCATGTAGAACGCAGAATTTATAATATAGTATACAGAATACTGAACGGAATGCAGAAAATTGAATTTAAATTATAGAATGAAGATCACAGAACATAGAATATAGAATAGAATATATAGAAGCCAGAATTTACAAGATCGAAAGCAGAACACAGAATTTAGAATATAGAATACAGAATACTGAATAAACAATTTAAGATATAGAAACTAGAACCCAGAATATAGAATATAGAATAGAGAATATAGAACCAATAATTTAGATTATGGAATGCAGAACGTAGAATTTAGAATATAGAATGTAGAACACAGAATTTAGAATATAGATTACGGAATGCAGAATATAGTATTTAAAATATAGAAAAAGAACACAGTATATAGAATATAGAATAGAGAATAGAGAACCCAGGATATAGAACATTAATATCAGAAAACAGAATTTACAATATAGAATACAGAATACTGAATATAGAATTAAGAATATAGAATGTACAACACAGAATAGAGAATATAGAATACGGAATGCAGAATATTGAATATAGAATATAGAATGAAGAACAAAAAATATCGAAGATAGTATAGAGAATATAGAATACAGAATTTTGAACATGGAATGCAGAACAAAGAATTTAGACTATAGAATACAGAATTCTGTATATAGAATTTAGAATATAGAATGTAGAACACAGAATATAGAATATAGAATAGAGAATATAGAACCCAGAATGTTGAACATGGAATGCAGAACACACAATTTAGAATATAGAATTCAGAATACTGAATATAATTTTTGAATATAGAATGTAGAATACAGAATTTAGAATATAGATTATCGAATGCAGAATATAGAATTTAGAATATAGATTTTAGAACACAGAGTATAGAATACAGAATATAGAACACCAGAATTTATAACATGGAATGCAGAACCCTAAATTTAGTATATAATTCAGAATACTGAATATAAATTTTAGAATATATAATGTAGAATACCGAATTTAGAATATAGAATACAGAATGCAGAATATAGATTTAAAATATAGAATGAAGAACACAGAATATTGAATATAGAATACAGAATATAGGAGCCAGAATTTACAACATGCAATGCAGAACTCAGAATTTAGACTATAGAATAGAGAATACTGAATACACAGTTTAGAATATAGAATGAAGAACACAGTGTATAGAATATAGAATAGAGAATATAGAACCCAGAATTTAGATCATGGAATTCAGAACACAGAGTTTAGAATGTAGAATACAGAATTCTAAACATAGAAATTAGAAACAGAATGTAGAACACAGAATTTAGAATATAGAATACAGAACACTGAATATAGAATTTATTATATAGAATGTAGAACATATAACATAGAATATAGAATACAGAATATATAACCCAGAATTTAGAACATGGAATGCAGAACACAGAAATCAGAATATAGAAAACAGAATACAGAATATAGAATTTAGAATATATTATGTAAAACACAGAAAATAGAATATAGAGTACGGAAAGCAGAATATGGCATGTAGAACACAGAATTTATAATATAGTATACAGAATACTGAACGGAATGCCGAAAATTGTATTTGAAGTATAGAATGAAGATCACAGAACATAGAATATAGAATAGAGTATATAGAAGACAGAATTTTCAACATCGAATGCAGAAAACAGAATTTAGAATATAGAATACGGAATACTGAAAGAACAATTTAGGATATAGAACCTAGAACCCAGAATATAGAATATAGAATAGAGAATATAGAACCAATAATTTAGAACATGGAATGCAGAACGTAAAATTTAGAATATAGAATGTAGAACACAGAATTTAGAATATAGATTACGGAATGCAGAAAATAGTATTTAAAATATAGAAAAAGAACTCAGTATATAAAATAGAGAATAGAGAATAGAGAACCCAGAAATGAGAACATTAAATTCTGAACTCAGAATTTACAATATAGAATACAGAATACTGAATATAGAATTAAGTATATAGAATGAACAATACAGAATATAGAATATAGAACACGGAATGCAGAATATTGTATGTAGAATATAGAATGAAGAACACAAAATATCGAAGATAGTATAGAGAATATAGAATCCAGAATTTACAACATGGAATGCAGAACAAAGGATTTAGAGTATAGAATACAGAATACTGTATATAGAATTTAGAATATAGAATGTAGAACACAGAATATAGAATATAGAATACGGAATACAGAGTATACCATTTAGAATATAGAATGTAGAACACAGAATATAGAATACAGTATAAGGAATGCATAATGTAGAATACAGAAAATAGAATGTAGAACACAGAATATAGAATATGGGAAACAGAATACAGAACCCAGAATTTAAAACGTGGAATGCAGAACCCAGAATTTAGAGTATAGAATACAGAATACTGTATATAGAATTTAGAATATATAATGTAGAACACAGAATATAGAATATAGAATACGGAATACTGAGAATACAATTTAGAATATAGAATGCGGAACACAGAATTTATAATATATATTACAGAATTCTGAATATAGAATTAGAACATGGAATGAAGAACACAGAATTTAGAATATAGAAAACAGAATACTGAATATAGAATTTAGAATATAGAGTTTAGAACACAAATTTAGCATATAGAATACTGAATACTGAATATATAACTTAGAAAATAGAATGTAGAAAACAGAATATAGAATAGAGAATAGAGAATATAGAACCCTGAATTTAGAACATGGAATGCAGAACACAGAATGTAGAATATAGAATACAGAATACTGAATATAGAATGAAGAATATAAAATTGCACCACAGAATTTAAAATATAGAATACAGAATACAGAATATAGAATTTAGAATATAGAATGTAGAACAGAGAATAAAGACTACAGAATATAGAACCCAGAATTTAGAACATGGAATGAAGAACACAGAATTTAGAATATAGTATACAGAATATTGAAAATTGAATATAGAATATAGAAAATAGAACACAGAAAATAGAATATAGAATACGGAATGCAGAATATAGAATGTAGAATATAGAATGAAGAACGCAAAATATAGAATACAGGACAGAAAATATAGAACACAGAATTTAGAACATGGAATTCAGAACAGAGAATTCAGAATATAGAATACAGAATAATTAATACAGAATATAGAATATAGAATAAGGAATGCATAATATAGAATACAGAATATAGAATGTAGAACACAGAATATAGAATATGGAAATCAGAATACAGAACAAAGTATTTAGAACATGGAATGCAGAACACAAAATTTAGAATATAGAACACAGAATACTGAATATAGAATTTAGAAGATTGAATGCGGAACACAGAATTTAGAATATAGTATACAGAATAAGGAATATAGATTTAGAACATGGAATGAAGAACACAGAATTTAGAATATAGAATACAAAATACTGAATATAGAATTTAGAATATAGAATGTAGAAAACAGAATATAGAATAGAGAATAGAAAATAGAGAATATAAAACCCAGAATTTAGAACATGGAATGCAGAACACAGAATTTAGAATAAAGAATACAAAATACTGAATATAAAATTTTGAATTTAGAATGTAGAACACAGAATATAGAGTATAGAATTCGAAATGCAGTATATAGATTGTAGAATATCCAATTAAAAACACAAAATTTTGTATATAGAATTGACAATATAGAACACAGAATTTAAAAATGGAATGTAGAACATATATTTAAGAATATCGTATACAGTATACTTAATATAGAATTTAGAATATAGAATGTAAAAAACAGAATATAGAATAGAGAATAGAGAATAGAGAACACAGAATTTAGAACATGGAATGCAGAACACAGAATTTAGAATAAAGAATACAAAATAGTGAATATAGAATTTAGAATTTAGAATGTAGAACACAGAATATAGAATATAGAATTCCAAATGCAGAATAAAGAATGTAGAATATAGAATGAAAAACCCAAATTTTTTTATATACAATTGAGAATATAGAACACAGAATTTAAACATGGAAAGTAGAACACATATTTAAAAATATAGAATACAGAATACTGAATATAGGATTTTGAATATAGAATGTAGAGCACAGAATATAGAATATAGAATATAGAACACAGAAATTATAACATGGAATGCAGAACACAGAATTTAGAATATAGAATACAGAATACTGAATATTGAATAAAGAATATAGAAATTAGAACACAGAAAATGGGGTATAGAACACGGAATGCAGAATATAGAATGTAGAATATAGAATGAAGAACGCAAAATATAGAATATAGGACTAAAAATATAGAACACAGAATTTAGAACATGGAATTCAGAACAGAGGATTTACAATATAGAATAAAGTATAATGAATACAGAATATAGAATATAGAATGAAGAACACAGAATATAGAATATACAAAACGGAATGTAGAATATAAAATACAGAATATAGAATATAGAACACAGACTATACAATATGGAAAAGAGAATACAGAATCCAGAATTTAGAACATGGATTACAGAACAGAGAATTTAGAATATAGAATACAGTATACTGAAAATAGAATTTAGAATATTGAATGCGGAACACAGAATTTTGAATATAGAATACAATATACTGAATATATAATTTAGAAAATGGAATGCAGAACACAGAATTTAGAAAATATAATACAGAATAATGAATATAGAATTTCGAATATAGAATGTAGAAAACAGAATATAGAATATAGAATACAGAATATATAACCCAGTATTTAGAACATGGAATGCAGAACACAGAATTTAGTGTATTGAATACAGAATACTGTATATAGAATTTAGAAAATAGAATGCAGAACACAGAATATAGAATATAGAATACGGAACACTGAGTAGACAATTTAGAACATAGAATGTAAAACACAGAATATAGAATACAGAATAAGGAATGCATAATATGGTATACAGAATATAGAATGTTGAACACAGAATATAGAATATGGAAAACAGAATACAGAACTCAGAATTTAGAACATGGAATGCAGAACTCAGAATTTAGAATATAGAATACAGAATACTGAATACACAATTAAGAATATATAATGTAGAACACAGTTTATAGAATATAGAAAAGAGAATATTGAATCCAGAATTTAGATCATGGAATGCAGAACACAGAATTTAGAATATAGATTATAGAACACAGAGCTTAGAATATAGAATACAGAATGCAGAATATATTATCAAGAATAAAGAATGAAAAACACAGAAAATTGAATATTGAATACAGGATATAGAACACAGTATACAGAACAAGGAATGCAGAACTCAGGACTTAGAATATAGAATATAGAATACTGAAAATACACTTTAGAATATAGAATGTAGAACACAGAATATAGAATATATAACCCAGAATATAGAGCATGGAATGCAGAACACAGAATTTAGAATATAGAATACAGAATACTAAATTTAGAATTTAGAATATAGAATGTAAAACACAGAATTTAGAATATTGATTAACGAATTCAGAATATAGATTTAGAATATAGAATAAAGAACACAGAATATAGAATATTGATTAGAGAATATAGAACCAAGGTTTTAAAACATGGATTGCAGAACACAGAATTTAGAATATAGAATACAGAACACTGAATACAGAGTTTACAAAATAGAATTAAGAACACAGAATATAGAATAGAGGATAGAGAATATAGAAGACAGAATTTAGAACATGGAATGCAGAACACAGAAATTAGAATATAGAATACGGAATGCAGAATATAGAATGTAGAATATACAATGAAGAACACAATATATAGAATAAAGGAGAGAGAATATAGAACACAGAATTTAGAACATGGAATGCAGAACACAGAAATTAGAATATAGAATACAGAATAATGAATACAGAATATAGAATATAGAATGAAGAACACAGAATATACAAAACAGAATAAGGAATGTATAATATAGAATACAGAATATAAAATATAGAACACAGAATTTTGAATATGGAAAACAGAATACAGACCTCAGAATTTAGAACATGGAATGCAGAACACAGAATTTAGAATATAGAATACAAAATACTGAATATAGAATTTAGACTATAGAATGTAGAACACAGAATACAGAATATTGAATACGGAATCCAGAATATAGAATGTAGAATATAGAATGAATAGCACAAAATTTAGAATATAGATTAGAGAATATAGAACACAGAATTTACCATGCAATGTAGAACACATAATTAAGACTATAGAATACAGGATACTGAATATAGAATGTAGAATATAGAATGTAGAACACAGAATATAGAATATAGAATACGGAATAGTGAGTATACAATTTAGAATATAGAATGTAGGTCACAGAATGTAGAATATAGAATAAGGAATGCATAATATAGAATACAGAATATAGAATATAGAATTTAGAATATAGTATGTAAAACACAGAAAATAGAATATAGAATACGGAAAGCAGAATATGGCATGTAGAACGCAGAATTTATAATATAGTATACAGAATACTGAACGGAATGCAGAAAATTGAATTTAAATTATAGAATGAAGATCACAGAACATAGAATATAGAATAGAATATATAGAAGCCAGAATTTACAAGATCGAAAGCAGAACACAGAATTTAGAATATAGAATACAGAATACTGAATAAACAATTTAAGATATAGAAACTAGAACCCAGAATATAGAATATAGAATAGAGAATATAGAACCAATAATTTAGATTATGGAATGCAGAACGTAGAATTTAGAATATAGAATGTAGAACACAGAATTTAGAATATAGATTACGGAATGCAGAATATAGTATTTAAAATATAGAAAAAGAACACAGTATATAGAATATAGAATAGAGAATAGAGAACCCAGGATATAGAACATTAATATCAGAAAACAGAATTTACAATATAGAATACAGAATACTGAATATAGAATTAAGAATATAGAATGTACAACACAGAATAGAGAATATAGAATACGGAATGCAGAATATTGAATATAGAATATAGAATGAAGAACAAAAAATATCGAAGATAGTATAGAGAATATAGAATACAGAATTTTGAACATGGAATGCAGAACAAAGAATTTAGACTATAGAATACAGAATTCTGTATATAGAATTTAGAATATAGAATGTAGAACACAGAATATAGAATATAGAATAGAGAATATAGAACCCAGAATGTTGAACATGGAATGCAGAACACACAATTTAGAATATAGAATTCAGAATACTGAATATAATTTTTGAATATAGAATGTAGAATACAGAATTTAGAATATAGATTATCGAATGCAGAATATAGAATTTAGAATATAGATTTTAGAACACAGAGTATAGAATACAGAATATAGAACACCAGAATTTATAACATGGAATGCAGAACCCTAAATTTAGTATATAATTCAGAATACTGAATATAAATTTTAGAATATATAATGTAGAATACCGAATTTAGAATATAGAATACAGAATGCAGAATATAGATTTAAAATATAGAATGAAGAACACAGAATATTGAATATAGAATACAGAATATAGGAGCCAGAATTTACAACATGCAATGCAGAACTCAGAATTTAGACTATAGAATAGAGAATACTGAATACACAGTTTAGAATATAGAATGAAGAACACAGTGTATAGAATATAGAATAGAGAATATAGAACCCAGAATTTAGATCATGGAATTCAGAACACAGAGTTTAGAATGTAGAATACAGAATTCTAAACATAGAAATTAGAAACAGAATGTAGAACACAGAATTTAGAATATAGAATACAGAACACTGAATATAGAATTTATTATATAGAATGTAGAACATATAACATAGAATATAGAATACAGAATATATAACCCAGAATTTAGAACATGGAATGCAGAACACAGAAATCAGAATATAGAAAACAGAATACAGAATATAGAATTTAGAATATATTATGTAAAACACAGAAAATAGAATATAGAGTACGGAAAGCAGAATATGGCATGTAGAACACAGAATTTATAATATAGTATACAGAATACTGAACGGAATGCCGAAAATTGTATTTGAAGTATAGAATGAAGATCACAGAACATAGAATATAGAATAGAGTATATAGAAGACAGAATTTTCAACATCGAATGCAGAAAACAGAATTTAGAATATAGAATACGGAATACTGAAAGAACAATTTAGGATATAGAACCTAGAACCCAGAATATAGAATATAGAATAGAGAATATAGAACCAATAATTTAGAACATGGAATGCAGAACGTAAAATTTAGAATATAGAATGTAGAACACAGAATTTAGAATATAGATTACGGAATGCAGAAAATAGTATTTAAAATATAGAAAAAGAACTCAGTATATAAAATAGAGAATAGAGAATAGAGAACCCAGAAATGAGAACATTAAATTCTGAACTCAGAATTTACAATATAGAATACAGAATACTGAATATAGAATTAAGTATATAGAATGAACAATACAGAATATAGAATATAGAACACGGAATGCAGAATATTGTATGTAGAATATAGAATGAAGAACACAAAATATCGAAGATAGTATAGAGAATATAGAATCCAGAATTTACAACATGGAATGCAGAACAAAGGATTTAGAGTATAGAATACAGAATACTGTATATAGAATTTAGAATATAGAATGTAGAACACAGAATATAGAATATAGAATACGGAATACAGAGTATACCATTTAGAATATAGAATGTAGAACACAGAATATAGAATACAGTATAAGGAATGCATAATGTAGAATACAGAAAATAGAATGTAGAACACAGAATATAGAATATGGGAAACAGAATACAGAACCCAGAATTTAAAACGTGGAATGCAGAACCCAGAATTTAGAGTATAGAATACAGAATACTGTATATAGAATTTAGAATATATAATGTAGAACACAGAATATAGAATATAGAATACGGAATACTGAGAATACAATTTAGAATATAGAATGCGGAACACAGAATTTATAATATATATTACAGAATTCTGAATATAGAATTAGAACATGGAATGAAGAACACAGAATTTAGAATATAGAAAACAGAATACTGAATATAGAATTTAGAATATAGAGTTTAGAACACAAATTTAGCATATAGAATACTGAATACTGAATATATAACTTAGAAAATAGAATGTAGAAAACAGAATATAGAATAGAGAATAGAGAATATAGAACCCTGAATTTAGAACATGGAATGCAGAACACAGAATGTAGAATATAGAATACAGAATACTGAATATAGAATGAAGAATATAAAATTGCACCACAGAATTTAAAATATAGAATACAGAATACAGAATATAGAATTTAGAATATAGAATGTAGAACAGAGAATAAAGACTACAGAATATAGAACCCAGAATTTAGAACATGGAATGAAGAACACAGAATTTAGAATATAGTATACAGAATATTGAAAATTGAATATAGAATATAGAAAATAGAACACAGAAAATAGAATATAGAATACGGAATGCAGAATATAGAATGTAGAATATAGAATGAAGAACGCAAAATATAGAATACAGGACAGAAAATATAGAACACAGAATTTAGAACATGGAATTCAGAACAGAGAATTCAGAATATAGAATACAGAATAATTAATACAGAATATAGAATATAGAATAAGGAATGCATAATATAGAATACAGAATATAGAATGTAGAACACAGAATATAGAATATGGAAATCAGAATACAGAACAAAGTATTTAGAACATGGAATGCAGAACACAAAATTTAGAATATAGAACACAGAATACTGAATATAGAATTTAGAAGATTGAATGCGGAACACAGAATTTAGAATATAGTATACAGAATAAGGAATATAGATTTAGAACATGGAATGAAGAACACAGAATTTAGAATATAGAATACAAAATACTGAATATAGAATTTAGAATATAGAATGTAGAAAACAGAATATAGAATAGAGAATAGAAAATAGAGAATATAAAACCCAGAATTTAGAACATGGAATGCAGAACACAGAATTTAGAATAAAGAATACAAAATACTGAATATAAAATTTTGAATTTAGAATGTAGAACACAGAATATAGAGTATAGAATTCGAAATGCAGTATATAGATTGTAGAATATCCAATTAAAAACACAAAATTTTGTATATAGAATTGACAATATAGAACACAGAATTTAAAAATGGAATGTAGAACATATATTTAAGAATATCGTATACAGTATACTTAATATAGAATTTAGAATATAGAATGTAAAAAACAGAATATAGAATAGAGAATAGAGAATAGAGAACACAGAATTTAGAACATGGAATGCAGAACACAGAATTTAGAATAAAGAATACAAAATAGTGAATATAGAATTTAGAATTTAGAATGTAGAACACAGAATATAGAATATAGAATTCCAAATGCAGAATAAAGAATGTAGAATATAGAATGAAAAACCCAAATTTTTTTATATACAATTGAGAATATAGAACACAGAATTTAAACATGGAAAGTAGAACACATATTTAAAAATATAGAATACAGAATACTGAATATAGGATTTTGAATATAGAATGTAGAGCACAGAATATAGAATATAGAATATAGAACACAGAAATTATAACATGGAATGCAGAACACAGAATTTAGAATATAGAATACAGAATACTGAATATTGAATAAAGAATATAGAAATTAGAACACAGAAAATGGGGTATAGAACACGGAATGCAGAATATAGAATGTAGAATATAGAATGAAGAACGCAAAATATAGAATATAGGACTAAAAATATAGAACACAGAATTTAGAACATGGAATTCAGAACAGAGGATTTACAATATAGAATAAAGTATAATGAATACAGAATATAGAATATAGAATGAAGAACACAGAATATAGAATATACAAAACGGAATGTAGAATATAAAATACAGAATATAGAATATAGAACACAGACTATACAATATGGAAAAGAGAATACAGAATCCAGAATTTAGAACATGGATTACAGAACAGAGAATTTAGAATATAGAATACAGTATACTGAAAATAGAATTTAGAATATTGAATGCGGAACACAGAATTTTGAATATAGAATACAATATACTGAATATATAATTTAGAAAATGGAATGCAGAACACAGAATTTAGAAAATATAATACAGAATAATGAATATAGAATTTCGAATATAGAATGTAGAAAACAGAATATAGAATATAGAATACAGAATATATAACCCAGTATTTAGAACATGGAATGCAGAACACAGAATTTAGTGTATTGAATACAGAATACTGTATATAGAATTTAGAAAATAGAATGCAGAACACAGAATATAGAATATAGAATACGGAACACTGAGTAGACAATTTAGAACATAGAATGTAAAACACAGAATATAGAATACAGAATAAGGAATGCATAATATGGTATACAGAATATAGAATGTTGAACACAGAATATAGAATATGGAAAACAGAATACAGAACTCAGAATTTAGAACATGGAATGCAGAACTCAGAATTTAGAATATAGAATACAGAATACTGAATACACAATTAAGAATATATAATGTAGAACACAGTTTATAGAATATAGAAAAGAGAATATTGAATCCAGAATTTAGATCATGGAATGCAGAACACAGAATTTAGAATATAGATTATAGAACACAGAGCTTAGAATATAGAATACAGAATGCAGAATATATTATCAAGAATAAAGAATGAAAAACACAGAAAATTGAATATTGAATACAGGATATAGAACACAGTATACAGAACAAGGAATGCAGAACTCAGGACTTAGAATATAGAATATAGAAACTGAAAATACAATTTAGAATATAGAATGTAGAACACAGAATATAGAATATACAACCCAGAATATAGAGCATGGAATGCAGAACACAGAATTTAGAATATAGAATACAGAATACTAAATTTAGAATTTAGAATATAGAATGAAAAACACAGAATTTAGAATATTGATTAACGAATTCAGAATATAGATTTAGAATATAGAATAAAGAACACAGAATATAGAATATTGATAAGAGAATATAGAAGCAAGGTTTTAGAACATGGATTGCAGAACACAGAATTTAGAATATAGAATACAGAACACTGAATACAGAGTTTACAAAATAGAATGAAGAACACAGAATATAGAATAGAGGATAGAGAATATAGAAGACAGAATTTAGAACATGGAATGCAGAACACAGAAATTAGAATATAGAATACGGAATGTAGAATATAGAATGTAGAATATACAATGAAGAACACAATATATAGAATAAAGGAGAGAGAATATAGAACACAGAATTTAGAACATGGAATGCAGAACACAGAAATTAGAATATAGAATACAGAATAATGAATACAGAATATAGAATATAGAATGAAGAACACAGAATATACAAAACAGAATAAGGAATGTATAATATAGAATACAGAATATAAAATATAGAACACAGAATTTTGAATATGGAAAACAGAATACAGACCTCAGAATTTAGAACATGGAATGCAGAACACAGAATTTAGAATATAGAATACAAAATACTGAATATAGAATTTAGACTATAGAATGTAGAACACAGAATACAGAATATTGAATACGGAATGCAGAATATAGAATGTAGAATATAGAATGAATAGAACAAA
This sequence comes from Vicugna pacos, assembly GCF_048564905.1. Lineage (NCBI taxonomy): Eukaryota > Metazoa > Chordata > Mammalia > Artiodactyla > Camelidae > Vicugna > Vicugna pacos. The sequence continues at coordinate 6,603,342 of NW_027328738.1, forward strand.
ATTTAGAATATAGAATAGAGAATATAGAACACAGAATTTACCATGCAATATAGAACACATAATTAAGACTATAGAATACAGGATACTGAATATAGAATGTAGAATATAGAATGTAGAACACAGAATATAGAATATAGAATACGGAATACTGAGTATACAATTTAGAATATAGAATGTAGGTCACAGAATGTAGAATATAGAATAAGGAATGCATAATTTAGAATACAGAATATAGAATATAGAATTTAGAATATAGTATGTAAAACACAGAAAATAGAATATAGAATACGGAAAGCAGAATATGGCATGTAGAACACAGAATTTATAATATAGTATACAGAATACTGAACGGAATGCAGAAAATTGAATTTAAAGTATAGAATGAAGATCACAGAACATAGAATATAGAATAGAATATATAGAAGCCAGAATTTACAAGATCGAAAGCAGAACACAGAATTTAGAATATAGAATACAGAATACTGAATAAACAATTTAAGATATAGAAACTAGAACCCAGAATATAGAATATAGAATAGAGAATATAGAACCAATAATTTAGATCATGGAATGCAGAACGTAGAATTTAGAATATAGAATGTAGAACACAGAATTTAGAATATAGATTACGGAATGCAGAAAATAGTATTTAAAATATAGAAAAAGAACACAGTATATAGAATATAGAATAGAGAATAGAGAACCCAGAATATAGAACATTAAAATCAGAACACAGAATTTACAATATAGAATACAGAATACTGAATATAGAATTAAGAATATAGAATCTACAACACAGAATAGAGAATATAGAATACGGAATGCAGAATATTGAATATAGAATATAGAATGAAGAACAAAAAATATCGAAGATAGTATAGAGAATATAGAATACAGAATTTAGAACATGGAATGCAGAACAAAGAATTTAGAGTATAGAATACAGAATACTGTATATAGAATTAGAATATAGAATGTAGAACACAGAATATAGAATATAGAAAAGAGAATATAGAACCCAGAATGTTGAACATGGAATGCAGAACACACAATTTAGAATATAGAATTCAGAATACTGAAAATAATTTTTGAATATAGAATGTAGAATACAGAATTTAGAATATAGATTATCGAATGCAGAATATAGAATTTAGAATATAGATTTTAGAACACAGAGTATAGAATACAGAATATAGAACACCAGAATTTATAACATGGAATGCAGAACCCTAAATTTAGAATATAATTCAGAATACTGAATATAAATTTTAGAATATAGAATGTAGAATACCGAATTTAGAATATAGAATACAGAATGCAGAATATAGATTTAAAATATAGAATGAAGAACACAGAATATTGAATATAGAATACAGAATATAGAAGCCAGAATTTACAACATGCAATGCAGAACTCAGAATTTAGACTATAGAATAGAGAATACTGAATACACAGTTTAGAATATAGAATGAAGAACACAGTGTATAGAATATAGAATAGAGAATATAGAACCCAGAATTTAGATCATGGAATTCAGAACACAGAATTTAGAATATAGAATACAGAATTCTAAACATAGAAATTAGAAACAGAATGTAGAACACAGAATTTAGAATATAGAATACAGAACACTGAATATAGAATTTATTATATAGAATGTAGAACATATAACATAGAATATAGAATACAGAATATATAACCCAGAATTTAGAACATGGAATGCAGAACACAGAAATCAGAATATAGAAAACAGAATACAGAATATAGAATTAAGAATATATTATGTAAAACACAGAAAATAGAATATAGAGTACGGAAAGCAGAATATGGCATGTAGAACACAGAATTTATAATATAGTATACAGAATACTGAACGGAATGCCGAAAATTGTATTTAAAGTATAGAATGAAGATCACAGAACATAGAATATAGAATAGAGTATATAGAAGACAGAATTTTCAACATCGAATGCAGAAAACAGAATTTAGAATATAGAATACGGAATACTGAAAGAACAATTTAGGATATAGAACCTAGAACCCAGAATATAGAATATAGAATAGAGAATATAGAACCAATAATTTAGAACATGGAATGCAGAACGTAAAATTTAGAATATAGAATGTAGAACACAGAATTTAGAATATAGATTACAGAATGCAGAAAATAGTATTTAAAATATAGAAAAAGAACTCAGTATATAAAATAGAGAATAGAGAATAGAGAACCCAGAAATGAGAACATTAAATTCTGAACTCAGAATTTACAATATAGAATACAGAATAATGAATATAGAATTAAGTATATAGAATGAACAATACAGAATATAGAATATAGAACACGGAATGCAGAATATTGTATGTAGAAAATAGAATGAAGAACACAAAATATCGAAGATAGTATAGAGAATATAGAATCCAGAATTTACAACATGGAATGCAGAACAAAGAATTTAGAGTATAGAATACAGAATACTGTATATAGAATTTAGAATATAGAATGTAGAACACAGAATATAGAATATAGAATACGGAATACTGAGAATACAATTTAGAACATAGAATGCGGAACACAGAATTTAGAATATATATTACAGAATTCTGAATATAGAATTAGAACATGGAATGAAGAACACAGAATTTAGAATATAGAAAACAGAATACTGAATATAGAATTTAGAATATAGAGTTTAGAACACAAATTTAGAATATAGAATACTGAATACTGAATATATAACTTAGAAAATAGAATGTAGAAAACAGAATATAGAATAGAGAATAGAGAATATAGAACCCTGAATTTAGAACATGGAATGCAGAACACAGAATGTAGAATATAGAATACAGAATACTGAATATAGAATGAAGAATATAAAATTGCACCACAGAATTTAAAATATAGAATACAGAATACAGAATATAGAATTTAGAATATAGAATGTAGAACAGAGAATAAAGACTACAGAATATAGAACCCAGAATTTAGAACATGGAATGAAGAACACAGAATTTAGAATATAGTATACAGAATATTGAATATTGAATATAGAATATAGAAAATAGAACACAGAAAATAGAATATAGAATACGGAATGCAGAATATAGAATGTAGAATATAGAATGAAGAACGCAAAATATAGAATACAGGACAGAAAATATAGAACACAGAATTTAGAACATGGAATTCAGAACAGAGAATTCAGAATATAGAATACAGAATAATTAATACAGAATATAGAATATAGAATAAGGAATGCATAATATAGAATACAGAATATAGAATGTAGAACACAGAATATAGAATATGGAAATCAGAATACAGAACAAAGTATTTAGAACATGGAATGCAGAACACAAAATTTAGAATATAGAATACAGAATACTGAATATAGAATTTAGAAGATTGAATGCGGAACACAGAATTTAGAATATAGTATACAGAATAAGGAATATAGATATAGAAAATGGAATGAAGAACACAGAATTTAGAACATAGAATACTGAATATAGAATTTAGAGTATAGAATGTAGAAAACAGAATATAGAATAGAGAATAGAGAATAGAGAATAGAGAACACAGAATTTAGAACATGGAATGCATAACACAGAATTTAGAATATAGAATACAAAATACTGAATATAGAATTTAGACTATAGAATGTAGAACACAGAATGTAGAATATAGAATTCGAAATGCAGAAAATAGAATGTAGAATATAGAATGAAGGACACAAAATTTAGTATATAGAATTAAGAAAATAGAACACAATATTTAAAGATGGAATGTAGAACACATATTTAAGACTATAGAATACAGAATACTGAATATAGAAATTAAAATATAGAATGTAGAACACAGAATATAGAATATAGAATATAGAACACCGAAATTATAACATGGAATGCATAACACTGAATTTAGAATATAGAATACAGAATACTGAATATAGAATTTAGAATATAGTATGTAGAACTTAGAATGTAGAATATAGAATACGGAATGCAGAATATAGAATTTAGAATATAGAATGAAGAACACAGAATATTGAATATAGATTACAAAATGTAGAATCAAGAATTTAGAACATGAAATGCTGAACACAGAATTTAGAATATAGAATACAGAATACTGAATTTAGTATTTAGAATATAGAATGTAAAACACAGAATATGAAATATTGATTAACGAATTCAGAATATAGAATTTAGAATATAGAATAAAGAACTCAGAATATTGAATATTGATTAGAGTATATAGAACCAAGGTTTTAGAAGATGGATTGCAGAACAAAGAATTTAGAATATAGAATACAGATCACTGAATATAGAATTTACAATATAGAATGTAGAACACAGAATATAGAATAGAGGATAGAGAATATAGAAGCCAGAATTTAGAACATGGAATGCAGAACACAGAAATTAGAAAATAGAATACAGAATAATGAATACAGAATATAGAATATAGAATGAAGGACACAGAATATACAATATAGTATACAGAATACTGGATATAGAATTTAGAATATAAAATGTAGAAACCAGAATATAGAATAGAAAATAGAGAATATAGAACACAGAATTTAGAATATAGAATACAGAATACTGACAATAGAATTTAGAGTATAGAATGTAGAACACAAAAAAAAAATAAAGGATACGGAATGCAGAATATAGAATGTAGAACACAGAATTTAGGATATAGTATGCAGAATACTGAACGAAATGCAGAAAACAGAATTTAAAATATCGAATGAAAATCACAGAATATAGAATAGAGAATAGAGAATATAGAAGCCAGAATTTAGAACATGGAATGCAGAACAGAGAATTTAGAATATAGAATACAGAACACTGAATATAGAATTTATAATATAGAATTTAGAAACAGAGTATAGAATATAGAATACAGAATACTGAATATACAATTTAGAACATAGAATTTAGAACCCAGAATATATAATATAGAATAGGGAAAATAGAACCCAGTATTTAGAACAAGGAATGCAGAACACAGAATTTAGAATATAGAATACTAAATACTGAACATAGAATTTATAATATAGTATATAGAACACAGAATATACAATATAGATTTCGAAATACACAAAATAGAATGTAGAATTTAGAATGAAGAACACAAAGTTTAGTATATAGAATTGAGTATATAGAACACAATATTTAAACATATAATGTAGAACACATATTTAAGACTATAGAATACAGAATACTGAATATAGAAATTAGAATATAGAATGTAGAACACAGAATAGAGAAAATAGAATATAGAACACAGAACTTATAACATGGAAAGCATAATACAGAATTTAGAATATAGAATACAGAATACTGAATATAGAATTTAGAATAAAGTATGTAGAACACAGAATGTAGAATATAGAATACGGAATGCTGAATATAGAATTTAGAATATAGAATGAATAACACAGAATATTGAATATAGATTACAATATATAGAATCCAGAATTAGAACATGAAATGCAGAACACAGAATTGAGAATATGGAATACAGAATAGTGAATTTAGAATTTAGAATATAGAATGTAAAACACAGAATATACAATATTGATTAACGAATTCAGAATATAGAATTTAGAATATAGAATGAAGAACACAGAATATAGAATATTGATTAGAGTATATAGAACCAAGGTTTTAGAACATGGATTGCAGAACACAGAAATTAGAATAAAGAATACAGAAAAATGAATACAGATTATAGAATATAGAATGAAGAAAACAGAATATACCATATAGAATACGGAATGTAGAATATAGAATACATAATATAAAATATAGAACACAGAATTTAGAATATGGAAAACAGAATACAGAACTCAGAATGTAGAACATGGAATGCAGAACACAGAATTTAGAATATAGAATACAAAGAACTTAATATAGAATTTAGAATATAGACTGTAGTACACAGAATATAGAATATAGAAAACGGAATGCAGAATATAGAATGTAGAATATAGAATGAATAGCACAAAATTTAGTATATAGAATATAGAATATAGAACACAGAATTTAAACATGGAATGTAACACATAATTAAGACTATAGAATACAGGATACTGAATATAGAATTTAGTATATAGAATGTAGAACACAGAATATAGAATATAGAATACGGAAAACTGAGTATACAAATTAGAATATAGAATGTAGAACACAGCATATAGAATATAGAATAAGGAATGCATAATATAGAATACAGGATATAGAATGTAGAACACAGAATATAGAATATGGAAAACAGAATACAGAACACAGAATTTAGAACATGGAATGCAGAACACAAAATTCAGATATAGAAAACAGAATACTGAATACAGATTTAGAACATGGAATGAAAACACAGAAATTAGAATATAGAATACAGAATCCTGAATATAGAATTTAGAATATTGAATGTAGAAAACAGAATATAGAATTGAGAATAGAGAATATAGAACCCAGAATTTAGAACATGGAATGCAGAACACAGAATTTAGAATATAGAATACAAAATACTGAATATAGAATTTAGAATATAGAATAAAGAACTCAGAATATAGAATATTGATTAGAGTATATAGAACCAAGGTTTTAGAAGATGGATTGCAGAACAAAGAATTTAGAATATAGAATACAGATCACTGAATATAGAGTTTACAGTATAGAATGTAGAACACAGACTATAGAATAGAGGATAGAGAATATAGAAGCCAGAATTTAGAACATGGAATGCAGAACACAGAAATTAGAAAATAGAATACAGAATAATGAATACAGAATATAGAATATAGAATGAAGAACACAGAATATACAATATAGTATACAGAATACTGGATATAGAATTTAGAATATAAAATGTAGAAACCAGAATATAGAATAGAGAATAGAGAATATAGAACACAGAATTTAGAATATAGAATACAAAATACTGAATACAGAATTTAGAATATAGAATGTAGAACAAAGAATATAGAATACAGAATATAGAAACCAGAATTTACAGCATGGAATACAGAACACAGAATTTAGAATATAGAATACAAAATACTGACAATAGAATTTAGAGTATAGAATGTAGAACACAAAAAATAGAATATAGGATACGGAATGCAGAATATAGAATGTGGAACACAGAATTTAGGATATAGTATGCAGAATACTGAACGAAATGCAGAAAATAGAATTTAAAATATCGAATGAAAATCACAGAATATAGAATAGAGAATAGAGAATATAGAACCCAGAATTAAGAACATGGAATTCAGAACACAGAGTTTAGAATATAGAATACAGAATTCTAAACATTGAAATTAGAAACAGAATGTAGAACACAGAATTTAGAATACAGAATACAGAACACTGAATATAGAATTTATTATATAGAATGTAGAACATATAACATAGAATATAGAATACAGAATATAGAACTCAGAATTTAGAACATGGAATGCAGAACACAGAATTTAGAATATAGAATACAGAATATAGAATATAGAATTTAGAATATAGTATGTAAAACACAGAAAATAGAATATAGAATACGGAAAGCAGAATATGGCATGTAGAAAGCAGAATTTATAATATAGTATACAGAATACTGAACGGAATGCAGAAAACTGAATTTTAAGTATAGAATGATGATCACAGAACATAGAATATAGAATAGAATATATAGAAGCCAGAATTTACAAGATCGAATGCAGAACACAGAGTTTAGAATATAGAATACAGAATACTGAATATACAATTTAAGATACAGAAACTAGAACCCAGAATATAGAATATAGAATAGAGAATATAGAACCAATAATTTAGAACATGGAATGCAGAACGTAGAATTTAGAATATAGAATGTAGAACACAGAATTTAGATTATAGATTACGGAATGCAGAAAATAGTATTTAAAATATAGAAAAAGAACACAGTATATAGAATATAGAATAGAGAATAGAGAACCCAGAATATAGAACATTAAAATCAGAACACAGAATTTACAATATAGTATACAGAATACTGAATATAGAATTAAGAATATAGAATGTACAACACAGAATATAGAATATAGAATACGGAATGCAGAATATTGAATGTAGAATATAGAATGAAGAACACAAAATATCGAAGATAGTATAGAGAATATAGAATCCAGAATTTAGAACATGGAATGCAGAACACAGAATTTAGAGTATAGAATACAGAATACTGTATATAGAATTTAGAATATAGAATGTAGAACACAGAATATAGAATATAGTGTAAGGAATGCATAATGTAGAATACAGTATATAGAATGTAGAACACAGAATATAGAATATGGGAAACAGAATACAGAACCAAGAATTTAAAACATGGAATGCAGAACCCAGAATTTAGAGTATAGAATACACAATACTGTACATAGAATTTAGAATATACAATGTAGAACACAGAATATAGAATATAGAATACGGAATACTGAGTATACAATTTAGAACATTGAATGCAGAACACAGAATTTAGAATATATATTACAGAATTCTGAATATAGATTGAGAACATGGAATGAAGAACACATTATTTAGAATATAGAAACAGAATACTGAATATAGAATTTAGAATATAGAATTTAGAACACAAAATTTAGAATATAGAATACAGAATACTGAATATATAATTTAGAAAATAGAATGTAGAAAACAGAATAGAGAATAGAGAATAGAGAATATAGAACCCTGAATTTAGAACATGGAATGCAGAACACAGAATGTAGAATATAGAATACAGAATAACTAATACAGAATATAGAATATAGAATAAGGAATGCATAATATAGAATACAGAATATAGAATGTAGAACACAGAATATAGAATATGGAAATCAGAATACAGAACACAGTATTTAGAACATGGAATGCAGAACACAAAATTTAGAATATAGAATACAGAATACTGAATATAGAATTTAGAATATAGTATGTAGAAATTAGAATGTAGAATATATAATACGGAATGCAGAATATAAAATTTAGAATATAGAATGAAGAACACAGAATACTGAATGTAGATTACAAAATGTAGAATCAAGAATTTAGAACATGAAATGCAGAACACAAAATTTAGAATATGGAATACAGAATACTGAATTTAGTATTTAGAACATAGAATGTAAAACACAGAATATGGAAAATTGATTAACGAATTCAGAATATAGAATTTAGAATATAGAATAAAGAACTCAGAATATGGAATATTGATTAGAGTATATAGAACCAAGGTTTTAGAACATGGATTGCAGAACAAAGAATTTAGAATATAGAATACAGATCACTGAATATAGAATTTACAATATAGAATGTAGAACACAGAATATAGAATAGAGGATAGAGAATATAGAAGCCAGAATTTAGAACATGTATTGCAGAACACAGAAATTAGAATATAGAATACAGAATAATGAATACAGAATATAGAATATAGAATGAAGAAAACAGAATATACAATATAGAATACGGAATGTAGAATATAGAATACATAATATAAAATATAGAACACAGAATTTAGAATATGGAAAACAGAATTCAGAACTCAGAATGTAGAACATGGAATGCAGAACACAGAATATAGAATATAGAATACAAAGAACTTAATATAGAATTTAGAATATAGAATGTATTACACAGAATATAGAATATAGAAAACGGAATGCAGAATATAGAATGTAGAATATAGAATGAATAGCACAAAATTTAGTATATAGAATATAGAATATAGAACACAGAATTTAAACATGGAATATAACACATAATTAAGACTATAGAATACAGGATACTGAATATAGAATTTAGTATATAGAATGTAGAACACAGAATATAGAATATAGAATAAGGAATGCATAATATAGTATACAGGATATAGAATGTAGAACACAGAATATAGAATATGGAAAACAGAATACAGAACACAGAATTTAGAACATGGAATGCAGAACACAAAATTTAGATATAGAATACAGAATACTGAATACAGATTTAGAATATGGAATGAAAACACAGAAATTAGAATATAAAATACAGAATCCTGAATATAGAATTTAGGATATAGAATGAAGGAAACAGAATATAGAATAGAGAAAAAAGAATATAGAACCCTGAATTTAGAACATGGAATGCAGAACACAGAATGTAGAATATAGAATACAGAATACTGAATATAGAATGTTGAATATAAAATTGTACCACAAAATTTAAAATATAGAATACAGAATACAGAATATAGAATTTAGAATATAGAATGTAGAATAGAGAATAAAGACTACAGAATATAGAACCCAGAATTTAGAACATGGAATGAAGAACACAGAATTTAGAATAGAGTATACAGAATATTGAATATTGAATATAGAATATAGAAAATAAAACACAGAAAATAGAATATAGAATACGGAATGCAGAATATAGAATGTAGAATATAGAAAGAAGAACGGAAAATATAGAATACAGGACAGAAAATATAGAACACAGAATTTAGAACATGGAATTCAGAACAGAGAATTCAGAATATAGAATACAGAATAATTAATACAGAATATAGAATATAGAATAAGGAATGCATAATATAGAATACAGAATATAGAATGTAGAACACAGAATATAGAATATGGAAATCAGAATACAGAACAAAGTATTTAGACCATGGAATGCAGAACACAAAATTTAGAATATAGAATACAGAATACTGAATATAGAATTTAGAAGATTGAATGCGGAATACAGAATTTAGAATATAGTATACAGAATAAGGAATATAGATTTAGAAAATGGAATGAAGAACACAGAATTTAGAATATAGAATACTGAATATAGAATTTAGAATATAGAATGTAGAAAACAGAATATAGAATATAGAATAGAGAATAGAGAATATAGAACACAGAATTTAGAACATGGAATGCATAACACAGAATTTAGAATATAGAATACAAAATACTGAATATAGAATTTAGAATATAGAATGTAGAACACAGAATGTAGAATATAGAATTCGAAATGCAGAAAATAGAATGTAGAATATAGAATGAAGAACACAAAATTTAGTATATAGAATTAAGAATATAGAACACAATATTTAAACATGGAATGTAGAACACATATTTAAGACTATAGAATACAGAATACTGAATATAGAAATTAAAATATAGAATGTAGAACACAGAATATAGAATATAGAATATAGAACACAGAAATTATAACATGGAATGCATAACACTGAATTTAGAATATAGAATACAGAATACTGAATATAGAATTTAGAATATAGTATGTAGAACTTAGAATGTAGAATATAGAATACTGAATGCAGAATATAGAATTTAGAATATAGAATGAAGAACACAGAATATTGAATATTGATAAGAAAATATAGAACCAAGGTTTTAGACCATGGATTGCAGAACACAGAATTTAGAAAATAGAATACAAATCACTGAATATAGAGTTTACAACATAGAATGTAGAACACAGAATATAGAATAGACGATATTGAATATAGAAGACAGAATTTAGAACATGGAATGCAGAACACAGAATTTAGAATACAGAATACAGAATACTGAAGATAGAATTTAGAGTATAGAATGCAGAACACAGAAATTAGAATATAGAATACGGAATGCAGAATATAGAATATAGAATATAGAATGAAGAACACAAAATATAGAATATAGAGGAGAGAATATCGAAAACAGAATTTAGAACATGGAATGCAGAACACAGAATTTAGAATATATAATACAGTATAATGAATACAGAATATAGAATATAGAATGAAGAACACAGGATATACAATATAGAATACGGAATGTAGAATATAGAATACAGAATATTAAATGTAGAACACAGAATTTAGAATATGGAAGCAGAATACAGAACTCAGAATGTAGAACATGGAATGCAGAACACAATATTTAGAATATAGACTACAGTATACTGTATATAGGCATTAGAATATACAATATAGAACACAGAATATAGAATATAGAATACGGATTACTGGGTATACAATTTAGAACATATAATGCGGAACACAGAATTTAGAATACATATTACAGAATACTGAATATAGATTTAGAACATGGAATGAAGAACACAGGATTTAGAATATAGAATACAATATACTGAATATAGAATTTAGAATATAGAATGTAGAAAAAAGAATATAGAATAGAGAATAGAAAATAGAGAATATAAAACCCAGAATTTAGAACATGGAATGCAGAACACAGAATTTAGAATAAAGAATACAAAATACTGAATATAGAATTTTGAATTTAGAATGTAGAACACAGAATATAGAGTATAGAATTCGAAATGCAGAATATAGATTGTAGAATATCCAATTAAAAACACAAAATTTTGTGTACAGAATACAGAATATAGAACAAAGAATTTAAAAATGGAATGTAGAACATATATTTAAGAATATCGTATACAGTATACTTAATATAGAATTTAGAATATAGAATGTAAAAAACAGAATATAGAATAGAGAAAAGAGATTAGAGAACACAGAATTTAGAACATGGAATGCAGAACACAGAATTTAGAATAAAGAATACAAAATAGTGAATATAGAATTTAGAATTTAGAATGTAGAACACAGAATATAGAATATAGAATTCAAAATGCAGAATATAGAATGTAGAATATAGAATGAAAAACCCAAAATTTTTTATATACAATTGAGAATATAGGACACAGAAATTAAACATGGAATGTAGAACACATATTTAAAAATATAGTAGACAGAATACTGAATATAGAATTTTGAATATAGAATGAAGAGCACAGAATATAGAATATAGAATATAGAACACAGAAATTATAACATGGAATGCAGAACACAGAATTTAGAATATAGAATACAGAATACTGAATATTGAATTTAGAATATAGAATTTAGAACACAGAAAATAGGGTATAGAATACGGAATGCAGAATATAGAATGTAGAATATAGAATGAAGAACGCAAAATATAGAATATAGGACAAAAAATATAGAACACCGAATTTAGAACATGGAATTCAGAACAGAGGATTTAGAATATAGAATAAAGAATAATGAATACAGAATATAGAATATAGAATGAAGAACACAGAATATAGAATATAGAAAACAGAATGTAGAATATAAAATACAGAATATAGAATATAGAAGACAGACTATACAATATGGAAAAGAGAATACAGAATCCAGAATTTAGAACATGGATTACAGAACACAGAATTTAGAATATAGAATAAGGTATACTGAAAATAGAATTTAGAATATTGAATGCGGAACACAGAATTTTGAATATAGAATACAATATACTGAATATATAAATTAGAAAATGGAATGCAGAACACAGAATTTAGAAAATATAATACAGAATAATGAATATAGCATTTCAAATATAGAATGTAGAACACAGAATATAGAATATAGAATACAGAATATATAACCCAGAATTTAGAACATGGAATGCAGAACACAGAATTTAGTGTATTGAATACAGAATACTGTATATAGAATTTAGAAAATAGAATGCAGAACACAGAATATAGAATATAGAATACGGAACACTGAGTAGACAATTTAGAATATAGAATGTAAAACACAGAATATAAAATACAGAATAAGGAATGCATAATATGGTATACAGAAAATAGAATGTTGAACACAGAATATAGAATATGGAAAACAGAATACAGAACTCAGAATTTAGAACATGGAATGCAGAACTCAGAATTTAGAATATAGAATACAGAATACTGAATACACAATTTAGAATATATAATGTAGAACACAGATTATAGAATATAGAAAAGAGAATATTGAATCCAGAATTTAGATCATGGAATGCAGAACACAGAATTTAGAATATAGATTATAGAACACAGAACTTTGAATATAGAATACAGAATGCAGAATATATTATTAAGAATAAAGAATGAAAAACACAGAAAATTGAATATTGAATACAGGATATAGAACACAGTATATAGACCAAGGAATGCAGAACACAGGCCTTAGAATATAGAATATAGAATACTGAAATACAATTTAGAATATGGAATGTAGAACACAGAATATAGATTATACAACCCAGAATATAGAGCATGGAATGCAGAACACAGAATTTAGAATATAGAATACAGAATACTGAATTAAGAATTTAGAATATAGAATGTAAAACACAGAATTTAGAATATAGATTAACGAATTCAGAATATAGATTTAGAATATAGAATAAAGAACACAGAATATAGAATATTGATTAGAGAATATAGAACCAAGGTTTTAGAACATGGATTGCAGAACACAGAATTTAGAATATAGAATACAGAACACTGAATACAGAGTTTACAAATAGAATGTAGAACACAGAATATAGAATAGAGGATAGAGAATATAGAAGACAGAATTTAGAACATGGAATGCAGAACACAGAAATTAGAATACAGAATACAGAATACTGAAGATAGAATTTAAGTATAGAATGTAGAACACAGAAATTAGAATATAGAATACGGAATGCAGAATATAGAATGCAGAATATACAATGAAGAACACATTATATACAATATAGGAGAGAGAATATAGAACACAGAATTTAGAACATGGAATGCAGAACACAGAAATTAGAATATAGAATACAGAATAATGAATACAGAATATAGAATATAGAATGAAGAACATAGAATATACAATATAAAATACGGAATGTAGAATACAGAATACAGAATATAAAATATAGAACACAGAATTTTGAATATGAAAAACAGAATACAGACCTCAGAATTTAGAACATGGAATGCAGAACACAGAATTTAGAATATAGAATACAAAATACTGAATATAGGATTTAGACTATAGAATGTAAAACACAGAATACAGAATATTGAATACGGAATGCAGAATATAGAATGTAGAATATAGAATGAATAGCACAAAATTTAGAATATAGAATAGAGAATATAGAACACAGTATTTAACATGGAATGTAGAAAACATAATTAAGACTATAGAATACAGGATACTGAATATAGAATGTAGAATATAGAAAGTAAAACACAGAATATAGAATATAGAATACGGAATACTGAGTATACAAATTAGAATATAGAATGTAGGTCACAGAATGTAGAATATAGAATAAGGAATGCATAATATAGAATACAGAATATAGAATGTAGAACACAGAATATAGAATATGGAAAACAGAATACAGAACACAGAATTTAGAACATGGAATGCAGAACACAAAATTTAGATATAGAATACAGAATACTGAATACAGATTTAGAACATGGAATGAAGAACACATAAACTAGAATATAGAATACAGAATACTGAAAATTGAAATTATAATATAGAATGTAGAAAACAGAATAGAGAATAGAGAATATAGAACCCAGAATTTAGAACATGGAATGCAGGACACAGAATATAGAATATAGAATATAGAACACAGAGCTTAGAATATAGAATACAGAATGCAGAATATAGAATTTAGTATATAGAATGAATAACACAGAAAATTGACTATAGAATACAGTAAATAGAACACAGTATATAGAACAAGGAATGCAGAACTCAGGACTTAGAATATAGAATATAGAATACTGAAAATGCAATTTAGAATATAGAATGTAGAACACAGAATATAGAATATAGAACCCAGTATATAGAGCATGGAATGCAGAACACAGAATTTAGAATATAGAATACAGAATACTGAATATATAATCTAGAATATAGAATGTATATCACAGAAATTAGAATATAGAATACAGAATACAGAATATAGAAATTAGAGAATAGAATTTAGAACACAGAAAATAGAATATAGATACCGAATGCAGAATATAGAATGAAGAACACATAATTTAGAATATAGTATACTGAATACTGAACGGAAGGCAGAAAATAGAATTTAAAATATTGAATGAAGATCACAGAATATAGAATGTAGAATAGAAAATATAGAAGGCAAAATTTAGAAAATCGAAAGCAGAACAAAGAATTTAGAATATAGAATATAGAACACTGCATATAGAATATAGAATATAGAACAGAGTATATAGAATATAGAATACGGAATGCAGAATATAGAATGTAGAATATTGAATAAAGAATACAAAATATAGAATATAGGAGAGATAATATAGAAACCATAATTTAGAACATGGAATGCAGAACACAGAATATAGAATATAGAATACAGAGTTCTGAATAAAGAATTTAGAATATAGAATGTAGAACACAGAATTTAGAATATAGAATAGAGAATATAGAACCCAGAATTATGAACATGGAATGTAGAACACACAATTTAGAATATAGAATCCAGAATCCTGAATATACTTATTGAATATTGAATGTAGAATACAGAATTAAGAATATAGATTATCGAATGCAGAATATAGAATTTAGAATATAGATTACAGAACACAGAATATAGAATATAGAATATAGAACACAGAATTTAGAACATGGAATGCAGAACACAGAGTTTAGAATATAGAATACAGAATATAGAATATACAGTGTAGAATATTGAATGAAAAACACAGAATATAGAATATAGAATAGAGAATAGAGAACCCAGAATTTAGAACATGGAATGCAGAGCACACAATGTAATATATAATACAGAATTCTAAACATAGAAATTAGAAACAGAATGTAGAACATAGAATTTAGAATATAGAATACAGAACACTGAATATAGAATTAATTATATAGAATGTAGAACATATAACATAGAATATAGAATACAGAATATAGAACCCAGAATTTAGAACATGGAATTCAGAACACAGAATTTAGAATATAGAATATAGAACACAGAGCTTAGAATATAGAATACAGAATGCAGAATATAGAAGTAAGAATATAGAATGAATAACACAGAAAATTGAATATAGAATACAGGATATAGAACACAGTATATAGAACAAGGAATGCAGAACTCAGGACTTAGAATATAGAATATAGAATACTGAATATACAATTTAGAATATAGAATGTAGAACACAGAATATAGAATATAGAAACCAAATATAGAGCATGATTTACAGAACACAGAATTTAGAATATAGAATACAGAATACTGAATATATAATCTAGAATATAGAATGTATATCACAGAAATTAGAATATAGAATACAGAATACTGAATATAGAATTTAGAATATAGAATGTAGAACACAGAGTATAGAATATACAATACTGAATACTGAATAAATGATTTAGAATATAGAATGCAGAACACAGAATAAAGAATATAGAATACAGAATGCAGAATAACGAATAAAGAATTTTGAATGTAGAAAATAGAATATAGAATATGGAAAAGAGAATACAGAAGCCAGAATTTAGAACATGCAATGCAGAACACAGAATACAGAATATAGAATACAGAATAATGAATATAGAATTTAGAACATAGAATGCGGAACACAGAATTTAGAATATTGAATACAATATACTGAATATATAATTTAGAACATGGAATGCAGTACACAGAATTTAGAATATAGGATACAGAATAATGAATATAGCATTTCGTATATAGTATGTAGAACACAGACTATAGAATATAGAATAGAGAAAATAGAGCACAGAATTTAGAACATGGAATGCAGAACACAGAATTCAGAATATAGATTACAGAATACTGAATACAGAATTTAGAGTATAGAATGAAGAACACAGAATATTAAATATAGAATACAGATTATAGAAGCCAGAATTTACAACATGCAATGCAGAACTCATTATTTAGACAATAGAATACAGAATACTGAATACACAGTTTAGAATATAGAATGCAAAACACAAAATATAGAATAGATTATAGAGAATATAGAACCCAGAATTTAGAATATGGAATGCAGAACACAGAGTTTAGAATACAGAATGCAGAATACAGAATATACAGTTTAGAATATTGAATGAAAAAAACAGAATATAGAATATAGATTAGAGAATATAGAACCCAGAATTTAGAACGTGGAATGCAGAACACAGAATTTATAATATATAAAAGAGAATTCTAAACATAGTAATTAGAAACAGAATGTAGAACACAGAATTTAGGATATACAATACAGAATTCTGAATATAGAATTTAGTATATAGAATGTAGAAAACAGAAAATAGAATAGAGAATAGAGAATATAGAACACAGAATTTAGAACAA
Organism: Vicugna pacos; assembly: GCF_048564905.1. Taxonomy (NCBI): domain Eukaryota; kingdom Metazoa; phylum Chordata; class Mammalia; order Artiodactyla; family Camelidae; genus Vicugna; species Vicugna pacos. The sequence continues at coordinate 6,621,590 of NW_027328738.1, forward strand.
GGAATGCAGAACACCGAATTTAGAATATAGAATACAGAATACTGAATAGAGAATTTAGAATATAGAATGTAAAACACAGAATTTAGAATAAAGATTAACGAATGCAGAATATAGAATATTGAATAGAGAATATAGAACCCAGATTTTAGAACATGGAAAGCAAAACACAGAATTTAGAATAGAGAATACTGAACACTGAATATAGAATTTAGAATATAGAATGTAAAACAGAATTTAGAGTATAGATTAACGAATGCAGAATATTGAATATAGAATACAGAATGAACAACACAGTATATAGAATATTGAATAGAGAATATAGAACTCAGAATTTAGAACATGGAATGCAGAACACAGAATTTATAATGTAGAATACAGAGCACTGAATATAGAGCTTATAATATAGAATGTAGAACACAGAATATAAAATAGAGGATAGAGAAAATAGAAGCAAGAATTTATAAAATGCAATGCTGAACAAAGTATTTAGTATATAGAATACAGATTACTGAATATAGAATTTAGAGTATAGAATGTAGAACACAGAAATTAGAATATAGAATACGGAAAGCAGAATTTAGAATGTAGAATATAAAATGAAGAACACAAAATATAGAATATACGAGAGAGAATATAGAACACAGAATTCAAAGAATGGAATGCAGAACACAGAAACTAGAATATAGAATACAGAATAATGAATACAGTATATAGAATATAGAATGAAGAACACAGAATATAGAATATAGAATACGGAATGCAGAATATGGAATACAGAATATTGAATTTAGAAAAAAGAATACAGAATATGGAATGCAGAACACAGAATTCAGAATATAGAATACAGAATACTGAATATAGAATTTAAAACATAGAATGCGGAACACAAGATACAGAATATAGAATACAATATACTGAATATATAATTTAGAACGTGGAATGCAGAACACAGAATTTAGAATATGGAATACAGAATAATGGATATAGAATTTCGAATATAGTTTGAAAACACAGAATATAGAATATAGAATAGAGAAAATAAAACCCAGAATTTAGAACATGGAATGCAGAACACAGAATTTAGAGTATAGAATACAGAACACTGTATATAGAATTTAGAAATTAGAATGTATAACACAGAATATAGAATATAGAATACGGAATGCAGAATATAGATTTTAAAATAGAATGGAGAACACAAAATTTAGAATATAGATTAGAGAATATAGAAGCCAGAATATAGAACATGAAATACAGAACACATAATTTAGAATATTGAATACAGAATACAGAATATAGAATTTCGAATATAGTTTGAAAACACAGAATATAGAATATAGAATAGAGAAAATAAAACCCAGAATTTAGAACATGGAATGCAGAACACAGAATTTAGAGTATAGAATATAGAATACTGTATATAGATTTAGAATATAGATTGTAGAACACAGAATATAGAATAAAGAATACAGAATATCGAATGTAGAACACAGAATATAGAATACGGAAAACAAAATACAGAACCCAGAATTTAGAACATGGAATGCAGAACACAGAATTTAGAATACATAATACAGAATTCTGAATATAGGACTTAGAATACATAATGTAGAACACAGAATATAGAATATAGAATAGAGAATATAGAACCTATAAATTTGAACATGGAATGCAGAACACAGAATTTAGAATATAGAATACTGAATACTGAATATAGAATTAAGAATATAGAATGTATAAAACAGAAAATAGAATATAGAATACGGAATGCAGAATATAGAATGTAGAATATAGAATGAAGAACACAAAATATCGAATATAAAATAGAGAATATAGAACCCAGAATTTAGAACATGGAATGCAGAACACAGAATTTAGAATATAATACAGTATACTGAATATAGAGTTAAGAATATAGAATGTATAACACAGAAAATAGAATGTAGAACACCGAATGCAGAATATAGAATGTAGAATATAGAATGAATAACACAAATTATCGAATATAAAATAGAAAATATAGAACACAGAATTTAGATCATTGAATGCAGAACACAGGATTTAGAATATAGAATACAGAATACATAATATACAATTTGAATATTGAATATAGAACCCGGAATATAGAATATAGAATAGAGAATATGGAAGCCAGAATTTAGAACATTGAATGCAGACACAGAATTTAGAATATAGAATTTAGAACACAGAATTTAGTATATAGAACACTGCATGCAGAAAATAGAATTTAAAATATAGAATGAAGAACACAGAATAGAGAATAGAGAATATAGAAGCCAGAATTTTGAACATGGAATGCAGAACACATAATTTAGATTATATAATACAGAATACAGATTGTACAATATAGAATATAGAAAGTAGGACAGAGAATATAGAATATAGAATACAGAATATAGAACACAGAACTTAGAACATGGAATGCAGAACACAGAATTTAGAATATACAATACAGAATACTGAATATAGAATTTAGAATATAGAATGTAGAGCACAGAATATAGTATATAGAATACGGATTGCAGAATATATATTGTAGAATATAGAATAAATAACACAAAATATAGAAAAAAGAATAGTGAATATAGAAGCCAGAATTTAGAACATGGAATTCAGAACACATATTTTAGTATATAGAATACAGAAAACTGAATATACTATTTAGAATATAGAATGTAGAACACAGAATATTGAATATAGAATATAGAACACAGAATTTAGAACATGAAATGCAGAAATTAGAATTTACAATATATTATACAGAATACTGAAAATAGAATTTAGAATATTGAATGTAGAACACAGAAAATAGAATATACAATATAGAATATAGAACCCAGAATTTAGAACATGGAAAGCAGAACACAGAATTTAGAATATAGAATACAGAATACTGAATATTGAATTTAGATTAAAGAATGTAGAACACAATACATAGAATATAGAATACTGAATGTAGAATATAGGATGTACAATATAGAAAGAAGAACACAAAATATAAAATATAGGAGAGAGAACATAGAACCCTGAATTTAGAACATGAAATGCAGAACACAGAATTTAGTATATAGGATACAGAATACATAATATAGAATATAAAATGTAGAATGAAGAACACAGAATATGGAATATAGAATACAGAATTAAAAATTTAGGATACAGAAAATAGAATGTAGAAAACAGAATATAGAATGTAGAAAACAGAATATAGAATATGGAAACAGAATTCAGAATGTAGAATACACAAAATAGAATGGAGAAATCTGAATATAGAATATGGAAAACAGAATACAGAAGCCAGAATTTAGAACATGGAATGCAAAACACAGAATTTAGTATATAGATATCAGAATACTGAATATAGAATTTAGAACATCGAATGCGGTACACAGATTTTAGAATAAAGAATAAAATATTCTGAATATATTATTTAGAACATGGAATGCAGAACACAGTATTTAGAATATAGGATACAGAATAATTAATATAGAATTTCGAATATAGAATGTAGAACACAGAATATAGAATATAGAATAGAGGAAATAGAACCCAGAATTTAGAACATGTAATGCAGAACACAGAATTAAGAGTATAGAATATATTATACTGTATATACAATTTAGACTACTGAATGTAGAACACAGAATATAGAATATAGAATACCGAATACTGAGTATACAAGTTTGAATATAGAATGTAGAACACAGAATTTAGAATATAGTATAAGGAATGCATAATATAGAATACAGAATAAAGAATGTAGAACACAGAATATAGTATATGGGAAACAGAATACAGAACCCAGAATTTAGCACATGGAATGCAGAACACAGAATTTAGAGTATAGAATACAGAATACTGAATATAAAATTTAGAATATAGAATGTAAAACACAATTTAGAATATAGATTAACGAATGCAGAATATTGAATTTAGAATACAGAATGAAGAACACTGTATATAGAATATTGAAAAGAGAATATAGAACTCAGAATTTAGAACATGGAATGCAGAACACAGAATTTATAATATAGAATACAGAGCACTGAATATAGGGCTTATAATATAGAATGTAGAACACAGAATATAAAATAGAGGATAGAGAAAATAGAAGCCAGAATTTATAAAATGGAATGCTGAACAAAGAATTTAGTATATAGAATACAGATTACAGAATATAGAATTTAGGGTATAGAATGAAGAACACAGAAATTAGAATATAGAATACGGAAAGCAGAATTTAGAATGTAGAATATAAAATAAATAACACAAAATATAGAATATACGAGAGAGAATATAGAACACAGAATTCAAAATATGGAATGCAGAACACAGAAACTAGAATATAGAATACAGAATAATGAATACAGTATATAGAATATAGAATGAAGAACACAGAATATAGAATATAGAATACGGAATGTAGAATACGGAATACAGAATATAGAATTTAGAACAAAGAATATAGAATATGGAATGCAGAACACAGAATTCAGAATATAGAATACAGAATACTGAATATAGAATTTAGAACATAGAATGCGGAACACAAAATACATAATATAGAATACAATATACTGTATATATTATTTAGAACATGGAATACAGAACACAGAATTTAGAATATAGAATACAGAATACTGAATAGAGAATTAAAATATAGAATGTAAAACACAGAATTTAGAATATAGATTAACGAATGCAGAATCTAGAATTTAGAATACAGAATGAAGAACACAGTATATAGAATATTCAATAGAGAATATAGAACTCAGAATTTAGAACATGGAATGCAGAACACAGAATTCAGAATGTAGAATACAGAACACTGAATATAGAGCTTATAATTTAAAATGTAGAACACAGAATATAAAATAGAGGATAGAGAAAATGGAAGCCAGAATTTATAAAATGGAATGCAGAACAAAGATTTAGTATATAGATTACAGAATACTGAATATAGAATTTAGAGTATAGAATGAAGCACACAGAAATTAGAATATAGAATACGGAAAGCAGAAAATAGAATGTAGAATATAGAATGAAGAAAACAAAGTATAGAATATACGAGAGAGAAAATAGAACACAGAATTCAGAATATGGAATGCAGAACACAGAAACTAGAATATAGAATACAGAATAATGAATACAGAATATAGAATAAAGAATGAAGAACACAGAATATAGAATATAGAATACAGAATGTAGAATATAGAATACAGAATATAGAATTTAGAACACAGAATATAGAATATGGAAAATAGAATACCGAACCAAGAATTTAGAACATGGAATGCAGATCACAGAATTTAGAATACATAATACAGAATTTTGAATATAGAACTTAGAATACAGAATGTAGAACACAGAATATTGAATATAGAATAGAGAATATAGAACCTATAAATTTGAACATGGAATGCAGAACACAGAATTTAGCATATAGATTACTGAATACTGAATATAGAAATTAGAACATAGAATGTAGAACTCGGAATATAGAATATAGAATACAGAATACTGAATATAGAATTTTGAATAAAGAATGTAGAACACAGAATATAGAATAGGGAATAGAGAATATAGAACACAGAATTTGGAACATGGAATACAGAGCACACAATTTAGAATACAGAATACAGAATACTGAATATAGAATTTACAGCATAGAATGAAGAACACAGAAAATAGAATATAGAGTACGGAATTCAGAAAATAGTATTTAGAATATAGAATGGAGAACACAATATAAAGAATATAGCATAGAGAATATAGAACACAGAATTTAAAACATGGGATGCAGAACACAGAATTTAGAATATAGAATACAGAATACTGAATATAGTATTTACAATATAGAATGTAGAACACAGAGTATAGAATATACAATACTGAATACTGAAAAAGAATTTAGAATATAGAATGTAGAACACAGAATAAAGAATATACAATACAGAATGCAGAATATAGAATAAGGAATGTTGAAAGTAGAAAACAGAATATAGAATATGGAAAAGAGAATACAGAAGCCAGAATTTAGAGCATAGAATGCACAACACAGAATTCAGAATATAGAATATAAAATACTGAATATAGAATTTAGAACATAGAATGCAGAACACAGAATACAATACACTGAATATATAGTTTAGAACATGGAATGCAGATCACAGAATTTATAATGTAGAATACAGAGCACTGAATATAGAGCTTATAATATAGAATGTAGAACACAGAATATAAAATAGAGGATAGAGAAAATAGAAGCCAGAATTTATAAAATGCAATGCTGAACAAAGAATTTAGTATATAGAATACAGATTACTGAATATAGAATTTAGAGTATAGAATGTAGAACACAGAAATTAGAATATAGAATACGGAAAGCAGAATTTAGAATGTAGAATATAAAATGAAGAACACAAAATATAGAATATACGAATGAAAATATAGAACACAAAATTCAAAATATGGAATGCAGAACACAGAAACTAGAATATAGAATACAGAATAATGAATACAGTATATAGAATATAGAATGAAGAACACAGAATATAGAATATAGAATACGGAATGCAGAATATGGAATACAGAATATAGAATTTAGAAAAAATAATATAGAATATGGAATGCAGAACACAGAATTCAGAATATAGAATACAGAATCCTGAATATAGAATTTAAAACATAGAATGCGGAACACAAGATACAGAATATAGAATACAATATACTGAATATATAATTTAGAACATGGAATGCAGAACACAGAATTTAGAATATGGAATACAGAATAATGGATATAGAATTTCGAATATAGTTTGAAAACACAGAATATAGAATATAGAATAGAGAAAATAAAACCCAGAATTTAGAACATTGAATGCAGAACACAGAATTTAGAGTATAGAATAGAGAACACTGTATATAGTATTTAGAAATTAGAATGTATAACACAGAATATAGAATATAGATTACAGAATGCAGAATATAGATTTTAATATACAATGGAGAACACAAAATATAGAATATAGATTAGAGAATATAGAAGCCAGAATATAGAACATGGAATACAGAACAAATAATTTAGAATATTGAATACAGAATACAGAATATAGAATTTCGAATATAGTTTGAAAACACAGAATATAGAATATAGAATAGAGAAAATAAAACCCAGAATTTAGACCATGAAATGCAGAACACAGAATTTAGAGTATAGAATAGAGAATACTGTATATTGATTTAGAATATAGATTGTAGAACACAGAATATAGAATAAAGAATACAGAATATCGAATGTAGAACACAGAATATAGAATACGGAAAACAGAATACAGAACCCAGAATTTAGAACATGGAATGCAGAACACAGAATTTAGAATACATAATACAAAATTCTGAATATAGAACTTAGAATACATCATGTAGAACACAGAATATAGAATAGAGAATAGAGAATATAGAACCTATAATTTTGAACATGGAATGCAGAACACAGAATTTAGAATATAGAATACTGAATACTAAATATAGAATTAGGAATATAGAATGTATAACACAGAAAATAGAATATAAAATACGGAATGCAGAATATAGAATGTAGAATATAGAATGAAGAACGCAAAATATCGAGTATAAAATACAGAATATAGAACCCAGAATTTAGAACATGGAATACACAACAAAGAATTTAGAATATAGGATTTACAACACAGACTTTAGTATATAGAACACTGCATGCAGAAACTAGAATTTAAAATATAGAATGAAGAACACAGAATAGAGAATACAGAATATAGAAGCCAGAATTTGGAACATGGAATGCAGAACACATAATTCAGAATATATAATACAGAATACTGAATGTACAATTTAGAATATAGAAAGTAGGACAGGGAATATAGAATATAGAATACAGAATATAGAACACAGAACTTAGAACATGGAAAGCAGAACACAGAATTTAGAATATACAATACAGAATACTGAATATAGAATTTAGAATATAGAATGTAGAGCACAGAATATAGTATATAGAATACGGAATGCAGAATATATATTGTAGAATATAGAATAAATAACACAAAATATAGAAAAAAAGAATAGAGAATATAGAAGCCAGAATTTAGAACATGGAATTCAGAACACATAATTTAGTATATAGAATACAGAATACTGAATATACTATTTAGAATATTGAATGTAGAACACAGAATATTGAATATAGAATACAGAACACAGAATTTAGAACATGAAATGCAGAACTTAGAATTTACAATATATTATACAGAATACTGAAAATACAATTTAGAATTTTGAATGTAGAACACAGAAAATAGAATATATAATAGAGATTATAGAACCCAGAATTTAGAACATGGAAAGCAGAACACAGAATTTAGAATATAGAATACAGAATACTGAATATTGAATTTAGATTAAAGAATGTAGAACACAGTACATAGAATATAGAATACTGAATGTAGAATATAGCATGTACAATATAGAATGAAGAACACAAAATATAAAATAAAGGAGAGAGAACATAGATCCCTGAATTTAGAACATGAAATGCAGAACACAGAATTTAGTATATAGGATACAGAATACAGAATAAAGAATATAAAATATAGAATGAAGAACACAGAATATAGAATATAGAATACAGAATAAAAACTTAGGATACAGAAAATAGAATGTAGAAAACAGAATATAGAATGTAGTAAACAGAATATAGAATATGGAAACAGAATGCAGAATGTAGAATACAGAATATAGAATGGAGAAATCAGAATATAGAATATGGAAAACAGAATACAGAAGCCAGAATTTAGAACATGGAATGCAAAACACAGAATTTAGTATATAGATAACAGAATACTGAATATAGAATTTAGAACATCGAATGCAGAACACAGATTTTAGAATAAAGAATACAATATTCTGAATATATTATTTAGAACATGGAATGCAGAACACAGAATTCAGAATATAGGATAGAGATTAATTAACATAGAATTTCGAATATACAATGTAGAACACAGAATATAGAATATAGAATAGAGCAAATAGAACCAAGAATTTAGAACATGTAATGCAGAACACAGAATTTAGAGTATAGAATACATTATACTGTATATACAATTTAGACTACTAAATGTAGAACACAGAATCTAGAATATAGTATAAGGAATGCATAATATAGAATACAGAATAAAGAATGTAGAACACAGAATATAGGATATGGGAAACAGAATACAGAACCCAGAATTTAGCACATGGAATGCAGAACACAGAATTTAGAGTATAGAATACAGAATACTGAATATAAAATATAGAATATAGAATGTAAAACAGAATTTAGTATATAGATTAACGAATGCAGAATATTGAATTTAGAATACAGAATGAAGAACACCGTATATAGAATATAGAAAAGAGAATATAGAACTCAGAATTTAGAACATGGAATGCAGAACACAGAATTTATAATATAGAATACAGAGCACTGAATATAGGGCTTATAATATAGAATGTAGAACACAGAATATAAAATAGAGGATAGAGAAAATAGAAGCCAGAATTTATAAAATGGAATGCTGAACAAAAAATTTAATATATAGAATACAGATTACTGAATATAGAATTTAGAGTATAGAATGTAGAACACAGAAATTAGAATATAGAATACGGAAAGCAGAATTTAGAATGTAGAATATAAAATGAAGAACACAATATATAGAATATACGAGAGAGAATATAGAACACAGAATTCAAAATATGGAATGCAGAACACAGAAACTAGAATATAGAATACAGTATAATGGATACAGTATATAGAATATAGAATTAAGAACACAGAATAAAGAATATAGAATACGGAATATAGAATATGGAATAAAGAATATAGAATTTAGAACAAAGAATATAGAATATGGAATGCAGATCTCAGAATTCAGAATATAGAATACAGAATACTGAATATAGAATTTAGAACATAGAATGCAAAACACAAAATACAGAATATAGAATACAATATACTGTATATATTATTTAGAACATGGAATGCAGAACACAGAATTTAGAATATAGAATACAGAATACTGAATAGAGAATTTAGAATATAGAATGTAAAACACAGAATTTAGGGTATAGATTAACGAATGCAGAATATAGAATTTAGAATACAGAATGAAGAACACAGTATATAGAATATAGAATAGAGAATATAGAACCTATAATTTTAAACATGGAATGCAGAACACAAAATTTAGAATATAGAATACTGAATACTGAATATAGAATTAAGAATATAGAATGTATAACACAGAAAAAAGAATATAGAATACTGAATGCAGAATATAGAATGTAGAATATAGAATGAAGAACGCAAAATATCGAATATAAAATACAGAATATAGAAACCAGAATTTAGAACATGGAATGCAGAACACAGAATTTAGAATATAGAATTTAGAACACAGACTTTAGTATATGGAATACTGCATGCAGAAAATAGAATTTAAAATATAGAATGAAGAACACAGAATAGAGAATAGAGAATAGAGAAGCCAGAATTTTGAACATGGAATGCAGAACACATAATTTAGAATATATAATACAGAATACTGAATGTACAATTTAGAATATAGAAAGTAGGACAGAGAATATAGAATATAGAATACAGAATATAGAACACAGAACTTAGAACATGGAATGCAGAACACAGAATTTAGAATATACAATACAGAATACTGAATATAGAATTTAGAATAAAGAATGTAGAGCACAGAATATAGTATATAGATTACGGAATGCAGAATATATATTGTAGAATATAGAATAAATAACACAAAATATAGAAAAAGAATAGTGAATATAGAAGCCAGAATTTAGAACATGGAATTCAGAACACATAATTTAGTATATAGAATACAGAATACTGAATATACTATTTAGAATATAGAATGTAGAACACAGAATATTGAATATAGAATACACAACACAGAATTTAGAACATGAAATGCAGAACTTAGAATTTACAATATATTATACAGAATACTGAAAATAGAATTTAGAATATTGAATGTAGAACACAGAAAAAAGAATATACAATAGAGAATATAGAACCCAGAATTTAGAACATGGAAAGCAGAACACAGAATTTAGAATATAGAATACAGAATACTGAATATTGAATTTAGATTAAAGAATGTAGAACACAGTACATAGAATATAGAATACTGAATGTAGAATATAGGATGTACAATATAGAAAGAAGAACACAAAATATAAAATATAGGAGAGAGAACATAGAACCCTGAATTTGGAACATGAAATGCAGAACACAGAATTTAGTATACAGGATACAGAATACAGAATATAGAATATAAAATATAGAATGAAGAACACAGAATATAGAATATAGAATACAGAATAAAAATTTAGGATACAGAAAATAGAATGTAGAAAACAGAATATAGAATGTAGAAAACAGAATATAGAATATGGAAACAGAATGCAGAATGAAGAATACAGAATATAGGATGGAGAAATCAGAATAGAGAATATGGAAAACAGAATACAGAAGCCAGAATTCAGAACATGGAATGCAGAACACAGAATTCAGAATAAAGAATGCAGAATACTGAATATAGCATATAGAACATAGAATGCGGAACACAGATTTTAGAATAAAGAATACAATATTCTGTATATATTATTTAGAACATGGAATGCAGAACACAGAATTTAGAATATAGGATACAGAATAATTAATATAGAATTTCGAATATAGAATGTAGAACACAGAATATAGAATATAGAATAGAGGAAATAGAACCCAGAATTTAGAACATGTAATGCAGAACACAGAATTTAGAGTATAGAATAGAGAATACTGTATATAGATTTAGAATATAGAATGTAGAACACAGAATATAGAATATAGAATACGGAATATAGAATGTAGAACACAGAATATAGAATATGGAAAACAGAATACAGAAGCCACAATTTAGAACATGAAATGCAGAACACAGAAAATAGAATATAGAATACAGAATACTGAGTATAGAATTTAGAATTTGAATGCGGAACACAGAATTTAGAATATAGAATACAATATACTGAATAAATTATTTAGAACATGGAATGCAGGACAAAGAATTTAGAATATAGAATAAAGTATAATGAATATAGAATTTCGAATAAAGATTGTAGAACACAGACTATAGAATATAGAATAGAGAATATAGAGCACTGAATTTAGACATGGGAGGCAGAACAAAGAATTTAGATTATAGAATACAGAATACTGTATATAGAATTAAGAAATTAGAATGTAAAACACAGAATATAGAATATAGAATGCGGAATGCAGAATATATATTTTAGAAAATGGAATGAAGAACACAAAGTATAGAATATAGATTAGAGAATATAGAAGCCAGAATATAGAACATTGAATTCAGAACTCATAATTTAGAATATAGAATACAGAAACATGAATATAGAATTTAGAATATACAATGTATAACACAGAATATAGAATATAGAATACAGATTATAGAACACAGGATTTAGAACATGGAATGCAGAACACAGAATTTAGAATATAGTATACAGAATTCTGAATACAGAATATTTAATATAGAATGAAGAATACAGAATATAGAATATAGATTACAGAATAAAGAATTTAGGATACAGACTATAGAATGTAGAAAACAAAATATAGAATGTAGAAAACAGAATATAGAATATGGAAAACAGAAAGCACCATTTAGAATACAAAATATACAATGTAGAAATCAGAATATAGAATATGGAAAACAGAATACAGAAGCCAGAATTTAGAACATGGAATGCAGAACACAGAATTTAGAGTATAGAATACAGAACACTGTATATAGAATTTAGAAATTAGAATGTATAACACAGAATATAGAATATAGAATACTTAATGCAGAATATAGATTTTGAATATAGAATGAAGAACACAAAATATAGAATATAGATTAGAGAATATAGAAGACAGAATATAGAACATGGAATACAGAACACTTAATTTAGAATATAGAATATAGAAACCTGAATATAGAATTTAGAATATACAATGTATAACACAGAATATACAATATAGAATACAGAACAGAGAACACAGGATTTAGAACATGGAATGCACAACACAGAATTTAGAATATAGAATACGGAATACTGAGTATACAATATAGAATATACAATGTAGAACACAGAATATAGAATATAGTATAAGGAATGTATAATATAGAATACAGAATATAGAATGTAGAACACAGAATATAGAATATGGGAAACAGGAAACAGAACCCAGAATTTAGAACATGGAATGCAGAATACAGAATTAAGAGTATAGAATACAGAATACTGAATATAAAATTTAGAATATAGAATGTAGAAAACAGAAAATAGAATAGAGAATAGAGAATAGAGAACCCAGAATTTAGAACATGGAATGCAGAACACAGAATTTAGAATATAGAATACAGAATACTGAATAGAGAATTTAGAATATATAATGTAAAACACAGAATTAAGAATATAAATTAACGAATGCATAATATAGAATTTAGAATATAGAATGAATAACACAGAATATAGAATATTGAATAGAGAATATAAAACCCAGATTTTAGATTTTGGAATGCAAAACACAGAATTTAGAATATAGAATACTGAACACTGAATATAGAATTTAGAATATTGAATTTAGAACTCAGCATATAGAATTTAGAATACGGAATACTGAATTAAGGATTTAGAATTTAGAATGTAGAACACAGAATAAAGAATATAGAATCCAGAATACTGAATATTGAATTTAGAATATAGAATGTAGAACACTGTACATAGAATAAAGAATACGGAATGCAGAGTATAGAATGTAGAATATAGAATGAAGAACTCAAAATATAGAATATAGGAGTGTGAGTATAGAACACTGAATGTAGAAAATGGAAAGCAGAACACAGAATATAGAATACCAAATTGTGAATATAGAATATAGAATGAAGAGCACAGAATATAGAATATAAAATACAGAAATAATAATTTAGGATACAGAATATAGAATGTAGAAAACAGAATATAGAATGTATAATACAGAATATAGAATATGGAAAACAGAATGCATAATTTAGAATACAGAATATAGAATGTAGAAATCAGAATATAGAATATGGAAACAGAATACAGAAGCCAGTATATAGAATATGGAATGCAGAACACAGAATTTAAATAAAGAATACAGAATACTGAATATAGAATTAAGAACATGGAATGCAAAACACATAATATAGAATATAGAATACAGAATAATAAATATAGAATTTCGAATATAGATTGAAAACACAGAATATAGAATAGAGAATAGAGAAAATAGAACCAAGAATTAAGAACATGGAATATGGAACACAGAATTTAGAATATAGAATATAGAATACTGTATATAGAATTTAGAATATAGAATGTAGAACACAGAATATAGAATATAGAATACGGAATACTGAGTTTACAATTTAGAATATAGAATGTAGAACACAGAATATAGAATATAGAATAAGGAATGCATAGTATAGAATACAGAATATATATTGTAGAACACAGAATATAGAATATGGGATACAGAATACAGAACCCAGAAACTAGAACATGGAATGCAGAACACAGAATTTAGAGTATAGAATAGAGAATAATGAATATAGAATTTAGAATATAGAATGTAGAAAACAGAATATATAATATAGAATAGAGAATATATAACACAGAATTTAGAACATGAAATTCAGAACACAGAATTTAGAATATAGAATACAGAATACTGAATATAGAATTTCGAATATACAATGTAGAACACAGAATATAGAATAGAGAAAAGAGAATATATAACCCAGAATTCAGAACATGGAATGCAGAACACAAAATTTAGAATATAGAATGAAGAACACAGAATTTAGTATATAGAATACTGCATGCAGAAAATAGAATTTAAAATATAGAATGAAGAACACAGAAAAGAGAATAGAGAATATAGAAGCCAGAATTAAACATGAAATGCAGAACACATAATTTAGAATATATAATACAGAATACTGAATGTACAATTTAGAAAATAGAAAGTAGGACACAGAATATAGAATATAAAATACGGAATGTAGAATATAGTATGAAGAATATACAAATATGAACACAGAATATAGAATATGGAAACAGAATACAGAACCATGAATTTAGAACATGGAATGCAGAACACAGAATTTAGAATATAGATTACAGAATACTAAATATACAATTTAGAATATAGGATGTAGAACACATAATTGAGAATATAGTATACAGAATACTGAATATAGAATTTAGAATATAGAATGCAGAACACAGAATAGAGAATAGAGTATATAGAATCCAGAATTTAGAAAATGGAATGCGGAACACAGAATTTAGAATATAGAACACAGAATACTGAATATAGAATTTAGAATATAGAATGTAGAACACAGAATATAGAATATAGTATACTGAATGCAGTACATTTAATATAGAATGTAGAATGTATAACACAAAATGTAGAATATAGAATAGGGAAGATAGAAGCCAGAATTAGGAACATGGAATGCAGAACACAGCATTTAGAATATACAATGCAGAATACTGAGTATAGAATTTAGAGTATTGAATGTAGAACTCAGAATATAGAATATAGAATATGGAATGCAGTATATATTATACAGAAATAGAAATTTGAACACAGAATATAGAACATGGAAACAGAATACAGAAACCAGAATTTAGAACATGGACTGCAGAACACAGAATTTAAAATATATAATAAATAATACTCAATATAGAATTAACAACAAGGATTGCAGAACACAGAATAAGAATAAAGTGTTCAGAATACTGAATATAGAATTTAGAATATATAATTTAAAACACAGTTTATAGAATATACAAAAAAGTATATACAAACCAGAATTTAGTACATGGAATGCAGAACACAGGAGTTAGAATATAGAATAGAGAATACTGAATATAGAATTTAGAATATAGAAAGTATAACACAGAATATAGATTATAGAATACTGAATGCAGTATATTTAATATAGATTATTGAATGAATAACACAAAATTTAGAATATAGACTAGAGAATATGGAAGCCAGAATTTAGAATATGGAATGCAGAATACAGAATTTATAATATACAATGCAGAATACTGAATATAGTATTTAGAATATAGAATGTTGAATACTGAATAGAGAATTTAGAATATAGAATGTAGAACACAGAATATAGATTATTCAATACGAAATGCAGAATATATAATACAGATTATAGAAATTAGAAAACAGAATATAGAATATAGAAAACAGAATACAGAAACCAGAATTTAGAACATGAAACGCAGAAAACAGAAGTTAGAATATAGAATACAGAATATTGAATAAAGAGTTTAGAACATAAAATGCAGAGCACAAAATTTAGAATATAGAATACAAAATACTGATTATAGAATATAGAATATAGAATGCAGAACACAGAATATAGAAAATAGAATACGGAATGCAGTATATAGTATTCAGAAAATAGAATTTAGAACACAGAATATAGAATATGGAAACAAAATACAGAAACCAGAATTTAGAACATGGAATGCAGAACACAGAATATAGAATATTGAATAAAGATCACTGAATATAGAATTTAGAATATAGAATTTTGTACGCAGAATTTAGATGATAGAATACAAAATAATGAATATACAATTTAGAATATAGAATGCAGAACACTGAATATAGAATAGAGAATAGAGAATATAGAAGCCAGAATTTAGAACATGGAATGCAGAACACAGAATTCAGAATATAAAATGCAGAATACAGAATATAGAATTTAAAACATAGAATGCGAAACACAAAATACAGAATATAGAATACAATATACTGAATATATAATTTAGAACATGGAATGCAGAATACAGAATTTAGAATATGGAATACAGAATAATGGATATAGAAATTCGAATATAGTTTGAAAACACAGAATATAGAATATAGAATAGAGAAAATAAAACCCAGAATTTAGAACATGCAATGCAGAACACAGAATTTAGAGTATAGAATAGAGTATACTCTATATTGATTTAGAAAATAGATTGTAGAACACAGAATATAGAATAAAGAATACAGAATATCGAATGTAGAACACAGAATATAGAATACGGAAACAGAATACAGAACCCAGAATTTAGAACATGGAATGCAGAACACAGAATTTAGAATACATAATGCAGAATTCTGCATATAGAACTTAGAATACATAATGTAGAACACAGAATATAGAATAGAGAATAGGGAATATAGAACCTATAATTTTAAACATGGAATGCAGAACACAAAATTTAGAATATAGAATACTGAATACTGAATATAGAATTAAGAATATAGAATGTATAACACAGAAAATAGAATATAAAATACGGAATGCAGAATATAGAATGTAGAATATAGAATGAAGAACGCAAAATATCGAGTATAAAATACAGAATATAGAACCCAGAATTTAGAACATGGAATACACAACAAAGAATTTAGAATATAGGATTTACAACACAGACTTTAGTATATAGAACACTGCATGCAGAAACTAGAATTTAAAATATAGAATGAAGAACACAGAATAGAGAATACAGAATATAGAAGCCAGAATTTGGAACATGGAATGCAGAACACATAATTCAGAATATATAATACAGAATACTGAATGTACAATTTAGAATATAGAAAGTAGGACAGGGAATATAGAATATAGAATACAGAATATAGAACACAGAACTTAGAACATGGAAAGCAGAACACAGAATTTAGAATATACAATACAGAATACTGAATATAGAATTTAGAATATAGAATGTAGAGCACAGAATATAGTATATAGAATACGGAATGCAGAATATATATTGTAGAATATAGAATAAATAACACAAAATATAGAAAAAAAGAATAGAGAATATAGAAGCCAGAATTTAGAACATGGAATTCAGAACACATAATTTAGTATATAGAATACAGAATACTGAATATACTATTTAGAATATTGAATGTAGAACACAGAATATTGAATATAGAATACAGAACACAGAATTTAGAACATGAAATGCAGAACTTAGAATTTACAATATATTATACAGAATACTGAAAATACAATTTAGAATTTTGAATGTAGAACACAGAAAATAGAATATATAATAGAGATTATAGAACCCAGAATTTAGAACATGGAAAGCAGAACACAGAATTTAGAATATAGAATACAGAATACTGAATATTGAATTTAGATTAAAGAATGTAGAACACAGTACATAGAATATAGAATACTGAATGTAGAATATAGCATGTACAATATAGAATGAAGAACACAAAATATAAAATAAAGGAGAGAGAACATAGATCCCTGAATTTAGAACATGAAATGCAGAACACAGAATTTAGTATATAGGATACAGAATACAGAATAAAGAATATAAAATATAGAATGAAGAACACAGAATATAGAATATAGAATACAGAATAAAAACTTAGGATACAGAAAATAGAATGTAGAAAACAGAATATAGAATGTAGTAAACAGAATATAGAATATGGAAACAGAATGCAGAATGTAGAATACAGAATATAGAATGGAGAAATCAGAATATAGAATATGGAAAACAGAATACAGAAGCCAGAATTTAGAACATGGAATGCAAAACACAGAATTTAGTATATAGATAACAGAATACTGAATATAGAATTTAGAACATCGAATGCAGAACACAGATTTTAGAATAAAGAATACAATATTCTGAATATATTATTTAGAACATGGAATGCAGAACACAGAATTCAGAATATAGGATAGAGATTAATTAACATAGAATTTCGAATATACAATGTAGAACACAGAATATAGAATATAGAATAGAGCAAATAGAACCAAGAATTTAGAACATGTAATGCAGAACACAGAATTTAGAGTATAGAATACATTATACTGTATATACAATTTAGACTACTAAATGTAGAACACAGAATCTAGAATATAGTATAAGGAATGCATAATATAGAATACAGAATAAAGAATGTAGAACACAGAATATAGGATATGGGAAACAGAATACAGAACCCAGAATTTAGCACATGGAATGCAGAACACAGAATTTAGAGTATAGAATACAGAATACTGAATATAAAATATAGAATATAGAATGTAAAACAGAATTTAGTATATAGATTAACGAATGCAGAATATTGAATTTAGAATACAGAATGAAGAACACCGTATATAGAATATAGAAAAGAGAATATAGAACTCAGAATTTAGAACATGGAATGCAGAACACAGAATTTATAATATAGAATACAGAGCACTGAATATAGGGCTTATAATATAGAATGTAGAACACAGAATATAAAATAGAGGATAGAGAAAATAGAAGCCAGAATTTATAAAATGGAATGCTGAACAAAAAATTTAATATATAGAATACAGATTACTGAATATAGAATTTAGAGTATAGAATGTAGAACACAGAAATTAGAATATAGAATACGGAAAGCAGAATTTAGAATGTAGAATATAAAATGAAGAACACAATATATAGAATATACGAGAGAGAATATAGAACACAGAATTCAAAATATGGAATGCAGAACACAGAAACTAGAATATAGAATACAGTATAATGGATACAGTATATAGAATATAGAATTAAGAACACAGAATAAAGAATATAGAATACGGAATATAGAATATGGAATAAAGAATATAGAATTTAGAACAAAGAATATAGAATATGGAATGCAGATCTCAGAATTCAGAATATAGAATACAGAATACTGAATATAGAATTTAGAACATAGAATGCAAAACACAAAATACAGAATATAGAATACAATATACTGTATATATTATTTAGAACATGGAATGCAGAACACAGAATTTAGAATATAGAATACAGAATACTGAATAGAGAATTTAGAATATAGAATGTAAAACACAGAATTTAGGGTATAGATTAACGAATGCAGAATATAGAATTTAGAATACAGAATGAAGAACACAGTATATAGAATATAGAATAGAGAATATAGAACCTATAATTTTAAACATGGAATGCAGAACACAAAATTTAGAATATAGAATACTGAATACTGAATATAGAATTAAGAATATAGAATGTATAACACAGAAAAAAGAATATAGAATACTGAATGCAGAATATAGAATGTAGAATATAGAATGAAGAACGCAAAATATCGAATATAAAATACAGAATATAGAAACCAGAATTTAGAACATGGAATGCAGAACACAGAATTTAGAATATAGAATTTAGAACACAGACTTTAGTATATGGAATACTGCATGCAGAAAATAGAATTTAAAATATAGAATGAAGAACACAGAATAGAGAATAGAGAATAGAGAAGCCAGAATTTTGAACATGGAATGCAGAACACATAATTTAGAATATATAATACAGAATACTGAATGTACAATTTAGAATATAGAAAGTAGGACAGAGAATATAGAATATAGAATACAGAATATAGAACACAGAACTTAGAACATGGAATGCAGAACACAGAATTTAGAATATACAATACAGAATACTGAATATAGAATTTAGAATAAAGAATGTAGAGCACAGAATATAGTATATAGATTACGGAATGCAGAATATATATTGTAGAATATAGAATAAATAACACAAAATATAGAAAAAGAATAGTGAATATAGAAGCCAGAATTTAGAACATGGAATTCAGAACACATAATTTAGTATATAGAATACAGAATACTGAATATACTATTTAGAATATAGAATGTAGAACACAGAATATTGAATATAGAATACACAACACAGAATTTAGAACATGAAATGCAGAACTTAGAATTTACAATATATTATACAGAATACTGAAAATAGAATTTAGAATATTGAATGTAGAACACAGAAAAAAGAATATACAATAGAGAATATAGAACCCAGAATTTAGAACATGGAAAGCAGAACACAGAATTTAGAATATAGAATACAGAATACTGAATATTGAATTTAGATTAAAGAATGTAGAACACAGTACATAGAATATAGAATACTGAATGTAGAATATAGGATGTACAATATAGAAAGAAGAACACAAAATATAAAATATAGGAGAGAGAACATAGAACCCTGAATTTGGAACATGAAATGCAGAACACAGAATTTAGTATACAGGATACAGAATACAGAATATAGAATATAAAATATAGAATGAAGAACACAGAATATAGAATATAGAATACAGAATAAAAATTTAGGATACAGAAAATAGAATGTAGAAAACAGAATATAGAATGTAGAAAACAGAATATAGAATATGGAAACAGAATGCAGAATGAAGAATACAGAATATAGGATGGAGAAATCAGAATAGAGAATATGGAAAACAGAATACAGAAGCCAGAATTCAGAACATGGAATGCAGAACACAGAATTCAGAATAAAGAATGCAGAATACTGAATATAGCATATAGAACATAGAATGCGGAACACAGATTTTAGAATAAAGAATACAATATTCTGTATATATTATTTAGAACATGGAATGCAGAACACAGAATTTAGAATATAGGATACAGAATAATTAATATAGAATTTCGAATATAGAATGTAGAACACAGAATATAGAATATAGAATAGAGGAAATAGAACCCAGAATTTAGAACATGTAATGCAGAACACAGAATTTAGAGTATAGAATAGAGAATACTGTATATAGATTTAGAATATAGAATGTAGAACACAGAATATAGAATATAGAATACGGAATATAGAATGTAGAACACAGAATATAGAATATGGAAAACAGAATACAGAAGCCACAATTTAGAACATGAAATGCAGAACACAGAAAATAGAATATAGAATACAGAATACTGAGTATAGAATTTAGAATTTGAATGCGGAACACAGAATTTAGAATATAGAATACAATATACTGAATAAATTATTTAGAACATGGAATGCAGGACAAAGAATTTAGAATATAGAATAAAGTATAATGAATATAGAATTTCGAATAAAGATTGTAGAACACAGACTATAGAATATAGAATAGAGAATATAGAGCACTGAATTTAGACATGGGAGGCAGAACAAAGAATTTAGATTATAGAATACAGAATACTGTATATAGAATTAAGAAATTAGAATGTAAAACACAGAATATAGAATATAGAATGCGGAATGCAGAATATATATTTTAGAAAATGGAATGAAGAACACAAAGTATAGAATATAGATTAGAGAATATAGAAGCCAGAATATAGAACATTGAATTCAGAACTCATAATTTAGAATATAGAATACAGAAACATGAATATAGAATTTAGAATATACAATGTATAACACAGAATATAGAATATAGAATACAGATTATAGAACACAGGATTTAGAACATGGAATGCAGAACACAGAATTTAGAATATAGTATACAGAATTCTGAATACAGAATATTTAATATAGAATGAAGAATACAGAATATAGAATATAGATTACAGAATAAAGAATTTAGGATACAGACTATAGAATGTAGAAAACAAAATATAGAATGTAGAAAACAGAATATAGAATATGGAAAACAGAAAGCACCATTTAGAATACAAAATATACAATGTAGAAATCAGAATATAGAATATGGAAAACAGAATACAGAAGCCAGAATTTAGAACATGGAATGCAGAACACAGAATTTAGAGTATAGAATACAGAACACTGTATATAGAATTTAGAAATTAGAATGTATAACACAGAATATAGAATATAGAATACTTAATGCAGAATATAGATTTTGAATATAGAATGAAGAACACAAAATATAGAATATAGATTAGAGAATATAGAAGACAGAATATAGAACATGGAATACAGAACACTTAATTTAGAATATAGAATATAGAAACCTGAATATAGAATTTAGAATATACAATGTATAACACAGAATATACAATATAGAATACAGAACAGAGAACACAGGATTTAGAACATGGAATGCACAACACAGAATTTAGAATATAGAATACGGAATACTGAGTATACAATATAGAATATACAATGTAGAACACAGAATATAGAATATAGTATAAGGAATGTATAATATAGAATACAGAATATAGAATGTAGAACACAGAATATAGAATATGGGAAACAGGAAACAGAACCCAGAATTTAGAACATGGAATGCAGAATACAGAATTAAGAGTATAGAATACAGAATACTGAATATAAAATTTAGAATATAGAATGTAGAAAACAGAAAATAGAATAGAGAATAGAGAATAGAGAACCCAGAATTTAGAACATGGAATGCAGAACACAGAATTTAGAATATAGAATACAGAATACTGAATAGAGAATTTAGAATATATAATGTAAAACACAGAATTAAGAATATAAATTAACGAATGCATAATATAGAATTTAGAATATAGAATGAATAACACAGAATATAGAATATTGAATAGAGAATATAAAACCCAGATTTTAGATTTTGGAATGCAAAACACAGAATTTAGAATATAGAATACTGAACACTGAATATAGAATTTAGAATATTGAATTTAGAACTCAGCATATAGAATTTAGAATACGGAATACTGAATTAAGGATTTAGAATTTAGAATGTAGAACACAGAATAAAGAATATAGAATCCAGAATACTGAATATTGAATTTAGAATATAGAATGTAGAACACTGTACATAGAATAAAGAATACGGAATGCAGAGTATAGAATGTAGAATATAGAATGAAGAACTCAAAATATAGAATATAGGAGTGTGAGTATAGAACACTGAATGTAGAAAATGGAAAGCAGAACACAGAATATAGAATACCAAATTGTGAATATAGAATATAGAATGAAGAGCACAGAATATAGAATATAAAATACAGAAATAATAATTTAGGATACAGAATATAGAATGTAGAAAACAGAATATAGAATGTATAATACAGAATATAGAATATGGAAAACAGAATGCATAATTTAGAATACAGAATATAGAATGTAGAAATCAGAATATAGAATATGGAAACAGAATACAGAAGCCAGTATATAGAATATGGAATGCAGAACACAGAATTTAAATAAAGAATACAGAATACTGAATATAGAATTAAGAACATGGAATGCAAAACACATAATATAGAATATAGAATACAGAATAATAAATATAGAATTTCGAATATAGATTGAAAACACAGAATATAGAATAGAGAATAGAGAAAATAGAACCAAGAATTAAGAACATGGAATATGGAACACAGAATTTAGAATATAGAATATAGAATACTGTATATAGAATTTAGAATATAGAATGTAGAACACAGAATATAGAATATAGAATACGGAATACTGAGTTTACAATTTAGAATATAGAATGTAGAACACAGAATATAGAATATAGAATAAGGAATGCATAGTATAGAATACAGAATATATATTGTAGAACACAGAATATAGAATATGGGATACAGAATACAGAACCCAGAAACTAGAACATGGAATGCAGAACACAGAATTTAGAGTATAGAATAGAGAATAATGAATATAGAATTTAGAATATAGAATGTAGAAAACAGAATATATAATATAGAATAGAGAATATATAACACAGAATTTAGAACATGAAATTCAGAACACAGAATTTAGAATATAGAATACAGAATACTGAATATAGAATTTCGAATATACAATGTAGAACACAGAATATAGAATAGAGAAAAGAGAATATATAACCCAGAATTCAGAACATGGAATGCAGAACACAAAATTTAGAATATAGAATGAAGAACACAGAATTTAGTATATAGAATACTGCATGCAGAAAATAGAATTTAAAATATAGAATGAAGAACACAGAAAAGAGAATAGAGAATATAGAAGCCAGAATTAAACATGAAATGCAGAACACATAATTTAGAATATATAATACAGAATACTGAATGTACAATTTAGAAAATAGAAAGTAGGACACAGAATATAGAATATAAAATACGGAATGTAGAATATAGTATGAAGAATATACAAATATGAACACAGAATATAGAATATGGAAACAGAATACAGAACCATGAATTTAGAACATGGAATGCAGAACACAGAATTTAGAATATAGATTACAGAATACTAAATATACAATTTAGAATATAGGATGTAGAACACATAATTGAGAATATAGTATACAGAATACTGAATATAGAATTTAGAATATAGAATGCAGAACACAGAATAGAGAATAGAGTATATAGAATCCAGAATTTAGAAAATGGAATGCGGAACACAGAATTTAGAATATAGAACACAGAATACTGAATATAGAATTTAGAATATAGAATGTAGAACACAGAATATAGAATATAGTATACTGAATGCAGTACATTTAATATAGAATGTAGAATGTATAACACAAAATGTAGAATATAGAATAGGGAAGATAGAAGCCAGAATTAGGAACATGGAATGCAGAACACAGCATTTAGAATATACAATGCAGAATACTGAGTATAGAATTTAGAGTATTGAATGTAGAACTCAGAATATAGAATATAGAATATGGAATGCAGTATATATTATACAGAAATAGAAATTTGAACACAGAATATAGAACATGGAAACAGAATACAGAAACCAGAATTTAGAACATGGACTGCAGAACACAGAATTTAAAATATATAATAAATAATACTCAATATAGAATTAACAACAAGGATTGCAGAACACAGAATAAGAATAAAGTGTTCAGAATACTGAATATAGAATTTAGAATATATAATTTAAAACACAGTTTATAGAATATACAAAAAAGTATATACAAACCAGAATTTAGTACATGGAATGCAGAACACAGGAGTTAGAATATAGAATAGAGAATACTGAATATAGAATTTAGAATATAGAAAGTATAACACAGAATATAGATTATAGAATACTGAATGCAGTATATTTAATATAGATTATTGAATGAATAACACAAAATTTAGAATATAGACTAGAGAATATGGAAGCCAGAATTTAGAATATGGAATGCAGAATACAGAATTTAAAATATACAATGCAGAATACTGAATATAGTATTTAGAATATAGAATGTTGAATACTGAATAGAGAATTTAGAATATAGAATGTAGAACACAGAATATAGATTATTCAATACGAAATGCAGAATATATAATACAGATTATAGAAATTAGAAAACAGAATATAGAATATAGAAAACAGAATACAGAAACCAGAATTTAGAACATGAAACGCAGAAAACAGAAGTTAGAATATAGAATACAGAATATTGAATAAAGAGTTTAGAACATAAAATGCAGAGCACAAAATTTAGAATATAGAATACAAAATACTGATTATAGAATATAGAATATAGAATGCAGAACACAGAATATAGAAAATAGAATACGGAATGCAGTATATAGTATTCAGAAAATAGAATTTAGAACACAGAATATAGAATATGGAAACAAAATACAGAAACCAGAATTTAGAACATGGAATGCAGAACACAGAATATAGAATATTGAATAAAGATCACTGAATATAGAATTTAGAATATAGAATTTTGTACGCAGAATTTAGATGATAGAATACAAAATAATGAATATACAATTTAGAATATAGAATGCAGAACACTGAATATAGAATAGAGAATAGAGAATATAGAAGCCAGAATTTAGAACATGGAATGCAGAACACAGAATTCAGAATATAAAATGCAGAATACAGAATATAGAATTTAAAACATAGAATGCGAAACACAAAATACAGAATATAGAATACAATATACTGAATATATAATTTAGAACATGGAATGCAGAATACAGAATTTAGAATATGGAATACAGAATAATGGATATAGAAATTCGAATATAGTTTGAAAACACAGAATATAGAATATAGAATAGAGAAAATAAAACCCAGAATTTAGAACATGCAATGCAGAACACAGAATTTAGAGTATAGAATAGAGTATACTCTATATTGATTTAGAAAATAGATTGTAGAACACAGAATATAGAATAAAGAATACAGAATATCGAATGTAGAACACAGAATATAGAATACGGAAACAGAATACAGAACCCAGAATTTAGAACATGGAATGCAGAACACAGAATTTAGAATACATAATGCAGAATTCTGCATATAGAACTTAGAATACATAATGTAGAACACAGAATATAGAATAGAGAATAGGGAATATAGAACCTATAATTTTAAACATGGAATGCAGAACACAAAATTTAGAATATAGAATACTGAATACTGAATATAGAATTAAGAATATAGAATGTATAACACAGAAAAAAGAATATAGAATACGGAATGCAGAATATAGAATGTAGAATATAGAATGAAGAACGCAAAATATCGAATATAAAATACAGACTATAGAAACCAGAATTTAGAACATGGAATGCAGAACACAGAATTTAGAATATAGAATTTAGAACACAGACTTTAGTATATGGAATACTGCATGCAGAAAATAGAATTTAAAATATAGAATGAAGAACACAGAATAGAGAATAGAGAATAGAGAAGCCAGAATTTTGAACATGGAATGCAGAACACATAATTTAGAATATATAATACAGAATACTGAATGTACAATTTAGAATATAGAAAGTAGGACAGAGAATATAGAATATAGAATACAGAATATAGAACACAGAACTTAGAACATGGAATGCAGAACACAGAATTTAGAATATACAATACAGAATACTGAATATAGAATTTAGAATATAGAATGTAGAGCACAGAATATAGTATATAGATTACGGAATGCAGAATATATATTGTAGAATATAGAATAAATAACACAAAATATAGAAAAAGAATAGTGAATATAGAAGCCAGAATTTAGAACATGGAATTCAGAACACATAATTTAGTATATAGAATACAGAATACTGAATATACTATTTAGAATATAGAATGTAGAACACAGAATATTGAATATAGAATACACAACACAGAATTTAGAACATGAAATGCAGAACTTAGAATTTACAATATATTATACAGAATACTGAAAATAGAATTTAGAATATTGAATGTAGAACACAGAAAAAAGAATATACAATAGAGAATATAGAACCCAGAATTTAGAACATGGAAAGCAGAACACAGAATTTAGAATATAGAATACAGAATACTGAATATTGAATTTAGATTAAAGAATGTAGAACACAGTACATA
This sequence comes from Vicugna pacos, assembly GCF_048564905.1. Lineage (NCBI taxonomy): Eukaryota > Metazoa > Chordata > Mammalia > Artiodactyla > Camelidae > Vicugna > Vicugna pacos. The sequence continues at coordinate 6,649,949 of NW_027328738.1, forward strand.
GAATATAGAATACTGAATGTAGAATATAGGATGTACAATATAGAAAGAAGAACACAAAATATAAAATATAGGAGAGAGAACATAGAACCCTGAATTTGGAACATGAAATGCAGAACACAGAATTTAGTATACAGGATACAGAATACAGAATATAGAATATAAAATATAGAATGAAGAACACAGAATATAGAATATAGAATACAGAATAAAAATTTAGGATACAGAAAATAGAATGTAGAAAACAGAATATAGAATGTAGAAAACAGAATATAGAATATGGAAACAGAATGCAGAATGAAGAATACAGAATATAGGATGGAGAAATCAGAATATAGAATATGGAAAACAGAATACAGAAGCCAGAATTCAGAACATGGAATGCAGAACACAGAATTCAGAATAAAGAATGCAGAATACTGAATATAGCATATAGAACATAGAATGCGGAACACAGATTTTAGAATAAAGAATACAATATTCTGTATATATTATTTAGAACATGGAATGCAGAACACAGAATTTAGAATATAGGATACAGAATAATTAATATAGAATTTCGAATATAGAATGTAGAACACAGAATATAGAATATAGAATAGAGGAAATAGAACCCAGAATTTAGAACATGTAATGCAGAACACAGAATTTAGAGTATAGAATAGAGAATACTGTATATAGATTTAGAATATAGAATGTAGAACACAGAATATAGAATATAGAATACGGAATATAGAATGTAGAACACAGAATATAGAATATGGAAAACAGAATACAGAAGCCACAATTTAGAACATGAAATGCAGAACACAGAAAATAGAATATAGAATACAGAATACTGAGTATAGAATTTAGAATTTGAATGCGGAACACAGAATTTAGAATATAGAATACAATATACTGAATAAATTATTTAGAACATGGAATGCAGGACAAAGAATTTAGAATATAGAAAAAGTATAATGAATATAGAATTTCGAATATAGATTGTAGAACACAGACTATAGAATATAGAATAGAGAATATAGAGCACTGAATTTAGACATGGGAGGCAGAACAAAGAATTTAGATTATAGAATACAGAATACTGTATATAGAATTAAGAAATTAGAATGTAAAACACAGAATATAGAATATAGAATGCGGAATGCAGAATATATATTTTAGAAAATGGAATGAAGAACACAAAATATAGAATATAGATTAGAGAATATAGAAGCCAGAATATAGAACATTGAATTCAGAACTCATAATTTAGAATATAGAATACAGAAACATGAATATAGAATTCAGAATATACAATGTATAACACAGAATATAGAATATAGAATACAGATTATAGAACACAGGATTTAGAACATGGAATGCAGAACACAGAATTTAGAATATAGTATACAGAATTCTGAATACAGAATATTAAATATAGAATGAAGAACACAGAATATAGAATATAGATTACAGAATTAAGAATTTAGGATACAGACTATAGAATGTAGAAAACAAAATATAGAATGTAGAAAACAGAATATAGAATATGGAAAACAGAAAGCACCATTTAGAATACAAAATATACAATGTAGAAATCAGAATATAGAATATGGAAAACAGAATACAGAAGCCAGAATTTAGAACATGGAATGCAGAACACAGAATTTAGAGTATAGAATACAGAACACTGTATATAGAATTTAGAAATTAGAATGTATAACACAGAATATAGAATATAGAATACTTAATGCAGAATATAGATTTTGAATATAGAATGAAGAACACAAAATATAGAATATAGATTAGAGAATATAGAAGCCAGAATATAGAACATGGAATACAGAACACATAATTTAGAATAGAGAATACAGAAACCTGAATATAGAATTTAGAATATACAATGTATAACACAGAATATACAATATAGAATACAGAACAGAGAACACAGGATTTAGAACATGGAATGCACAACACAGAATTTAGAATATAGAATACGGAATACTGAGTATACAATATAGAATATACAATGTAGAACACAGAATATAGAATATAGTATAAGGAATGTATAATATAGAATACAGAATATAGAATGTAGAACACAGAATATAGAATATGGGAAACAGGAAACAGAACCCAGAATTTAGAACATGGAATGCAGAATACAGAATTAAGAGTATAGAATACAGAATACTGAATATAAAATTTAGAATATAGAATGTAGAAAACAGAAAATAGAATAGAGAATAGAGAATAGAGAACCCAGAATTTAGAACATGGAATGCAGAACACAGAATTTAGAATATAGAATACAGAATACTGAATAGAGAATTTAGAATATATAATGTAAAACACAGAATTAAGAATATAAATTAACGAATGCATAATATAGAATTTAGAATATAGAATGAATAACACAGAATATAGAATATTGAATAGAGAATATAAAACCCAGATTTTAGATTTTGGAATGCAAAACACAGAATTTAGAATATAGAATACTGAACACTGAATATAGAATTTAGAATATTGAATTTAGAACTCAGCATATAGAATTTAGAATACGGAATACTGAATTAAGGATTTAGAATTTAGAATGTAGAACACAGAATAAAGAATATAGAATCCAGAATACTGAATATTGAATTTAGAATATAGAATGTAGAACACTGTACATAGAATAAAGAATACGGAATGCAGAGTATAGAATGTAGAATATAGAATGAAGAACTCAAAATATAGAATATAGGAGTGTGAGTATAGAACACTGAATGTAGAAAATGGAAAGCAGAACACAGAATATAGAATACCAAATTGTGAATATAGAATATAGAATGAAGAGCACAGAATATAGAATATAAAATACAGAAATAATAATTTAGGATACAGAATATAGAATGTAGAAAACAGAATATAGAATGTATAATACAGAATATAGAATATGGAAAACAGAATGCATAATTTAGAATACAGAATATAGAATGTAGAAATCAGAATATAGAATATGGAAACAGAATACAGAAGCCAGTATATAGAATATGGAATGCAGAACACAGAATTTAAATAAAGAATACAGAATACTGAATATAGAATTAAGAACATGGAATGCAAAACACATAATATAGAATATAGAATACAGAATAATAAATATAGAATTTCGAATATAGATTGAAAACACAGAATATAGAATAGAGAATAGAGAAAATAGAACCAAGAATTAAGAACATGGAATATGGAACACAGAATTTAGAATATAGAATATAGAATACTGTATATAGAATTTAGAATATAGAATGTAGAACACAGAATATAGAATATAGAATACGGAATACTGAGTTTACAATTTAGAATATAGAATGTAGAACACAGAATATAGAATATAGAATAAGGAATGCATAATGTAGAATAAAGAATATATATTGTAGAACACAGAATATAGAATATGGGAAACAGAATACAGAACCCAGAAACTAGAACATGGAATGCAGAACACAGAATTTAGAGTATAGAATAGAGAATAATGAATATAGAATTTAGAATATAGAATGTAGAAAACAGAATATATAATATAGAATAGAGAATATATAACACAGAATTTAGAACATGAAATTCAGAACACAGAATTTAGAATATAGAATACAGAATACTGAATATAGAATTTCGAATATACAATGTAGAACACAGAATATAGAATAGAGAAAAGAGAATATATAACCCAGAATTCAGAACATGGAATGCAGAACACATAATTTAGAATATAGAATGAAGAACACAGAATTTAGTATATAGAATACTGCATGCAGAAAATAGAATTTAAAATATAGAATGAAGAACACAGAAAAGAGAATAGAGAATATAGAAGCCAGAATTAAACATGAAATGCAGAACACATAATTTAGAATATATAATACAGAATACTGAATGTACAATTTAGAAAATAGAAAGTAGGACACAGAATATAGAATATAAAATACGGAATGTAGAATATAGTATGAAGAATATACAAATATGAACACAGAATATAGAATATGGAAACAGAATACAGAACCATGAATTTAGAACATGGAATGCAGAACACAGAATTTAGAATATAGATTACAGAATACTAAATATACAATTTAGAATATAAGATGTAGAACACATAATTGAGAATATAGTATACAGAATACTGAATATAGAATTTAGAATATAGAATGCAGAACACAGAATAGAGAATAGAGTATATAGAATCCAGAATTTAGAAAATGGAATGCGGAACACAGAATTTAGAATATAGAACACAGAATACTGAATATAGAATTTAGAATATAGAATGTAGAACACAGAATATAGAATATAGTATACTGAATGCAGTACATTTAATATAGAATGTAGAATGTATAACACAAAATGTAGAATATAGAATAGAGAAGATAGAAGCCAGAATTAGGAACATGGAATGCAGAACACAGCATTTAGAATATACAATGCAGAATACTGAGTATAGAATTTAGAGTATTGAATGTAGAACTCAGAATATAGAATATAGAATATGGAATGCAGTATATAGTATACAGAAAATAGAATTTTGAACACAGAATATAGAACATGGAAACAGAATACAGAAACCAGAATTTAGAACATGGACTGCAGAACACAGAATTTAAAATATATAATAAGTAATACTCAATATAGAATTAACAACAAGGATTGCAGAACACAGAATAAGAATAAAGTGTTCAGAATACTGAATATAGAATTTAGAATATATAATTTAAAACACAGTTTATAGAATATACAAAAAAGTATATACAAACCAGAATTTAGTACATGGAATGCAGAACACAGGAGTTAGAATATAGAATAGAGAATACTGAATATAGAATTTAGAATATAGAAAGTATAACACAGAATATAGATTATAGAATACTGAATGCAGTATATTTAATATAGATTATTGAATGAATAACACAAAATTAAGAATATAGACTAGAGAATATGGAAGCCAGAATTTAGAATATGGAATGCAGAATACAGAATTTATAATATACAATGCAGAATACTGAATATAGTATTTAGAATATAGAATGTTGAATACTGAATAGAGAATTTAGAATATAGAATGTAGAACACAGAATATAGATTATTCAATACGAAATGCAGAATATATAATACAGATTATAGAAATTAGAAAACAGAATATAGAATATAGAAAACAGAATACAGAAACCAGAATTTAGAACATGAAACGCAGAAAACAGAAGTTAGAATATAGAATACAGAATATTGAATAAAGAGTTTAAAACATAAAATGCAGAGCACAAAATTTAGAATATAGAATACAAAATACTGATTATAGAATATAGAATATAGAATGCAGAACACAGAATATAGAAAATAGAATACGGAATGCAGTATATAGTATTCAGAAAATAGAATTTAGAACACAGAATATAGAATATGGAAACAAAATACAGAAACCAGAATTTAGAACATGGAATGCAGAACACAGAATATAGAATATTGAATAAAGATCACTGAATATAGAATTTAGAATATAGAATTTTGTACGCAGAATTTAGATGATAGAATACAAAATAATGAATATACAATTTAGAATATAGAATGCAGAACACTGAATATAGAATAGAGAATAGAGAATATAGAAGCCAGAATTTAGAACATGGAATGCAGAACACAGAATTTAGAATATTGTATTCAGAATACTGAATATAGAATTTAGAATATGGAATTTAGAACACAGTATATAGAATATAGAAAAAAGAATATAGAAACCAGAATTTAGAACATGGAATGCAGAACACAGAATTTAGAATATATAATACAGAATACTGTATATTGAATATAGAACATAGAATGTGGAACACAGAATTTAGACTATAGAATACAGAATACTGAATATAGAATTTAGAATATAAATTGTATAACACAGAATATAGAATATAGAATACTTAATGCAGTATATTTAATGTAAAACATAGAATGAATAACACAAAATTTAGAATATAGAATAGAGAATATAGAAGCCAGAACATAGAACATGGAATGCAGAACACAGAATTTAGAATATACAATGCAAAATACTGAAAATAGAATTAAGAATATAGAAAGTAGAATACTGAATATAGAATATAGAATACAGAATACTGAATATAGAATTTTGAATAAAGAATGTAGAACACTGAATATAGAATATAGAATAGAGAATAGAGAACACAGAATTAAGAACATGGAATGCAGAACCCAGAATTTATAATATAGAATGCAGAATACTGAAAATAGAATTTCGAATAATGAATGCAGAAAACAGAATTTAGAATATAGAATATAGAATGATGAATATAGAATTTAAAATGTGGAATGTAGAACACAGAATATAGAATATAGTATACGAAATGCAAAATATAGTATGCAGAATATTGAATGGAAAACACACAGTATAGAATAAAGAATAGAGAATATAGACCCCAGAACTTAGAAGATGGAATGCAGAACACAGAATTTATAATATAGAATACAGGGTACTGAATATAGAATTTAGAATATAGAATGTAGAGCACAGAATATAGTATATAGATTACGGAATGCAGAATATATATTGTAGAATATAGAATAAATAACACAAAATATAGAAAAAGAATAGTGAATATAGAAGCCAGAATTTAGAACATGGAATTCAGAACACATAATTTAGTATATAGAATACAGAATACTGAATATACTATTTAGAATATAGAATGTAGAACACAGAATATTGAATATAGAATACACAACACAGAATTTAGAACATGAAATGCAGAACTTAGAATTTACAATATATTATACAGAATACTGAAAATAGAATTTAGAATATTGAATGTAGAACACAGAAAAAAGAATATACAATAGAGAATACAGAACCCAGAATTTAGAACATGGAAAGCAGAACACAGAATTTAGAATATAGAATACAGAATACTGAATATAGAATTTAGAATATAGAATGTAGAACACAGAATATAGAATATAGTATACTGAATGCAGTACATTTAATATAGAATGTAGAATGTATAACACAAAATGTAGAATATAGAATAGAGAAGATAGAAGCCAGAATTAGGAACATGGAATGCAGAACACAGCATTTAGAATATACAATGCAGAATACTGAGTATAGAATTTAGAGTATTGAATGTAGAACTCAGAATATAGAATATAGAATATGGAATGCAGTATATAGTATACAGAAAATAGAATTTTGAACACAGAATATAGAACATGGAAACAGAATACAGAAACCAGAATTTAGAACATGGACTGCAGAACACAGAATTTAAAATATATAATAAGTAATACTCAATATAGAATTAACAACAAGGATTGCAGAACACAGAATAAGAATAAAGTGTTCAGAATACTGAATATAGAATTTAGAATATATAATTTAAAACACAGTTTATAGAATATACAAAAAAGTATATACAAACCAGAATTTAGTACATGGAATGCAGAACACAGGAGTTAGAATATAGAATAGAGAATACTGAATATAGAATTTAGAATATAGAAAGTATAACACAGAATATAGATTATAGAATACTGAATGCAGTATATTTAATATAGATTATTGAATGAATAACACAAAATTTAGAATATAGACTAGAGAATATGGAAGCCAGAATTTAGAATATGGAATGCAGAATACAGAATTTATAATATACAATGCAGAATACTGAATATAGTATTTAGAATATAGAATGTTGAATACTGAATAGAGAATTTAGAATATAGAATGTAGAACACAGAATATAGATTATTCAATACGAAATGCAGAATATATAATACAGATTATAGAAATTAGAAAACAGAATATAGAATATAGAAAACAGAATACAGAAACCAGAATTTAGAACATGAAACGCAGAAAACAGAAGTTAGAATATAGAATACAGAATATTGAATAAAGAGTTTAGAACATAAAATGCAGAGCACAAAATTTAGAATATAGAATACAAAATACTGATTATAGAATATAGAATATAGAATGCAGAACACAGAATATAGAAAATAGAATACGGAATGCAGTATATAGTATACAGAAAATAGAATTTAGAACACAGAATATAGAATATGGAAACAAAATACAGAACCCAGAATTTAGAACATGGAATGCAGAACACAGAATATAGAATATTGAATAAAGATCACTGAATATAGAATTTAGAATATAGAATTTTGTACGCAGAATTTAGATGATAGAATACAAAATAATGAATATACAATTTAGAATATAGAATGCAGAACACTGAATATAGAATAAAGAATAGAGAATATAGAAGCCAGAATTTAGAACATGGAATGCAGAACACAGAATTTAGAATATTGTATTCAGAATACTGAATATAGAATTTAGAATATGGAATTTAGAACACAGTATATAGAATATAGAAAAAAGAATATAGAAACCAGAATTTAGAACATGGAATGCAGAACACAGAATTTAGAATATATAATACAGAATACTGTATATTGAATATAGAACATAGAATGTGGAACACAGAATTTAGACTATAGAATACAGAATACTGAATATAGAATTTAGAATATAAATTGAATAACACAGAATATAGAATATAGAATACTTAATGCAGTATATTTAATGTAAAACATAGAATGAATAACACAAAATTTAGAATATAGAATAGAGAATATAGAAGCCAGAACATAGAACATGGAATGCAGAACACAGAATTTAGAATATACAATGCAAAATACAGAAAATAGAATTAAGAATATAGAAAGTAGAACACTGAATATAGAATATAGAATACAGAATACTGAATATAGAATTTTGAATAAAGAATGTAGAACACTGAATATAGAATATAGAATAGAGAATAGAGAACACAGAATTAAGAACATGGAATGCAGAACCCAGAATTTATAATATAGAATGCAGAATACTGAAAATAGAATTTCGAATAATGAATGCAGAAAACAGAATTTAGAATATAGAATATAGAATGATGAATATAGAATTTAAAATGTGGAATGTAGAACACAGAATATAGAATATAGTATACGAAATGCAAAATATAGTATGCAGAATATTGAATGGAAAACACACAGTATAGAATAAAGAATAGAGAATATAGACCCCAGAACTTAGAAGATGGAATGCAGAACACAGAATTTATAATATAGAATATAGGGTACTGAATATAGAATTTAGAATATAGAATGTAGAGCACAGAATATAGTATATAGATTACGGAATGCAGAATATATATTGTAGAATATAGAATAAATAACACAAAATATAGAAAAAGAATAGTGAATATAGAAGCCAGAATTTAGAACATGGAATTCAGAACACATAATTTAGTATATAGAATACAGAATACTGAATATACTATTTAGAATATAGAATGTAGAACACAGAATATTGAATATAGAATACACAACACAGAATTTAGAACATGAAATGCAGAACTTAGAATTTACAATATATTATACAGAATACTGAAAATAGAATTTAGAATATTGAATGTAGAACACAGAAAAAAGAATATACAATAGAGAATATAGAACCCAGAATTTAGAACATGGAAAGCAGAACACAGAATTTAGAATATAGAATACAGAATACTGAATATTGAATTTAGATTAAAGAATGTAGAACACAGTACATAGAATATAGAATACTGAATGTAGAATATAGGATGTACAATATAGAAAGAAGAACACAAAATATAAAATATAGGAGAGAGAACATAGAACCCTGAATTTAGAACATGAAATGCAGAACACAGAATTTAGTATATAGGATACAGAATACAGAATATAGAATATAAAATATAGAATGAAGAACACAGAATATAGAATATAGAATACAGAATAAAAATTTAGGATACAGAAAATAGAATGTAGAAAACAGAATATAGAATGTAGAAAACAGAATATAGAATATGGAAACAGAATGCAGAATGAAGAATACAGAATATAGGATGGAGAAATCAGAATATAGAATATGGAAAACAGAATACAGAAGCCAGAATTCAGAACATGGAATGCAGAACACAGAATTCAGAATAAAGAATGCAGAATACTGAATATAGCATATAGAACATAGAATGCGGAACACAGATTTTAGAATAAAGAATACAATATTCTGTATATATTATTTAGAACATGGAATGCAGAACACAGAATTTAGAATATAGGATACAGAATAATTAATATAGAATTTCGAATATAGAATGTAGAACACAGAATATAGAATATAGAATAGAGGAAATAGAACCCAGAATTTAGAACATGTAATGCAGAACACAGAATTTAGAGTATAGAATAGAGAATACTGTATATAGATTTAGAATATAGAATGTAGAACACAGAATATAGAATATAGAATACGGAATATAGAATGTAGAACACAGAATATAGAATATGGAAAACAGAATACAGAAGCCACAATTTAGAACATGAAATGCAGAACACAGAAAATAGAATATAGAATACAGAATACTGAGTATAGAATTTAGAATTTGAATGCGGAACACAGAATTTAGAATATAGAATACAATATACTGAATAAATTATTTAGAACATGCAATGCAGGACAAAGAATTTAGAATATAGAATAAAGTATAATGAATATAGAATTTCGAATATAGATTGTAGAACACAGACTATAGAATATAGAATAGAGAATATAGAGCACTGAATTTAGACATGGGAGGCAGAACAAAGAATTTAGATTATAGAATACAGAATACTGTATATAGAATTAAGAAATTAGAATGTAAAACACAGAATATAGAATATAGAATAGAGGAAATAGAACCCAGAATTTAGAACATGTAATGCAGAACACAGAATTTAGAGTATAGAATAGAGAATACTGTATATAGATTTAGAATATAGAATGTAGAACACAGAATATAGAATATAGAATACGGAATATAGAATGTAGAACACAGAATATAGAATATGGAAAACAGAATACAGAAGCCACAATTTAGAACATGAAATGCAGAACACAGAAAATAGAATATAGAATACAGAATACTGAGTATAGAATTTAGAATTTGAATGCGGAACACAGAATTTAGAATATAGAATACAATATACTGAATAAATTATTTAGAACATGGAATGCAGGACAAAGAATTTAGAATATAGAAAAAGTATAATGAATATAGAATTTCGAATATAGATTGTAGAACACAGACTATAGAATATAGAATAGAGAATATAGAGCACTGAATTTAGACATGGGAGGCAGAACAAAGAATTTAGATTATAGAATACAGAATACTGTATATAGAATTAAGAAATTAGAATGTAAAACACAGAATATAGAATATAGAATGCGGAATGCAGAATATATATTTTAGAAAATGGAATGAAGAACACAAAATATAGAATATAGATTAGAGAATATAGAAGCCAGAATATAGAACATTGAATTCAGAACTCATAATTTAGAATATAGAATACAGAAACATGAATATAGAATTTAGAATATACAATGTATAACACAGAATATAGAATATAGAATACAGATTATAGAACACAGGATTTAGAACATGGAATGCAGAACACAGAATTTAGAATATAGTATACAGAATTCTGAATACAGAATATTAAATATAGAATGAAGAACACAGAATATAGAATATAGATTACAGAATTAAGAATTTAGGATACAGACTATAGAATGTAGAAAACAAAATATAGAATGTAGAAAACAGAATATAGAATATGGAAAACAGAAAGCACCATTTAGAATACAAAATATACAATGTAGAAATCAGAATATAGAATATGGAAAACAGAATACAGAAGCCAGAATTTAGAACATGGAATGCAGAACACAGAATTTAGAGTATAGAATACAGAACACTGTATATAGAATTTAGAAATTAGAATGTATAACACAGAATATAGAATATAGAATACTTAATGCAGAATATAGATTTTGAATATAGAATGAAGAACACAAAATATAGAATATAGATTAGAGAATATAAAAGCCAGAATATAGAACATGGAATACAGAACACATAATTTAGAATATAGAATACAGAAACCTGAATATAGAATTTAGAATATACAATGTATAACACAGAATATACAATATAGAATACAGAACACAGAACACAGGATTTAGAACATGGAATGCAGAACACAGAATTTAGAATATAGAATACGGAATACTGAGTATACAATATAGAATATACAATGTAGAACACAGAATATAGAATATAGTATAAGGAATGTATAATATAGAATACAGAATATAGAATGTAGAACACAGAATATAGAATATGGGAAACAGGAAACAGAACCCAGAATTTAGAACATGGAATGCAGAATACAGAATTAAGAGTATAGAAGAAAGAATACTGAATATAAAATTTAGAATATAGAATGTAGAAAACAGAAAATAGAATAGAGAATAGAGAATAGAGAACCCAGAATTTAGAACATGGAATGCAGAACACAGAATTTAGAATATAGAATACAGAATACTGAATAGAGAATTTAGAATATATAATGTAAAACACAGAATTAAGAATATAAATTAACGAATGCATAATATAGAATTTAGAATATAGAATGAAAAACACAGAATATAGAATATTGAATAGAGAATATAAAACCCAGATTTTAGATTTTGGAATGCAAAACACAGAATTTAGAATATAGAATACTGAACACTGAATATAGAATTAAGAATATTGAATTTAGAACTCAGCATATAGAATTTAGAATACGGAATACTGAATTAAGGATTTAGAATTTAGAATGTAGAACACAGAATAAAGAATATAGAATCCAGAATACTGAATATTGAATTTAGAATATAGAATGTAGAACACTGTACATAGAATAAAGAATACGGAATGCAGAGTATAGAATGTAGAATATAGAATGAAGAACTCAAAATATAGAATATAGGAGTGTGAGTATAGAACACTGAATGTAGAAAATGGAAAGCAGAACACAGAATATAGAATACCAAATTGTGAATATAGAATATAGAATGAAGAGCACAGAATATAGAATATAAAATACAGAAATAATAATTTAGGATACAGAATATAGAATGTAGAAAACAGAATATAGAATGTATAATACAGAATATAGAATATGGAAAACAGAATGCATAATTTAGAATACAGAATATAGAATGTAGAAATCAGAATATAGAATATGGAAACAGAATACAGAAGCCAGTATATAGAATATGGAATGCAGAACACAGAATTTAAATAAAAAATACAGAATACTGAATATAGAATTAAGAACATGGAATGAAAAACACATAATATAGAATATAGAATACAGAATAATAAATATAGAATTTCGAATATAGATTGAAAACACAGAATATAGAATAGAGAATAGAGAAAATAGAACCAAGAATTAAGAAAATGGAATATGGAACACAGAATTAAGAATATAGACTATAGAATACTGTATATAGAATTTAGAATATAGAATGTAGAACACAGAATATAGAATATACAATACGGAATACTGAGTTTACAATTTAGAATATAGACTGTAGAACACAGAATATAGAATATAGAATAAGGAATGCATAATATAGAATACAGAATATATATTGTAGAACACAGAATATAGAATATGGGAAACAGAATACAGAACCCAGAAACTAGAACATGGAATGCAGAACACAGAATATAGAGTATAGAATAGAGAATAATGAATATAGAATTTAGAATATAGAATGTAGAAAACAGAATATATAATATAGAATAGAGAATATATAACACAGAATTTAGAACATGAAATTCAGAACACAGAATTTAGAATATAGAATACAGAATACTGAATATAGAATTTCGAATATACAATGTAGAACACAGAATATAGAATAGAGAAAAGAGAATATATAACCCAGAATTCAGAACATGGAATGCAGAACACATAATTTACAATATAGAATGAAGAACACAGAATTTAGTATATAGAATACTGCATGCAGAAAATAGAATTTAAAATATAGAATGAAGAACACAGAAAAGAGAATAGAGAATATAGAAGCCAGAATTAAACATGAAATGCAGAACACATAATTTAGAATATATAATACAGAATACTGAATGTACAATTTAGAAAATAGAAAGTAGGACACAGAATATAGAATATAAAATACGGAATGTAGAATATAGTATGAAGAATATACAAATATGAACACAGAATATAGAATATGGAAACAGAATACAGAACCATGAATTTAGAACATGGAATGCAGAACACAGAATTTAGAATATAGATTACAGAATACTAAATATACAATTTAGAATATAGGATGTAGAACACATAATTGAGAATATAGTATACAGAATACTGAATATAGAATTTAGAATATAGAATGCAGAACACAGAATAGAGAATAGAGTATATAGAATCCAGAATTTAGAAAATGGAATGCGGAACACAGAATTTAGAATATAGAACACAGAATACTGAATATAGAATTTAGAACATAGAATGCAGAACAGAGAATTAAGAATATAGAATATAGAATGCTGAATAAAGAATTTAGAATATAGAATGTAGAACATAGAATATAGATTAGAGAATAGAGAATATAGAACTCAGAATTTAGAACATGGAATGCAGAACACAGAATTTAGAATATTAAATACGGATTACTGAAAATAGAAAGTAGAAATAGAATGTAGAAAACAGAATATAGAATATAGGATACGGAATGCAGAATAGAGATAGAGAAATTAGTATTTAGAAAACAGAATATAGAATATGGAAAACAGAATAAGAACACTGAATTTAGAAAATGGTATGCAGAACACAGAATTTAGAATATAGAATACAGAATACTGAATATAGAATTTAGAATATAGAATGTAGAACACAGAATATAGAATATAGTATACTGAATGCAGTACATTTAATATAGAATGTAGAATGTATAACACAAAATGTAGAATATAGAATAGAGAAGATAGAAGCCAGAATTAGGAACATGGAATGCAGAACACAGCATTTAGAATATACAATGCAGAATACTGAGTATAGAATTTAGAGTATTGAATGTAGAACTCAGAATATAGAATATAGAATATGGAATGCAGTATATAGTATACAGAAAATAGAATTTTGAACACAGAATATAGAACATGGAAACAGAATACAGAAACCAGAATTTAGAACATGGACTGCAGAACACAGAATTTAAAATATATAATAAGTAATACTCAATATAGAATTAACAACAAGGATTGCAGAACACAGAATAAGAATAAAGTGTTCAGAATACTGAATATAGAATTTAGAATATATAATTTAAAACACAGTTTATAGAATATACAAAAAAGTATATACAAACCAGAATTTAGTACATGGAATGCAGAACACAGGAGTTAGAATATAGAATAGAGAATACTGAATATAGAATTTAGAATATAGAAAGTATAACACAGAATATAGATTATAGAATACTGAATGCAGTATATTTAATATAGATTATTGAATGAATAACACAAAATTTAGAATATAGACTAGAGAATATGGAAGCCAGAATTTAGAATATGGAATGCAGAATACAGAATTTATAATATACAATGCAGAATACTGAATATAGTATTTAGAATATAGAATGTTGAATACTGAATAGAGAATTTAGAATATAGAATGTAGAACACAGAATATAGATTATTCAATACGAAATGCAGAATATATAATACAGATTATAGAAATTAGAAAACAGAATATAGAATATAGAAAACAGAATACAGAAACCAGAATTTAGAACATGAAACGCAGAAAACAGAAGTTAGAATATAGAATACAGAATATTGAATAAAGAGTTTAGAACATAAAATGCAGAGCACAAAATTTAGAATATAGAATACAAAATACTGATTATAGAATATAGAATATAGAATGCAGAACACAGAATATAGAAAATAGAATACGGAATGCAGTATATAGTATACAGAAAATAGAATTTAGAACACAGAATATAGAATATGGAAACAAAATACAGAACCCAGAATTTAGAACATGGAATGCAGAACACAGAATATAGAATATTGAATAAAGATCACTGAATATAGAATTTAGAATATAGAATTTTGTACGCAGAATTTAGATGATAGAATACAAAATAATGAATATACAATTTAGAATATAGAATGCAGAACACTGAATATAGAATAGAGAATAGAGAATATAGAAGCCAGAATTTAGAACATGGAATGCAGAACACAGAATTTAGAATATTGTATTCAGAATACTGAATATAGAATTTAGAATATGGAATTTAGAACACAGTATATAGAATATAGAAAAAAGAATATAGAAACCAGAATTTAGAACATGGAATGCAGAACACAGAATTTAGAATATATAATACAGAATACTGTATATTGAATATAGAACATAGAATGTGGAACACAGAATTTAGACTATAGAATACAGAATACTGAATATAGAATTTAGAATATAAATTGTATAACACAGAATATAGAATATAGAATACTTAATGCAGTATATTTAATGTAAAACATAGAATGAATAACACAAAATTTAGAATATAGAATAGAGAATATAGAAGCCAGAACATAGAACATGGAATGCAGAACACAGAATTTAGAATATACAAGGCAAAATACTGAAAATAGAATTAAGAATATAGAAAGTAGAATACTGAATATAGAATATAGAATACAGAATACTGAATATAGAATTTTGAATAAAGAATGTAGAACACTGAATGTAGAATATAGAATAGAGAACACAGAATTAAGAACATGGAATGCAGAACCCAGAATTTATAATATAGAATGCAGAATACTGAAAATAGAATTTCGAATAATGAATGCAGAAAACAGAATTTAGAATATAGAATATAGAATGATGAATATAGAATTTAAAATGTGGAATGTAGAACACAGAATATAGAATATAGTATACGAAATGCAAAATATAGTATGCAGAATATTGAATGGAAAACACACAGTATAGAATAAAGAATAGAGAATATAGACCCCAGAACTTAGAAGATGGAATGCAGAACACAGAATTTATAATATAGAATACAGGGTACTGAATATAGAATTTAGAATATAGAATGTAGAGCACAGAATATAGTATATAGATTACGGAATGCAGAATATATATTGTAGAATATAGAATAAATAACACAAAATATAGAAAAAGAATAGTGAATATAGAAGCCAGAATTTAGAACATGGAATTCAGAACACATAATTTAGTATATAGAATACAGAATACTGAATATACTATTTAGAATATAGAATGTAGAACACAGAATATTGAATATAGAATACACAACACAGAATTTAGAACATGAAATGCAGAACTTAGAATTTACAATATATTATACAGAATACTGAAAATAGAATTTAGAATATTGAATGTAGAACACAGAAAAAAGAATATACAATAGAGAATATAGAACCCAGAATTTAGAACATGGAAAGCAGAACACAGAATTTAGAATATAGAATACAGAATACTGAATATTGAATTTAGATTAAAGAATGTAGAACACAGTACATAGAATATAGAATACTGAATGTAGAATATAGGATGTACAATATAGAAAGAAGAACACAAAATATAAAATATAGGAGAGAGAACATAGAACCCTGAATTTAGAACATGAAATGCAGAACACAGAATTTAGTATATAGGATACAGAATACCGAATATAGAATATAAAATATAGAATGAAGAACACAGAATATAGAATATAGAATACAGAATAAAAATTTAGGATACAGAAAATAGAATGTAGAAAACAGAATATAGAATGTAGAAAACAGAATATAGAATATGGAAACAGAATGCAGAATGAAGAATACAGAATATAGGATGGAGAAATCAGAATATAGAATATGGAAAACAGAATACAGAAGCCAGAATTCAGAACATGGAATGCAGAACACAGAATTCAGAATAAAGAATGCAGAATACTGAATATAGCATATAGAACATAGAATGCGGAACACAGATTTTAGAATAAAGAATACAATATTCTGTATATATTATTTAGAACATGGAATGCAGAACACAGAATTTAGAATATAGGATACAGAATAATTAATATAGAATTTCGAATATAGAATGTAGAACACAGAATATAGAATATAGAATAGAGGAAATAGAACCCAGAATTTAGAACATGTAATGCAGAACACAGAATTTAGAGTATAGAATAGAGAATACTGTATATAGATTTAGAATATAGAATGTAGAACACAGAATATAGAATATAGAATACGGAATATAGAATGTAGAACACAGAATATAGAATATGGAAAACAGAATACAGAAGCCACAATTTAGAACATGAAATGCAGAACACAGAAAATAGAATATAGAATACAGAATACTGAGTATAGAACTTAGAATTTGAATGCGGAACACAGAATTTAGAATATAGAATACAATATACTGAATAAATTATTTAGAACATGGAATGCAGGACAAAGAATTTAGAATATAGAAAAAGTATAATGAATATAGAATTTCGAATATAGATTGTAGAACACAGACTATAGAATATAGAATAGAGAATATAGAGCACTGAATTTCGACATGGGAAGCAGAACAAAGAATTTAGATTATAGAATACGGAATACTGTATATAGAATTTAGAAATTAGAATGTAAAACACAGAATATAGAATATAGAATGCGGAATGCAGAATATATATTTTAGAAAATGGAATGAAGAACACAAAATATAGAATATAGATTAGAGAATATAGAAGCCAGAATATAGAACATTGAATTCAGAACTCATAATTTAGAATATAGAATACAGAAACATGAACATAGAATTTAGAATATACAATGTATAACACAGAATATAGAATATAGAATACAGATTATAGAACACAGGATTTAGAACATGGAATGCAGAACACAGAATTTAGAATATAGTATACAGAATTCTGAATACAGAATATTAAATATAGAATGAAGAACACAGAATATAGAATATAGATTACAGAATTAAGAATTTAGGATACAGACTATAGAATGTAGAAAACAAAATATAGAATGAAGAAAACAGAATATAGAATATGGAAAACAGAAAGCACCATTTAGAATACAAAATATACAATGTAGAAATCAGAATATAGAATATGGAAAACAGAATACAGAAGCCAGAATTTAGAACATGGAATGCAGAACACAGAATTTAGATTATAGAATACAGAACACTGTATATAGAATTTAGAAATTAGAATGTATAACACAGAATATAGAATATAGAATACTTAATGCAGAATATAGATTTTGAATATAGAATGAAGAACACAAAATATAGAATATAGATTAGAGAATATAAAAGCCAGAATATAGAACATGGAATACAGAACACATAATTTAGAATATAGAATACAGAAACCTGAATATAGAATTTAGAATATACAATGTATAACACAGAATATACAATATAGAATACAGAACACAGAACACAGGATTTAGAACATGGAATGCAGAACACAGAATTTAGAATATAGAATACGGAATACTGAGTATACAATATAGAATATACAATGTAGAACACAGAATATAGAATATAGTATAAGGAATGTATAATATAGAATACAGAATATAGAATGTAGAACACAGAATATAGAATATGGGAAACAGGAAACAGAACCCAGAATTTAGAACATGGAATGCAGAATACAGAATTAAGAGTATAGAATACAGAATACTGAATATAAAATTTAGAATATAGAATGTAGAAAACAGAAAATAGAATAGAGAATAGAGAATAGAGAACCCAGAATTTAGAACATGGAATGCAGAACACAGAATTTAGAATATAGAATACAGAATACTGAATAGAGAATTTAGAATATATAATGTAAAACACAGAATTAAGAATATAAATTAACGAATGCATAATATAGAATTTAGAATATAGAATGAATAACACAGAATATAGAATATTGAATAGAGAATATAAAACCCAGATTTTAGATTTTGGAATGCAAAACACAGAATTTAGAATATAGAATACTGAACACTGAATATAGAATTTAGAATATTGAATTTAGAACTCAGCATATAGAATTTAGAATACGGAATACTGAATTAAGGATTTAGAATTTAGAATGTAGAACACAGAATAAAGAATATAGAATCCAGAATACTGAATATTGAATTTAGAATATAGAATGTAGAACACTGTACATAGAATAAAGAATACGGAATGCAGAGTATAGAATGTAGAATATAGAATGAAGAACTCAAAATATAGAATATAGGAGTGTGAGTATAGAACACTGAATGTAGAAAATGGAAAGCAGAACACAGAATATAGAATACCAAATTGTGAATATAGAATATAGAATGAAGAGCACAGAATATAGAATATAAAATACAGAAATAATAATTTAGGATACAGAATATAGAATGTAGAAAACAGAATATAGAATGTATAATACAGAATATAGAATATGGAAAACAGAATGCATAATTTAGAATACAGAATATAGAATGTAGAAATCAGAATATAGAATATGGAAACAGAATACAGAAGCCAGTATATAGAATATGGAATGCAGAACACAGAATTTAAATAAAAAATACAGAATACTGAATATAGAATTAAGAACATGGAATGAAAAACACATAATATAGAATATAGAATACAGAATAATAAATATAGAATTTCGAATATAGATTGAAAACACAGAATATAGAATAGAGAATAGAGAAAATAGAACCAAGAATTAAGAACATGGAATATGGAACACAGAATTTAGAATATAGAATATAGAATACTGTATATAGAATTTAGAATATAGAATGTAGAACACAGAACATAGAATATAGAATACGGAATACTGAGTTTACAATTTAGAATATAGAATGTAGAACACAGAATATAGAATATAGAATAAGGAATGCATAATATAGAATACAGAATATATATTGTAGAACACAGAATATAGAATATGGGAAACAGAATACAGAACCCAGAAACTAGAACATGGAATGCAGAACACAGAATTTAGAGTATAGAATAGAGAATAATGAATATAGAATTTAGAATATAGAATGTAGAAAACAGAATATATAATATAGAATAGAAAATATATAACACAGAATTTAGAACATGAAATTCAGAACACAGAATTTAGAATATAGAATACAGAATACTGAATATAGAATTTCGAATATACAATGTAGAACCCAGAATATAGAATAGAGAAAAGAGAATATATAACCCAGAATTCAGAACATGGAATGCAGAACACAAAATTTAGAATATAGAATGAAGAACACAGAATTTAGTATATAGAATACTGCATGCAGAAAATAGAATTTAAAATATAGAATGAAGAACACAGAAAAGAGAATAGAGAATATAGAAGCCAGAATTAAACATGAAATGCAGAACACATAATTTAGAATATATAATACAGAATACTGAATGTACAATTTAGAAAATAGAAAGTAGGACACAGAATATAGAATATAAAATACGGAATGTAGAATATAGTATGAAGAATATACAAATATGAACACAGAATATAGAATATGGAAACAGAATACAGAACCATGAATTTAGAACATGGAATGCAGAACACAGAATTTAGAATATAGATTACAGAATACTAAATATACAATTTAGAATATAGGATGTAGAACACATAATTGAGAATATAGTATACAGAATACTGAATATAGAATTTAGAATATAGAATGCAGAACACAGAATAGAGAATAGAGTATATAGAATCCAGAATTTAGAAAATGGAATGCGGAACACAGAATTTAGAATATAGAACACAGAATACTGAATATAGAATTTAGAACATAGAATGCAGAACAGAGAATTAAGAATATAGAATATAGAATGCTGAATAAAGAATTTAGAATATAGAATGTAGAACATAGAATATAGATTAGAGAATAGAGAATATAGAACTCAGAATTTAGAACATGGAATGCAGAACACAGAATTTAGAATATTAAATACGGATTACTGAAAATAGAAAGTAGAAATAGAATGTAGAAAACAGAATATAGAATATAGGATACGGAATGCAGAATAGAGATAGAGAAATTAGTATTTAGAAAACAGAATATAGAATATGGAAAACAGAATAAGAACACTGAATTTAGAAAATGGTATGCAGAACACAGAATTTAGAATATAGAATACAGAATACTGAATATAGAATTTAGAATATAGAATGTAGAACACAGAATATAGAATATAGTATACTGAATGCAGTACATTTAATATAGAATGTAGAATGTATAACACAAAATGTAGAATATAGAATAGAGAAGATAGAAGCCAGAATTAGGAACATGGAATGCAGAACACAGCATTTAGAATATACAATGCAGAATACTGAGTATAGAATTTAGAGTATTGAATGTAGAACTCAGAATATAGAATATAGAATATGGAATGCAGTATATAGTATACAGAAAATAGAATTTTGAACACAGAATATAGAACATGGAAACAGAATACAGAAACCAGAATTTAGAACATGGACTGCAGAACACAGAATTTAAAATATATAATAAGTAATACTCAATATAGAATTAACAACAAGGATTGCAGAACACAGAATAAGAATAAAGTGTTCAGAATACTGAATATAGAATTTAGAATATATAATTTAAAACACAGTTTATAGAATATACAAAAAAGTATATACAAACCAGAATTTAGTACATGGAATGCAGAACACAGGAGTTAGAATATAGAATAGAGAATACTGAATATAGAATTTAGAATATAGAAAGTATAACACAGAATATAGATTATAGAATACTGAATGCAGTATATTTAATATAGATTATTGAATGAATAACACAAAATTTAGAATATAGACTAGAGAATATGGAAGCCAGAATTTAGAATATGGAATGCAGAATACAGAATTTATAATATACAATGCAGAATACTGAATATAGTATTTAGAATATAGAATGTTGAATACTGAATAGAGAATTTAGAATATAGAATGTAGAACACAGAATATAGATTATTCAATACGAAATGCAGAATATATAATACAGATTATAGAAATTAGAAAACAGAATATAGAATATAGAAAACAGAATACACAAACCAGAATTTAGAACATGAAACGCAGAAAACAGAAGTTAGAATATAGAATACAGAATATTGAATAAAGAGTTTAGAACATAAAATGCAGAGCACAAAATTTAGAATATAGAATACAAAATACTGATTATAGAATATAGAATATAGAATGCAGAACACAGAATATAGAAAATAGAATACGGAATGCAGTATATAGTATACAGAAAATAGAATTTAGAACACAGAATATAGAATATGGAAACAAAATACAGAACCCAGAATTTAGAACATGGAATGCAGAACACAGAATATAGAATATTGAATAAAGATCACTGAATATAGAATTTAGAATATAGAATTTTGTACGCAGAATTTAGATGATAGAATACAAAATAATGAATATACAATTTAGAATATAGAATGCAGAACACTGAATATAGAATAGAGAATAGAGAATATAGAAGCCAGAATTTAGAACATGGAATGCAGAACACAGAATTTAGAATATTGTATTCAGAATACTGAATATAGAATTTAGAATATGGAATTTAGAACACAGTATATAGAATATAGAAAAAAGAATATAGAAACCAGAATTTAGAACATGGAATGCAGAACACAGAATTTAGAATATATAATACAGAATACTGTATATTGAATATAGAACATAGAATGTGGAACACAGAATTTAGACTATAGAATACAGAATACTGAATATAGAATTTAGAATATAAATTGTATAACACAGAATATAGAATATAGAATACTTAATGCAGTATATTTAATGTAAAACATAGAATGAATAACACAAAATTTAGAATATAGAATACAGAATATAGAAGCCAGAACATAGAACATGGAATGCAGAACACAGAATTTAGAATATACAATGCAAAATACTGAAAATAGAATTAAGAATATAGAAAGTAGAATACTGAATATAGAATATAGAATACAGAATACTGAATATAGAATTTTGAATAAAGAATGTAGAACACTGAATATAGAATATAGAATAGAGAATAGAGAACACAGAATTAAGAACATGGAATGCAGAACCCAGAATTTAGAATATAGAATGCAGAATACTGAAAATAGAATTTCGAATAATGAATGCAGAAAACAGAATTTAGAATATAGAATATAGAATGATGAATATAGAATTTAAAATGTGGAATTTAGAACACAGAAGATAGAATATAGTATACGAAATGCAAAATATAGTATGCAGAATATTGAATGGAAAACACATAGTATAGAATAAAGAATAGAGAATATAGACCCCAGAACTTAGAAGATGGAATGCAGAACACAGAATTTATAATATAGAATACAGGGTACTGAATATAAAATTTAGAATATAGAATGTAGAACACAGTATATAGAATATAAAATACGGAATGCAGAATATAGAATGTAGAATATAGAATGAAGAACTCTGAAATAGAATATAGAACATAGAATATAGAACCCAGAATTTGCAAAATGGAATGCAGAACACAGAATTTAGAATATAGAATACAGAATACTGAATACAGAATTTAGAATATACAATGCAGAACACAGTATTTAGAATATAGAATACCGAATACTGAATATAGAAATTAGGAAATGGAATGCAGAACACAGAGTTTAGATATAGAATACAGAATACTGTATATAGAATGTAAAATATAGAATGAAGAACACAATATATAGAATATATAAAAGAGAATAAGGAACCCAGTAATTACAAATGGAATGCCGAACACTGAATTTAGAATATAGAATATACAATACTGAATATAGAATTTAGAATATTGAATGTAGAACACAGAATATAGAATATAGAATACGGAATGCAGAATATAATATACAGAATATAGAATGTAGAACAGAGAATACAGAATATGGAAAACAGAATACAGGAAACAGAATTTAGAACATGTAATGCAGAACACAGGATTTAGAATATAGAATACAAAATACGGAATCTAGATTTTAGTACATAGATTGCACAACACTGAATTTAGAATATTGAATACAGAATAAAGAATATAGAATTTAGAACAAGGATTGCAGAACACAGAATTTAGATTATAGTGTTCAGGATACTGAATATAGAATTTAGAATATTGAATTTAAAACACAGTATATAGAATACAGAAAAAAGAATATAGAAACCTGAATTTAGAACATGGAATGCAGAACACAGAATTTAGAATATAGAATACAGAATACTGAATATAGAATTAACAACAAGGATTGCAGAACACAGAATTAAGAATATAGTGTTCAGAATACTGAGTATAGAATTTTGAATATAGAATTTAAAACACAGTATATAAACTATAGAAAACAGAATATAGGTACCAGAATATAGGACATGGAATTCAGAATACAGAATTTAGAATATAGAATACACAATACTGAATATAGAATTTAGAATATAGGATGTATAACACAGAATATAGAATATAGAATACTGAATGCACTATATTTAATGTAGAATATTGAATGAGTAACACAAAATTTAGAATATAGAATAGAGAATATGGAAGCCAGAATTTAGTAAATGGAATGCAGAACACAGAATTTATAATATAAAATGCAGAATAATGAATATAGGATTTAGAATATAGAATGCAGAATACTGAATATAGAATTTAGAATATAGAATGTAGAACACAGAATATAGATTATTCAATACGGAATGCAGAATATAGAATACAGATTATAGAAATTAGAAAACAGAATATAAAATATGGAAAACAGAATACAGAAATCAGAGTTTAGAACATGAAATGCAGAAAACAGAATTTAGAATATAGAATACAGAATACTGAATAAAGAGTTTAGAACATAAATGCAGAGAACAAAATTTAGAATATAGAATACAGAATACTGATTATAGAATTTAGAATATAGAATGTAGAACACAGAATATAGAATATAGAATAAAGAATACTGAATATAGAATTTAGAATATAGAATGTAGAACACAGAATATAGAATTGAGAATAGAGAATATAGAACACAGAATTTAGAACATGGAATGCATAAAACACAATTTAGTATAAAGAATACAGAATACTGAATATAGAATTTAGAATATAGAAAGTAGAACACAGAATATAGAATATAGAATACGGAATGCAGAAAATATAATGTACATTATTGAATGAAGAACACAGAATTTAGATTATAGAAAAGAGAATATAGAATCCAGAATATAGATCATGGAAATCAGAACACAGAATTAAAATATAGAATACAGAATACTGAATATAGATTTTAGAATATAGCATGTAGAACACAGAATATAGAATATAGTATACGAAATGCAAAATATAGTATGTAGAATATAGAATGAAGAACACACAATACAGAATATAGAATAAAGAATATAGAACACAGAATTTAGAAGATGGAATGCAGAACACAATATTTAGAACATAGAATACAGAATACTGAATATAGGATTTAGAATATAGAATGTATAACACAGTATATAGAATATAGATTACGGAATGCAGAATAAAGTTTGTAGAATATGGTATGAAAAACTCTGAAATAGAATATAGAATAGAGATTATAGAACCCAGAATTTACAACATGAAATGCAGAATACTGAAATTAGAATATAGAATACAGAATACTGAATATGGAATTTAGATCTTAGAATGCAGAACACAGAATTTAGAATATAGAACACAGAATACTGAATATAGAATTTAGAATAAAGAAAGAATAACACAGAATAGAGTATATAGAATACTGAATGCAGTATATTTAATGTAGAATATTGAGTGAATAACACAAAATTTAGAATATAGAGTAGAGAATATAGAAGCCAGAATTTAGAACATGGAATGCAGAACACATAATTAAGAATATACAGTGCAGAATACTGAATATAGAATTTAGAATATAGAATGTAGAATACTGAATATAGAATACAGAATTTAGAATGTAGAACACAGAATATAGAATATAGAATAGAGAATAAAGAACCCAGATTTAGAACATGGAATGTAGAACACAGAATTTAAAATATAGAATACAGAATACTGAATATAGGATTTAGAAAATAGAATGAAGAACACAGAATATAGAATATAGAATACGGATTTCAGAATATAGAATTAACAATATAGAATGAAGAACACAGAATATAGAATATGGAAAACAGAATACAGAACCAAGAATTTAGAACATTGAATGCAGAGCACAGAAATTAGAATATAGGATACATAATAGTGAATATAGAATTTAGAATATAAAACGTAGAACACAGAATTAAGTATGTAGAATTCGAATGCAGAATATAGAAAACAGAATATAGAATGAAGAACACAGAATATAAAATATGGAAAACAGAATATAGAACTCAGAATTTAGAACATGGAATGCAGAAAACATAATATATAATATAGAATACAGAATACTGAATATAGGATAAAGATTAAAGAATGTAGAAGAGAGAATTTAAACTATAGAATACAGAATACTGAATATAGAATTTAGAACACAGAATGTAGAACACAGAATAAAGTATAGAGAATAGAGTATAGAGAATTCAGAATTTAGAACATGGAATGCAGAACACAGAATTTAGAATATAGAATACAGAATACTGAATATAGAATTAAGAATATAGAATGTAGAACACAGAATATAAAATATGGAAAACAGATTATAGGACACAGAATTTAGAACATGGAATGCAGAACACAGAATTAATAATATGAAATACATATTTCTGAATATAGAATTTAGAATATAGAATGTAGAACACAGAATATAGAATATAGAATACGGAATGCAGAATATAGTATGGAGAATACATTTCGAATATAGAATAAAGAATACTGAATATGGAATTTATAACATTGAATGCAGAACACAGCATTTAGAATGTAGAACACACAATACTGCATATGGAATCAGAACATGGAATGCAGAACATTGAATTTAGAATATAGAATACAGAATACTGAATATAGAATTTAGAATATAGAATGTAGAACACAGAATATAGAATATAGACACGGGAATGCAGAATATAGAATGTAGAATATAGAATGAAGAACACAGAATATAGATTTTACAAAATAGAATATAGAAACCAGAATTTAGATAATTGAATGCAGAACACAGAATTTAGAATACAGAATACAGAATAATGAATATAGAATTTAGAATATTGAATGCAGAACACAGAATTTATAATATAGAATACAGAATACTGAATATAGAAATTAGAATATAGAACGTAGAACACAAAATATAGAATATAGAATACTGAATGCAGGATATTTAATGTAAAATATTGAATGAATAACACAAAATTAAGAATATAGAATAGAGAATATAGAAGCCAGATATAGAACATGGAATTCAGAACACAGAATTTAGAGTATAGAATAGGGAATACTGTATATAGTTTTAGAATATAGAATGTAGAACACAGAATATAGAATATAGAAAAAAGAATACAGGATATAGAATGTAGAACATAGAATATAGAATATGGAAAACAGAATACAGAAGCCAGAATTTAGAACATTGAATGCAGAAAACAGAAATTGGAATATACAATACAGAATTCTGAATATAGAATAAAAAATAAAGAATGAAGTAACAGAATATAGAATATAGAATACAGAGTTAATAATATTGGATACAGACTATAGAATTTAGGAAACAAAATATAGAATGTTGAAAACAGAATATAGAATATAGAAAACAGAATGCACAATTTAGAATACAGAATATAGAATGTAGAAATCAGAATATAGAATATGGAAAACAGAATACAGAAGCCAGAATTTAGAGCATGGAATGCAGAACACAGAATTTAAAATATACAACACAGAATACTGAATATAGAATTTAGAACATAGAATGCGGAACACAGAATTTCGAATATAGAATACAATATACTGAAAATATTATTTAGAACATGGAATACAGAACACAGAATTTAAAACATAGAATACAGAATACTGAATAGAGAATATAGAATATAGAATATAAAACACAGAATTTATAATATAAGTTAACGAATGCAGAATATAGAATTTACAAAACAGAATGAAGTACACAGTATATAGAATATTGAATAGAGTATATAGAACTCAGAATTTAGAACATTGAATGCAGAACACAGAATTTGGAATATAGAATACAGAATAAAAAATATAGAATTACGAACATAAAATGCGGAACACAAAATTTAGAACATAGAATGAGGAATAGAATTTAGTATATAGAATACAGAATACTGAAAATATAATTTAGAATCTGGAATGCAGAACACAGAATTTAGAATACAGAATAGAGAATACTGAATATATAATTTAGATCCTGGAATGCAGAACACAGAATTTAGAATATAGAATACAGAATACTTAATATATAATTTAGAACCTGGAATGCAGAAAACAAAATATAGAATATAGAATACAGAACACTGAATATAGAATTTAGAACATAGAAGTCAGAACACAGAATATAGAATATATAATACAGAATACTGAATATAGGATTTAGAGCATGGAATGCAGAACACAGAATTTAGAATATAGTATACAGAATACTTAATATACAATTCAGAATATAGAATGAAGATCACACAATATAGAATATAGAAAACGGAATACAGATTATACAATATAGAATATAGAATGAAGAACACAGCATATAGAATATAGAATACAGAATTAAGTATTTAGAATACAGAATATAGAATATAGAAAACAGAATATAGAATGTAAAACAGAATACAGAATATAGAAAACAGAATGCAGAATTAAGAATACAGAATATAGAATTTAGAAATCAGAATATAGAATATGGAAAACATAATACAGAAGCCAGAATTAAGAACATGAAATGCAGAACACAGAATTTAAAATATAGAATACAGAACACTGAATAGAGTATTTAGAATATAGAATATAAAACACAGAATTTAGTATATAGAATACAATATACTGAATATATTATTTAGAATATGGAATGCAGAACACAGAATTAAGTATATAGAATACAGAATACTGAATAGAGAATTTAGAATATAGAATATAAAACACAGAATTTAGAATATAGATTAACGAATGTAGAATATAGAATTTAGAAAACAGAATGAAGAACACAGTATATAGAATATTGAATAGAGAATATAGAACTCAGAATTTAGAACATGGAATGCAGAACACAGAATTTAGAATGTAGAACACAGAACACTGAATATAGAGCTTATAATATAGAATTTAGAACACAGAATATAAAATAGAGGATAGAGAAAATAGAAGCCAGAATTTATAAAATGGAATTCTGAACAAAGAATTTAGTATATAG
The DNA here is from genome assembly GCF_048564905.1 of Vicugna pacos. NCBI lineage: Eukaryota > Metazoa > Chordata > Mammalia > Artiodactyla > Camelidae > Vicugna > Vicugna pacos. The sequence goes on from NW_027328738.1 coordinate 6,680,381, forward strand.
AATACAGAATTCTTAATATAGAATTTAGAATATAGAATTAAGAACACAGTATATAGAATATAGAAAAAAGAATATAGAAACCAGAATTTAGAACATGGAACGCAGAACACAGAATTTAGAATATACACTACAGAATACTTAAAATACAATTTAGAATATAGAATGTAGATCACACAATATAGAATATAGAAAACGGAATACAGAATATAGATTTTAGAATATAGAATGAAAACATAGAATATAGAATATAGAATACAGAATTAAGAATTTAGAATACAGAATATAGAATCTAGAAAACAGAATATAGAATGTAAAAACAGAAAAAAGAATATGGAAAAGAGAATGCAGAATTTAGAATACAGAATATAGAATGTAGAAATCAGAATATAGAATATGGAAAACAGAGAACAGAAGCCAGAATTAAGAACATGGAATGCAGAACACAGAATTCAAAATATAGAATACAGAATACTGAATATAGAATTTAGAACATAGAATGCGGAACACAGAATTTAGAATATAGAATACAATATACTGAATATATTATTTAGAACATGGAATGCAGAACACAGAATTTAGAATATAGAATACAGAATAATGAATAGAGAATTTAGAATAAAGAATATAAAACTCAGAATTTAGAATATAGATTAACGAATGCAGAATATAGAATTTAGAAAACAGAATGAAGAACACAGTATATAGAATATTGAATAGAGAATATAGAACTCAGAATTTAGAACATGGAATGCAGAACACAGAATTTAGAATGTAGAATACAGAACACTGAATATAGAGCTTATACTATAGAATGTAGAACACAGAATATAAAATAGAGGATAGAGAAAATAGAAGCCAGAATTTATAAAATGGATTGCTGAACAAAGAATTTAGTATATAGAATACAGAATACTGAAAATAGAATTTAGAGTATAGAATGTAGAACACAGGAATTAGAATATAGAATACGGAAAGCAGAATATAGAATGTAGATATAGAATGAAGAACACAAAATATAGAATATACGAGAGAGAATACAGAACACAAAATTCAGAATATGGAATGCAGAACACAGAAACCAGAATATAGAATACAGAATAATGAATACAGAATATAGAATATAGAATGAAGAACGCAGTATATAGAATATAGAATACGGAATGTAGAATATAGAATACAGAATATAGAATGTAGGACACAGAATATAGAATATGGAAAACAGAATACAGAACCCAGAATTTAGAATATGGAATGCAGAAAAGAGAATTAAGAATAAATAATAAAGAATTCTGAATATAGATCTTAGAATACAGAATGTAGAACACAGCATATTGAATATAGAATAGAGAATATAGAACCTATAAATTTCAACATGGAATTCAGAACACAGAATTTAGAATACAGAATACTGAATACTGAATATAGAATTTAGAACATACAATGTAGAACACAGAATATAGAATATAGAATACAAAATACTGAATATAGTATTTTGAATAAAGAATGTAAAACACAAATATATAGAATATAAAATAGAGAATGTAGAACCCAGAATTTAGAACACGGAATGCAGAACACACAATTTAGAGTACAGAATACAGAATACTGAATGTAGAATTTACAGCATAGAATGTAGAACACAGAAAATAGAATATAGAGTACACAATGCAGAATATTGAATTTAGAATATAGAATGAAGAACACATAATAAAGAATATAGCATAGAGAATATAGAACAAGAATTTAGAAAATGGGATGCAGAACACAGAATTTAGAATATACAATACTGAATACTGAATAATGAATTTAGAATATAGAATGTAGAACACGTAATTAAAAATATACAATACAGAAGGCAGAATATAGAATAAAGAATATTGAATGCAGAAAACAGAATATAGAATATGGAAAAGAGTATACAGAAGCCAGAATTTAGGACATGGAATGCAGAACACAGAATTCAGAATATAGAATACAGAATACTGAATATATAATTTAGAACATGGAAAGCAGAACACAGAATTTAGAATATAGAATACAGAATAATGAATATAGAATTTCGAATATAGTTTGAAAACACAGAATATAGAATATAGAATAGAGAAAATAAAACCCAGAGTTTAGAACATGGAATGCAGAACACAGAATTTAGAGTATAGAATAGAGAATACTGTATATAGTTTTAGAATATAGAATGTAGAACACAGAATATAGAATATAGAATAAAGAATACAGAATATAAAATTTAGAACACAGAATATAGAATATGGAAAACTGAAAACAGAAGCCAGAATTTAGAACATGGAATGCAGAAAACAGAAATTGGAATATAGAATACAGAATTATGAATATAGAAGTTAGAAAATTGAATGCGGAACACAGAATTAAGAATATAGAATACAATATACTGAATATATTATTTAGAACATGGAATGCAGAACACAGAATTAAGAATATAGAATACAGAATACTGAATAGAGAATTTAGAATATAGAATATAAAACACAGAATTTAGAATATAGATTAACGAATGTAGAATATAGAATTTAGAAAACAGAATGATGAACACAGTATATAGAATATTGAATAGAGAATATAGAACTCAGAATTTAGAACATGGAATGCAGAACACAGAATTTAGAATGTAGAACAGAGAACACTGAATATAGAGCTTATAATATAGAATTTAGAACACAGAATATAAAATAGAGGATAGAGAAAATAGAAGCCAGAATTTATAAAATGGAATTCTGAACAAAGAATTTAGTATATAGAATACAGAATTCTTAATATAGAATTTTGAAATAGAATTTAGGACACAGTATATAGAATATAGAAAAAAGAATATAGAAACCAGAATTTAGAACATGGAATGCAGAACACAGAATTTAGAATATATACTACAGAATACTTAATATACAATTTAGAATATAGAATGTAGATCACACAATATAGAATATAGAAAACGGAATACAGAATATAGATTTTAGAATATAGAATGAAAACATAGAATATAGAATATAGAATACAGAATTAAGAATTTAGAATACAGAATATAGAATCTAGAAAACAGAAAATAGAATGTAAAAACAGAAAAAAGAATATGGAAAAGAGAATGCAGAATTTAGAATGCAGAATATAGAATGTAGAAATCAGAATATAGAATATGGAAAACAGAGAACAGAAGCCAGAATTAAGAACATGGAATGCAGAACACAGAATTCAAAATATAGAATACAGAATACTGAATATAGAATTTAGAACATAGAATGCGGAACACAGAATTTAGAATATAGAATACAGAATAATGAATAGAGAATTTAGAATAAAGAATATAAAACTCAGAATTTAGAATATAGATTAACGAATGCAGAATATAGAATTTAGAAAACAGAATGAAGAACACAGTATATAGAATATTGAATAGAGAATATAGAACTCAGAATTTAGAACATGGAATGCAGAACACAGAATTTAGAATGTAGAATACAGAACACTGAATATAGAGCTTATACTATAGAATGTAGAACACAGAATATAAAATAGAGGATAGAGAAAATAGAAGCCAGAATTTATAAAATGGAATGCTGAACAAAGAATTTAGTATATAGAATACAGAATACTGAAAATAGAATTTAGAGTATAGAATGTAGAACACAGGAATTAGAATATAGAAAACGGAAAGCAGAATATAGAATGTAGATATAGAATGAAGAACACAAAATATAGAATATACGAGAGAGAATACAGAACACAAAATTCAGAATATGGAATGCAGAACACAGAAACTAGAATATAGAATACAGAATAATGAATACAGTATATAGAATATAGAATGAAGAACACAGAATATAGAATATAGAATACGGAATGTAGAATATAGAATACAGAATATAGAATGTAGGACACAGAATATAGAATATGGAAAACAGAATACAGAACCCAGAATTTAGAATATGGAATGCAGAAAAGAGAATTAAGAATAAATAATAAAGAATACTGAATATAGAACTTAGAATACAGAATGTAGAACACAGCATATTGAATATAGAATAGAGAATATTGAACCTATAAATTTCAACATGGAATTCAGAACACAGAATTTAGAATACAGAATACTGAATACTGAATATAGAAATTAGAACATACAATGTAGAACACAGAAAATAGAATATAGAGTACACAATGCAGAATATTGAATTTAGAATATAGAATGAAAAACACATAATAAAGAATATAGCATAGAGAATATAGAACAAGAATTTAGAACATGGGATGCAGAACACAGAATTTAGAATATACAATACTGAATACTGAATAATGAATTTAGAATATAGAATGTAGAACACGTAATTAAAAATATACAATACAGAAGGCAGAATATAGAATAAAGAATATTGAATGTAGAAAACAGAATATAGAATATGGAAAAGAGTATACAGAAGCCAGAATTTAGGACATGGAATGCAGAACACAGAATTCAGAATATAGAATACAGAATACTGAATATATAATTTAGAACATGGAATGCAGAACACAGAATTTAGAATATAGAATACAGAATAATGAATGTAGAATTTCGAATATAGTTTGAAAACACAGAATATAGAATATAGAATAGAGAAAATAAAACCCAGAGTTTAGAACATGGAATGCAGAACACAGAATTTAGAGTATAGAATAGAGAATACTGTATATAGTTTTAGAATATAGAATGTAGAACACAGAATATAGAAAATAGAATAAAGAATACAGAATATAAAATTTAGAACACAGAATATAGAATATGGAAAACTGAAAACAGAAGCCAGAATTTAGAACATGGAATGCAGAAAACAGAAATTGGAATATAGAATACAGAATTATGAATATAGAAGTTAGAAAATTGAATGCGGAACACAGAATTAAGAATATAGAATACAATATACTGAATATATTATTTAGAACATGGAATGCAGAACACAGAATTTAGAATATAGAATACAGAATACTGAATATTGAATTTAGATTAAAGAATGTAGAACACAGTACATAGAATATAGAATACTGGATGTAGAATATAGGATGTACAATAAAGAATGAAGAACACAAAATATAAAATATAGGAGAGAGAACATAGAACCCTGAATTTAGAACATGGAATGCAGAACACAGAATTTAGTGTATAGGATACAGAATACAGAATATAGAATATAAAATATAGAATGAAGAACACAGAATATAGAATATAGAATACGGAATGTAGAATATAGAATACAGAATATAGAATGTAGGACACAGAATATAGAATATGGAAAACAGAATACAGAACCCAGAATTTAGAATATGGAATGCAGAAAAGAGAATTAAGAATAAATAATAAAGAATTCTGAATATAGAACTTAGAATACAGAATGTGGAACACAGCATATTGAATATAGAATAGAGAATATAGAACCTATAAATTTCAACATGGAATTCAGAACACAGAATTTAGAATACAGAATACTGAGTACTGAATATAGAAATTAGAACATACAATGTAGAACACAGAAAATAGAATATAGAGTACACAATGCAGAATATTGAATTTAGAATATAGAATGAAAAACACATAATAAAGAATATAGCATAGAGAATATAGAACAAGAATTTAGAACATGGGATGCAGAACACAGAATTTAGAATATACAATACTGAATACTGAATAATGAATTTAGAATATAGAATGTAGAACACGTAATTAAAAATATACAATACAGAAGGCAGAATATAGAATAAAGAATATTGAATGTAGAAAACAGAATATAGAATATGGAAAAGAGTATACAGAAGCCAGAATTTAGGACATGGAATGCAGAACACAGAATTCAGACTATAGAATACAGAATACTGAATATATAATTTAGAACATGGAATGCAGAACACAGAATTTAGAATATAGAATACAGAATAATGAATGTAGAATTTCGAATATAGTTTGAAAACACAGAATATAGAATATAGAATAGAGAAAATAAAACCCAGAGTTTAGAACATGGAATGCAGAACACAGAATTTAGAGTATAGAATAGAGAATACTGTATATAGTTTTAGAATATAGAATGTAGAACACAGAATATAGAAAATAGAATAAAGAATACAGAATATAAAATTTAGAACACAGAATATAGAATATGGAAAACTGAAAACAGAAGCCAGAATTTAGAACATGGAATGCAGAAAACAGAAATTGGAATATAGAATACAGAATTATGAATATAGAAGTTAGAAAATTGAATGCGGAACACAGAATTAAGAATATAGAATACAATATACTGAATATATTATTTAGAACATGGAATGCAGAACACAGAATTTAGAATATAGAATACAGAATACTGAATATTGAATTTAGATTAAAGAATGTAGAACACAGTACATAGAATATAGAATACTGGATGTAGAATATAGGATGTACAATAAAGAATGAAGAACACAAAATATAAAATATAGGAGAGAGAACATAGAACCCTGAATTTAGAACATGGAATGCAGAACACAGAATTTAGTGTATGGGATACAGAATACAGAATATAGAATATAAAATATAGAATGAAGAACACAGAATATAGAATATAGAATACAGAATTAAAAATTTAGGATACAGAAAATAGAATGTAGAAAACAGAATATACAATGTAGAAAACAGAATATGGAATAAGGAAACAGAATGCAGAATGTAGAATACAGAATATAGAATGGAGAAATCAGAATATAGAATATGGAAAACAGAATACAGAAGCCAGAATTTAGAACATGGAATGCAAAACACAGAATTTAGTATATAGATATCAGAATACTGAATATAGAATTTAGAACATCGAATGCGGAACACAGATTTTAGAATAAAGAATGCAATATTTTGAATATATTATTTAGAACATGGAATGCAGAACACAGAATTTAGAATATAGGATACAGAATAATTAATATAGAATTTCGAATATAGAATGTAGAACACAGAATATAGAATATAGAATTGAGAAAATAGAACCCAGAATTTAGAACATGTAATGCAGAACACAGAATTTAGAGTATAGGATACATTATACTGTATATACAATTTAGACTACTGAATGTAGAACACAGAATATAGAATATAGAATACGGAATACTGAGTATACAAATTAGAATATAGAATGTAGAACACAGAATCTAGAATATAGTATAAGGAATGCATAATATAGAATACAGAATATAGAATGTAGAACACAGAATATAGGATATGGGAAACAGAATACAGAACCCAGAATTTAGCACATGGAATGCAGAGCACAGAATTTAGAGTATAGAATACAGAATACTGAATATAAAATTTAGAATATAGAATGTAAAACAGAATTTAGAATATAGAATAACGAATGCAAAATATTGAATTTAGAATACAGAATGAAGAACACAGTATATAGAATATTGAAAAGAGAATATAAAACTCAGAATTTAGAACATGGAATGCAGAACACAGAATTTATAATATAGAATACAGAGCACTGAATATAGGGCTTATAATATAGAATGTAGAACACAGAATATAAAATAGAGGATAGAGAAAATAGAAGGCAGAATTTATAAAATGGAATGCTGAACAAAGAATTTAATATATAGAATACAGATTACTGAATATAGAATTTAGAGTATAGAATGTAGAACACAGAAATTAGAATATAGAATACGGAAAGCAGAATTTAGAATGTAGAATATAAAATGAAGAACACAAAATATAGAATATACGAGAGAGAATATAGTACACAGAATGCAAAATATGGAATGCAGAACACAGAAACTAGAATATAGAATACAGAATAATGAATACAGTATATAGAATATAGAATGAAGAACACAGAATATAGAATATAGAATACGGAATGTAGAAAATGGAATACAGAATATAGAATTAAGAACAAAGAATATAGAATATGGAATGCAGAACACAGAATTTAGAATATAGAATACAGAATACTGAATAGAGAATTTAGAATATAGAATGTAAAACACAGAATTTAGAATATAGATTAACGAATGCAGAATATAGAATTTAGAATACAGAATGAAGAACACAGTATATAGAATATTGAATAGAGAATATAGAACTCAGAATTTAGAACATGGAATGCAGAACACAGAATTTAGAATGTAGAATACAGAATACTGAATATAGAATTTAGAGTATTGACTGTAGAACACAGAAATTAGAATATAGAATACGGAAAGCAGAATATAGAATGTAGAATATAGAATGAAGAACAAAAAGTATAGAATATACGAGAGAGAAAATAGAACACAGAATTCAGAATATGGAATGCAGAACACAGAACCTAGGATATAGAATACAGAATAATGAATACCGAATATAGAATATAGAATGAAGAACACAGAATATAGAATATAGAATACGGAATGTAGAATATAGAATACAGAATATAGAATTTAGAACACAGAATATAGAATACGGAAAATAGAATACAGAACCCAGAATTTAGAACATGGAATGCAGAACAAAGAATTTAGAATACATAATACAGAATTTTGAATATAGAACTTAGAATACAGAATGTAGAACACAGAATATTGAATATAGAATAGACAATATAGAACCTATAAATTGAACATGAAATGCATAACACAGAATTTAGAATATAGATTACTGAATACTGAATATAGAAATTACAACATAGAATGTAGAACACAGAATATAGAATATAGAATACAGAATACTGAATATAGAATTTTGAATAAAGAATGTAGAACACAGAATATAGAATATAAAATAGAGAATATAGAACACAGAATTTAGAACATGGAATACAGAGCACACAATTTACAATACAGAATACAGTATACTGAATATAGAATTTACAGCATAGAATGTAGAACACAGAAAATAGAATATAGAGTACGGAATGCAGAAAAGAGTATTTAGAATATAGAATGAAGAACACAATATAAAGAATATAGCATAGAGAATATAGAACACAGAGTTTAAAACATGGGATGCAGAACACAGAATTTAGAATATAGAATACAGAATACTGAATATAGTATTTAGAATATAGAATGTAGAACACAGAGTATAGAATATACAATACTGAATACTGAAAAAGAATTTAGAATATAGAATGTAGAACACAGAATAAATAATATACAATACAGAATGCAGAATATAGAATAAAGAATGTTGAATGTAGAAAACAGAATATAGAATATGGAAAAGAGAATACAGAAGCCAGAATTTAGAACATAGAATGCAGAACACAGAATTCAGAATATAGAATATAAAATACTGAATATAGAATTTAGAACATAGAATGCGGAACACATAATAGAATCCACTGAATATATAGTTTAGAACATGGAATGCAGAACACAGAATTTATAATGTAGAATACAGAGCACTGAATATAGAGCTTATAATATAGAAAGTAGAACACAGAATATAAAATATAGGATAGAGAAAATAAAAGCCAGTATTTATAAAATGGAATGCAGAACAAAGATTTAGTATATAGAATACAGAATACTGAATATAGAATTTAGAGTATAGAATGTAGAACACAGAAATTAGAATATAGAATACGGAAAGCAGAATATAGAATGTAGAATATAAAAAGAAAACACAAAATATAGAATATACGAATGAGAATATAGAACACAAAATTCAAAATATGGAATGCAGAACACAGAAACTAGAATATACAACACAGAATAATGAATACAGTATATAGAATATAGAATGAAGAACACAGAATATAGTATATAGAACACGGAATGTAGAATATGGAATACAAAATATAGAATTTAGAACACAGTATATAGAATATGGAATGCAGAACACAGAATTCAGAATATAGAATACAATATACTGAATATATAATTTAGAACATGGAATGCAGAACACAAAATTTAGAATATGGAATACAGAATAATGGATATAGAATTTCGAATATAGTTTGAAAACACAGAATATAGAATATAGAATAGAGTAAATAAAACCCAGAATTTAGAACATGGATTGCAGAACACAGAATTTAGAGTATAGAATAGAGAATACTGTATATTGATTTAGAATATAGATTGTAGAACACAGAATATAGAATAAAGAATACAGAATATCGTATGTAGAACACAGAATATAGAATACGGAAAACAGAATACAGAACCCAGAATTTAGAACAAGGAATGCAGAACGCAGAATTTAGAATACATAATACAGAATTCTGAATATAGAACTTAGAATACATAATGTAGAACACAGAATATAGAATAGAGAATAGAGAATATAGAACCTATAATTTTGAACATGGAATGCAGATCACAGAATTTAGAATATAGAATACTGAATATAGAATTAAGAATATAGAATGTATAACACAGAAAAAAGAATATAGAATACGGAATGCAGAATATAGAATGTAGAATATAGAATGAAGAACGCAAAATATCGAATATAAAATAGAGAATATAGAACCCAGAATTTAGAACATGGAATGCAGAACACAGAATTTAGAATATAGAATTTAGAACACAGACTTTAGTATATAGAACACTGCATGCATAAAATAGAATTTAAAATATAGAATGAAGAACACAGAATAGAGAATAGAGAATAGAGAAGCCAGAATTTTGAATATGGAATGCAGAACACATAATTTAGTATATATAATACAGAATACTGAATGTACAATTTAGAATATAGAAAGTAGGACAGAGAATATAGAATATAGAATACAGAATATATAACACAGAACTTAGAACATGGAATGCAGAACACAGAATTTAGAATATACAATACAGAATACTGAATATAGAATGTAGAATATAGAACGTAGAGCACAGAATATAGTATATAAAATACGGAATGCAGAATATATATTGTAGAATATAGAATAAATAACACAAAATATAGAAAAAAGAATAGAGAATATAGAAGCCAGAATTTAGAACATGGAATTCAGAACACAGAATTTAGTATATAGAATACAGACAACTGAATATAGAATTTAGAGTATAGAATGTAGAACACAGAATATAGAATATAGAATACAGAATACTGAATATAGAATTTTGAATAAAGAATGTAGAACACAGAATAAAGAATATAGAATAGGGAATATAGAACACAGAATTTAGAACATGGAATAGAGAGCACACAATTTAGAATACAGAATACAGAATACTGAATATAGAATTTACAGCATAGAATGTAGAACACAGAAAATAGAATATAGATTACGGAATGCAGAATATAGTATTTAGAATATAGAATGAAGAACACAATATAAAGAATATAGCATAGAGAATATAGAACACAGAATTTAAAACATGGGATGCAGAACACAGAAATTTGAATATAGAATACATAATACTGAATATAGAATTTAGAATATAGAATGTAGAACACAGAGTATAGAATATAGAATACTGAATACTGAATAAAGAATTTAGAATATAGAATGTAGAACACAGAATAAAGAATATACAATACAGAATGCAGAATATAGAATAAAGAATGTTGAATGTAGAAAACAGAATATAGAATATGGAACAGAGAATACAGAAGCCAGAATTTAGAGCATAGAATGCACAACACAGAATTCAGAATATAGAATATAAAATACTGAATATAGAATTTAGAACATAGAATTCGGAACACAGAATAAAATACACTGAATATATAGTTTAGAACATGGAATGCAGAACACAGAATTTAGAATATAGAATACAGAATAATGAATATAGAATTTCGAATGTAGTTTAAAAACACAGAATATAGAATATAGAATAGAGACAGTAAAAACCAGAATTTAGAACATGGAATGCAGAACACAGAATTTAGAGTATAGAATAGAGAATACTGTATATAGATTTAGAATATAGAATATAGAACACAGAATATAGAATATAGAATTAAGATTACAGAATATAGAATGTAGAACACAGAATATACAATATGGAAAACAGAATACAGAAGCCACAATTTAGAACATGAAATGCAGAACACAGAAAATAGAATATAGAATACAGAATACTGAATATAGAATTTAGAAATTGAATGCGGAACACAGAATTAAGAATATAGAATACAATATACTGAATATATTATTTAGAACATGGAATGCAGAACAAAGAATTTAGAATATAGAATACAGTATAATGAATATTGAATTTCGCATATAGATTGTTGAACACAGACTGTAGAATATAGAATAGAGACTATAGAGCACTGAATTTAGACATGGGATGCAGAACAAAGAATTTAGATTATAGAATACAGAATACTGTATACAGAATTTAGAAATTAGAATGTAAAACACAGAATATAGAATATAGAATGCGGAATGCAGAACATATATTTTAGAAAATGGAATGAAGAACACAAAATATAGAATATAGATTAGAGAATATAGAAGCCAGAATATAGAACATGGAATTCAGAACTCATAATTTAGAATATAGAATACAGAAACCTGAATATAGAATTTAGAATATACAATGTATAACACAGAATATAGAATATAGAATACAGATTATAGAACACAGGATTTAGAACATGGAATGCAGAACACAGAATTTAGAATATAGTATACAGAATTCTGAATACAGAGTATTAAATATAGAATGAAGAACTCAGAAAATAAAATATAGATTACAGAATTAAGAATTTAGGATACAGACTATAGAATGTAGAAAACAAAATATAGAATGTAGAAAACAGAATATAGAATATGGAAAACAGAAAGCACCATTTAGAATACACAATATACAATGTAGAAATCAGAATATAGAATATGGAAAACAGAATACAGAAGCCAGAATTTAGAACATGGAATGCAGAACACAGAATTTAGATTATAGAATACAGAACACTGTATATAGAATTTAGAAATTAGAATGTATAACACAGAATATAGAATATAGAATACTTAATGCTGAATATAGATTTTGAATATAGAATGATGAACACAAAATATAGAATATAGATTAGAGAATATAGAAGCCAGAATATAGAACATGGAATTCAGAAAACATAGTTTAGAATATAGAATACAGAAACCTGAATATAGAACTTAGAATATACAATGTATAACACAGAATATAGAATATAGAATACAGAACAGAGAACACAGGATTTAGAACATGGAATGCAGAACACAGAATTTAGAATATAGAATACGGGATACTGAGTATACAATATAGAATATACAATGTAGAACACAGAATATAGATTATAGTATAAGGAATGTATAATATAGAATACAGAATATAGAATGTAGAACACAGAATATAGAATATGGGAACCAGGAAACAGAACCCAGAATTTAGAACATGGAATGCAGAACACAGAATTAAGAGTATAGAATACAGAATACTGAATATAAAATTTAGAATATAGAATGTAGAAAACAGAAAATAGAATAGAGAATAGAGAATAGAGAATTGAGAACCCAGAATTTAGAACATGGAATGCAGAACACAGAATTTAGAATATAGAATACAGAATACTGAATAGAGAATTTAGAATATAGAATGTAAAACACAGAATTTACAATATAGATTAACGAATGCATAATATAGAATTTAGAATATAGAATGAATAACACAGAATATAGAATATTGAATAGAGAATATAAAACCCAGATATTAGATTTTGGAATGCAAAACACAGAATTTAGAATATAGAATACTGAGCACTGAATATAGAAGTTAGAATATTGAATTTAGAACTCAGCATACAGGATTTAGAATTCGGAATACTGAATAAAGGATTTAGAATGTAGAATGTAGAACACAGAATAAAGAATATAGAATCCAGAATACTGAATATTGAATTTAGAATATAGAATGTAGAACACTGTACATAGAATAAAGAATACGGAATGCAGAGAATAGAATTTAGAATATGGAATGAAGAACTCAAAATATAGAATATTGGAGTGTGAGTATAGATCACTGAATGTAGAAATTGGAATGCAGAACACAGAATATAGAATACCAAATTGTGAATATAGAATATAGAATGAAGAGCACAGAAAATAGAATATACAATACAGAAATAATAATTTAGGATACAGAATACAGAATGTAGAAAACAGAATATAGAATGTATAATACAGAATATAGAATATGGAAAACAGAATGCATAATTTAGAATACAGAATATAGAATGTAGAAATCAGAATATAGAATATGGAAACAGAATACAGAAGCCAGAATTTAGAACATGGAATGCAGAACACAGAATTTAAATAAAGAATACAGAATACTGAATATAGAATTTAGAACATGGAATGCAAAACACATAATATAGAATATAGAATACAGAATAATGAATACAGTATATAGAATATAGAATGAAGAACACAGAATATAGAATATAGAATACGGAATGTAGAATATGGAATACAGAATATTGAATTTAGAACAAAGAATATAGAATATGGAATGCAGAACACAGAATTCAGAATATAGAAAACAGAATACTGAATATAGAATTTAGAACATAGAATGCGGAATACAAAATACAGAATATAGAATACAATATACTTTATATATTATTTAGAACATGGAATGCAGAACACAGAATTTAGAATATAGAATACAGAATACTGAATAGAGAATTTAGAATATAGAATGTAAAACACAGAATTTAGAATACAGATTAACGAATGCAGAATATAGAATTTAGAATACAGAATGAAGAACACAGTATATAGGATATTGAATAGAGAATATAGAACTCAGAACTTAGAACATGGAATGCAGAACACAGAATTTAGAATGTAGAATACAGAACACTGAATAAAGAGCTTATAATATAGAATGTAGAACACAGAATATAAAATAGAGGATAGAGAAAATAGAAGCCAGAATTTATAAAATGGAATGCAGAATAAAGATTTAGTATATAGAATACAGACAACTGAATATAGAATTTAGAGTATAGAATGTAGAACACAGAAATTAGAATATAGAATACGGAAAGCAAAATATATAATGTAGAATATAGAATGAAGAACACAAATTATAGAATATACGAGAGAGAAAATAGAACACAGAATTCAGAATATGGAATGCAGAACACAGAACCTAGAATATAGAATACAGAATAATGAATACCGAATATAGAATATAGAATGAAGAACACAGAATATAGAATATAGAGTACGGAATGTAGAATATAGAATACAGAATATAGAATTTAGAACACAGAATATAGAATATGGGAAACAGTATACAGAACCCAGAATTTAGAACATGGAATGCAGAACACAGAATTTAGAATACATAATACAGAATTTTGAATATAGAACTTAGAATACAGAATTTAGAACACAGAATATTGAATATAGAATAGAGAATATAGAACCTATAAATTTGAACATGGAATGCAGAACACAGAATATAGAATATAGATTACTGAATACTGAATATAGAAATTAGAACATAGAATGTAGAACACAGAATATAGAATATAGAATACAGAATACTGAATATGGAATTTTGAATAAAGAATTTAGAACACAGAATATAGAATATAGAATAGAGAATATTGAACACAGAATTAAGAACATGGAATACAGAGAACCCAATTTAGAATACAGAATACAGAATACTGAATATAGAATTTAAAGCATAGAATGTAGAACACAGAAAATAGAATATAGAGTACGGAATGCAGAAAATAGTATTTAGAATATAGAATGAAGAACACAATATAAAGAATATAGCATAGAGAATATAGAACACAGAATTTAAAACATGGGATGCAGAACACAGAATTTAGAATATAGAATACAGAATACTGAATTTAGTATTTAGAATATAGAATGTAGAACACAGAGTATAGAATATACAATACTGAATACTGAATAAAGAATTTAGAATATAGAATGTAGAACACAGAATAAAGAATAGACAATACAGAATGCAGAATATAGAAAAAAGAATGTTGAATGTAGAAAACAGAATATAGAATATGGAAAAGAGAATACAGAAGCCAGAACTTAGAGCATAGAATGCAGAACACAGAATTCAGTATATAGAATATAAAATACTGAATATAGAATTTAGAACATAGAATGCGGAACACAGACTAAAATACACTGAAAATATAGTTTAGAACAAGGAATTCAGAACACAGAATTTAGAATATAGAATACGGAATAATGAATATAGAATTTCGAATATAGTTTGAAAACACAGAAAATAGAATATAGAATAGAGAAAATAAAAACCAGAGTTTAGAACATGGAATGCAGAAAACAGAATTTAGACTATAGAATAGAGAATATTGTATGTAGTTTTTGAATATAGAATGTAGAAAACAGAATATAGAATATAGAATAAAGAATACAAAATATAGAATCTAGAACACAGAATATAGAATATGGAAAACAGAATACAGAAGCCAGAATTTTGAATATGGAATGCAGAAAACAGAAATTGGAATAGAGAATACAGAATTCTGAATATAGAATTTAGAATATTGAATGCGGAACACAGAATTAAGAATATAGAATACAATGTACTGAATATATTATTTAGAATATAGAATGCAGAACACAGAATTTAGAATATAGAATACAGTATAATGCATATAGAATTTCGAATATTGATTGTAGAACACAGACTATAGAATATAAAATAGAGAATATAGAGCACTGAATTAAGAACATGGAATTCAGAACAAAGAATTTAGGGTATAGAACACAGAATACTGTATATTGAATTTAGAAATTAGAATGTAAAACACAGAATATAGAAAAAGGAATACGGAATGCAGAATATTGATTTTAGAATACAGAATGAAGAACACAAAATATAGAATATAGATTAGAGAATATAGAAGCCAGAATATAGAACATGGAATTCAGAACACATAATTTAGTATATAGAATACAGAAACCTGAATATAGAATTTAGAATATACAATGTATAACACAGAATATAGAATATAGAATACAGAATATAGAACACAGGATTTAGAACATGGAATGCAGAACACAGAATTTAGAATACAGAATACAGAATACTGAATATAGACTTTAGAATATTGAATGTAGAACAGAGAATAGAGAATAGAGAATATAGAACCCAGAATGCAGAACATGGAATGCAGAAAACACAATCTAGAATACAGAACACTGAATATAGAATTTACAGCATAGAATGTAGAACATAGAAAATAGAATATAGAGTAAGGAATGCAGAATATAGAATTTAGATTATTGAATGAAAAACACAAAATAAAAATATAGCATAGAGAATATCGAACGCAGAATTAAGAACATGGGATTCAGAACACAGAATTAAGAATATAGAATACAGAATACTGAATATAGAATTTAGAATATAGAATGTAGAACACAGAATGTAGAATATAGAATGAAGAACACAAAATTTAGTATATAGAATTAAGAATATAGAACACAATATTTAAACATGGAATGTAGAACACATATTTAAGACTATAGAATACAGAATACTGAATATAGAAATTAAAATATAGAATGTAGAACACAGAATATAGAATATAGAATATAGAACACAGAAATTATAACATGGAATGCATAACACTGAATTTAGAATATAGAATACAGAATACTGAATATAGAATTTAGAATATAGTATGTAGAACTTAGAATGTAGAATATAGAATACTGAATGCAGAATATAGAATTTAGAATATAGAATGAAGAACACAGAATATTGAATATTGATAAGAAAATATAGAACCAAGGTTTTAGACCATGGATTGCAGAACACAGAATTTAGAAAATAGAATACAAATCACTGAATATAGAGTTTACAACATAGAATGTAGAACACAGAATATAGAATAGACGATATTGAATATAGAAGACAGAATTTAGAACATGGAATGCAGAACACAGAATTTAGAATACAGAATACAGAATACTGAAGATAGAATTTAGAGTATAGAATGCAGAACACAGAAATTAGAATATAGAATACGGAATGCAGAATATAGAATATAGAATATAGAATGAAGAACACAAAATATAGAATATAGAGGAGAGAATATCGAAAAAAGAATTTAGAACATGGAATGCAGAACACAGAATTTAGAATATATAATACAGTATAATGAATACAGAATATAGAATATAGAATGAAGAACACAGGATATAAAATATAGAATACGGAATGTAGAATATAGAATACAGAATATTAAATGTAGAACACAGAATTTAGAATATGGAAGCAGAATACAGAACTCAGAATGTAGAACATGGAATGCAGAACACAGAATTTAGAGTATAGAATATAGAATACTGTATATAGATTTAGAATATAGATTGTAGAACACAGAATATAGAATAAAGAATACAGAATATCGAATGTAGAACACAGAATATAGAATACGGAAAACAAAATACAGAACCCAGAATTTAGAACATGGAATGCAGAACACAGAATTTAGAATACATAATACAGAATTCTGAATATAGGACTTAGAATACATAATGTAGAACACAGAATATAGAATATAGAATAGAGAATATAGAACCTATAAATTTGAACATGGAATGCAGAACACAGAATTTAGAATATAGAATACTGAATACTGAATATAGAATTAAGAATATAGAATGTATAAAACAGAAAATAGAATATAGAATACGGAATGCAGAATATAGAATGTAGAATATAGAATGAAGAACACAAAATATCGAATATAAAATAGAGAATATAGAACCCAGAATTTAGAACATGGAATGCAGAACACAGAATTTAGAATATAATACAGTATACTGAATATAGAGTTAAGAATATAGAATGTATAACACAGAAAATAGAATGTAGAACACCGAATGCAGAATATAGAATGTAGAATATAGAATGAATAACACAAAATATCGAATATAAAATAGAAAATATAGAACACAGAATTTAGATCATTGAATGCAGAACACAGGATTTAGAATATAGAATACAGAATACATAATATACAATTTGAATATTGAATATAGAACCCGGAATATAGAATATAGAATAGAGAATATGGAAGCCAGAATTTAGAACATTGAATGCAGACACAGAATTTAGAATATAGAATTTAGAACACAGACTTTAGTATATAGAACACTGCATGCAGAAAATAGAATTTAAAATATAGAATGAAGAACACAGAATAGAGAATAGAGAATATAGAAGCCAGAATTTTGAACATGGAATGCAGAACACATAATTTAGATTATATAATACAGAATACAGATTGTACAATATAGAATATAGAAAGTAGGACAGAGAATATAGAATATAGAATACAGAATATAGAACACAGAACTTAGAACATGGAATGCAGAACACAGAATTTAGAATATACAATACAGAATACTGAATATAGAATTTAGAATATAGAATGTAGAGCACAGAATATAGTATATAGAATACGGATTGCAGAATATATATTGTAGAATATAGAATAAATAACACAAAATATAGAAAAAAGAATAGTGAATATAGAAGCCAGAATTTAGAACATGGAATTCAGAACACATATTTTAGTATATAGAATACAGAAAACTGAATATACTATTTAGAATATAGAATGTAGAACACAGAATATTGAATATAGAATATAGAACACAGAATTTAGAACATGAAATGCAGAAATTAGAATTTACAATATATTATACAGAATACTGAATATAGAATTTAGAATATTGAATGTAGAACACAGAAAATAGAATATACAATAGAGAATATAGAACCCAGAATTTAGAACATGGAAAGCAGAACACAGAATTTAGAATATAGAATACAGAATGCTGAATAAAGTATTTAGAATATCGAATGTTGAACACAGAATATAGAAAATAGAATAGAGGATATAGAACCCAGAATTTAGAACTTGGAATTTAGAACACAGAATTTAGAATATAGAATACAGAATACTGAATATTGAATTTAGATTAAAGAATGTAGAACACAATACATAGAATATAGAATACTGAATGTAGAATATAGGATGTACAATATAGAAAGAAGAACACAAAATATAAAATATAGGAGAGAGAACATAGAACCCTGAATTTAGAACATGAAATGCAGAACACAGAATTTAGTATATAGGATACAGAATACATAATATAGAATATAAAATGTAGAATGAAGAACACAGAATATAGAATATAGAATACAGAATTAAAAATTTAGGATACAGAAAATAGAATGTAGAAAACAGAATATAGAATGTAGAAAACAGAATATAGAATATGGAAACAGAATTCAGAATGTAGAATACACAAAATAGAATGGAGAAATCTGAATATAGAATATGGAAAACAGAATACAGAAGCCAGAATTTAGAACATGAAATGCAAAATACAGAATTTAGTATATAGATATCAGAATACTGAATATAGAATTTAGAACATCGAATGCGGTACACAGATTTTAGAATAAAGAATACAATATTCTGAATATATTATTTAGAACATGGAATGCAGAACACAGTATTTAGAATATAGGATACAGAATAATTAATATAGAATTTCGAATATAGAATGTAGAACACAGAATATAGAATATAGAATAGAGGAAATAGAACCCAGAATTTAGAACATGTAATGCAGAACACAGAATTAAGAGTATAGAATATATTATACTGTATATACAATTTAGACTACTGAATGTAGAACACAGAATATAGAATATAGAATACCGAATACTGAGTATACAAGTTTGAATATAGAATGTAGAACACAGAATTTAGAATATAGTATAAGGAATGCATAATATAGAATACAGAATAAAGAATGTAGAACACAGAATATAGTATATGGGAAACAGAATACAGAACCCAGAATTTAGCACATGGAATGCAGAACACAGAATTTAGAGTATAGAATACAGAATACTGAATATAAAATTTAGAATATAGAATGTAAAACACAATTTAGAATATAGATTAACGAATGCATAATATAGAATTTAGAATATAGAATGAATAACACAGAATATAGAATATTGAATAGAGAATATAAAACCCAGATATTAGATTTTGGAATGCAAAACACAGAATTTAGAATATAGAATACTGAGCACTGAATATAGAAGTTAGAATATTGAATTTAGAACTCAGCATACAGGATTTAGAATTCGGAATACTGAATAAAGGATTTAGAATGTAGAATGTAGAACACAGAATAAAGAATATAGAATCCAGAATACTGAATATTGAATTTAGAATATAGAATGTAGAACACTGTACATAGAATAAAGAATACGGAATGCAGAGAATAGAATTTAGAATATGGAATGAAGAACTCAAAATATAGAATATTGGAGTGTGAGTATAGATCACTGAATGTAGAAATTGGAATGCAGAACACAGAATATAGAATACCAAATTGTGAATATAGAATATAGAATGAAGAGCACAGAAAATAGAATATACAATACAGAAATAATAATTTAGGATACAGAATACAGAATGTAGAAAACAGAATATAGAATGTATAATACAGAATATAGAATATGGAAAACAGAATGCATAATTTAGAATACAGAATATAGAATGTAGAAATCAGAATATAGAATATGGAAACAGAATACAGAAGCCAGAATTTAGAACATGGAATGCAGAACACAGAATTTAAATAAAGAATACAGAATACTGAATATAGAATTTAGAACATGGAATGCAAAACACATAATATAGAATATAGAATACAGAATAATGAATACAGTATATAGAATATAGAATGAAGAACACAGAATATAGAATATAGAATACGGAATGTAGAATATGGAATACAGAATATTGAATTTAGAACAAAGAATATAGAATATGGAATGCAGAACACAGAATTCAGAATATAGAAAACAGAATACTGAATATAGAATTTAGAACATAGAATGCGGAATACAAAATACAGAATATAGAATACAATATACTTTATATATTATTTAGAACATGGAATGCAGAACACAGAATTTAGAATATAGAATACAGAATACTGAATAGAGAATTTAGAATATAGAATGTAAAACACAGAATTTAGAATACAGATTAACGAATGCAGAATATAGAATTTAGAATACAGAATGAAGAACACAGTATATAGGATATTGAATAGAGAATATAGAACTCAGAACTTAGAACATGGAATGCAGAACACAGAATTTAGAATGTAGAATACAGAACACTGAATAAAGAGCTTATAATATAGAATGTAGAACACAGAATATAAAATAGAGGATAGAGAAAATAGAAGCCAGAATTTATAAAATGGAATGCAGAATAAAGATTTAGTATATAGAATACAGACAACTGAATATAGAATTTAGAGTATAGAATGTAGAACACAGAAATTAGAATATAGAATACGGAAAGCAAAATATATAATGTAGAATATAGAATGAAGAACACAAATTATAGAATATACGAGAGAGAAAATAGAACACAGAATTCAGAATATGGAATGCAGAACACAGAACCTAGAATATAGAATACAGAATAATGAATACCGAATATAGAATATAGAATGAAGAACACAGAATATAGAATATAGAGTACGGAATGTAGAATATAGAATACAGAATATAGAATTTAGAACACAGAATATAGAATATGGGAAACAGTATACAGAACCCAGAATTTAGAACATGGAATGCAGAACACAGAATTTAGAATACATAATACAGAATTTTGAATATAGAACTTAGAATACAGAATTTAGAACACAGAATATTGAATATAGAATAGAGAATATAGAACCTATAAATTTGAACATGGAATGCAGAACACAGAATATAGAATATAGATTACTGAATACTGAATATAGAAATTAGAACATAGAATGTAGAACACAGAATATAGAATATAGAATACAGAATACTGAATATGGAATTTTGAATAAAGAATTTAGAACACAGAATATAGAATATAGAATAGAGAATATTGAACACAGAATTAAGAACATGGAATACAGAGAACCCAATTTAGAATACAGAATACAGAATACTGAATATAGAATTTAAAGCATAGAATGTAGAACACAGAAAATAGAATATAGAGTACGGAATGCAGAAAATAGTATTTAGAATATAGAATGAAGAACACAATATAAAGAATATAGCATAGAGAATATAGAACACAGAATTTAAAACATGGGATGCAGAACACAGAATTTAGAATATAGAATACAGAATACTGAATTTAGTATTTAGAATATAGAATGTAGAACACAGAGTATAGAATATACAATACTGAATACTGAATAAAGAATTTAGAATATAGAATGTAGAACACAGAATAAAGAATAGACAATACAGAATGCAGAATATAGAAAAAAGAATGTTGAATGTAGAAAACAGAATATAGAATATGGAAAAGAGAATACAGAAGCCAGAACTTAGAGCATAGAATGCAGAACACAGAATTCAGTATATAGAATATAAAATACTGAATATAGAATTTAGAACATAGAATGCGGAACACAGACTAAAATACACTGAAAATATAGTTTAGAACAAGGAATTCAGAACACAGAATTTAGAATATAGAATACGGAATAATGAATATAGAATTTCGAATATAGTTTGAAAACACAGAAAATAGAATATAGAATAGAGAAAATAAAAACCAGAGTTTAGAACATGGAATGCAGAAAACAGAATTTAGACTATAGAATAGAGAATATTGTATGTAGTTTTTGAATATAGAATGTAGAAAACAGAATATAGAATATAGAATAAAGAATACAAAATATAGAATCTAGAACACAGAATATAGAATATGGAAAACAGAATACAGAAGCCAGAATTTTGAATATGGAATGCAGAAAACAGAAATTGGAATAGAGAATACAGAATTCTGAATATAGAATTTAGAATATTGAATGCGGAACACAGAATTAAGAATATAGAATACAATGTACTGAATATATTATTTAGAATATAGAATGCAGAACACAGAATTTAGAATATAGAATACAGTATAATGCATATAGAATTTCGAATATTGATTGTAGAACACAGACTATAGAATATAAAATAGAGAATATAGAGCACTGAATTAAGAACATGGAATTCAGAACAAAGAATTTAGGGTATAGAACACAGAATACTGTATATTGAATTTAGAAATTAGAATGTAAAACACAGAATATAGAAAAAGGAATACGGAATGCAGAATATTGATTTTAGAATACAGAATGAAGAACACAAAATATAGAATATAGATTAGAGAATATAGAAGCCAGAATATAGAACATGGAATTCAGAACACATAATTTAGTATATAGAATACAGAAACCTGAATATAGAATTTAGAATATACAATGTATAACACAGAATATAGAATATAGAATACAGAATATAGAACACAGGATTTAGAACATGGAATGCAGAACACAGAATTTAGAATACAGAATACAGAATACTGAATATAGACTTTAGAATATTGAATGTAGAACAGAGAATAGAGAATAGAGAATATAGAACCCAGAATGCAGAACATGGAATGCAGAAAACACAATCTAGAATACAGAACACTGAATATAGAATTTACAGCATAGAATGTAGAACATAGAAAATAGAATATAGAGTAAGGAATGCAGAATATAGAATTTAGATTATTGAATGAAAAACACAAAATAAAAATATAGCATAGAGAATATCGAACGCAGAATTAAGAACATGGGATTCAGAACACAGAATTAAGAATATAGAATACAGAATACTGAATATAGAATTTAGAATATAGAATGTAGAACACAGAATGTAGAATATAGAATGAAGAACACAAAATTTAGTATATAGAATTAAGAATATAGAACACAATATTTAAACATGGAATGTAGAACACATATTTAAGACTATAGAATACAGAATACTGAATATAGAAATTAAAATATAGAATGTAGAACACAGAATATAGAATATAGAATATAGAACACAGAAATTATAACATGGAATGCATAACACTGAATTTAGAATATAGAATACAGAATACTGAATATAGAATTTAGAATATAGTATGTAGAACTTAGAATGTAGAATATAGAATACTGAATGCAGAATATAGAATTTAGAATATAGAATGAAGAACACAGAATATTGAATATTGATAAGAAAATATAGAACCAAGGTTTTAGACCATGGATTGCAGAACACAGAATTTAGAAAATAGAATACAAATCACTGAATATAGAGTTTACAACATAGAATGTAGAACACAGAATATAGAATAGACGATATTGAATATAGAAGACAGAATTTAGAACATGGAATGCAGAACACAGAATTTAGAATACAGAATACAGAATACTGAAGATAGAATTTAGAGTATAGAATGCAGAACACAGAAATTAGAATATAGAATACGGAATGCAGAATATAGAATATAGAATATAGAATGAAGAACACAAAATATAGAATATAGAGGAGAGAATATCGAAAAAAGAATTTAGAACATGGAATGCAGAACACAGAATTTAGAATATATAATACAGTATAATGAATACAGAATATAGAATATAGAATGAAGAACACAGGATATAAAATATAGAATACGGAATGTAGAATATAGAATACAGAATATTAAATGTAGAACACAGAATTTAGAATATGGAAGCAGAATACAGAACTCAGAATGTAGAACATGGAATGCAGAACACAGAATTTAGAGTATAGAATATAGAATACTGTATATAGATTTAGAATATAGATTGTAGAACACAGAATATAGAATAAAGAATACAGAATATCGAATGTAGAACACAGAATATAGAATACGGAAAACAAAATACAGAACCCAGAATTTAGAACATGGAATGCAGAACACAGAATTTAGAATACATAATACAGAATTCTGAATATAGGACTTAGAATACATAATGTAGAACACAGAATATAGAATATAGAATAGAGAATATAGAACCTATAAATTTGAACATGGAATGCAGAACACAGAATTTAGAATATAGAATACTGAATACTGAATATAGAATTAAGAATATAGAATGTATAAAACAGAAAATAGAATATAGAATACGGAATGCAGAATATAGAATGTAGAATATAGAATGAAGAACACAAAATATCGAATATAAAATAGAGAATATAGAACCCAGAATTTAGAACATGGAATGCAGAACACAGAATTTAGAATATAATACAGTATACTGAATATAGAGTTAAGAATATAGAATGTATAACACAGAAAATAGAATGTAGAACACCGAATGCAGAATATAGAATGTAGAATATAGAATGAATAACACAAAATATCGAATATAAAATAGAAAATATAGAACACAGAATTTAGATCATTGAATGCAGAACACAGGATTTAGAATATAGAATACAGAATACATAATATACAATTTGAATATTGAATATAGAACCCGGAATATAGAATATAGAATAGAGAATATGGAAGCCAGAATTTAGAACATTGAATGCAGACACAGAATTTAGAATATAGAATTTAGAACACAGACTTTAGTATATAGAACACTGCATGCAGAAAATAGAATTTAAAATATAGAATGAAGAACACAGAATAGAGAATAGAGAATATAGAAGCCAGAATTTTGAACATGGAATGCAGAACACATAATTTAGATTATATAATACAGAATACAGATTGTACAATATAGAATATAGAAAGTAGGACAGAGAATATAGAATATAGAATACAGAATATAGAACACAGAACTTAGAACATGGAATGCAGAACACAGAATTTAGAATATACAATACAGAATACTGAATATAGAATTTAGAATATAGAATGTAGAGCACAGAATATAGTATATAGAATACGGATTGCAGAATATATATTGTAGAATATAGAATAAATAACACAAAATATAGAAAAAAGAATAGTGAATATAGAAGCCAGAATTTAGAACATGGAATTCAGAACACATATTTTAGTATATAGAATACAGAAAACTGAATATACTATTTAGAATATAGAATGTAGAACACAGAATATTGAATATAGAATATAGAACACAGAATTTAGAACATGAAATGCAGAAATTAGAATTTACAATATATTATACAGAATACTGAATATAGAATTTAGAATATTGAATGTAGAACACAGAAAATAGAATATACAATAGAGAATATAGAACCCAGAATTTAGAACATGGAAAGCAGAACACAGAATTTAGAATATAGAATACAGAATGCTGAATAAAGTATTTAGAATATCGAATGTTGAACACAGAATATAGAAAATAGAATAGAGGATATAGAACCCAGAATTTAGAACTTGGAATTTAGAACACAGAATTTAGAATATAGAATACAGAATACTGAATATTGAATTTAGATTAAAGAATGTAGAACACAATACATAGAATATAGAATACTGAATGTAGAATATAGGATGTACAATATAGAAAGAAGAACACAAAATATAAAATATAGGAGAGAGAACATAGAACCCTGAATTTAGAACATGAAATGCAGAACACAGAATTTAGTATATAGGATACAGAATACATAATATAGAATATAAAATGTAGAATGAAGAACACAGAATATAGAATATAGAATACAGAATTAAAAATTTAGGATACAGAAAATAGAATGTAGAAAACAGAATATAGAATGTAGAAAACAGAATATAGAATATGGAAACAGAATTCAGAATGTAGAATACACAAAATAGAATGGAGAAATCTGAATATAGAATATGGAAAACAGAATACAGAAGCCAGAATTTAGAACATGAAATGCAAAACACAGAATTTAGTATATAGATATCAGAATACTGAATATAGAATTTAGAACATCGAATGCGGTACACAGATTTTAGAATAAAGAATACAATATTCTGAATATATTATTTAGAACATGGAATGCAGAACACAGTATTTAGAATATAGGATACAGAATAATTAATATAGAATTTCGAATATAGAATGTAGAACACAGAATATAGAATATAGAATAGAGGAAATAGAACCCAGAATTTAGAACATGTAATGCAGAACACAGAATTAAGAGTATAGAATATATTATACTGTATATACAATTTAGACTACTGAATGTAGAACACAGAATATAGAATATAGAATACCGAATACTGAGTATACAAGTTTGAATATAGAATGTAGAACACAGAATTTAGAATATAGTATAAGGAATGCATAATATAGAATA
The DNA here is from genome assembly GCF_048564905.1 of Vicugna pacos. Lineage (NCBI taxonomy): Eukaryota > Metazoa > Chordata > Mammalia > Artiodactyla > Camelidae > Vicugna > Vicugna pacos. The sequence goes on from NW_027328738.1 coordinate 6,708,557, forward strand.
CAGAATAAAGAATGTAGAACACAGAATATAGTATATGGGAAACAGAATACAGAACCCAGAATTTAGCACATGGAATGCAGAACACAGAATTTAGAGTATAGAATACAGAATACTGAATATAAAATTTAGAATATAGAATGTAAAACACAATTTAGAATATAGATTAACGAATGCAGAATATTGAATTTAGAATACAGAATGAAGAACACAGTATATAGAATATTGAAAAGAGAATATAGAACTCAGAATTTAGAACATGGAATGCAGAACACAGAATGTATAATATAGAATACAGAGCACTGAATATAGGGCTTATAATATAGAATGTAGAACACAGAATATAAAATAGAGGATAGAGAAAATAGAAGCCAGAATTTATAAAATGGAATGCTGAACAAAGAATTTAGTATATAGAATACAGATTACAGAATATAGAATTTAGGGTATAGAATGAAGAACACAGAAATTAGAATATAGAATATGGAAAGCAGAATTTAGAATGTAGAATATAAAATAAATAACACAAAATATAGAATATACGAGAGAGAATATAGAACACAGAATTCAAAATATGGAATGCAGAACACAGAAACTAGAATATAGAATACAGAATAATGAATACAGTATATAGAATATAGAATGAAGAACACAGAATATAGAATATAGAATACGGAATGTAGAATACGGAATACAGAATATAGAATTTAGAACAAAGTATATAGAATATGGAATGCAGAACACAGAATTCAGAATATAGAATACAGAATACTGAATATAGAATTTAGAACATAGAATGCGGAACACAAAATACATAATATAGAATACAATATACTGTATATATTATTTAGAACATGGAATACAGAACACAGAATTTAGAATATAGAATACAGAATACTGAATAGAGAATTAAAATATAGAATGTAAAACACAGAATTTAGAATATAGATTAACGAATGCAGAATCTAGAATTTAGAATACAGAATGAAGAACACAGTATATAGAATATTCAATAGAGAATATAGAACTCAGAATTTAGAACATGGAATGCAGAACACAGAATTCAGAATGTAGAATACAGAACACTGAATATAGAGCTTATAATTTAAAATGTAGAACACAGAATATAAAATAGAGGATAGAGAAAATGGAAGCCAGAATTTATAAAATGGAATGCAGAACAAAGATTTAGTATATAGATTACAGAATACTGAATATAGAATTTAGAGTATAGAATGAAGTACACAGAAATTAGAATATAGAATACGGAAAGCAGAAAATAGAATGTAGAATATAGAATGAAGAAAACAAAGTATAGAATATACGAGAGAGAAAATAGAACACAGAATTCAGAATATGGAATGCAGAACACAGAAACTAGAATATAGAATACAGAATAATGAATACAGAATATAGAATAAAGAATGAAGAACACAGAATATAGAATATAGAATACAGAATGTAGAATATAGAATACAGAATATAGAATTTAGAACACAGAATATAGAATATGGAAAATAGAATACAGAACCAAGAATTTAGAACATGGAATGCAGATCACAGAATTTAGAATACATAATACAGAATTTTGAATATAGAACTTAGAATACAGAATGTAGAACACAGAATATTGAATATAGAATAGAGAATATAGAACCTATAAATTTGAACATGGAATGCAGAACACAGAATTTAGCATATAGATTACTGAATACTGAATATAGAAATTAGAACATAGAATGTAGAACTCGGAATATAGAATATAGAATACAGAATACTGAATATAGAATTTTGAATAAAGAATGTAGAACACAGAATATAGAATAGGGAATAGAGAATATAGAACACAGAATTTGGAACATGGAATACAGAGCACACAATTTAGAATACAGAATACAGAATACTGAATATAGAATTTACAGCATAGAATGAAGAACACAGAAAATAGAATATAGAGTACGGAATTCAGAAAATAGTATTTAGAATATAGAATGGAGAACACAATATAAAGAATATAGCATAGAGAATATAGAACACAGAATTTAAAACATGGGATGCAGAACACAGAATTTAGAATATAGAATACAGAATACTGAATATAGTATTTACAATATAGAATGTAGAACACAGAGTATAGAATATACAATACTGAATACTGGAAAAGAATTTAGAATATAGAATGTAGAACACAGAATAAAGAATATACAATACAGAATGCAGAATATAGAATAAGGAATGTTGAAAGTAGAAAACAGAATATAGAATATGGAAAAGAGAATACAGAAGCCAGAATTTAGAGCATAGAATGCACAACACAGAATTCAGAATATAGAATATAAAATACTGAATATAGAATTTAGAACATAGAATGCAGAACACAGAATACAATACACTGAATATATAGTTTAGAACATGGAATGCAGATCACAGAATTTATAATGTAGAATACAGAGCACTGAATATAGAGCTTATAATATAGAATGTAGAACACAGAATATAAAATAGAGGATAGAGAAAATAGAAGCCAGAATTTATAAAATGCAATGCTGAACAAATTATTTAGTATATAGAATACAGATTACTGAATATAGAATTTAGAGTATAGAATGTAGAACACAGAAATTAGAATATAGAATACGGAAAGCAGAATTTAGAATGTAGAATATAAAATGAAGAACACAAAATATAGAATATACGAATGAAAATATAGAACACAAAATTCAAAATATGGAATGCAGAACACAGAAACTAGAATATAGAATACAGAATAATGAATACAGTATATAGAATATAGAATGAAGAACACAGATAATAGAATATAGAATACGGAATGCAGAATATGGAATACAGAATATAGAATTTAGAAAAAATAATATAGAATATGGAATGCAGAACACAGAATTCAGAATATAGAATACAGAATCCTGAATATAGAATTTAAAACATAGAATGCGGAACACAAGATACAGAATATAGAATACAATATACTGAATATATAATTTAGAACATGGAATGCAGAACACAGAATTTAGAATATGGAATACAGAATAATGGATATAGAATTTCGAATATAGTTTGAAAACACAGAATATAGAATATAGAATAGAGAAAATAAAACCCAGAATTTAGAACATTGAATGCAGAACACAGAATTTAGAGTATAGAATAGAGAACACTGTATATAGTATTTAGAAATTAGAATGTATAACACAGAATATAGAATATAGATTACAGAATGCAGAATATAGATTTTAATATACAATGGAGAACACAAAATATAGAATATAGATTAGAGAATATAGAAGCCAGAATATAGAACATGGAATACAGAACAAATAATTTAGAATATTGAATACAGAATACAGAATATAGAATTTCGAAAATAGTTTGAAAACACAGAATATAGAATATAGAATAGAGAAAATAAAACCCAGAATTTAGACCATGAAATGCAGAACACAGAATTTAGAGTATAGAATAGAGAATACTGTATATTGATTTAGAATATAGATTGTAGAACACAGAATATAGAATAAAGAATACAGAATATCGAATGTAGAACACAGAATATAGAATACGGAAAACAGAATACAGAACCCAGAATTTAGAACATGGAATGCAGAACACAGAATTTAGAATACATAATAAAAAATTCTGAATATAGAACTTAGAATACATCATGTAGAACACAGAATATAGAATAGAGAATAGAGAATATAGAACCTATAATTTTGAACATGGAATGCAGAACACAGAATTTAGAATATAGAATACTGAATACTAAATATAGAATTAGGAATATAGAATGTATAACACAGAAAATAGAATATAAAATACGGAATGCAGAATATAGAATGTAGAATATAGAATGAAGAACGCAAAATATCGAATATAAAATACAGAATATAGAACCCAGAATTTAGAACATGGAATACACAACAAAGAATTTAGAATATAGGATTTAGAACACAGACTTTAGTATATAGAACACTGCATGCAGAAACTAGAATTTAAAATATAGAATGAAGAACACAGAATAGAGAATACAGAATATAGAAGCCAGAATTTGGAACATGGAATGCAGAACACATAATTCAGAATATATAATACAGAATACTGAATGTACAATTTAGAATATAGAAAGTAGGACAGGGAATATAGAATATAGAATACAGAATATAGAACACAGAACTTAGAACATGGAAAGCAGAACACAGAATTTAGAATATACAATACAGAATACTGAATATAGAATTTAGAATATAGAATGTAGAGCACAGAATATAGTATATAGAATACGGAATGCAGAATATATATTGTAGAATATAGAATAAATAACACAAAATATAGAAAAAAAGAATAGAGAATATAGAAGCCAGAATTTAGAACATGGAATTCAGAACACATAATTTAGTATATAGAATACAGAATACTGAATATACTATTTAGAATATTGAATGTAGAACACAGAATATTGAATATAGAATACAGAACACAGAATTTAGAACATGAAATGCAGAACTTAGAATTTACAATATATTATACAGAATACTGAAAATACAATTTAGAATTTTGAATGTAGAACACAGAAAATAGAATATATAATAGAGATTATAGAACCCAGAATTTAGAACATGGAAAGCAGAACACAGAATTTAGAATATAGAATACAGAATACTGAATATTGAATTTAGATTAAAGAATGTAGAACACAGTACATAGAATATAGAATACTGAATGTAGAATATAGCATGTACAATATAGAATAAAGAACACAAAATATAAAATAAAGGAGAGAGAACATAGATCCCTGAATTTAGAACATGAAATGCAGAACACAGAATTTAGTATATAGGATACAGAATACAGAATAAAGAATATAAAATATAGAATGAAGAACACAGAATATAGAATATAGAATACAGAATAAAAACTTAGGATACAGAAAATAGAATGTAGAAAACAGAATATAGAATGTAGTAAACAGAATATAGAATATGGAAACAGAATGCAGAATGTAGAATACAGAATATAGAATGGAGAAATCAGAATATAGAATATGGAAAACAGAATACAGAAGCCAGAATTTAGAACATGGAATGCAAAACACAGAATTTAGTATATAGATAACAGAATACTGAATATAGAATTTAGAACATCGAATGCAGAACACAGATTTTAGAATAAAGAATACAATATTCTGAATATATTATTTAGAACATGGAATGCAGAACACAGAATTCAGAATATAGGATAGAGATTAATTAACATAGAATTTCGAATATACAATGTAGAACACAGAATATAGAATATAGAATAGAGCAAATAGAACCAAGAATTTAGAACATGTAATGCAGAACACAGAATTTAGAGTATAGAATACATTATACTGTATATACAATTTAGACTACTAAATGTAGAACACAGAATCTAGAATATAGTATAAGGAATGCATAATATATAATACAGAATAAAGAATGTAGAACACAGAATATAGGATATGGGAAACAGAATACAGAACCCAGAATTTAGCACATGGAATGCAGAACACAGAATTTAGAGTATAGAATACAGAATACTGAATATAAAATATAGAATATAGAATGTAAAACAGAATTTAGTATATAGATTAACGAATGCAGAATATTGAATTTAGAATACAGAATGAAGAACACCGTATATAGAATATAGAAAAGAGAATATAGAACTCAGAATTTAGAACATGGAATGCAGAACACAGAATTTATAATATAGAATACAGAGCACTGAATATAGGGCTTATAATATAGAATGTAGAACACAGAATATAAAATAGAGGATAGAGAAAATAGAAGCCAGAATTTATAAAATGGAATGCTGAACAAAAAATTTAATATATAGAATACAGATTACTGAATATAGAATTTAGAGTATAGAATGTAGAACACAGAAATTAGAATATAGAATACGGAAAGCAGAATTTAGAATGTAGAATATAAAATGAAGAACACAATATATAGAATATACGAGAGAGAATATAGAACACAGAATTAAAAATATGGAATGCAGAACACAGAAACTAGAATATAGAATACAGTATAATGGATACAGTATACAGAATATAGAATTAAGAACACAGAATAAAGAATATAGAATACGGAATATAGAATATGGAATAAAGAATATAGAATTTAGAACAAAGAATATAGAATATGGAATGCAGATCTCAGAATTCAGAATATAGAATACAGAATACTGAATATAGAATTTAGAACATAGAATGCAAAACACAAAATACAGAATATAGAATACAATATACTGTATATATTATTTAGAACATGGAATGCAGAACACAGAATTTAGAATATAGAATACAGAATACTGAATAGAGAATTTAGAATATAGAATGTAAAACACAGAATTTAGGGTATAGAATAACGAATGCAGAATATAGAATTTAGAATACAGAATGAAGAACACAGTATATAGAATATTGAATAGAGAATATAGAACTCAGAATTTAGAACATAGAATGCAGAACACAGAATTTAGAATGTAGAATACAGAACACTGAATATAGAGCTTATAATATAGAATGTAGAACACAGAATATAAAATAGAGGATAGAGAAAATAGAAGCCAGAATTTATAAAATGGAATGCAGAATAAAGATTTAGTATATAGAATACAGACAACTGAATATAGAATTTAGACTATAGAATGTAGAACACAAAATATAGAATATAGAATACAGAATACTGAATATAGAATTTTGAATAAAGAATATAGAACACAGAAAATAGAATGGAGAATAGAGAATATAGAACACAGAATTAAGAACATGGAATACAGAGCACACAATTTAGAATACAGAATACTGAATATAGAATTTACAGCATAGAATGTAGAACACAGAAATTAGATTATAGAGTACGGAATGCAGAATATAGTTTTTAGAATATAGAATGAAGAACACAGTATAAAGAATATAGCACAGAGAATATAGAACACAGAATTTAAATCATGGGATGCATAACACAGAATTTACAATATAGAATACAGAATACTGAATATAGTATTTAGAATATAGAATGTAGAACACAGAGTATAGAATATACAATACTGAATACTGAAAAAGAATTTAGAATAAAGAATGTAGAACACAGAATAAAGAATATACAATACAGAATGCAGAATATAGAATAAAGAATGTTGAATGTAGGAAACAGAATATAGAATATGGAAAAGAGAATACAGAAGCCAGAATTTAGAGCATAGAATGCAGAACACAGAATTCAGAATATAGAATATAAAATACTGAATATAGAATTAAGAACATAGAATGCGGAACACAGAATACAATCCACTGAATATATAGTTTAGAACATGGAATTCAGAACACCGAATTTATAATGTAGAATACAGAGCACTGAATATGGAGCTTATAATATAGAATGTAGAACACAGAATATAAAATAGAGGATAGAGAAAATAGAAGCCAGAATTTATAAAATGCATTGCTGAACAAAGAATTTAGTATATAGAATACAGATTACTGAATATAGAATTTAGAGTATAGAATGTAGAACACAGAAATTAGAATATAGAATACGGAAAGCAGAATTTAGAATGTAGAATATAAAATGAAGAACACAAAATATAGAATATACGAATGAGAATATAGAACACAAAATTCAAAATATGGAATGCAGAACACAGAAACTAGAATATAGAATACAGAATAATGAATACAGTATATAGAATATAGAATGAAGAACACAGAATATAGAATATAGAATACGGAATGTAGAATATGGAATACAAAATATAGAATTTAGAACACAGAATATATAATATGGAATGCAGAACACAGAATTCAGTATATAAAATGCAGAATACTGAATATAGAATTTAAAACATAGAATGCGAAACACAAAATACAGAATATAGAATACAATATACTGAATATATAATTTAGAACATGGAATGCAGAATACAGAATTTAGAATATGGAATACAGAATAATGGATATAGAAATTCGAATATAGTTTGAAAACACAGAATATAGAATATAGAATAGAGAAAATAAAACCCAGAATTTAGAACATGCAATGCAGAACACAGAATTTAGAGTATAGAATAGAGTATACTCTATATTGATTTAGAAAATAGATTGTAGAACACAGAATATAGAATAAAGAATACAGAATATCGAATGCAGAATACAGAATATAGAATACGGAAACAGAATACAGAACCCAGAATTTAGAACATGGAATGCAGAACACAGAATTTAGAATACATAATACAGAATTCTGCATATAGAACTTAGAATACATAATGTAGAACACAGAATATAGAATATAGAATAGAGAATATAGAACCTATAATTTTAAACATGGAATGCAGAACACAAAATTTAGAATATAGAATACTGAATACTGAATATAGAATTAAGAATATAGAATGTATAACATAGAAAAAAGAATATAGAATACGGAATGCAGAATATAGAATGTAGAATATAGAATGAAGAACGCAAAATATCGAATATAAAATACAGACTATAGAAACCAGAATTTAGAACATGGAATGCAGAACACAGAATTTAGAATATAGAATTTAGAATACAGACTTTAGTATATGGAATACTGCATGCAGAAAATAGAATTTAAAATATAGAATGAAGAACACAGAATAGAGAATAGAGAATAGAGAAGCCAGAATTTTGAACATGGAATGCAGAACACATAATTTAGAATATATAATACAGAATACTGAATGTACAATTTAGAATATAGAAAGTAGGACAGAGAATATAGAATATAGAATACAGAATATAGAACACAGAACTTAGAACATGGAATGCAGAACACAGAATTTAGAATATACAATACAGAATACTGAATATAGAATTTAGAATATAGAATGTAGAGCACAGAATATAGTATATAGATTACGGAATGCAGAATATATATTGTAGAATGTAGAATAAATAACACAAAATATAGAAAAAGAATAGTGAATATAGAAGCCAGAATTTAGAACATGGAATTCAGAACACATAATTTAGTATATAGAATACAGAATACTGAATATACTATTTAGAATATAGAATGTAGAACACAGAATATTGAATATAGAATACACAACACAGAATTTAGAACATGAAATGCAGAACTTAGAATTTACAATATATTATACAGAATACTGAAAATAGAATTTAGAATATTGAATGTAGAACACAGAAAAAAGAATATACAATAGAGAATATAGAACCCAGAATTTAGAACATGGAAAGCAGAACACAGAATTTAGAATATAGAATACAGAATACTGAATATTGAATTTAGATTAAAGAATGTAGAACACAGTACATAGAATATAGAATACTGAATGTAGAATATAGGATGTACAATATAGAAAGAAGAACACAAAATATAAAATATAGGAGAGAGAACATAGAACCCTGAATTTGGAACATGAAATTCAGAACACAGAATTTAGTATACAGGATACAGAATACAGAATATAGAATATAAAATATAGAATGAAGAACACAGAATATAGAATATAGAATACAGAATAAAAATTTAGGATACAGAAAATAGAATGTAGAAAACAGAATATAGAATGTAGAAAACAGAATATAGAATATGGAAACAGAATGCAGAATGAAGAATACAGAATATAGGATGGAGAAATCAGAATAGAGAATATGGAAAATAGAATACAGAAGCCAGAATTCAGAACATGGAATGCAGAACACAGAATTCAGAATAAAGAATGCAGAATACAGAATATAGCATATAGAACATAGAATGCGGAACACAGATTTTAGAATAAAGAATACAATATTCTGTATATATTATTTAGAACATGGAATGCAGAACACAGAATTTAGAATATAGGATACAGAATAATTAATATAGAATTTCGAATATAGAATGTAGAACACAGAATATAGAATATAGAATAGAGGAAATAGAACCCAGAATTTAGAACATGTAATGCAGAACACAGAATTTAGAGTATAGAATAGAGAATACTGTATATAGATTTAGAATATAGAATGTAGAACACAGAATATAGAATATAGAATACGGAATATAGAATGTAGAACACAGAATATAGAATATGGAAAACAGAATACAGAAGCCACAATTTAGAACATGAAATGCAGAACACAGAAAATAGAATATAGAATACAGAATACTGAGTATAGAATTTAGAATTTGAATGCGGAACACAGAATTTAGAATATAGAATACAATATACTGAATAAATTATTTAGAACATGGAATGCAGGACAAAGAATTTAGAATATAGAATAAATTATAATGAATATAGAATTTCGAATAAAGATTGTAGAACACAGACTATAGAATATAGAATAGAGAATATAGAGCACTGAATTTAGACATGGGAGGCAGAACAAAGAATTTAGATTATAGAATACAGAATACTGTATATAGAATTAAGAAATTAGAATGTAAAACACAGAATATAGAATATAGAATTCGGAATGCAGAATATATATTTTAGAAAATGGAATGAAGAACACAAAATATAGAATATAGATTAGAGAATATAGAAGCCAGAATATAGAACATTGAATTCAGAACTCATAATTTAGAATATAGAATACAGAAACATGAATATAGAATTTAGAATATACAATGTATAACACAGAATATAGAATATAGAATACAGATTATAGAACACAGGATTTAGAACATGGAATGCAGAACACAGAATTTAGAATATAATATACAGAATTCTGAATACAGAATATTTAATATAGAATGAAGAATACAGAATATAGAATATAGATTACAGAATAAAGAATTTAGGATACAGACTATAGAATGTAGAAAACAAAATATAGAATGTAGAAAACAGAATATAGAATATGGAAAACAGAAAGCACCATTTAGAATACAAAATATACAATGTAGAAATCAGAATATAGAATATGGAAAACAGAATACAGAAGCCAGAATTTAGAACATGGAATGCAGAACACAGAATTTAGAGTATAGAATACAGAACACTGTATATAGAATTTAGAAATTAGAATGTATAACACAGAATATAGAATATAGAATACTTAATGCAGAATATAGATTTTGAATATAGAATGAAGAACACAAAATATAGAATATAGATTAGAGAATATAGAAGACAGAATATAGAACATGGAATACAGAACAGATAATTTAGAATATAGAATATAGAAACCTGAATATAGAATTTAGAATATACAATGTATAACACAGAATATACAATATAGAATACAGAACAGAGAACACAGGATTTAGAACATGGAATGCACAACACAGAATTTAGAATATAGAATACGGAATACTGAGTATACAATATAGAATATACAATGTAGAACACAGAATATAGAATATAGTATAAGGAATGTATAATATAGAATACAGAATATAGAATGTAGAAAACAGAATATAGAATATGGGAAACAGGAAACAGAACCCAGAATTTAGAACATGGAATGCAGAATACAGAATTAAGAGTATAGAATACAGAATACTGAATATAAAATTTAGAATATAGAATGTAGAAAACAGAAAATAGAGTAGAGAATAGAGAATAGAGAACCCAGAATTTAGAACATGGAATGCAGAACACAGAATTTAGAATATAGAATACAGAATACTGAATAGAGAATTTAGAATATATAATGTAAAACACAGAATTAAGAATATAAATTAACGAATGCATAATATAGAATTTAGAATATAGAATGAATAACACAGAATATAGAATATTGAATAGAGAATATAAAACCCAGATTTTAGATTTTGGAATGCAAAACACAGAATTTAGAATATAGAATACTGAACACTGAATATAGAATTTAGAATATTGAATTTAGAACTCAGCATATAGAATTTAGAATACGGAATACTGAATTAAGGATTTAGAATTTAGAATGTAGAACACAGAATAAAGAATATAGAATCCAGAATACTGAATATTGAATTTAGAATATAGAATGTAGAACACTGTACATAGAATATAGAATACGGAATGCAGAGTATAGAATGTAGAATATAGAATGAAGAACTCAAAATATAGAATATAGGAGTGTGAGTATAGAACACTGAATGTAGAAAATGGAAAGCAGAACACAGAATATAGAATACCAAATTGTGAATATAGAATATAGAATGAAGAGCACAGAATATAGAATATAAAATACAGAAATAATAATTTAGGATACAGAATATAGAATGTAGAAAACAGAATATAGAATGTATAATACAGAATATAGAATATGGAAAACAGAATGCATAATTTAGAATACAGAATATAGAATGTAGAAATCAGAATATAGAATATGGAAACAGAATACAGAAGCCAGTATATAGAATATGGAATGCAGAACACAGAATTTAAATAAAGAATACAGAATACTGAATATAGAATTAAGAACATGGAATGCAAAACACATAATATAGAATATAGAATACAGAATAATAAATATAGAATTTCGAATATAGATTGAAAACACAGAATATAGAATAGAGAATAGAGAAAATAGAACCAAGAATTAAGAACATGGAATATGGAACACAGAATTTAGAATATAGAATATAGAATACTGTATATAGAATTTAGAATATACAATGTAGAACACAGAATATAGAATATAGAATACGGAATACTGAGTTTACAATTTAGAATATAGAATGTAGAACACAGAATATAGAATATAGAATAAGGAATGCATAATATAGAATACAGAATATATATTGTAGAACACAGAATATAGAATATGGGATACAGAATACAGAACCCAGAAACTAGAACATGGAATGCAGAACACAGAATTTAGAGTATAGAATAGAGAATAATGAATATAGAATTTAGAATATAGAATGTAGAAAACAGAATATATAATATAGAATAGAGAATATATAACACAGAATTTAGAACATGAAATTCAGAACACAGAATTTAGAATATAGAATACAGAATACTGAATATAGAATTTCGAATATACAATGTAGAACACAGAATATAGAATAGAGAAAAGAGAATATATAACCCAGAATTCAGAACATGGAATGCAGAACACAAAATTTAGAATATAGAATGAAGAACACAGAATTTAGTATATAGAATACTGCATGCAGAAAATAGAATTTAAAATATAGAATGAAGAACACAGAAAAGAGAATAGAGAATATAGAAGCCAGAATTAAACATGAAATGCAGAACACATAATTTAGAATATATAATACAGAATACTGAATGTACAATTTAGAAAATAGAAAGTAGGACACAGAATATAGAATATAAAATACGGAATGTAGAATATAGTATGAAGAATATACAAATATGAACACAGAATATAGAATATGGAAACAGAATACAGAACCATGAATTTAGAACATGGAATGCAGAACACAGAATTTAGAATATAGATTACAGAATACTAAATATACAATTTAGAATATAGGATGTAGAACACATAATTGAGAATATAGTATACAGAATACTGAATATAGAATTTAGAATATAGAATGCAGAACACAGAATAGAGAATAGAGTATATAGAATCCAGAATTTAGAAAATGGAATGCGGAACACAGAATTTAGAATATAGAACACAGAATACTGAATATAGAATTTAGAATATAGAATGTAGAACACAGAATATAGAATATAGTATACTGAATGCAGTACATTTAATATAGAATGTAGAATGTATAACACAAAATGTAGAATATAGAATAGGGAAGATAGAAGCCAGAATTAGGAACATGGAATGCAGAACACAGCATTTAGAATATACAATGCAGAATACTGAGTATAGAATTTAGAGTATTGAATGTAGAACTCAGAATATAGAATATAGAATATGGAATGCAGTATATATTATACAGAAATAGAAATTTGAACACAGAATATAGAACATGGAAACAGAATACAGAAACCAGAATTTAGAACATGGACTGCAGAACACAGAATTTAAAATATATAATAAATAATACTCAATATAGAATTAACAACAAGGATTGCAGAACACAGAATAAGAATAAAGTGTTCAGAATACTGAATATAGAATTTAGAATATATAATTTAAAACACAGTTTATAGAATATACAAAAAAGTATATACAAACCAGAATTTAGTACATGGAATGCAGAACACAGGAGTTAGAATATAGAATAGAGAATACTGAATATAGAATTTAGAATATAGAAAGTATAACACAGAATATAGATTATAGAATACTGAATGCAGTATATTTAATATAGATTATTGAATGAATAACACAAAATTTAGAATATAGACTAGAGAATATGGAAGCCAGAATTTAGAATATGGAATGCAGAATACAGAATTTATAATATACAATGCAGAATACTGAATATAGTATTTAGAATATAGAATGTTGAATACTGAATAGAGAATTTAGAATATAGAATGTAGAACACAGAATATAGATTATTCAATACGAAATGCAGAATATATAATACAGATTATAGAAATTAGAAAACAGAATATAGAATATAGAAAACAGAATACAGAAACCAGAATTTAGAACATGAAACGCAGAAAACAGAAGTTAGAATATAGAATACAGAATATTGAATAAAGAGTTTAGAACATAAAATGCAGAGCACAAAATTTAGAATATAGAATACAAAATACTGATTATAGAATATAGAATATAGAATGCAGAACACAGAATATAGAAAATAGAATACGGAATGCAGTATATAGTATTCAGAAAATAGAATTTAGAACACAGAATATAGAATATGGAAACAAAATACAGAAACCAGAATTTAGAACATGGAATGCAGAACACAGAATATAGAATATTGAATAAAGATCACTGAATATAGAATTTAGAATATAGAATTTTGTACGCAGAATTTAGATGATAGAATACAAAATAATGAATATACAATTTAGAATATAGAATGCAGAACACTGAATATAGAATAGAGAATAGAGAATATAGAAGCCAGAATTTAGAACATGGAATGCAGAACACAGAATTCAGAATATAAAATGCAGAATACTGAATATAGAATTTAAAACATAGAATGCGAAACACAAAATACAGAATATAGAATACAATATACTGAATATATAATTTAGAACATGGAATGCAGAATACAGAATTTAGAATATGGAATACAGAATAATGGATATAGAAATTCGAATATAGTTTGAAAACACAGAATATAGAATATAGAATAGAGAAAATAAAACCCAGAATTTAGAACATGCAATGCAGAACACAGAATTTAGAGTATAGAATAGAGTATACTCTATATTGATTTAGAAAATAGATTGTAGAACACAGAATATAGAATAAAGAATACAGAATATCGAATGTAGAACACAGAATATAGAATACGGAAACAGAATACAGAACCCAGAATTTAGAACATGGAATGCAGAACACAGAATTTAGAATACATAATGCAGAATTCTGCATATAGAACTTAGAATACATAATGTAGAACACAGAATATAGAATAGAGAATAGAGAATATAGAACCTATAATTTTAAACATGGAATGCAGAACACAAAATTTAGAATATAGAATACTGAATACTGAATATAGAATTAAGAATATAGAATGTATAACACAGAAAAAAGAATATAGAATACGGAATGCAGAATATAGAATGTAGAATATAGAATGAAGAACGCAAAATATCGAATATAAAATACAGACTATAGAAACCAGAATTTAGAACATGGAATGCAGAACACAGAATTTAGAATATAGAATTTAGAACACAGACTTTAGTATATGGAATACTGCATGCAGAAAATAGAATTTAAAATATAGAATGAAGAACACAGAATAGAGAATAGAGAATAGAGAAGCCAGAATTTTGAACATGGAATGCAGAACACATAATTTAGAATATATAATACAGAATACTGAATGTACAATTTAGAATATAGAAAGTAGGACAGAGAATATAGAATATAGAATACAGAATATAGAACACAGAACTTAGAACATGGAATGCAGAACACAGAATTTAGAATATACAATACAGAATACTGAATATAGAATTTAGAATATAGAATGTAGAGCACAGAATATAGTATATAGATTACGGAATGCAGAATATATATTGTAGAATATAGAATAAATAACACAAAATATAGAAAAAGAATAGTGAATATAGAAGCCAGAATTTAGAACATGGAATTCAGAACACATAATTTAGTATATAGAATACAGAATACTGAATATACTATTTAGAATATAGAATGTAGAACACAGAATATTGAATATAGAATACACAACACAGAATTTAGAACATGAAATGCAGAACTTAGAATTTACAATATATTATACAGAATACTGAAAATAGAATTTAGAATATTGAATGTAGAACACAGAAAAAAGAATATACAATAGAGAATATAGAACCCAGAATTTAGAACATGGAAAGCAGAACACAGAATTTAGAATATAGAATACAGAATACTGAATATTGAATTTAGATTAAAGAATGTAGAACACAGTACATAGAATATAGAATACTGAATGTAGAATATAGGATGTACAATATAGAAAGAAGAACACAAAATATAAAATATAGGAGAGAGAACATAGAACCCTGAATTTAGAACATGAAATGCAGAACACAGAATTTAGTATATAGGATACAGAATACAGAATATAGAATATAAAATATAGAATGAAGAACACAGAATATAGAATATAGAATACAGAATAAAAATTTAGGATACAGAAAATAGAATGTAGAAAACAGAATATAGAATGTAGAAAACAGAATATAGAATATGGAAACAGAATGCAGAATGAAGAATACAGAATATAGGATGGAGAAATCAGAATATAGAATATGGAAAACAGAATACAGAAGCCAGAATTCAGAACATGGAATGCAGAACACAGAATTCAGAATAAAGAATGCAGAATACTGAATATAGCATATAGAACATAGAATGCGGAACACAGATTTTAGAATAAAGAATACAATATTCTGTATATATTATTTAGAACATGGAATGCAGAACACAGAATTTAGAATATAGGATACAGAATAATTAATATAGAATTTCGAATATAGAATGTAGAACACAGAATATAGAATATAGAATAGAGGAAATAGAACCCAGAATTTAGAACATGTAATGCAGAACACAGAATTTAGAGTATAGAATAGAGAATACTGTATATAGATTTAGAATATAGAATGTAGAACACAGAATATAGAATATGGAAAACAGAATACTTAAGCCACAATTTAGAACATGAAATGCAGAACACAGAAAATAGAATATAGAATACAGAATACTGAGTATAGAATTTAGAATTTGAATGCGGAACACAGAATTTAGAATATAGAATACAATATACTGAATAAATTATTTAGAACATGGAATGCAGGACAAAGAATTTAGAATATAGAAAAAGTATAATGAATATAGAATTTCGAATATAGATTGTAGAACACAGACTATAGAATATAGAATAGAGAATATAGAGCACTGAATTTAGACATGGGAGGCAGAACAA
Organism: Vicugna pacos; assembly: GCF_048564905.1. Lineage (NCBI taxonomy): Eukaryota > Metazoa > Chordata > Mammalia > Artiodactyla > Camelidae > Vicugna > Vicugna pacos. The sequence continues at coordinate 6,726,097 of NW_027328738.1, forward strand.
AGAATTTAGATTATAGAATACAGAATACTGTATATAGAATTAAGAAATTAGAATGTAAAACACAGAATATAGAATATAGAATGCGGAATGCAGAATATATATTTTAGAAAATGGAATGAAGAACACAAAATATAGAATATAGATTAGAGAATATAGAAGCCAGAATATAGAACATTGAATTCAGAACTCATAATTTAGAATATAGAATACAGAAACATGAATATAGAATTTAGAATATACAATGTATAACACAGAATATAGAATATAGAATACAGATTATAGAACACAGGATTTAGAACATGGAATGCAGAACACAGAATTTAGAATATAGTATACAGAATTCTGAATACAGAATATTAAATATAGAATGAAGAACACAGAATATAGAATATAGATTACAGAATTAAGAATTTAGGATACAGACTATAGAATGTAGAAAACAAAATATAGAATGTAGAAAACAGAATATAGAATATGGAAAACAGAAAGCACCATTTAGAATACAAAATATACAATGTAGAAATCAGAATATAGAATATGGAAAACAGAATACAGAAGCCAGAATTTAGAACATGGAATGCAGAACACAGAATTTAGAGTATAGAATACAGAACACTGTATATAGAATTTAGAAATTAGAATGTATAACACAGAATATAGAATATAGAATACTTAATGCAGAATATAGATTTTGAATATAGAATGAAGAACACAAAATATAGAATATAGATTAGAGAATATAGAAGCCAGAATATAGAACATGGAATACAGAACACATAATTTAGAATAGAGAATACAGAAACCTGAATATAGAATTTAGAATATACAATGTATAACACAGAATATACAATATAGAATACAGAACAGAGAACACAGGATTTAGAACATGGAATGCACAACACAGAATTTAGAATATAGAATACGGAATACTGAGTATACAATATAGAATATACAATGTAGAACACAGAATATAGAATATAGTATAAGGAATGTATAATATAGAATACAGAATATAGAATGTAGAACACAGAATATAGAATATGGGAAACAGGAAACAGAACCCAGAATTTAGAACATGGAATGCAGAATACAGAATTAAGAGTATAGAATACAGAATACTGAATATAAAATTTAGAATATAGAATGTAGAAAACAGAAAATAGAATAGAGAATAGAGAATAGAGAACCCAGAATTTAGAACATGGAATGCAGAACACAGAATTTAGAATATAGAATACAGAATACTGAATAGAGAATTTAGAATATATAATGTAAAACACAGAATTAAGAATATAAATTAACGAATGCATAATATAGAATTTAGAATATAGAATGAATAACACAGAATATAGAATATTGAATAGAGAATATAAAACCCAGATTTTAGATTTTGGAATGCAAAACACAGAATTTAGAATATAGAATACTGAACACTGAATATAGAATTTAGAATATTGAATTTAGAACTCAGCATATAGAATTTAGAATACGGAATACTGAATTAAGGATTTAGAATTTAGAATGTAGAACACAGAATAAAGAATATAGAATCCAGAATACTGAATATTGAATTTAGAATATAGAATGTAGAACACTGTACATAGAATAAAGAATACGGAATGCAGAGTATAGAATGTAGAATATAGAATGAAGAACTCAAAATATAGAATATAGGAGTGTGAGTATAGAACACTGAATGTAGAAAATGGAAAGCAGAACACAGAATATAGAACACCAAATTGTGAATATAGAATATAGAATGAAGAGCACAGAATATAGAATATAAAATACAGAAATAATAATTTAGGATACAGAATATACAATGTAGAAAACAGAATATAGAATGTATAATACAGAATATAGAATATGGAAAACAGAATGCATAATTTAGAATACAGAATATAGAATGTAGAAATCAGAATATGGAATATGGAAACAGAATACAGAAGCCAGTATATAGAATATGGAATGCAGAACACAGAATTTAAATAAAGAATACTGAATACTGAATATAGAATTAAGAACATGGAATGCAAAATACATAATATAGAATATAGAATACAGAATAATAAATATAGAATTTCGAATATAGATTGAAAACACAGAATATAGAAGAGAGAATAGAGAAAATAGAACCAAGAATTAAGAACATGTAATATGGAACACAGAATTTAGAATATAGAATATAGAATACTGTATATAGAATTTAGAATATAGAATGTAGAACACAGAATATAGAATATAGAATACGGAATACTGAGTTTACAATTTAGAATATAGAATGTAGAACACAGAATATAGAATATAGAATAAGGAATGCATAATATAGAATACAGAATATATATTGTAGAACACAGAATATAGAATATGGGAAACAGAATACAGAACCCAGAAACTAGAACATGGAATGCAGAACACAGAATTTAGAGTATAGAATAGAGAATAATGAATATAGAATTTAGAATATAGAATGTAGAAAACAGAATATATAATATAGAAGAGAGAATATATAACACAGAATTTAGAACATGAAATTCAGAACACAGAATTTAGAATATAGAATACAGAATACTGAATATAGAATTTCGAATATACAATGTAGAACACAGAATATAGAATAGAGAAAAGAGAATATATAACCCAGAATTCAGAACATGGAATGCAGAACACATAATTTAGAATATAGAATGAAGAACACAGAATTTAGTATATAGAATACTGCATGCAGAAAATAGAATTTAAAATATAGAATGAAGAACACAGAAAAGAGAATAGAGAATATAGAAGCCAGAATTAAACATGAAATGCAGAACACATAATTTAGAATATATAATACAGAATACTGAATGTACAATTTAGAAAATAGAAAGTAGGACACAGAATATAGAATATAAAACACGGAATGTAGAATATAGTATGAAGAATATACAAATATGAACACAGAATATAGAATATGGAAACAGAAAACAGAACCATGAATTTAGAACATGGAATGCAGAACACAGAATTTAGAATATAGATTACAGAATACTAAATATACAATTTAGAATATAAGATGTAGAACACATAATTGAGAATATAGTATACAGAATACTGAATAAAGAATTTAGAATATAGAATGCAGAACACAGAATAGAGAATAGAGAATATAGAATCCAGAATTTAGAAAATGGAATGCGGAACACAGAATTTAGAATATAGAACACAGAATACTGAATATAGAATTTAGAATATAGAATGTAGAACACAGAATATAGAATATAGTATACTGAATGCAGTACATTTAATATAGAATGTAGAATGTATAACACAAAATGTAGAATATAGAATAGGGAAGATAGAAGCCAGAATTAGGAACATGGAATGCAGAACACAGCATTTAGAATATACAATGCAGAATACTGAGTATAGAATTTAGAGTATTGAATGTAGAACTCAGAATATAGAATATAGAATATGGAATGCAGTATATATTATACAGAAAATAGAAATTTGAACACAGAATATAGAACATGGAAACAGAATACAGAAACCAGAATTTAGAACATGGACTGCAGAACACAGAATTTAAAATATATAATAAATAATACTCAATATAGAATTAACAACAAGGATTGCAGAACACAGAATAAGAATAAAGTGTTCAGAATACTGAATATAGAATTTAGAATATATAATTTAAAACACAGTTTATAGAATATACAAAAAAGTATATACAAACCAGAATTTAGTACATGGAATGCAGAACACAGGAGTTAGAATATAGAATAGAGAATACTGAATATAGAATTTAGAATATAGAAAGTATAACACAGAATATAGATTATAGAATACTGAATGCAGTATATTTAATATAGATTATTGAATGAATAACACAAAATTTAGAATATAGACTAGAGAATATGGAAGCCAGAATTTAGAATATGGAATGCAGAATACAGAATTTATAATATACAATGCAGAATACTGAATATAGTATTTAGAATATAGAATGTTGAATACTGAATAGAGAATTTAGAATATAGAATGTAGAACACAGAATATAGATTATTCAATACGAAATGCAGAATATATAATACAGATTATAGAAATTAGAAAACAGAATATAGAATATAGAAAACAGAATACAGAAACCAGAATTTAGAACATGAAACGCAGAAAACAGAAGTTAGAATATAGAATACAGAATATTGAATAAAGAGTTTAGAACATAAAATGCAGAGCACAAAATTTAGAATATAGAATACAAAATACTGATTATAGAATATAGAATATAGAATGCAGAACACAGAATATAGAAAATAGAATACGGAATGCAGTATATAGTATTCAGAAAATAGAATTTAGAACACGGAATATAGAATATGGAAACAAAATACAGAAACCAGAATTTAGAACATGGAATGCAGAACACAGAATATAGAATATTGAATAAAGATCACTGAATATAGAATTTAGAATATAGAATTTTGTACGCAGAATTTAGATGATAGAATACAAAATAATGAATATACAATTTAGAATATAGAATGCAGAACACTGAATATAGAATAGAGAATAGAGAATATAGAAGCCAGAATTTAGAACATGGAATGCAGAACACAGAATTCAGAATATAAAATGCAGAATACTGAATATAGAATTTAAAACATAGAATGCGAAACACAAAATACAGAATATAGAATACAATATACTGAATATATAATTTAGAACATGGAATGCAGAATACAGAATTTAGAATATGGAATACAGAATAATGGATATAGAAATTCGAATATAGTTTGAAAACACAGAATATAGAATATAGAATAGAGAAAATAAAACCCAGAATTTAGAACATGCAATGCAGAACACAGAATTTAGAGTATAGAATAGAGTATACTCTATATTGATTTAGAAAATAGATTGTAGAACACAGAATATAGAATAAAGAATACAGAATATCGAATGTAGAACACAGAATATAGAATACGGAAACAGAATACAGAACCCAGAATTTAGAACATGGAATGCAGAACACAGAATTTAGAATACATAATGCAGAATTCTGCATATAGAACTTAGAATACATAATGTAGAACACAGAATATAGAATAGAGAATAGAGAATATAGAACCTATAATTTTAAACATGGAATTCAGAACACAAAATTTAGAATATAGAATACTGAATACTGAATATAGAATTAAGAATATAGAATGTATAACACAGAAAAAAGAATATAGAATACGGAATGCAGAATATAGAATGTAGAATATAGAATGAAGAACGCAAAATATCGAATATAAAATACAGACTATAGAAACCAGAATTTAGAACATGGAATGCAGAACACAGAATTTAGAATATAGAATTTAGAACACAGACTTTAGTATATGGAATACTGCATGCAGAAAATAGAATTTAAAATATAGAATGAAGAACACAGAATAGAGAATAGAGAATAGAGAAGCCAGAATTTTGAACATGGAATGCAGAACACATAATTTAGAATATATAATACAGAATACTGAATGTACAATTTAGAATATAGAAAGTAGGACAGAGAATATAGAATATAGAATACAGAATATAGAACACAGAACTTAGAACATGGAATGCAGAACACAGAATTTAGAATATACAATACAGAATACTGAATATAGAATTTAGAATATAGAATGTAGAGCACAGAATATAGTATATAGATTACGGAATGCAGAATATATATTGTAGAATATAGAATAAATAACACAAAATATAGAAAAAGAATAGTGAATATAGAAGCCAGAATTTAGAACATGGAATTCAGAACACATAATTTAGTATATAGAATACAGAATACTGAATATACTATTTAGAATATAGAATGTAGAACACAGAATATTGAATATAGAATACACAACACAGAATTTAGAACATGAAATGCAGAACTTAGAATTTACAATATATTATACAGAATACTGAAAATAGAATTTAGAATATTGAATGTAGAACACAGAAAAAAGAATATACAATAGAGAATATAGAACCCAGAATTTAGAACATGGAAAGCAGAACACAGAATTTAGAATATAGAATACAGAATACTGAATATTGAATTTAGATTAAAGAATGTAGAACACAGTACATAGAATATAGAATACTGAATGTAGAATATAGGATGTACAATATAGAAAGAAGAACACAAAATATAAAATATAGGAGAGAGAACATAGAACCCTGAATTTAGAACATGAAATGCAGAACACAGAATTTAGTATATAGGATACAGAATACAGAATATAGAATATAAAATATAGAATGAAGAACACAGAATATAGAATATAGAATACAGAATAAAAATTTAGGATACAGAAAATAGAATGTAGAAAACAGAATATAGAATGTAGAAAACAGAATATAGAATATGGAAACAGAATGCAGAATGAAGAATACAGAATATAGGATGGAGAAATCAGAATATAGAATATGGAAAACAGAATACAGAAGCCAGAATTCAGAACATGGAATGCAGAACACAGAATTAAGAATAAAGAATGCAGAATACTGAATATAGCATATAGAACATAGAATGCGGAACACAGATTTTAGAATAAAGAATACAATATTCTGTATATATTATTTAGAACATGGAATGCAGAACACAGAATTTAGAATATAGGATACAGAATAATTAATATAGAATTTCGAATATAGAATGTAGAACACAGAATATAGAATATAGAATAGAGGAAATAGAACCCAGAATTTAGAACATGTAATGCAGAACACAGAATTTAGAGTATAGAATAGAGAATACTGTATATAGATTTAGAATATAGAATGTAGAACACAGAATATAGAATATAGAATACGGAATATAGAATGTAGAACACAGAATATAGAATATGGAAAACAGAATACAGAAGCCACAATTTAGAACATGAAATGCAGAACACAGAAAATAGAATATAGAATACAGAATACTGAGTATAGAATTTAGAATTTGAATGCGGAACACAGAATTTAGAATATAGAATACAATATACTGAATAAATTATTTAGAACATGGAATGCAGGACAAAGAATTTAGAATATAGAAAAAGTATAATGAATATAGAATTTCGAATATAGATTGTAGAACACAGACTATAGAATATAGAATAGAGAATATAGAGCACTGAATTTAGACATGGGAGGCAGAACAAAGAATTTAGATTATAGAATACAGAATACTGTATATAGAATTAAGAAATTAGAATGTAAAACACAGAATATAGAATATAGAATGCGGAATGCAGAATATATATTTTAGAAAATGGAATGAAGAACACAAAATATAGAATATAGATTAGAGAATATAGAAGCCAGAATATAGAACATTGAATTCAGAACTCATAATTTAGAATATAGAATACAGAAACATGAATATAGAATTTAGAATATACAATGTATAACACAGAATATAGAATATAGAATACAGATTATAGAACACAGGATTTAGAACATGGAATGCAGAACACAGAATTTAGAATATAGTATACAGAATTCTGAATACAGAATATTAAATATAGAATGAAGAACACAGAATATAGAATATAGATTACAGAATTAAGAATTTAGGATACACACTATAGAATGTAGAAAACAAAATATAGAATGTAGAAAACAGAATATAGAATATGGAAAACAGAAAGCACCATTTAGAATACAAAATATACAATGTAGAAATCAGAATATAGAATATGGAAAACAGAATACAGAAGCCAGAATTTAGAACATGGAATGCAGAACACAGAATTTAGAGTATAGAATACAGAACACTGTATATAGAATTTAGAAATTAGAATGTATAACACAGAATATAGAATATAGAATACTTAATGCAGAATATAGATTTTGAATATAGAATGAAGAACACAAAATATAGAATATAGATTAGAGAATATAGAAGCCAGAATATAGAACATGGAATACAGAACACATAATTTAGAATAGAGAATACAGAAACCTGAATATAGAATTTAGAATATACAATGTATAACACAGAATATACAATATAGAATACAGAACAGAGAACACAGGATTTAGAACATGGAATGCACAACACAGAATTTAGAATATAGAATACGGAATACTGAGTATACAATATAGAATATACAATGTAGAACACAGAATATAGAATATAGTATAAGGAATGTATAATATAGAATACAGAATATAGAATGTAGAACACAGAATATAGAATATGGGAAACAGGAAACAGAACCCAGAATTTAGAACATGGAATGCAGAATACAGAATTAAGAGTATAGAATACAGAATACTGAATATAAAATTTAGAATATAGAATGTAGAAAACAGAAAATAGAATAGAGAATAGAGAATAGAGAACCCAGAATTTAGAACATGGAATGCAGAACACAGAATTTAGAATATAGAATACAGAATACTGAATAGAGAATTTAGAATATATAATGTAAAACACAGAATTAAGAATATAAATTAACGAATGCATAATATAGAATTTAGAATATAGAATGAATAACACAGAATATAGAATATTGAATAGAGAATATAAAACCCAGATTTTAGATTTTGGAATGCAAAACACAGAATTTAGAATATAGAATACTGAACACTGAATATAGAATTTAGAATATTGAATTTAGAACTCAGCATATAGAATTTAGAATACGGAATACTGAATTAAGGATTTAGAATTTAGAATGTAGAACACAGAATAAAGAATATAGAATCCAGAATACTGAATATTGAATTTAGAATATAGAATGTAGAACACTGTACATAGAATAAAGAATACGGAATGCAGAGTATAGAATGTAGAATATAGAATGAAGAACTCAAAATATAGAATATAGGAGTGTGAGTATAGAACACTGAATGTAGAAAATGGAAAGCAGAACACAGAATATAGAACACCAAATTGTGAATATAGAATATAGAATGAAGAGCACAGAATATAGAATATAAAATACAGAAATAATAATTTAGGATACAGAATATACAATGTAGAAAACAGAATATAGAATGTATAATACAGAATATAGAATATGGAAAACAGAATGCATAATTTAGAATACAGAATATAGAATGTAGAAATCAGAATATGGAATATGGAAACAGAATACAGAAGCCAGTATATAGAATATGGAATGCAGAACACAGAATTTAAATAAAGAATACTGAATACTGAATATAGAATTAAGAACATGGAATGCAAAATACATAATATAGAATATAGAATACAGAATAATAAATATAGAATTTCGAATATAGATTGAAAACACAGAATATAGAAGAGAGAATAGAGAAAATAGAACCAAGAATTAAGAACATGTAATATGGAACACAGAATTTAGAATATAGAATATAGAATACTGTATATAGAATTTAGAATATAGAATGTAGAACACAGAATATAGAATATAGAATACGGAATACTGAGTTTACAATTTAGAATATAGAATGTAGAACACAGAATATAGAATATAGAATAAGGAATGCATAATATAGAATACAGAATATATATTGTAGAACACAGAATATAGAATATGGGAAACAGAATACAGAACCCAGAAACTAGAACATGGAATGCAGAACACAGAATTTAGAGTATAGAATAGAGAATAATGAATATAGAATTTAGAATATAGAATGTAGAAAACAGAATATATAATATAGAAGAGAGAATATATAACACAGAATTTAGAACATGAAATTCAGAACACAGAATTTAGAATATAGAATACAGAATACTGAATATAGAATTTCGAATATACAATGTAGAACACAGAATATAGAATAGAGAAAAGAGAATATATAACCCAGAATTCAGAACATGGAATGCAGAACACATAATTTAGAATATAGAATGAAGAACACAGAATTTAGTATATAGAATACTGCATGCAGAAAATAGAATTTAAAATATAGAATGAAGAACACAGAAAAGAGAATAGAGAATATAGAAGCCAGAATTAAACATGAAATGCAGAACACATAATTTAGAATATATAATACAGAATACTGAATGTACAATTTAGAAAATAGAAAGTAGGACACAGAATATAGAATATAAAACACGGAATGTAGAATATAGTATGAAGAATATACAAATATGAACACAGAATATAGAATATGGAAACAGAAAACAGAACCATGAATTTAGAACATGGAATGCAGAACACAGAATTTAGAATATAGATTACAGAATACTAAATATACAATTTAGAATATAAGATGTAGAACACATAATTGAGAATATAGTATACAGAATACTGAATAAAGAATTTAGAATATAGAATGCAGAACACAGAATAGAGAATAGAGAATATAGAATCCAGAATTTAGAAAATGGAATGCGGAACACAGAATTTAGAATATAGAACACAGAATACTGAATATAGAATTTAGAATATAGAATGTAGAACACAGAATATAGAATATAGTATACTGAATGCAGTACATTTAATATAGAATGTAGAATGTATAACACAAAATGTAGAATATAGAATAGGGAAGATAGAAGCCAGAATTAGGAACATGGAATGCAGAACACAGCATTTAGAATATACAATGCAGAATACTGAGTATAGAATTTAGAGTATTGAATGTAGAACTCAGAATATAGAATATAGAATATGGAATGCAGTATATATTATACAGAAAATAGAAATTTGAACACAGAATATAGAACATGGAAACAGAATACAGAAACCAGAATTTAGAACATGGACTGCAGAACACAGAATTTAAAATATATAATAAATAATACTCAATATAGAATTAACAACAAGGATTGCAGAACACAGAATAAGAATAAAGTGTTCAGAATACTGAATATAGAATTTAGAATATATAATTTAAAACACAGTTTATAGAATATACAAAAAAGTATATACAAACCAGAATTTAGTACATGGAATGCAGAACACAGGAGTTAGAATATAGAATAGAGAATACTGAATATAGAATTTAGAATATAGAAAGTATAACACAGAATATAGATTATAGAATACTGAATGCAGTATATTTAATATAGATTATTGAATGAATAACACAAAATTTAGAATATAGACTAGAGAATATGGAAGCCAGAATTTAGAATATGGAATGCAGAATACAGAATTTATAATATACAATGCAGAATACTGAATATAGTATTTAGAATATAGAATGTTGAATACTGAATAGAGAATTTAGAATATAGAATGTAGAACACAGAATATAGATTATTCAATACGAAATGCAGAATATATAATACAGATTATAGAAATTAGAAAACAGAATATAGAATATAGAAAACAGAATACAGAAACCAGAATTTAGAACATGAAACGCAGAAAACAGAAGTTAGAATATAGAATACAGAATATTGAATAAAGAGTTTAGAACATAAAATGCAGAGCACAAAATTTAGAATATAGAATACAAAATACTGATTATAGAATATAGAATATAGAATGCAGAACACAGAATATAGAAAATAGAATACGGAATGCAGTATATAGTATTCAGAAAATAGAATTTAGAACACGGAATATAGAATATGGAAACAAAATACAGAAACCAGAATTTAGAACATGGAATGCAGAACACAGAATATAGAATATTGAATAAAGATCACTGAATATAGAATTTAGAATATAGAATTTTGTACGCAGAATTTAGATGATAGAATACAAAATAATGAATATACAATTTAGAATATAGAATGCAGAACACTGAATATAGAATAGAGAATAGAGAATATAGAAGCCAGAATTTAGAACATGGAATGCAGAACACAGAATTCAGAATATAAAATGCAGAATACTGAATATAGAATTTAAAACATAGAATGCGAAACACAAAATACAGAATATAGAATACAATATACTGAATATATAATTTAGAACATGGAATGCAGAATACAGAATTTAGAATATGGAATACAGAATAATGGATATAGAAATTCGAATATAGTTTGAAAACACAGAATATAGAATATAGAATAGAGAAAATAAAACCCAGAATTTAGAACATGCAATGCAGAACACAGAATTTAGAGTATAGAATAGAGTATACTCTATATTGATTTAGAAAATAGATTGTAGAACACAGAATATAGAATAAAGAATACAGAATATCGAATGTAGAACACAGAATATAGAATACGGAAACAGAATACAGAACCCAGAATTTAGAACATGGAATGCAGAACACAGAATTTAGAATACATAATGCAGAATTCTGCATATAGAACTTAGAATACATAATGTAGAACACAGAATATAGAATAGAGAATAGAGAATATAGAACCTATAATTTTAAACATGGAATGCAGAACACAAAATTTAGAATATAGAATACTGAATACTGAATATAGAATTAAGAATATAGAATGTATAACACAGAAAAAAGAATATAGAATACGGAATGCAGAATATAGAATGTAGAATATAGAATGAAGAACGCAAAATATCGAATATAAAATACAGACTATAGAAACCAGAATTTAGAACATGGAATGCAGAACACAGAATTTAGAATATAGAATTTAGAACACAGACTTTAGTATATGGAATACTGCATGCAGAAAATAGAATTTAAAATATAGAATGAAGAACACAGAATAGAGAATAGAGAATAGAGAAGCCAGAATTTTGAACATGGAATGCAGAACACATAATTTAGAATATATAATACAGAATACTGAATGTACAATTTAGAATATAGAAAGTAGGACAGAGAATATAGAATATAGAATACAGAATATAGAACACAGAACTTAGAACATGGAATGCAGAACACAGAATTTAGAATATACAATACAGAATACTGAATATAGAATTTAGAATATAGAATGTAGAGCACAGAATATAGTATATAGATTACGGAATGCAGAATATATATTGTAGAATATAGAATAAATAACACAAAATATAGAAAAAGAATAGTGAATATAGAAGCCAGAATTTAGAACATGGAATTCAGAACACATAATTTAGTATATAGAATACAGAATACTGAATATACTATTTAGAATATAGAATGTAGAACACAGAATATTGAATATAGAATACACAACACAGAATTTAGAACATGAAATGCAGAACTTAGAATTTACAATATATTATACAGAATACTGAAAATAGAATTTAGAATATTGAATGTAGAACACAGAAAAAAGAATATACAATAGAGAATATAGAACCCAGAATTTAGAACATGGAAAGCAGAACACAGAATTTAGAATATAGAATACAGAATACTGAATATTGAATTTAGATTAAAGAATGTAGAACACAGTACATAGAATATAGAATACTGAATGTAGAATATAGGATGTACAATATAGAAAGAAGAACACAAAATATAAAATATAGGAGAGAGAACATAGAACCCTGAATTTAGAACATGAAATGCAGAACACAGAATTTAGTATATAGGATACAGAATACAGAATATAGAATATAAAATATAGAATGAAGAACACAGAATATAGAATATAGAATACAGAATAAAAATTTAGGATACAGAAAATAGAATGTAGAAAACAGAATATAGAATGTAGAAAACAGAATATAGAATATGGAAACAGAATGCAGAATGAAGAATACAGAATATAGGATGGAGAAATCAGAATATAGAATATGGAAAACAGAATACAGAAGCCAGAATTCAGAACATGGAATGCAGAACACAGAATTCAGAATAAAGAATGCAGAATACTGAATATAGCATATAGAACATAGAATGCGGAACACAGATTTTAGAATAAAGAATACAATATTCTGTATATATTATTTAGAACATGGAATGCAGAACACAGAATTTAGAATATAGGATACAGAATAATTAATATAGAATTTCGAATATAGAATGTAGAACACAGAATATAGAATATAGAATAGAGGAAATAGAACCCAGAATTTAGAACATGTAATGCAGAACACAGAATTTAGAGTATAGAATAGAGAATACTGTATATAGATTTAGAATATAGAATGTAGAACACAGAATATAGAATATGGAAAACAGAATACTTAAGCCACAATTTAGAACATGAAATGCAGAACACAGAAAATAGAATATAGAATACAGAATACTGAGTATAGAATTTAGAATTTGAATGCGGAACACAGAATTTAGAATATAGAATACAATATACTGAATAAATTATTTAGAACATGGAATGCAGGACAAAGAATTTAGAATATAGAAAAAGTATAATGAATATAGAATTTCGAATATAGATTGTAGAACACAGACTATAGAATATAGAATAGAGAATATAGAGCACTGAATTTAGACATGGGAGGCAGAACAAAGAATTTAGATTATAGAATACAGAATACTGTATATAGAATTAAGAAATTAGAATGTAAAACACAGAATATAGAATATAGAATGCGGAATGCAGAATATATATTTTAGAAAATGGAATGAAGAACACAAAATATAGAATATAGATTAGAGAATATAGAAGCCAGAATATAGAACATTGAATTCAGAACTCATAATTTAGAATATAGAATACAGAAACATGAATATAGAATTTAGAATATACAATGTATAACACAGAATATAGAATATAGAATACAGATTATAGAACACAGGATTTAGAACATGGAATGCAGAACACAGAATTTAGAATATAGTATACAGAATTCTGAATACAGAATATTAAATATAGAATGAAGAACACAGAATATAGAATATAGATTACAGAATTAAGAATTTAGGATACAGACTATAGAATGTAGAAAACAAAATATAGAATGTAGAAAACAGAATATAGAATATGGAAAACAGAAAGCACCATTTAGAATACAAAATATACAATGTAGAAATCAGAATATAGAATATGGAAAACAGAATACAGAAGCCAGAATTTAGAACATGGAATGCAGAACACAGAATTTAGAGTATAGAATACAGAACACTGTATATAGAATTTAGAAATTAGAATGTATAACACAGAATATAGAATATAGAATACTTAATGCAGAATATAGATTTTGAATATAGAATGAAGAACACAAAATATAGAATATAGATTAGAGAATATAGAAGCCAGAATATAGAACATGGAATACAGAACACATAATTTAGAATAGAGAATACAGAAACCTGAATATAGAATTTAGAATATACAATGTATAACACAGAATATACAATATAGAATACAGAACAGAGAACACAGGATTTAGAACATGGAATGCACAACACAGAATTTAGAATATAGAATACGGAATACTGAGTATACAATATAGAATATACAATGTAGAACACAGAATATAGAATATAGTATAAGGAATGTATAATATAGAATACAGAATATAGAATGTAGAACACAGAATATAGAATATGGGAAACAGGAAACAGAACCCAGAATTTAGAACATGGAATGCAGAATACAGAATTAAGAGTATAGAATACAGAATACTGAATATAAAATTTAGAATATAGAATGTAGAAAACAGAAAATAGAATAGAGAATAGAGAATAGAGAACCCAGAATTTAGAACATGGAATGCAGAACACAGAATTTAGAATATAGAATACAGAATACTGAATAGAGAATTTAGAATATATAATGTAAAACACAGAATTAAGAATATAAATTAACGAATGCATAATATAGAATTTAGAATATAGAATGAATAACACAGAATATAGAATATTGAATAGAGAATATAAAACCCAGATTTTAGATTTTGGAATGCAAAACACAGAATTTAGAATATAGAATACTGAACACTGAATATAGAATTTAGAATATTGAATTTAGAACTCAGCATATAGAATTTAGAATACGGAATACTGAATTAAGGATTTAGAATTTAGAATGTAGAACACAGAATAAAGAATATAGAATCCAGAATACTGAATATTGAATTTAGAATATAGAATGTAGAACACTGTACATAGAATAAAGAATACGGAATGCAGAGTATAG
Source organism: Vicugna pacos (assembly GCF_048564905.1). NCBI lineage: Eukaryota > Metazoa > Chordata > Mammalia > Artiodactyla > Camelidae > Vicugna > Vicugna pacos. The sequence goes on from NW_027328738.1 coordinate 6,742,025, forward strand.
AATGTAGAATATAGAATGAAGAACTCAAAATATAGAATATAGGAGTGTGAGTATAGAACACTGAATGTAGAAAATGGAAAGCAGAACACAGAATATAGAACACCAAATTGTGAATATAGAATATAGAATGAAGAGCACAGAATATAGAATATAAAATACAGAAATAATAATTTAGGATACAGAATATACAATGTAGAAAACAGAATATAGAATGTATAATACAGAATATAGAATATGGAAAACAGAATGCATAATTTAGAATACAGAATATAGAATGTAGAAATCAGAATATGGAATATGGAAACAGAATACAGAAGCCAGTATATAGAATATGGAATGCAGAACACAGAATTTAAATAAAGAATACTGAATACTGAATATAGAATTAAGAACATGGAATGCAAAATACATAATATAGAATATAGAATACAGAATAATAAATATAGAATTTCGAATATAGATTGAAAACACAGAATATAGAAGAGAGAATAGAGAAAATAGAACCAAGAATTAAGAACATGTAATATGGAACACAGAATTTAGAATATAGAATATAGAATACTGTATATAGAATTTAGAATATAGAATGTAGAACACAGAATATAGAATATAGAATACGGAATACTGAGTTTACAATTTAGAATATAGAATGTAGAACACAGAATATAGAATATAGAATAAGGAATGCATAATATAGAATACAGAATATATATTGTAGAACACAGAATATAGAATATGGGAAACAGAATACAGAACCCAGAAACTAGAACATGGAATGCAGAACACAGAATTTAGAGTATAGAATAGAGAATAATGAATATAGAATTTAGAATATAGAATGTAGAAAACAGAATATATAATATAGAAGAGAGAATATATAACACAGAATTTAGAACATGAAATTCAGAACACAGAATTTAGAATATAGAATACAGAATACTGAATATAGAATTTCGAATATACAATGTAGAACACAGAATATAGAATAGAGAAAAGAGAATATATAACCCAGAATTCAGAACATGGAATGCAGAACACATAATTTAGAATATAGAATGAAGAACACAGAATTTAGTATATAGAATACTGCATGCAGAAAATAGAATTTAAAATATAGAATGAAGAACACAGAAAAGAGAATAGAGAATATAGAAGCCAGAATTAAACATGAAATGCAGAACACATAATTTAGAATATATAATACAGAATACTGAATGTACAATTTAGAAAATAGAAAGTAGGACACAGAATATAGAATATAAAACACGGAATGTAGAATATAGTATGAAGAATATACAAATATGAACACAGAATATAGAATATGGAAACAGAATACAGAACCATGAATTTAGAACATGGAATGCAGAACACAGAATTTAGAATATAGATTACAGAATACTAAATATACAATTTAGAATATAAGATGTAGAACACATAATTGAGAATATAGTATACAGAATACTGAATAAAGAATTTAGAATATAGAATGCAGAACACAGAATAGAGAATAGAGAATATAGAATCCAGAATTTAGAAAATGGAATGCGGAACACAGAATTTAGAATATAGAACACAGAATACTGAATATAGAATTTAGAATATAGAATGTAGAACACAGAATATAGAATATAGTATACTGAATGCAGTACATTTAATATAGAATGTAGAATGTATAACACAAAATGTAGAATATAGAATAGAGAAGATAGAAGCCAGAATTAGGAACATGGAATGCAGAACACAGCATTTAGAATATACAATGCAGAATACTGAGTATAGAATTTAGAGTATTGAATGTAGAACTCAGAATATAGAATATAGAATATGGAATGCAGTATATAGTATACAGAAAATAGAATTTTGAACACAGAATATAGAACATGGAAACAGAATACAGAAACCAGAATTTAGAACATGGACTGCAGAACACAGAATTTAAAATATATAATAAGTAATACTCAATATAGAATTAACAACAAGGATTGCAGAACACAGAATAAGAATAAAGTGTTCAGAATACTGAATATAGAATTTAGAATATATAATTTAAAACACAGTTTATAGAATATACAAAAAAGTATATACAAACCAGAATTTAGTACATGGAATGCAGAACACAGGAGTTAGAATATAGAATAGAGAATACTGAATATAGAATTTAGAATATAGAAAGTATAACACAGAATATAGATTATAGAATACTGAATGCAGTATATTTAATATAGATTATTGAATGAATAACACAAAATTTAGAATATAGACTAGAGAATATGGAAGCCAGAATTTAGAATATGGAATGCAGAATACAGAATTTATAATATACAATGCAGAATACTGAATATAGTATTTAGAATATAGAATGTTGAATACTGAATAGAGAATTTAGAATATAGAATGTAGAACACAGAATATAGATTATTCAATACGAAATGCAGAATATATAATACAGATTATAGAAATTAGAAAACAGAATATAGAATATAGAAAACAGAATACACAAACCAGAATTTAGAACATGAAACGCAGAAAACAGAAGTTAGAATATAGAATACAGAATATTGAATAAAGAGTTTAGAACATAAAATGCAGAGCACAAAATTTAGAATATAGAATACAAAATACTGATTATAGAATATAGAATATAGAATGCAGAACACAGAATATAGAAAATAGAATACGGAATGCAGTATATAGTATTCAGAAAATAGAATTTAGAACACGGAATATAGAATATGGAAACAAAATACAGAACCCAGAATTTAGAACATGGAATGCAGAACACAGAATATAGAATATTGAATAAAGATCACTGAATATAGAATTTAGAATATAGAATTTTGTACGCAGAATTTAGATGATAGAATACAAAATAATGAATATACAATTTAGAATATAGAATGCAGAACACTGAATATAGAATAGAGAATAGAGAATATAGAAGCCAGAATTTAGAACATGGAATGCAGAACACAGAATTTAGAATATTGTATTCAGAATACTGAATATAGAATTTAGAATATGGAATTTAGAACACAGTATATAGAATATAGAAAAAAGAATATAGAAACCAGAATTTAGAACATGGAATGCAGAACACAGAATTTAGAATATATAATACAGAATACTGTATATTGAATATAGAACATAGAATGTGGAACACAGAATTTAGACTATAGAATACAGAATACTGAATATAGAATTTAGAATATAAATTGTATAACACAGAATATAGAATATAGAATAGAGAATAGAGAACACAGAATTAAGAACATGGAATGCAGAACCCAGAATTTATAATATAGAATGCAGAATACTGAAAATAGAATTTCGAATAATGAATGCAGAAAACAGAATTTAGAATATAGAATATAGAATGATGAATATAGAATTTAAAATGTGGAATGTAGAACACAGAATATAGAATATAGTATACGAAATGCAAAATATAGTATGCAGAATATTGAATGGAAAACACACAGTATAGAATAAAGAATAGTGAATATAGACCCCAGAACTTAGAAGATGGAATGCAGAACACAGAATTTATAATATAGAATACAGGGTACTGAATATAGAATTTAGAATATAGAATGTAGAGCACAGAATATAGTATATAGATTACGGAATGCAGAATATATATTGTAGAATATAGAATAAATAACACAAAATATAGAAAAAGAATAGTGAATATAGAAGCCAGAATTTAGAACATGGAATTCAGAACACATAATTTAGTATATAGAATACAGAATACTGAATATACTATTTAGAATATAGAATGTAGAACACAGAATATTGAATATAGAATACACAACACAGAATTTAGAACATGAAATGCAGAACTTAGAATTTACAATATATTATACAGAATACTGAAAATAGAATTTAGAATATTGAATGTAGAACACAGAAAAAAGAATATACAATAGAGAATATAGAACCCAGAATTTAGAACATGGAAAGCAGAACACAGAATTTAGAATATAGAATACAGAATACTGAATATTGAATTTAGATTAAAGAATGTAGAACACAGTACATAGAATATAGAATACTGAATGTAGAATATAGGATGTACAATATAGAAAGAAGAACACAAAATATAAAATATAGGAGAGAGAACATAGAACCCTGAATTTAGAACATGAAATGCAGAACACAGAATTTAGTATATAGGATACAGAATACAGAATATAGAATATAAAATATAGAATGAAGAACACAGAATATAGAATATAGAATACAGAATAAAAATTTAGGATACAGAAAATAGAATGTAGAAAACAGAATATAGAATGTAGAAAACAGAATATAGAATATGGAAACAGAATGCAGAATGAAGAATACAGAATATAGGATGGAGAAATCAGAATATAGAATATGGAAAACAGAATACAGAAGCCAGAATTCAGAACATGGAATGCAGAACACAGAATTCAGAATAAAGAATGCAGAATACTGAATATAGCATATAGAACATAGAATGCGGAACACAGATTTTAGAATAAAGAATACAATATTCTGTATATATTATTTAGAACATGGAATGCAGAACACAGAATTTAGAATATAGGATACAGAATAATTAATATAGAATTTCGAATATAGAATGTAGAACACAGAATATAGAATATAGAATAGAGGAAATAGAACCCAGAATTTAGAACATGTAATGCAGAACACAGAATTTAGAGTATAGAATAGAGAATACTGTATATAGATTTAGAATATAGAATGTAGAACACAGAATATAGAATATAGAATACGGAATATAGAATGTAGAACACAGAATATAGAATATGGAAAACAGAATACAGAAGCCACAATTTAGAACATGAAATGCAAAACACAGAAAATAGAATATAGAATACAGAATACTGAGTATAGAACTTAGAATTTGAATGCGGAACACAGAATTTAGAATATAGAATACAATATACTGAATAAATTATTTAGAACATGCAATGCAGGACAAAGAATTTAGAATATAGAATAAAGTATAATGAATATAGAATTTCGAATATAGATTGTAGAACACAGACTATAGAATATAGAATAGAAAATATAGAGCACTGAATTTAGACATGGGAAGCAGAACAAAGAATTTAGATTATAGAATACAGAATACTGTATATAGAATTTAGAAATTAGAATGTAAAACACCGAATATAGAATATAGAATGCGGAATGCAGAATATATATTTTAGAAAATGGAATGAAGAACACAAAATATAGAATATAGATTAGAGAATATAGAAGCCAGAATATAGAACATTGAATTCAGAACTCATAATTTAGAATATAGAATACAGAAACATGAATATAGAATTTAGAATATACAATGTATAACACAGAATATAGAATATAGAATACAGATTATAGAACACAGGATTTAGAACATGGAATGCAGAACACAGAATTTAGAATATAGTATACAGAATTCTGAATACAGAATATTAAATATAGAATGAAGAACACAGAATATAGAATATAGATTACAGAATTAAGAATTTAGGATACAGACTATAGAATGTAGAAAACAAAATATAGAATGTAGAAAACAGAATATAGAATATGGAAAACAGAAAGCACCATTTAGAATACAAAATATACAATGTAGAAATCAGAATATAGAATATGGGAAACAGAATACAGAAGCCAGAATTTAGAACATGGAATGCAGAACACAGAATTTAGAGTATAGAATACAGAACACTGAATATAGAATTTAGAAATTAGAATGTATAACACAGAATATAGAATATAGAATACTTAATGCAGAATATAGATTTTGAATATAGAATGAAGAACACAAAATATAGAATATAGATTAGAGAATATAAAAGCCAGAATATAGAACATGGAATACAGAACACATAATTTAGAATATAGAATACAGAAACCTGAATATAGAATTTAGAATATACAATGTATAACACAGAATATACAATATAGAATACAGAACACAGAACACAGGATTTAGAACATGGAATGCAGAACACAGAATTTAGAATATAGAATACGGAATACTGAGTATACAATATAGAATATACAATGTAGAACACAGAATATAGAATATAGTATAAGGAATGTATAATATAGAATACAGAATATAGAATGTAGAACACAGAATATAGAATATGGGAAACAGGAAACAGAACCCAGAATTTAGAACATGGAATGCAGAATACAGAATTAAGAGTATAGAATACAGAATACTGAATATAAAATTTAGAATATAGAATGTAGAAAACAGAAAATAGAATAGAGAATAGAGAATAGAGAACCCAGAATTTAGAACATGGAATGCAGAACACAGAATTTAGAATATAGAATACAGAATACTGAATAGAGAATTTAGAATATATAATGTAAAACACAGAATTAAGAATATAAATTAACGAATGCATAATATAGAATTTAGAATATAGAATGAATAACACAGAATATAGAATATTGAATAGAGAATATAAAACCCAGATTTTAGATTTTGGAATGCAAAACACAGAACTTAGAATATAGAATACTGAACACTGAATATAGAATTAAGAATATTGAATTTAGAACTCAGCATATAGAATTTAGAATACGGAATACTGAATTAAGGATTTAGAATTTAGAATGTAGAACACAGAATAAAGAATATAGAATCCAGAATACTGAATATTGAATTTAGAATATAGAATGTAGAACACTGTACATAGAATAAAGAATACGGAATGCAGAGTATAGAATGTAGAATATAGAATGAAGAACTCAAAATATAGAATATAGGAGTGTGAGTATAGAACACTGAATGTAGAATATGGAAAGCAGAACACAGAATATAGAATACCAAATTGTGAATATAGAATATAGAATGAAGAGCACAGAATATAGAATATAAAATACAGAAATAATAATTTAGGATACAGAATATAGAATGTAGAAAACAGAATATAGAATGTATAATACAGAATATAGAATATGGAAAACAGAATGCATAATTTAGAATACAGAATATAGAATGTAGAAATCAGAATACAGAATATGGAAACAGAATACAGAAGCCGGTATATAGAATATGGAATGCAGAACACAGAATTTAAATAAAAAATACAGAATACTGAATATAGAATTAAGAACATGGAATGAAAAACACATAATATAGAATATAGAATACAGAATAATAAATATAGAATTTCGAATATAGATTGAAAACACAGAATATAGAATAGAGAATAGAGAAAATAGAACCAAGAATTAAGAAAATGGTATATGGAACACAGAATTTAGAATATAGAATATAGAATACTGTATATAGAATTTAGAATATAGAATGTAGAACACAGAATATAGAATATAGAATACGGAATACTTAGTTTACAATTTAGAATATAGAATGTAGAACACAGAATATAGAATATAGAATAAGGAATGCATAATATAGAATACAGAATATATATTGTAGAACACAGAATATAGAATATGGGAAACAGAATACAGAACCCAGAAACTAGAACATGGAATGCAGAACACAGAATTTAGAGTATAGAATAGAGAATAATGAATATAGAATTTAGAATATAGAATGTAGAAAACAGAATATATAATATAGAATAGAGAATATATAACACAGAATTTAGAACATGAAATTCAGAACACAGAATTTAGAATATAGAATACAGAATACTGAATATAGAATTTCGAATATACAATGTAGAACACAGAATATAGAATAGAGAAAAGAGAATATATAACCCAGAATTCAGAACATGGAATGCAGAACACATAATTTAGAATATAGAATGAAGAACACAGAATTTAGTATATAGAATACTGCATGCAGAAAATAGAATTTAAAATATAGAATGAAGAACACAGAAAAGAGAATAGAGAATATAGAAGCCAGAATTAAACATGAAATGCAGAACACATAATTTAGAATATATAATACAGAATACTGAATGTACAATTTAGAAAATAGAAAGTAGGACACAGAATATAGAATATAAAATACGGAATGTAGAATATAGTATGAAGAATATACAAATATGAACACAGAATATAGAATATGGAAACAGAATACAGAACCATGAATTTAGAACATGGAATGCAGAACACAGAATTTAGAATATAGATTACAGAATACTAAATATACAATTTAGAATATAGGATGTAGAACACATAATTGAGAATATAGTATACAGAATACTGAATATAGAATTTAGAATATAGAATGCAGAACACAGAATAGAGAATAGAGTATATAGAATCCAGAATTTAGAAAATGGAATGCGGAACACAGAATTTAGAATATAGAACACAGAATACTGAATATAGAATTTAGAACATAGAATGCAGAACAGAGAATTAAGAATATAGAATATAGAATGCTGAATAAAGAATTTAGAATATAGAATGTAGAACATAGAATATAGATTAGAGAATAGAGAATATAGAACTCAGAATTTAGAACATGGAATGCAGAACACAGAATTTAGAATATTAAATACGGATTACTGAAAATAGAAAGTAGAAATAGAATGTAGAAAACAGAATATAGAATATAGGATACGGAATGCAGAATAGAGATAGAGAAATTAGTATTTAGAAAACAGAATATAGAATACGGAAAACAGAATAAGAACACTGAATTTAGAAAATGGTATGCAGAACACAGAATTTAGAATATAGAATACAGAATACTGAATATAGAATTTAGAATATAGAATGTAGAACACAGAATATAGAATATAGTATACTGAATGCAGTACATTTAATATAGAATGTAGAATGTATAACACAAAATGTAGAATATAGAATAGAGAAGATAGAAGCCAGAATTAGGAACATGGAATGCAGAACACAGCATTTAGAATATACAATGCAGAATACTGAGTATAGAATTTAGAGTATTGAATGTAGAACTCAGAATATAGAATATAGAATATGGAATGCAGTATATAGTATACAGAAAATAGAATTTTGAACACAGAATATAGAACATGGAAACAGAATACAGAAACCAGAATTTAGAACATGGACTGCAGAACACAGAATTTAGAATATTGTATTCAGAATACTGAATATAGAATTTAGAATATGGAATTTAGAACACAGTATATAGAATATAGAAAAAAGAATATAGAAACCAGAATTTAGAACATGGAATGCAGAACACAGAATTTAGAATATATAATACAGAATACTGTATATTGAATATAGAACATAGAATGTGGAACACAGAATTTAGACTATAGAATACAGAATACTGAATATAGAATTTAGAATATAAATTGTATAACACAGAATATAGAATATAGAATACTTAATGCAGTATATTTAATGTAAAACATAGAATGAATAACACAAAATTTAGAATATAGAATACAGAATATAGAAGCCAGAACATAGAACATGGAATGCAGAACACAGAATTTAGAATATACAATGCAAAATACTGAAAATAGAATTAAGAATATAGAAAGTAGAATACTGAATATAGAATATAGAATACAGAATACTGAATATAGAATTTTGAATAAAGAATGTAGAACACTGAATATAGAATATAGAATAGAGAATAGAGAACACAGAATTAAGAACATGGAATGCAGAACCCAGAATTTATAATATAGAATGCAGAATACTGAAAATAGAATTTCGAATAATGAATGCAGAAAACAGAATTTAGAATATAGAATATAGAATGATGAATATAGAATTTAAAATGTGGAATGTAGAACACAGAATATAGAATATAGTATACGAAATGCAAAATATAGTATGCAGAATATTGAATGGAAAACACACAGTATAGAATAAAGAATAGTGAATATAGACCCCAGAACTTAGAAGATGGAATGCAGAACACAGAATTTATAATATAGAATACAGGGTACTGAATATAGAATTTAGAATATAGAATGTAGAGCACAGAATATAGTATATAGATTACGGAATGCAGAATATATATTGTAGAATATAGAATAAATAACACAAAATATAGAAAAAGAATAGTGAATATAGAAGCCAGAATTTAGAACATGGAATTCAGAACACATAATTTAGTATATAGAATACAGAATACTGAATATACTATTTAGAATATAGAATGTAGAACACAGAATATTGAATATAGAATACACAACACAGAATTTAGAACATGAAATGCAGAACTTAGAATTTACAATATATTATACAGAATACTGAAAATAGAATTTAGAATATTGAATGTAGAACACAGAAAAAAGAATATACAATAGAGAATATAGAACCCAGAATTTAGAACATGGAAAGCAGAACACAGAATTTAGAATATAGAATACAGAATACTGAATATTGAATTTAGATTAAAGAATGTAGAACACAGTACATAGAATATAGAATACTGAATGTAGAATATAGGATGTACAATATAGAAAGAAGAACACAAAATATAAAATATAGGAGAGAGAACATAGAACCCTGAATTTAGAACATGAAATGCAGAACACAGAATTTAGTATATAGGATACAGAATACAGAATATAGAATATAAAATATAGAATGAAGAACACAGAATATAGAATATAGAATACAGAATAAAAATTTAGGATACAGAAAATAGAATGTAGAAAACAGAATATAGAATGTAGAAAACAGAATATAGAATATGGAAACAGAATGCAGAATGAAGAATACAGAATATAGGATGGAGAAATCAGAATAGAGAATATGGAAAACAGAATACAGAAGCCAGAATTCAGAACATGGAATGCAGAACACAGAATTCAGAATAAAGAATGCAGAATACTGAATATAGCATATAGAACATAGAATGCGGAACACAGATTTTAGAATAAAGAATACAATATTCTGTATATATTATTTAGAACATGGAATGCAGAACACAGAATTTAGAATATAGGATACAGAATAATTAATATAGAATTTCGAATATAGAATGTAGAACACAGAATATAGAATATAGAATAGAGGAAATAGAACCCAGAATTTAGAACATGTAATGCAGAACACAGAATTTAGAGTATAGAATAGAGAATACTGTATATAGATTTAGAATATAGAATGTAGAACACAGAATATAGAATATAGAATACGGAATATAGAATGTAGAACACAGAATATAGAATATGGAAAACAGAATACAGAAGCCACAATTTAGAACATGAAATGCAGAACACAGAAAATAGAATATAGAATACAGAATACTGAGTATAGAACTTAGAATTTGAATGCGGAACACAGAATTTAGAATATAGAATACAATATACTGAATAAATTATTTAGAACATGGAATGCAGGACAAAGAATTTAGAATATAGAATAAAGTATAATGAATATAGAATTTCGAATATAGATTGTAGAACACAGACTATAGAATATAGAATAGAGAATATAGAGCACTGAATTTCGACATGGGAAGCAGAACAAAGAATTTAGATTATAGAATACGGAATACTGTATATAGAATTTAGAAATTAGAATGTAAAACACAGAATATAGAATATAGAATGCGGAATGCAGAATATATATTTTAGAAAATGGAATGAAGAACACAAAATATAGAATATAGATTAGAGAATATAGAAGCCAGAATATAGAACATTGAATTCAGAACTCATAATTTAGAATATAGAATACAGAAACATGAATAAAGAATTTAGAATATACAATGTATAACACAGAATATAGAATATAGAATACAGATTATAGAACACAGGATTTAGAACATGGAATGCAGAACACAGAATTTAGAATATAGTATACAGAATTCTGAATACAGAATATTAAATATAGAATGAAGAACACAGAATATAGAATATTGATTACAGAATTAAGAATTTAGGATACAGACTATAGAATGTAGAAAACAAAATATAGAATGAAGAAAACAGAATATAGAATATGGAAAACAGAAAGCACCATTTAGAATACAAAATATACAATGTAGAAATCAGAATATAGAATATGGAAAACAGAATACAGAAGCCAGAATTTAGAACATGGAATGCAGAACACAGAATTTAGATTATAGAATACAGAACACTGTATATAGAATTTAGAAATTAGAATGTATAACACAGAATATAGAATATAGAATACTTAATGCAGAATATAGATTTTGAATATAGAATGAAGAACACAAAATATAGAATATAGATTAGAGAATATAAAAGCCAGAATATAGAACATGGAATACAGAACACATAATTTAGAATATAGAATACAGAAAACTGAATATAGAATTTAGAATATACAATGTATAACACAGAATATACAATATAGAATACAGAACACAGAACACAGGATTTAGAACATGGAATGCAGAACACAGAATTTAGAATATAGAATACGGAATACTGAGTATACAATATAGAATATACAATGTAGAACACAGAATATAGAATATAGTATAAGGAATGTATAATATAGAATACAGAATATAGAATGTAGAACACAGAATATAGAATATGGGAAACAGGAAACAGAACCCAGAATTTAGAACATGGAATGCAGAATACAGAATTAAGAGTATAGAATACAGAATACTGAATATAAAATTTAGAATATAGAATGTAGAAAACAGAAAAGAGAATAGAGAATAGAGAATAGAGAACCCAGAATTTAGAACATGGAATGCAGAACACAGAATTTAGAATATAGAATACAGAATACTGAATAGAGAATTTAGAATATATAATGTAAAACACAGAATTAAGAATATAAATTAACGAATGCATAATATAGAATTTAGAATATAGAATGAATAACACAGAATATAGAATATTGAATAGAGAATATAAAACCCAGATTTTAGATTTTGGAATGCAAAACACAGAATTTAGAATATAGAATACTGAACACTGAATATAGAATTTAGAATATTGAATTTAGAACTCAGCATATAGAATTTAGAATACGGAATACTGAATTAAGGATTTAGAATTTAGAATGTAGAACACAGAATAAAGAATATAGAATCCAGAATACTGAATATTGAATTTAGAATATAGAATGTAGAACACTGTACATAGAATAAAGAATACGGAATGCAGAGTATAGAATGTAGAATATAGAATGAAGAACTCAAAATATAGAATATAGGAGTGTGAGTATAGAACATGAATGTAGAAAATGGAAAGCAGAACACAGAATATAGAACACCAAATTGTGAATATAGAATATAGAATGAAGAGCACAGAATATAGAATATAAAATACAGAAATAATAATTTAGGATACAGAATATAGAATGTAGAAAACAGAAAATAGAATGTATAATACAGAATATAGAATATGGAAAACAGAATGCATAATTTAGAATACAGAATATAGAATGTAGAAATCAGAATATAGAATATGGAAACAGAATACAGAAGCCAGTATATAGAATATGGAATGCAGAACACAGAATTTACATAAAAAATACAGAATACTGAATATAGAATTAAGAACATGGAATGAAAAACACATAATATAGAATATAGAATACAGAATAATAAATATAGAATTTCGAATATAGATTGAAAACACAGAATATAGAATAGAGAATAGAGAAAATAGAACCAAGAATTAAGAACATGGAATATGGAACACAGAATTTAGAATATAGAATATAGAATACTGTATATAGAATTTAGAATATAGAATGTAGAACACAGAATATAGAATATAGAATACGGAATACTGAGTTTACAATTTAGAATATAGAATGTAGAACACAGAATATAGAATATAGAATAAGGAATGCATAATATAGAATACAGAATATATATTGTAGAACACAGAATATAGAATATGGGAAACAGAATACAGAACCCAGAAACTAGAACATGGAATGCAGAACACAGAATTTAGAGTATAGAATAGAGAATAATGAATATAGAATTTAGAATATAGAATGTAGAAAACAGAATATATAATATAGAATAGAAAATATATAACACAGAATTTAGAACATGAAATTCAGAACACAGAATTTAGAATATAGAATACAGAATACTGAATATAGAATTTCGAATATACAATGTAGAACCCAGAATATAGAATAGAGAAAAGAGAATATATAACCCAGAATTCAGAACATGGAATGCAGAACACAAAATTTAGAATATAGAATGAAGAACACAGAATTTAGTATATAGAATACTGCATGCAGAAAATAGAATTTAAAATATAGAATGAAGAACACAGAAAAGAGAATAGAGAATATAGAAGCCAGAATTAAACATGAAATGCAGAACACATAATTTAGAATATATAATACAGAATACTGAATGTACAATTTAGAAAATAGAAAGTAGGACACAGAATATAGAATATAAAATACGGAATGTAGAATATAGTATGAAGAATATACAAATATGAACACAGAATATAGAATATGGAAACAGAATACAGAACCATGAATTTAGAACATGGAATGCAGAACACAGAATTTAGAATATAGATTACAGAATACTAAATATACAATTTAGAATATAGGATGTAGAACACATAATTGAGAATATAGTATACAGAATACTGAATATAGAATTTAGAATATAGAATGCAGAACACAGAATAGAGAATAGAGTATATAGAATCCAGAATTTAGAAAATGGAATGCGGAACACAGAATTTAGAATATAGAACACAGAATACTGAATATAGAATTTAGAACATAGAATGCAGAACAGAGAATTAAGAATATAGAATATAGAATGCTGAATAAAGAATTTAGAATATAGAATGTAGAACATAGAATATAGATTAGAGAATAGAGAATATAGAACTCAGAATTTAGAACATGGAATGCAGAACACAGAATTTAGAATATTAAATACGGATTACTGAAAATAGAAAGTAGAAATAGAATGTAGAAAACAGAATATAGAATATAGGATACGGAATGCAGAATAGAGATAGAGAAATTAGTATTTAGAAAACAGAATATAGAATACGGAAAACAGAATAAGAACACTGAATTTAGAAAATGGTATGCAGAACACAGAATTTAGAATATAGAATACAGAATACTGAATATAGAATTTAGAATATAGAATGTAGAACACAGAATATAGAATATAGTATACTGAATGCAGTACATTTAATATAGAATGTAGAATGTATAACACAAAATGTAGAATATAGAATAGAGAAGATAGAAGCCAGAATTAGGAACATGGAATGCAGAACACAGCATTTAGAATATACAATGCAGAATACTGAGTATAGGATTTAGAGTATTGAATGTAGAACTCAGAATATAGAATATAGAATATGGAATGCAGTATATAGTATACAGAAAATAGAATTTTGAACACAGAATATAGAACATGGAAACAGAATACAGAAACCAGAATTTAGAACATGGACTGCAGAACACAGAATTTAAAATATATAATAAATAATACTCAATATAGAATTAACAACAAGGATTGCAGAACACAGAATAAGAATAAAGTGTTCAGAATACTGAATATAGAATTTAGAATATATAATTTAAAACACAGTTTATAGAATATACAAAAAAGTATATACAAACCAGAATTTAGTACATGGAATGCAGAACACAGGAGTTAGAATATAGAATAGAGAATACAGAATATAGAATTTAGAATATAGAAATTATAACACAGAATATAGATTATAGAATACTGAATGCAGTATATTTAATATAGAATATTGAATGAATAACACAAAATTTAGAATATAGACTAGAGAATATGGAAGCCAGAATTTAGAATATGGAATGCAGAATACAGAATTTATAATATACAATGCAGAATACTGAATATAGTATTTAGAATATAGAATGTTGAATACTGAATAGAGAATTTAGAATATAGAATGTAGAACACAGAATATAGATTATTCAATACGAAATGCAGAATATATAATACAGATTATAGAAATTAGAAAACAGAATATAGAATATAGAAAACAGAATACAGAAACCAGAATTTAGAACATGAAACGCAGAAAACAGAAGTTAGAATATAGAATACAGAATATTGAATAAAGAGTTTAGAACATAAAATGCAGAGCACAAAATTTAGAATATAGAATACAAAATACTGATTATAGAATATAGAATATAGAATGCAGAACACAGAATATAGAAAATAGAATACGGAATGCAGTATATAGTATACAGAAAATAGAATTTAGAACACAGAATATAGAATATGGAAACAAAATACAGAACCCAGAATTTAGAACATGGAATGCAGAACACAGAATATAGAATATTGAATAAAGATCACTGAATATAGAATTTAGAATATAGAATTTTGTACGCCGAATTTAGATGATAGAATACAAAATAATGAATATACAATTTAGAATATAGAATGCAGAACACTGAATATAGAATAGAGAATAGAGAATATAGAAGCCAGAATTTAGAACATGGAATGCAGAACACAGAATTTAGAATATTGTATTCAGAATACTGAATATAGAATTTAGAATATGGAATTTAGAACACAGTATATAGAATATAGAAAAAAGAATATAGAAACCAGAATTTAGAACATGGAATGCAGAACACAGAATTTAGAATATATAATACAGAATACTGTATATTGAATATAGAACATAGAATGTGGAACACAGAATTTAGACTATAGAATACAGAATACTGAATATAGAATTTAGAATATAAATTGTATAACACAGAATATAGAATATAGAATACTTAATGCAGTATATTTAATGTAAAACATAGAATGAATAACACAAAATTTAGAATATAGAATACAGAATATAGAAGCCAGAACATAGAACATGGAATGCAGAACACAGAATTTAGAATATACAATGCAAAATACTGAAAATAGAATTAAGAATATAGAAAGTAGAATACTGAATATAGAATATAGAATACAGAATACTGAATATAGAATTTTGAATAAAGAATGTAGAACACTGAATATAGAATATAGAATAGAGAATAGAGAACACAGAATTAAGAACATGGAATGCAGAACCCAGAATTTATAATATAGAATGCAGAATACTGAAAATAGAATTTCGAATAATGAATGCAGAAAACAGAATTTAGAATATAGAATATA
Organism: Vicugna pacos; assembly: GCF_048564905.1. Taxonomy (NCBI): domain Eukaryota; kingdom Metazoa; phylum Chordata; class Mammalia; order Artiodactyla; family Camelidae; genus Vicugna; species Vicugna pacos. Next base: position 6,759,072 of record NW_027328738.1, read on the forward strand.
GAATGATGAATATAGAATTTAAAATGTGGAATGTAGAACACAGAATATAGAATATAGTATACGAAATGCAAAATATAGTATGCAGAATATTGAATGGAAAACACACAGTATAGAATAAAGAATAGTGAATATAGACCCCAGAACTTAGAAGATGGAATGCAGAACACAGAATTTATAATATAGAATACAGGGTACTGAATATAGAATTTAGAATATAGAATGTAGAGCACAGAATATAGTATATAGATTACGGAATGCAGAATATATATTGTAGAATATAGAATAAATAACACAAAATATAGAAAAAGAATAGTGAATATAGAAGCCAGAATTTAGAACATGGAATTCAGAACACATAATTTAGTATATAGAATACAGAATACTGAATATACTATTTAGAATATAGAATGTAGAACACAGAATATTGAATATAGAATACACAACACAGAATTTAGAACATGAAATGCAGAACTTAGAATTTACAATATATTATACAGAATACTGAAAATAGAATTTAGAATATTGAATGTAGAACACAGAAAAAAGAATATACAATAGAGAATATAGAACCCAGAATTTAGAACATGGAAAGCAGAACACAGAATTTAGAATATAGAATACAGAATACTGAATATTGAATTTAGATTAAAGAATGTAGAACACAGTACATAGAATATAGAATACTGAATGTAGAATATAGGATGTACAATATAGAAAGAAGAACACAAAATATAAAATATAGGAGAGAGAACATAGAACCCTGAATTTAGAACATGAAATGCAGAACACAGAATTTAGTATATAGGATACAGAATACAGAATATAGAATATAAAATATAGAATGAAGAACACAGAATATAGAATATAGAATACAGAATAAAAATTTAGGATACAGAAAATAGAATGTAGAAAACAGAATATAGAATGTAGAAAACAGAATATAGAATATGGAAACAGAATGCAGAATGAAGAATACAGAATATAGGATGGAGAAATCAGAATATAGAATATGGAAAACAGAATACAGAAGCCAGAATTCAGAACATGGAATGCAGAACACAGAATTCAGAATAAAGAATGCAGAATACTGAATATAGCATATAGAACATAGAATGCGGAACACAGATTTTAGAATAAAGAATACAATATTCTGTATATATTATTTAGAACATGGAATGCAGAACACAGAATTTAGAATATAGGATACAGAATAATTAATATAGAATTTCGAATATAGAATGTAGAACACAGAATATAGAATATAGAATAGAGGAAATAGAACCCAGAATTTAGAACATGTAATGCAGAACACAGAATTTAGAGTATAGAATAGAGAATACTGTATATAGATTTAGAATATAGAATGTAGAACACAGAATATAGAATATAGAATACGGAATATAGAATGTAAAACACAGAATATAGAATATGGAAAACAGAATACAGAAGCCACAATTTAGAACATGAAATGCAGAACACAGAAAATAGAATATAGAATACAGAATACTGAGTATAGAATTTAGAATTTGAATGCGGAACACAGAATTTAGAATATAGAATACAATATACTGAATAAATTATTTAGAACATGGAATGCAGGACAAAGAATTTAGAATATAGAAAAAGTATAATGAATATAGAATTTCGAATATAGATTGTAGAACACAGACTATAGAATATAGAATAGAGAATATAGAGCACTGAATTTAGACATGGGAGGCAGAACAAAGAATTTAGATTATAGAATACAGAATACTGTATATAGAATTAAGAAATTAGAATGTAAAACACAGAATATAGAATATAGAATGCGGAATGCAGAATATATATTTTAGAAAATGGAATGAAGAACACAAAATATAGAATATAGATTAGAGAATATAGAAGCCAGAATATAGAACATTGAATTCAGAACTCATAATTTAGAATATAGAATACAGAAACATGAATATAGAATTTAGAATATACAATGTATAACACAGAATATAGAATATAGAATACAGATTATAGAACACAGGATTTAGAACATGGAATGCAGAACACAGAATTTAGAATATAGTATACAGAATTCTAAATACAGAATATTAAATATAGAATGAAGAACACAGAATATAGAATATAGATTACAGAATTAAGAATTTAGGATACACACTATAGAATGTAGAAAACAAAATATAGAATGTAGAAAACAGAATATAGAATATGGAAAACAGAAAGCACCATTTAGAATACAAAATACACAATGTAGAAATCAGAATATAGAATATGGAAAACAGAATACAGAAGCCAGAATTTAGAACATGGAATGCAGAACACAGAATTTAGAGTATAGAATACAGAACACTGTATATAGAATTTAGAAATTAGAATGTATAACACAGAATATAGAATATAGAATACTTAATGCAGAATATAGATTTTGAATATAGAATGAAGAACACAAAATATAGAATATAGATTAGAGAATATAGAAGCCAGAATATAGAACATGGAATACAGAACACATAATTTAGAATAGAGAATACAGAAACCTGAATATAGAATTTAGAATATACAATGTATAACACAGAATATACAATATAGAATACAGAACAGAGAACACAGGATTTAGAACATGGAATGCACAACACAGAATTTAGAATATAGAATACGGAATACTGAGTATACAATATAGAATATACAATGTAGAACACAGAATATAGAATATAGTATAAGGAATGTATAATATAGAATACAGAATATAGAATGTAGAACACAGAATATAGAATATGGGAAACAGGAAACAGAACCCAGAATTTAGAACATGGAATGCAGAATACAGAATTAAGAGTATAGAATACAGAATACTGAATATAAAATTTAGAATATAGAATGTAGAAAACAGAAAATAGAATAGAGAATAGAGAATAGAGAACCCAGAATTTAGAACATGGAATGCAGAACACAGAATTTAGAATATAGAATACAGAATACTGAATAGAGAATTTAGAATATATAATGTAAAACACAGAATTAAGAATATAAATTAACGAATGCATAATATAGAATTTAGAATATAGAATGAATAACACAGAATATAGAATATTGAATAGAGAATATAAAACCCAGATTTTAGATTTTGGAATGCAAAACACAGAATTTAGAATATAGAATACTGAACACTGAATATAGAATTTAGAATATTGAATTTAGAACTCAGCATATAGAATTTAGAATACGGAATACTGAATTAAGGATTTAGAATTTAGAATGTAGAACACAGAATAAAGAATATAGAATCCAGAATACTGAATATTGAATTTAGAATATAGAATGTAGAACACTGTACATAGAATAAAGAATACGGAATGCAGAGTATAGAATGTAGAATATAGAATGAAGAACTCAAAATATAGAATATAGGAGTGTGAGTATAGAACACTGAATGTAGAAAATGGAAAGCAGAACACAGAATATAGAACACCAAATTGTGAATATAGAATATAGAATGAAGAGCACAGAATATAGAATATAAAATACAGAAATAATAATTTAGGATACAGAATATACAATGTAGAAAACAGAATATAGAATGTATAATACAGAATATAGAATATGGAAAACAGAATGCATAATTTAGAATACAGAATATAGAATGTAGAAATCAGAATATGGAATATGGAAACAGAATACAGAAGCCAGTATATAGAATATGGAATGCAGAACACAGAATTTAAATAAAGAATACTGAATACTGAATATAGAATTAAGAACATGGAATGCAAAATACATAATATAGAATATAGAATACAGAATAATAAATATAGAATTTCGAATATAGATTGAAAACACAGAATATAGAAGAGAGAATAGAGAAAATAGAACCAAGAATTAAGAACATGTAATATGGAACACAGAATTTAGAATATAGAATATAGAATACTGTATATAGAATTTAGAATATAGAATGTAGAACACAGAATATAGAATATAGAATACGGAATACTGAGTTTACAATTTAGAATATAGAATGTAGGACACAGAATATAGAATATAGAATAAGGAATGCATAATATAGAATACAGAATATATATTGTAGAACACAGAATATAGAATATGGGAAACAGAATACAGAACCCAGAAACTAGAACATGGAATGCAGAACACAGAATTTAGAGTATAGAATAGAGAATAATGAATATAGAATTTAGAATATAGAATGTAGAAAACAGAATATATAAAATAGAAGAGAGAATATATAACACAGAATTTAGAACATGAAATTCAGAACACAGAATTTAGAATATAGAATACAGAATACTGAATATTGAATTTCGAATATACAATGTAGAACACAGAATATAGAATAGAGAAAAGAGAATATATAACCCAGAATTCAGAACATGGAATGCAGAACACATAATTTAGAATATAGAATGAAGAACACAGAATTTAGTATATAGAATACTGCATGCAGAAAATAGAATTTAAAATATAGAATGAAGAACACAGAAAAGAGAATAGAGAATATAGAAGCCAGAATTAAACATGAAATGCAGAACACATAATTTAGAATATATAATACAGAATACTGAATGTACAATTTAGAAAATAGAAAGTAGGACACAGAATATAGAATATAAAACACGGAATGTAGAATATAGTATGAAGAATATACAAATATGAACACAGAATATAGAATATGGAAACAGAATACAGAACCATGAATTTAGAACATGGAATGCAGAACACAGAATTTAGAATATAGATTACAGAATACTAAATATACAATTTAGAATATAAGATGTAGAACACATAATTGAGAATATAGTATACAGAATACTGAATAAAGAATTTAGAATATAGAATGCAGAACACAGAATAGAGAATAGAGAATATAGAATCCAGAATTTAGAAAATGGAATGCGGAACACAGAATTTAGAATATAGAACACAGAATACTGAATATAGAATTTAGAATATAGAATGTAGAACACAGAATATAGAATATAGAATATGGAATGCAGTATATAGTATACAGAAAATAGAATTTTGAACACAGAATATAGAACATGGAAACAGAATACAGAAACCAGAATTTAGAACATGGACTGCAGAACACAGAATTTAAAATATATAATAAGTAATACTCAATATAGAATTAACAACAAGGATTGCAGAACACAGAATAAGAATAAAGTGTTCAGAATACTGAATATAGAATTTAGAATATATAATTTAAAACACAGTTTATAGAATATACAAAAAAGTATATACAAACCAGAATTTAGTACATGGAATGCAGAACACAGGAGTTAGAATATAGAATAGAGAATACTGAATATAGAATTTAGAATATAGAAAGTATAACACAGAATATAGATTATAGAATACTGAATGCAGTATATTTAATATAGATTATTGAATGAATAACACAAAATTTAGAATATAGACTAGAGAATATGGAAGCCAGAATTTAGAATATGGAATGCAGAATACAGAATTTATAATATACAATGCAGAATACTGAATATAGTATTTAGAATATAGAATGTTGAATACTGAATAGAGAATTTAGAATATAGAATGTAGAACACAGAATATAGATTATTCAATACGAAATGCAGAATATATAATACAGATTATAGAAATTAGAAAACAGAATATAGAATATAGAAAACAGAATACAGAAACCAGAATTTAGAACATGAAACGCAGAAAACAGAAGTTAGAATATAGAATACAGAATATTGAATAAAGAGTTTAGAACATAAAATGCAGAGCACAAAATTTAGAATATAGAATACAAAATACTGATTATAGAATATAGAATATAGAATGCAGAACACAGAATATAGAAAATAGAATACGGAATGCAGTATATAGTATACAGAAAATAGAATTTAGAACACAGAATATAGAATATGGAAACAAAATACAGAACCCAGAATTTAGAACATGGAATGCAGAACACAGAATATAGAATATTGAATAAAGATCACTGAATATAGAATTTAGAATATAGAATTTTGTACGCAGAATTTAGATGATAGAATACAAAATAATGAATATACAATTTAGAATATAGAATGCAGAACACTGAATATAGAATAGAGAATAGAGAATATAGAAGCCAGAATTTAGAACATGGAATGCAGAACACAGAATTTAGAATATTGTATTCAGAATACTGAATATAGAATTTAGAATATGGAATTTAGAACACAGTATATAGAATATAGAAAAAAGAATATAGAAACCAGAATTTAGAACATGGAATGCAGAACACAGAATTTAGAATATATAATACAGAATACTGTATATTGAATATAGAACATAGAATGTGGAACACAGAATTTAGACTATAGAATACAGAATACTGAATATAGAATTTAGAATATAAATTGTATAACACAGAATATAGAATATAGAATACTTAATGCAGTATATTTAATGTAAAACATAGAATGAATAACACAAAATTTAGAATATAGAATACAGAATATAGAAGCCAGAACATAGAACATGGAATGCAGAACACAGAATTTAGAATATACAATGCAAAATACTGAAAATAGAATTAAGAATATAGAAAGTAGAATACTGAATATAGAATATAGAATACAGAATACTGAATATAGAATTTTGAATAAAGAATGTAGAACACTGAATATAGAATATAGAATAGAGAATAGAGAACACAGAATTAAGAACATGGAATGCAGAACCCAGAATTTAGAATATAGAATGCAGAATACTGAAAATAGAATTTCGAATAATGAATGCAGAAAACAGAATTTAGAATATAGAATATAGAATGATGAATATAGAATTTAAAATGTGGAATGTAGAACACAGAAGATAGAATATAGTATACGAAATGCAAAATATAGTATGCAGAATATTGAATGGAAAACACATAGTATAGAATAAAGAATAGAGAATATAGACCCCAGAACTTAGAAGATGGAATGCAGAACACAGAATTTATAATATAGAATACAGGGTACTGAATATAGAATTTAGAATATAGAATGTAGAACACAGTATATAGAATATAAAATACGGAATGCAGAATATAGAATGTAGAATATAGAATGAAGAACTCTGAAATAGAATATAGAACATAGAATATAGAACCCAGAATTTGCAAAATGGAATGCAGAACACAGAATTTAGAATATAGAATACAGAATACTGAATACAGAATTTAGAATATACAATGCAGAACACAGTATTTAGAATATAGAATACCGAATACTGAATATAGAAATTAGGAAATGGAATGCAGAACACAGAGTTTAGATATAGAATACAGAATACTGTATATAGAATGTAAAATATAGAATGAAGAACACAATATATAGAATATATAAAAGAGAATAAGGAACCCAGTAATTACAAATGGAATGCCGAACACTGAATTTAGAATATAGAATATACAATACTGAATATAGAATTTAGAATATTGAATGTAGAACACAGAATATAGAATATAGAATACGGAATGCAGAATATAATATACAGAATATAGAATGTAGAACAGAGAATACAGAATATGGAAAACAGAATACAGGAACCAGAATTTAGAACATGTAATGCAGAACACAGGATTTAGAATATAGAATACAAAATACGGAATCTAGATTTTAGTACATAGATTGCACAACACTGAATTTAGAATATTGAATACAGAATAAAGAATATAGAATTTAGAACAAGGATTGCAGAACACAGAATTTAGATTATAGTGTTCAGGATACTGAATATAGAATTTAGAATATTGAATTTAAAACACAGTATATAGAATACAGAAAAAAGAATATAGAAACCTGAATTTAGAACATGGAATGCAGAACACAGAATTTAGAATATAGAATACAGAATACTGAATATAGAATTAACAACAAGGATTGCAGAACACAGAATTAAGAATATAGTGTTCAGAATACTGAGTATAGAATTTTGAATATAGAATTTAAAACACAGTATATAAACTATAGAAAACAGAATATAGGTACCAGAATATAGGACATGGAATTCAGAATACAGAATTTAGAATATAGAATACACAATACTGAATATAGAATTTAGAATATAGGATGTATAACACAGAATATAGAATATAGAATACTGAATGCACTATATTTAATGTAGAATATTGAATGAGTAACACAAAATTTAGAATATAGAATAGAGAATATGGAAGCCAGAATTTAGTAAATGGAATGCAGAACACAGAATTTATAATATAAAATTCAGAATAATGAATATAGGATTTAGAATATAGAATGCAGAATACTGAATATAGAATTTAGAATATAGAATGTAGAACACAGAATATAGATTATTCAATACGGAATGCAGAATATAGAATACAGATTATAGAAATTAGAAAACAGAATATAAAATATGGAAAACAGAATACAGAAATCAGAGTTTAGAACATGAAATGCAGAAAACAGAATTTAGAATATAGAATACAGAATACTGAATAAAGAGTTTAGAACATAAATGCAGAGAACAAAATTTAGAATATAGAATACAGAATACTGATTATAGAATTTAGAATATAGAATGTAGAACACAGAATATAGAATATAGAATAAAGAATACTGAATATAGAATTTAGAATATAGAATGTAGAACACAGAATATAGAATTGAGAATAGAGAATATAGAACACAGAATTTAGAACATGGAATGCATAAAACACAATTTAGTATAAAGAATACAGAATACTGAATATAGAATTTAGAATATAGAAAGTAGAACACAGAATATAGAATATAGAATACGGAATGCAGAAAATATAATGTACATTATTGAATGAAGAACACAGAATTTAGATTATAGAAAAGAGAATATAGAATCCAGAATATAGATCATGGAAATCAGAACACAGAATTAAAATATAGAATACAGAATACTGAATATAGATTTTAGAATATAGCATGTAGAACACAGAATATAGAATATAGTATACGAAATGCAAAATATAGTATGTAGAATATAGAATGAAGAACACACAATACAGAATATAGAATAAAGAATATAGAACACAGAATTTAGAAGATGGAATGCAGAACACAATATTTAGAACATAGAATACAGAATACTGAATATAGGATTTAGAATATAGAATGTATAACACAGTATATAGAATATAGATTACGGAATGCAGAATAAAGTTTGTAGAATATGGTATGAAAAACTCTGAAATAGAATATAGAATAGAGATTATAGAACCCAGAATTTACAACATGAAATGCAGAATACTGAAATTAGAATATAGAATACAGAATACTGAATATGGAATTTAGATCTTAGAATGCAGAACACAGAATTTAGAATATAGAACACAGAATACTGAATATAGAATTTAGAATAAAGAATGAATAACACAGAATAGAGTATATAGAATACTGAATGCAGTATATTTAATGTAGAATATTGAGTGAATAACACAAAATTTAGAATATAGAGTAGAGAATATAGAAGCCAGAATTTAGAACATGGAATGCAGAACACATAATTAAGAATATACAGTGCAGAATACTGAATATAGAATTTAGAATATAGAATGTAGAATACTGAATATAGAATACAGAATTTAGAATGTAGAACACAGAATATAGAATATAGAATAGAGAATAAAGAACCCAGATTTAGAACATGGAATGTAGAACACAGAATTTAAAATATAGAATACAGAATACTGAATATAGGATTTAGAAAATAGAATGAAGAACACAGAATATAGAATATAGAATACGGATTTCAGAATATAGAATTAACAATATAGAATGAAGAACACAGAATATAGAATATGGAAAACAGAATACAGAACCAAGAATTTAGAACATTGAATGCAGAGCACAGAAATTAGAATATAGGATACATAATAGTGAATATAGAATTTAGAATATAAAACGTAGAACAGAGAATTAAGTATGTAGAATTCGAATGCAGAATATAGAAAACAGAATATAGAATGAAGAACACAGAATATAAAATATGGAAAACAGAATATAGAACTCAGAATTTAGAACATGGAATGCAGAAAACATAATATATAATATAGAATACAGAATACTGAATATAGGATAAAGATTAAAGAATGTAGAAGAGAGAATTTAAACTATAGAATACAGAATACTGAATATAGAATTTAGAACACAGAATGTAGAACACAGAATAAAGAATAGAGAATAGAGTATAGAGAATCCAGAATTTAGAACATGGAATGCAGAACACAGAATTTAGAATATAGAATACAGAATACTGAATATAGAATTAAGAATATAGAATGTAGAACACAGAATATAAAATATGGAAAACAGATTATAGAACACAGAATTTAGAACATGGAATGCAGAACACAGAATTAATAATATGAAATACATATTTCTGAATATAGAATTTAGAATATAGAATGTAGAACACAGAATATAGAATATAGAATACGGAATGCAGAATATAGTATGGAGAATACATTTCGAATATAGAATAAAGAATACTGAATATGGAATTTATAACATTGAATGCAGAACACAGCATTTAGAATGTAGAACACACAATACTGCATATGGAATCAGAACATGGAATGCAGAACATTGAATTTAGAATATAGAATACAGAATACTGAATATAGAATTTAGAATATAGAATGTAGAACACAGAATATAGAATATAGACACGGGAATGCAGAATATAGAATGTAGAATATAGAATGAAGAACACAGAATATAGATTTTACAAAATAGAATATAGAACCCAGAATTTAGATCATTGAATGCAGAACACAGAATTTAGAATATAGAATACAGAATAATGAATATAGAATTTAGAATATTGAATGCAGAACACAGAATTTATAATATAGAATACAGAATACTGAATATAGAAATTAGAATATAGAACGTAGAACACAAAATATAGAATATAGAATACTGAATGCAGGATATTTAATGTAAAATATTGAATGAATAACACAAAATTAAGAATATAGAATAGAGAATATAGAAGCCAGATATAGAACATGGAATTCAGAACACAGAATTTAGAGTATAGAATAGGGAATACTGTATATAGTTTTAGAATATAGAATGTAGAACACAGAATATAGAATATAGAATAAAGAATACAGGATATAGAATGTAGAACATAGAATATAGAATATGGAAAACAGAATACAGAAGCCAGAATTTAGAACATTGAATGCAGAAAACAGAAATTGGAATATACAATACAGAATTCTGAATATAGAATAAAAAATAAAGAATGAAGTAACAGAATATAGAATATAGAATACAGAGTTAATAATATAGGATACAGACTATAGAATTTAGGAAACAACATATAGAATGTTGAAAACAGAATATAGAATATAGAAAACAGAATGCACAATTTAGAATACAGAATATAGAATGTAGAAATCAGAATATAGAATATGGAAAACAGAATACAGAAGCCAGAATTTAGAGCATGGAATGCAGAACACAGAATTTAAAATATACAACACAGAATACTGAATATAGAATTTAGAACATAGAATGCGGAACACAGAATTTCGAATATAGAATACAATATACTGAAAATATTATTTAGAACATGGAATACAGAACACAGAATTTAAAATATAGAATACAGAATACTGAATAGAGAATATAGAATATAGAATATAAAACACAGAATTTATAATATAAGTTAACGAATGCAGAATATAGAATTTACAAAACAGAATGAAGTACACAGTATATAGAATATTGAATAGAGTATATAGAACTCAGAATTTAGAACATTGAATGCAGAACACAGAATTTGGAATATAGAATACAGAATAAAAAATATAGAATTACGAACATAAAATGCGGAACACAAAATTTAGAACATAGAATGAGGAATAGAATTTAGTATATAGAATACAGAATACTGAAAATATAATTTAGAATCTGGAATGCAGAACACAGAATTTAGAATACAGAATAGAGAATACTGAATATATAATTTAGATCCTGGAATGCAGAACACAGAATTTAGAATATAGAATACAGAATACTTAATATATAATTTAGAACCTGGAATGCAGAAAACAAAATATAGAATATAGAATACAGAACACTGAATATAGAATTTAGAACATAGAAGTCAGAACACAGAATATAGAATATATAATACAGAATACTGAATATAGGATTTAGAGCATGGAATGCAGAACACAGAATTTAGAATATAGTATACAGAATACTTAATATACAATTCAGAATATAGAATGAAGATCACACAATATAGAATATAGAAAACGGAATACAGATTATACAATATAGAATATAGAATGAAGAACACAGCATATAGAATATAGAATACAGAATTAAGTATTTAGAATACAGAATATAGAATATAGAAAACAGAATTTAGAATGTAAAAACAGAATACAGAATATAGAAAACAGAATGCAGAATTAAGAATACAGAATATAGAATTTAGAAATCAGAATATAGAATATGGAAAACATAATACAGAAGCCAGAATTAAGAACATGAAATGCAGAACACAAAATTTAAAATATAGAATACAGAACACTGAATAGAGTATTTAGAATATAGAATATAAAACACAGAATTTAGTATATAGAATACAATATACTGAATATATTATTTAGAATATGGAATGCAGAACACAGAATTAAGTATATAGAATACAGAATACTGAATAGAGAATTTAGAATATAGAATATAAAACACAGAATTTAGAATATAGATTAACGAATGTAGAATATAGAATTTAGAAAACAGAATGAAGAACACAGTATATAGAATATTGAATAGAGAATATAGAACTCAGAATTTAGAACATGGAATGCAGAACACAGAATTTAGAATGTAGAACACAGAACACTGAATATAGAGCTTATAATATAGAATTTAGAACACAGAATATAAAATAGAGGATAGAGAAAATAGAAGCCAGAATTTATAAAATGGAATTCTGAACAAAGAATTTAGTATATAGAATACAGAATTCTTAATATAGAATTTAGAATATAGAATTAAGAACACAGTATATAGAATATAGAAAAAAGAATATAGAAACCAGAATTTAGAACATGGAACGCAGAACACAGAATTTAGAATATACACTACAGAATACTTAAAATACAATTTAGAATATAGAATGTAGATCACACAATATAGAATATAGAAAACGGAATACAGAATATAGATTTTAGAATATAGAATGAAAACATAGAATATAGAATATAGAATACAGAATTAAGAATTTAGAATACAGAATATAGAATCTAGAAAACAGAATATAGAATGTAAAAACAGAAAAAAGTATATGGAAAAGAGAATGCAGAATTTAGAATACAGAATATAGAATGTAGAAATCAGAATATAGAATATGGAAAACAGAGAACAGAAGCCAGAATTAAGAACATGGAATGCAGAACACAGAATTCAAAATATAGAATACAGAATACTGAATATAGAATTTAGAACATAGAATGCGGAACACAGAATTTAGAATATAGAATACAATATACTGAATATATTATTTAGAACATGGAATGCAGAACACAGAATTTAGAATATAGAATACAGAATAATGAATAGAGAATTTAGAATAAAGAATATAAAACTCAGAATTTAGAATATAGATTAACGAATGCAGAATATAGAATTTAGAAAACAGAATGAAGAACACAGTATATAGAATATTGAATAGAGAATATAGAACTCAGAATTTAGAACATTGAATGCAGAACACAGAATTTGGAATATAGAATACAGAATAAAAAATATAGAATTACGAACATAAAATGCGGAACACAAAATTTAGAACATAGAATGAGGAATAGAATTTAGTATATAGAATACAGAATACTGAAAATATAATTTAGAATCTGGAATGCAGAACACAGAATTTAGAATACAGAATAGAGAATACTGAATATATAATTTAGATCCTGGAATGCAGAACACAGAATTTAGAATATAGAATACAGAATACTTAATATATAATTTAGAACCTGGAATGCAGAAAACAAAATATAGAATATAGAATACAGAACACTGAATATAGAATTTAGAACATAGAAGTCAGAACACAGAATATAGAATATATAATACAGAATACTGAATATAGGATTTAGAGCATGGAATGCAGAACACAGAATTTAGAATATAGTATACAGAATACTTAATATACAATTCAGAATATAGAATGAAGATCACACAATATAGAATATAGAAAACGGAATACAGATTATACAATATAGAATATAGAATGAAGAACACAGCATATAGAATATAGAATACAGAATTAAGTATTTAGAATACAGAATATAGAATATAGAAAACAGAATTTAGAATGTAAAAACAGAATACAGAATATAGAAAACAGAATGCAGAATTAAGAATACAGAATATAGAATTTAGAAATCAGAATATAGAATATGGAAAACATAATACAGAAGCCAGAATTAAGAACATGAAATGCAGAACACAAAATTTAAAATATAGAATACAGAACACTGAATAGAGTATTTAGAATATAGAATATAAAACACAGAATTTAGTATATAGAATACAATATACTGAATATATTATTTAGAATATGGAATGCAGAACACAGAATTAAGTATATAGAATACAGAATACTGAATAGAGAATTTAGAATATAGAATATAAAACACAGAATTTAGAATATAGATTAACGAATGTAGAATATAGAATTTAGAAAACAGAATGAAGAACACAGTATATAGAATATTGAATAGAGAATATAGAACTCAGAATTTAGAACATGGAATGCAGAACACAGAATTTAGAATGTAGAACACAGAACACTGAATATAGAGCTTATAATATAGAATTTAGAACACAGAATATAAAATAGAGGATAGAGAAAATAGAAGCCAGAATTTATAAAATGGAATTCTGAACAAAGAATTTAGTATATAGAATACAGAATTCTTAATATAGAATTTAGAATATAGAATTAAGAACACAGTATATAGAATATAGAAAAAAGAATATAGAAACCAGAATTTAGAACATGGAACGCAGAACACAGAATTTAGAATATACACTACAGAATACTTAAAATACAATTTAGAATATAGAATGTAGATCACACAATATAGAATATAGAAAACGGAATACAGAATATAGATTTTAGAATATAGAATGAAAACATAGAATATAGAATATAGAATACAGAATTAAGAATTTAGAATACAGAATATAGAATCTAGAAAACAGAATATAGAATGTAAAAACAGAAAAAAGTATATGGAAAAGAGAATGCAGAATTTAGAATACAGAATATAGAATGTAGAAATCAGAATATAGAATATGGAAAACAGAGAACAGAAGCCAGAATTAAGAACATGGAATGCAGAACACAGAATTCAAAATATAGAATACAGAATACTGAATATAGAATTTAGAACATAGAATGCGGAACACAGAATTTAGAATATAGAATACAATATACTGAATATATTATTTAGAACATGGAATGCAGAACACAGAATTTAGAATATAGAATACAGAATAATGAATAGAGAATTTAGAATAAAGAATATAAAACTCAGAATTTAGAATATAGATTAACGAATGCAGAATATAGAATTTAGAAAACAGAATGAAGAACACAGTATATAGAATATTGAATAGAGAATATAGAACTCAGAATTTAGAACATGGAATGCAGAACACAGAATTTAGAATGTAGAATACAGAACACTGAATATAGAGCTTATACTATAGAATGTAGAACACAGAATATAAAATAGAGGATAGAGAAAATAGAAGCCAGAATTTATAAAATGAAATGCTGAACAAAGAATTTAGTATATAGAATACAGAATACTGAAAATAGAATTTAGAGTATAGAATGTAGAACACAGGAATTAGAATATAGAATACGGAAAGCAGAATATAGAATGTAGATATAGAATGAAGAACACAAAATATAGAATATACGAGAGAGAATACAGAACACAAAATTCAGAATATGGAATGCAGAACACAGAAACCAGAATATAGAATACAGAATAATGAATACAGAATATAGAATATAGAATGAAGAACACAGTATATAGAATATAGAATACGGAATGTAGAATATAGAATACAGAATATAGAATGTAGGACACAGAATATAGAATATGGAAAACAGAATACAGAACCCAGAATTTAGAATACGGAATGCAGAAAAGAGAATTAAGAATAAATAATAAAGAATTCTGAATATAGATCTTAGAATACAGAATGTAGAACACAGCATATTGAATATAGAATAGAGAATATAGAACCTATAAATTTCAACATGGAATTCAGAACACAGAATTTAGAATACAGAATACTGAATACTGAATATAGAATTTAGAACATACAATGTAGAACACAGAATATAGAATATAGAATACAAAATACTGAATAAAGTATTTTGAATAAAGAATGTAAAACACAAATATATAGAATATAAAATAGAGAATGTAGAACCCAGAATTTAGAACACGGAATGCAGAACACACAATTTAGAGTACAGAATACAGAATACTGAATGTAGAATTTACAGCATAGAATGTAGAACACAGAAAATAGAATATAGAGTACACAATGCAGAATATTGAATTTAGAATATAGAATGAAGAACACATAATAAAGAATATAGCATAGAGAATATAGAACAAGAATTTAGAAAATGGGATGCAGAACACAGAATTTAGAATATACAATACTGAATACTGAATAATGAATTTAGAATATAGAATGTAGAACACGTAATTAAAAATATACAATACAGAAGGCAGAATATAGAATAAAGAATATTGAATGCAGAAAACAGAATATAGAATATGGAAAAGAGTATACAGAAGCCAGAATTTAGGACATGGAATGCAGAACACAGAATTCAGAATATAGAATACAGAATACTGAATATATAATTTAGAACATGGAATGCAGAACACAGAATTTAGAATATAGAATACAGAATAATGAATATAGAATTTCGAATATAGTTTGAAAACACAGAATATAGAATATAGAATAGAGAAAATAAAACCCAGAGTTTAGAACATGGAATGCAGAACACAGAATTTAGAGTATAGAATAGAGAATACTGTATATAGTTTTAGAATATAGAATGTAGAACACAGAATATAGAATATAGAATAAAGAATACAGAATATAAAATTTAGAACACAGAATAAAGAATATGGAAAACTGAAAACAGAAGCCAGAATTTAGAACATGGAATGCAGAAAACAGAAATTGGAATATAGAATACAGAATTATGAATATAGAAGTTAGAAAATTGAATGCGGAACACAGAATTAAGAATATAGAATACAATATACTGAATATATTATTTAGAACATGGAATGCAGAACACAGAATTAAGAATATAGAATACAGAATACTGAATAGAGAATTTAGAATATAGAATATAAAACACAGAATTTAGAATATAGATTAACGAATGTAGAATATAGAATTTAGAAAACAGAATGATGAACACAGTATATAGAATATTGAATAGAGAATATAGAACTCAGAATTTAGAACATGGAATGCAGAACACAGAATTTAGAATGTAGAACACAGAACACTGAATATAGAGCTTATAATATAGAATTTAGAACACAGAATATAAAATAGAGGATAGAGAAAATAGAAGCCAGAATTTATAAAATGGAATTCTGAACAAAGAATTTAGTATATAGAATACAGAATTCTTAATATAGAATTTAGAAATAGAATTTAGAACACAGTATATAGAATATAGAAAAAAGAATATAGAAACCAGAATTTAGAACATGGAATGCAGAACACAGAATTTAGAATATATACTACAGAATACTTAATATACAATTTAGAATATAGAATGTAGATCACACAATATAGAATATAGAAAACGGAATACAGAATATAGATTTTAGAATATAGAATGAAAACATAGAATATAGAATATAGAATACAGAATTAAGAATTTAGAATACAGAATATAGAATCTAGAAAACAGAAAATAGAATGTAAAAACAGAAAAAAGAATATGGAAAAGAGAATGCAGAATTTAGAATGCAGAATATAGAATGTAGAAATCAGAATATAGAATATGGAAAACAGAGAACAGAAGCCAGAATTAAGAACATGGAATGCAGAACACAGAATTCAAAATATAGAATACAGAATACTGAATATAGAATTTAGAACATAGAATGCGGAACACAGAATTTAGAATATAGAATACAATATACTGAATATATTATTTAGAACATGGAATGCAGAACACAGAATTTAGAATATAGAATACAGAATAATGAATAGAGAATTTAGAATAAAGAATATAAAACTCAGAATTTAGAATATAGATTAACGAATGCAGAATATAGAATTTAGAAAACAGAATGAAGAACACAGTATATAGAATATTGAATAGAGAATATAGAACTCAGAATTTAGAACATGGAATGCAGAACACAGAATTTAGAATGTAGAATACAGAACACTGAATATAGAGCTTATACTATAGAATGTAGAACACAGAATATAAAATAGAGGATAGAGAAAATAGAAGCAAGAATTTATAAAATGGAATGCTGAACAAAGAATTTAGTATATAGAATACAGAATACTGAAAATAGAATTTAGAGTATAGAATGTAGAACACAGGAATTAGAATATAGAAAACGGAAAGCAGAATATAGAATGTAGATATAGAATGAAGAACACAAAATATAGAATATACGAGAGAGAATACAGAACACAAAATTCAGAATATGGAATGCAGAACACAGAAACTAGAATATAGAATACAGAATAATGAATACAGTATATAGAATATAGAATGAAGAACACAGAATATAGAATATAGAATACGGAATGTAGAATATAGAATACAGAATATAGAATGTAGGACACAGAATATAGAATATGGAAAACAGAATACAGAACCCAGAATTTAGAATATGGAATGCAGAAAAGAGAATTAAGAATAAATAATAAAGAATTCTGAATATAGAACTTAGAATACAGAATGTAGAACACAGCATATTGAATATAGAATAGAGAATATAGAACCTATAAATTTCAACATGGAATTCAGAACACAGAATTTAGAATACAGAATACTGAATACTGAATATAGAAATTAGAACATACAATGTAGAACACAGAAAATAGAATATAGAGTACACAATGCAGAATATTGAATTTAGAATATAGAATGAAAAACACATAATAAAGAATATAGCATAGAGAATATAGAACAAGAATTTAGAACATGGGATGCAGAACACAGAATTTAGAATATACAATACTGAATACTGAATAATGAATTTAGAATATAGAATGTAGAACACAGAATATAGAATATAGACACGGGAATGCAGAATATAGAATGTAGAATATAGAATGAAGAACACAGAATATAGATTTTACAAAATAGAATATAGAACCCAGAATTTAGATCATTGAATGCAGAACACAGAATTTAGAATATAGAATACAGAATAATGAATATAGAATTTAGAATATTGAATGCAGAACACAGAATTTATAATATAGAATACAGAATACTGAATATAGAAATTAGAATATAGAACGTAGAACACAAAATATAGAATATAGAATACTGAATGCAGGATATTTAATGTAAAATATTGAATGAATAACACAAAATTAAGAATATAGAATAGAGAATATAGAAGCCAGATATAGAACATGGAATTCAGAACACAGAATTTAGAGTATAGAATAGGGAATACTGTATATAGTTTTAGAATATAGAATGTAGAACACAGAATATAGAATATAGAATAAAGAATACAGGATATAGAATGTAGAACATAGAATATAGAATATGGAAAACAGAATACAGAAGCCAGAATTTAGAACATTGAATGCAGAAAACAGAAATTGGAATATACAATACAGAATTCTGAATATAGAATAAAAAATAAAGAATGAAGTAACAGAATATAGAATATAGAATACAGAGTTAATAATATAGGATACAGACTATAGAATTTAGGAAACAACATATAGAATGTTGAAAACAGAATATAGAATATAGAAAACAGAATGCACAATTTAGAATACAGAATATAGAATGTAGAAATCAGAATATAGAATATGGAAAACAGAATACAGAAGCCAGAATTTAGAGCATGGAATGCAGAACACAGAATTTAAAATATACAACACAGAATACTGAATATAGAATTTAGAACATAGAATGCGGAACACAGAATTTCGAATATAGAATACAATATACTGAAAATATTATTTAGAACATGGAATACAGAACACAGAATTTAAAATATAGAATACAGAATACTGAATAGAGAATATAGAATATAGAATATAAAACACAGAATTTATAATATAAGTTAACGAATGCAGAATATAGAATTTACAAAACAGAATGAAGTACACAGTATATAGAATATTGAATAGAGTATATAGAACTCAGAATTTAGAACATTGAATGCAGAACACAGAATTTGGAATATAGAATACAGAATAAAAAATATAGAATTACGAACATAAAATGCGGAACACAAAATTTAGAACATAGAATGAGGAATAGAATTTAGTATATAGAATACAGAATACTGAAAATATAATTTAGAATCTGGAATGCAGAACACAGAATTTAGAATACAGAATAGAGAATACTGAATATATAATTTAGATCCTGGAATGCAGAACACAGAATTTAGAATATAGAATACAGAATACTTAATATATAATTTAGAACCTGGAATGCAGAAAACAAAATATAGAATATAGAATACAGAACACTGAATATAGAATTTAGAACATAGAAGTCAGAACACAGAATATAGAATATATAATACAGAATACTGAATATAGGATTTAGAGCATGGAATGCAGAACACAGAATTTAGAATATAGTATACAGAATACTTAATATACAATTCAGAATATAGAATGAAGATCACACAATATAGAATATAGAAAACGGAATACAGATTATACAATATAGAATATAGAATGAAGAACACAGCATATAGAATATAGAATACAGAATTAAGTATTTAGAATACAGAATATAGAATATAGAAAACAGAATTTAGAATGTAAAAACAGAATACAGAATATAGAAAACAGAATGCAGAATTAAGAATACAGAATATAGAATTTAGAAATCAGAATATAGAATATGGAAAACATAATACAGAAGCCAGAATTAAGAACATGAAATGCAGAACACAAAATTTAAAATATAGAATACAGAACACTGAATAGAGTATTTAGAATATAGAATATAAAACACAGAATTTAGTATATAGAATACAATATACTGAATATATTATTTAGAATATGGAATGCAGAACACAGAATTAAGTATATAGAATACAGAATACTGAATAGAGAATTTAGAATATAGAATATAAAACACAGAATTTAGAATATAGATTAACGAATGTAGAATATAGAATTTAGAAAACAGAATGAAGAACACAGTATATAGAATATTGAATAGAGAATATAGAACTCAGAATTTAGAACATGGAATGCAGAACACAGAATTTAGAATGTAGAACACAGAACACTGAATATAGAGCTTATAATATAGAATTTAGAACACAGAATATAAAATAGAGGATAGAGAAAATAGAAGCCAGAATTTATAAAATGGAATTCTGAACAAAGAATTTAGTATATAGAATACAGAATTCTTAATATAGAATTTAGAATATAGAATTAAGAACACAGTATATAGAATATAGAAAAAAGAATATAGAAACCAGAATTTAGAACATGGAACGCAGAACACAGAATTTAGAATATACACTACAGAATACTTAAAATACAATTTAGAATATAGAATGTAGATCACACAATATAGAATATAGAAAACGGAATACAGAATATAGATTTTAGAATATAGAATGAAAACATAGAATATAGAATATAGAATACAGAATTAAGAATTTAGAATACAGAATATAGAATCTAGAAAACAGAATATAGAATGTAAAAACAGAAAAAAGTATATGGAAAAGAGAATGCAGAATTTAGAATACAGAATATAGAATGTAGAAATCAGAATATAGAATATGGAAAACAGAGAACAGAAGCCAGAATTAAGAACATGGAATGCAGAACACAGAATTCAAAATATAGAATACAGAATACTGAATATAGAATTTAGAACATAGAATGCGGAACACAGAATTTAGAATATAGAATACAATATACTGAATATATTATTTAGAACATGGAATGCAGAACACAGAATTTAGAATATAGAATACAGAATAATGAATAGAGAATTTAGAATAAAGAATATAAAACTCAGAATTTAGAATATAGATTAACGAATGCAGAATATAGAATTTAGAAAACAGAATGAAGAACACAGTATATAGAATATTGAATAGAGAATATAGAACTCAGAATTTAGAACATGGAATGCAGAACACAGAATTTAGAATGTAGAATACAGAACACTGAATATAGAGCTTATACTATAGAATGTAGAACACAGAATATAAAATAGAGGATAGAGAAAATAGAAGCCAGAATTTATAAAATGAAATGCTGAACAAAGAATTTAGTATATAGAATACAGAATACTGAAAATAGAATTTAGAGTATAGAATGTAGAACACAGGAATTAGAATATAGAATACGGAAAGCAGAATATAGAATGTAGATATAGAATGAAGAACACAAAATATAGAATATACGAGAGAGAATACAGAACACAAAATTCAGAATATGGAATGCAGAACACAGAAACCAGAATATAGAATACAGAATAATGAATACAGAATATAGAATATAGAATGAAGAACACAGTATATAGAATATAGAATACGGAATGTAGAATATAGAATACAGAATATAGAATGTAGGACACAGAATATAGAATATGGAAAACAGAATACAGAACCCAGAATTTAGAATACGGAATGCAGAAAAGAGAATTAAGAATAAATAATAAAGAATTCTGAATATAGATCTTAGAATACAGAATGTAGAACACAGCATATTGAATATAGAATAGAGAATATAGAACCTATAAATTTCAACATGGAATTCAGAACACAGAATTTAGAATACAGAATACTGAATACTGAATATAGAATTTAGAACATACAATGTAGAACACAGAATATAGAATATAGAATACAAAATACTGAATATAGTATTTTGAATAAAGAATGTAAAACACAAATATATAGAATATAAAATAGAGAATGTAGAACCCAGAATTTAGAACACGGAATGCAGAACACACAATTTAGAGTACAGAATACAGAATACTGAATGTAGAATTTACAGCATAGAATGTAGAACACAGAAAATAGAATATAGAGTACACAATGCAGAATATTGAATTTAGAATATAGAAT
Organism: Vicugna pacos; assembly: GCF_048564905.1. Lineage (NCBI taxonomy): Eukaryota > Metazoa > Chordata > Mammalia > Artiodactyla > Camelidae > Vicugna > Vicugna pacos. Next base: position 6,782,461 of record NW_027328738.1, read on the forward strand.
GAAGAACACATAATAAAGAATATAGCATAGAGAATATAGAACAAGAATTTAGAAAATGGGATGCAGAACACAGAATTTAGAATATACAATACTGAATACTGAATAATGAATTTAGAATATAGAATGTAGAACACGTAATTAAAAATATACAATACAGAAGGCAGAATATAGAATAAAGAATATTGAATGCAGAAAACAGAATATAGAATATGGAAAAGAGTATACAGAAGCCAGAATTTAGGACATGGAATGCAGAACACAGAATTCAGAATATAGAATACAGAATACTGAATATATAATTTAGAACATGGAATGCAGAACACAGAATTTAGAATATAGAATACAGAATAATGAATATAGAATTTCGAATATAGTTTGAAAACACAGAATATAGAATATAGAATAGAGAAAATAAAACCCAGAGTTTAGAACATGGAATGCAGAACACAGAATTTAGAGTATAGAATAGAGAATACTGTATATAGTTTTAGAATATAGAATGTAGAACACAGAATATAGAATATAGAATAAAGAATACAGAATATAAAATTTAGAACACAGAATATAGAATATGGAAAACTGAAAACAGAAGCCAGAATTTAGAACATGGAATGCAGAAAACAGAAATTGGAATATAGAATACAGAATTATGAATATAGAAGTTAGAAAATTGAATGCGGAACACAGAATTAAGAATATAGAATACAATATACTGAATATATTATTTAGAACATGGAATGCAGAACACAGAATTAAGAATATAGAATACAGAATACTGAATAGAGAATTTAGAATATAGAATATAAAACACAGAATTTAGAATATAGATTAACGAATGTAGAATATAGAATTTAGAAAACAGAATGATGAACACAGTATATAGAATATTGAATAGAGAATATAGAACTCAGAATTTAGAACATGGAATGCAGAACACAGAATTTAGAATGTAGAACACAGAACACTGAATATAGAGCTTATAATATAGAATTTAGAACACAGAATATAAAATAGAGGATAGAGAAAATAGAAGCCAGAATTTATTAAATGGAATTCTGAACAAAGAATTTAGTATATAGAATACAGAATTCTTAATATAGAATTTAGAAATAGAATTTAGAACACAGTATATAGAATATAGAAAAAAGAATATAGAAACCAGAATTTAGAACATGGAATGCAGAACACAGAATTTAGAATATATACTACAGAATACTTAATATACAATTTAGAATATAGAATGTAGATCACACAATATAGAATATAGAAAACGGAATACAGAATATAGATTTTAGAATATAGAATGAAAACATAGAATATAGAATATAGAATACAGAATTAAGAATTTAGAATACAGAATATAGAATCTAGAAAACAGAAAATAGAATGTAAAAACAGAAAAAAGAATATGGAAAAGAGAATGCAGAATTTAGAATGCAGAATATAGAATGTAGAAATCAGAATATAGAATATGGAAAACAGAGAACAGAAGCCAGAATTAAGAACATGGAATGCAGAACACAGAATTCAAAATATAGAATACAGAATACTGAATATAGAATTTAGAACATAGAATGCGGAACACAGAATTTAGAATATAGAATACAATATACTGAATATATTATTTAGAACATGGAATGCAGAACACAGAATTTAGAATATAGAATACAGAATAATGAATAGAGAATTTAGAATAAAGAATATAAAACTCAGAATTTAGAATATAGATTAACGAATGCAGAATATAGAATTTAGAAAATAGAATGAAGAACACAGTATATAGAATATTGAATAGAGAATATAGAACTCAGAATTTAGAACATGGAATGCAGAACACAGAATTTAGAATGTAGAATACAGAACACTGAATATAGAGCTTATACTATAGAATGTAGAACACAGAATATAAAATAGAGGATAGAGAAAATAGAAGCAAGAATTTATAAAATGGAATGCTGAACAAAGAATTTAGTATATAGAATACAGAATACTGAAAATAGAATTTAGAGTATAGAATGTAGAACACAGGAATTAGAATATAGAAAACGGAAAGCAGAATATAGAATGTAGATATAGAATGAAGAACACAAAATATAGAATATACGAGAGAGAATACAGAACACAAAATTCAGAATATGGAATGCAGAACACAGAAACTAGAATATAGAATACAGAATAATGAATACAGTATATAGAATATAGAATGAAGAACACAGAATATAGAATATAGAATACGGAATGTAGAATATAGAATACAGAATATAGAATGTAGGACACAGAATATAGAATATGGAAAACAGAATACAGAACCCAGAATTTAGAATATGGAATGCAGAAAAGAGAATTAAGAATAAATAATAAAGAATTCTGAATATAGAACTTAGAATACAGAATGTAGAACACAGCATATTGAATATAGAATAGAGAATATAGAACCTATAAATTTCAACATGGAATTCAGAACACAGAATTTAGAATACAGAATACTGAATACTGAATATAGAAATTAGAACATACAATGTAGAACACAGAAAATAGAATATAGAGTACACAATGCAGAATATTGAATTTAGAATATAGAATGAAAAACACATAATAAAGAATATAGCATAGAGAATATAGAACAAGAATTTAGAACATGGGATGCAGAACACAGAATTTAGAATATACAATACTGAATACTGAATAATGAATTTAGAATATAGAATATAGAACATGTAATTAAAAATATACAATACAGAAGGCAGAATATAGAATAAAGAATATTGAATGTAGAAAACAGAATATAGAATATGGAAAAGAGTATACAGAAGCCAGAATTTAGGACATGGAATGCAGAACACAGAATTCAGAATATAGAATACAGAATACTGAATATATAATTTAGAACATGGAATGCAGAACACAGAATTTAGAATATAGAATACAGAATAATGAATGTAGAATTTCGAATATAGTTTGAAAACACAGAATATAGAATATAGAATAGAGAAAATAAAACCCAGAGTTTAGAACATGGAATGCAGAACACAGAATTTAGAGTATAGAATAGAGAATACTGTATACAGTTTTAGAATATAGAATGTAGAACACAGAATATAGAAAATAGAATAAAGAATACAGAATATAAAATTTAGAACACAGAATATAGAATATGGAAAACTGAAAACAGAAGCCAGAATTTAGAACATGGAATGCAGAAAACAGAAATTGGAATATAGAATACAGAATTATGAATATAGAAGTTAGAAAATTGAATGCGGAACACAGAATTAAGAATATAGAATACAATATACTGAATATATTATTTAGAACATGGAATGCAGAACACAGAATTTAGAATATAGAATACAGAATACTGAATATTGAATTTAGATTAAAGAATGCAGAACACAGTACATAGAATATAGAATACTGGATGTAGAATATAGGATGTACAATAAAGAATGAAGAACACAAAATATAAAATATAGGAGAGAGAACATAGAACCCTGAATTTAGAACATGGAATGCAGAACACAGAATTTAGTGTATAGGATACAGAATACAGAATATAGAATATAAAATATACAATGAAGAACACAGAATATAGAATATAGAATACGGAATGTAGAATATAGAATACAGAATATAGAATGTAGGACACAGAATATAGAATATGGAAAACAGAATACAGAACCCAGAATTTAGAATATGGAATGCAGAAAAGAGAATTAAGAATAAATAATAAAGAATTCTGAATATAGAACTAAGAATACAGAATATAGAACACAGCATATTGAATATAGAATAGAGAATATAGAACCTATAAATTTCAACATGGAATTCAGAACACAGAATTTAGAATACAGAATACTGAATACTGAATATAGAAATTAAAACATACAATGCAGAACACAGAAAATAGAATATAGAGTACACAATGCAGAATATTGAATTTAGAATATAGAATGAAAAACACATAATAAAGAATATAGCATAGAGAATATAGAACAAGAATTTAGAACATGGGATGCAGAACACAGAATTTAGAATATACAATACTGAATACTGAATAATGAATTTAGAATATAGAATACAAAATACTGATTATAGAATATAGAATATAGAATGCAGAACACAGAATATAGAAAATAGAATACGGAATGCAGTATATAGTATACAGAAAATAGAATTTAGAACACAGAATATAGAATATGGAAACAAAATACAGAACCCAGAATTTAGAACATGGAATGCAGAACACAGAATATAGAATATTGAATAAAGATCACTGAATATAGAATTTAGAATATAGAATTTTGTACGCAGAATTTAGATGATAGAATACAAAATAATGAATATACAATTTAGAATATAGAATGCAGAACACTGAATATAGAATAGAGAATAGAGAATATAGAAGCCAGAATTTAGAACATGGAATGCAGAACACAGAATTTAGAATATTGTATTCAGAATACTGAATATAGAATTTAGAATATGGAATTTAGAACACAGTATATAGAATATAGAAAAAAGAATATAGAAACCAGAATTTAGAACATGGAATGCAGAACACAGAATTTAGAATATATAATACAGAATACTGTATATTGAATATAGAACATAGAATGTGGAACACAGAATTTAGACTATAGAATACAGAATACTGAATATAGAATTTAGAATATAAATTGTATAACACAGAATATAGAATATAGAATACTTAATGCAGTATATTTAATGTAAAACATAGAATGAATAACACAAAATTTAGAATATAGAATACAGAATATAGAAGCCAGAACATAGAACATGGAATGCAGAACACAGAATTTAGAATATACAATGCAAAATACTGAAAATAGAATTAAGAATATAGAAAGTAGAATACTGAATATAGAATATAGAATACAGAATACTGAATATAGAATTTTGAATAAAGAATGTAGAACACTGAATATAGAATATAGAATAGAGAATAGAGAACACAGAATTAAGAACATGGAATGCAGAACCCAGAATTTAGAATATAGAATGCAGAATACTGAAAATAGAATTTCGAATAATGAATGCAGAAAACAGAATTTAGAATATAGAATATAGAATGATGAATATAGAATTTAAAATGTGGAATGTAGAACACAGAAGATAGAATATAGTATACGAAATGCAAAATATAGTATGCAGAATATTGAATGGAAAACACATAGTATAGAATAAAGAATAGAGAATATAGACCCCAGAACTTAGAAGATGGAATGCAGAACACAGAATTTATAATATAGAATACAGGGTACTGAATATAGAATTTAGAATATAGAATGTAGAACACAGTATATAGAATATAAAATACGGAATGCAGAATATAGAATGTAGAATATAGAATGAAGAACTCTGAAATAGAATATAGAACATAGAATATAGAACCCAGAATTTGCAAAATGGAATGCAGAACACAGAATTTAGAATATAGAATACAGAATACTGAATACAGAATTTAGAATATACAATGCAGAACACAGTATTTAGAATATAGAATACCGAATACTGAATATAGAAATTAGGAAATGGAATGCAGAACACAGAGTTTAGATATAGAATACAGAATACTGTATATAGAATGTAAAATATAGAATGAAGAACACAATATATAGAATATATAAAAGAGAATAAGGAACCCAGTAATTACAAATGGAATGCCGAACACTGAATTTAGAATATAGAATATACAATACTGAATATAGAATTTAGAATATTGAATGTAGAACACAGAATATAGAATATAGAATACGGAATGCAGAATATAATATACAGAATATAGAATGTAGAACAGAGAATACAGAATATGGAAAACAGAATACAGGAAACAGAATTTAGAACATGTAATGCAGAACACAGGATTTAGAATATAGAATACAAAATACGGAATCTAGATTTTAGTACATAGATTGCACAACACTGAATTTAGAATATTGAATACAGAATAAAGAATATAGAATTTAGAACAAGGATTGCAGAACACAGAATTTAGATTATAGTGTTCAGGATACTGAATATAGAATTTAGAATATTGAATTTAAAACACAGTATATAGAATACAGAAAAAAGAATATAGAAACCTGAATTTAGAACATGGAATGCAGAACACAGAATTTAGAATATAGAATACAGAATACTGAATATAGAATTAACAACAAGGATTGCAGAACACAGAATTAAGAATATAGTGTTCAGAATACTGAGTATAGAATTTTGAATATAGAATTTAAAACACAGTATATAAACTATAGAAAACAGAATATAGGTACCAGAATATAGGACATGGAATTCAGAATACAGAATTTAGAATATAGAATACACAATACTGAATATAGAATTTAGAATATAGGATGTATAACACAGAATATAGAATATAGAATACTGAATGCACTATATTTAATGTAGAATATTGAATGAGTAACACAAAATTTAGAATATAGAATAGAGAATATGGAAGCCAGAATTTAGTAAATGGAATGCAGAACACAGAATTTATAATATAAAATGCAGAATAATGAATATAGGATTTAGAATATAGAATGCAGAATACTGAATATAGAATTTAGAATATAGAATGTAGAACACAGAATATAGATTATTCAATACGGAATGCAGAATATAGAATACAGATTATAGAAATTAGAAAACAGAATATAAAATATGGAAAACAGAATACAGAAATCAGAGTTTAGAACATGAAATGCAGAAAACAGAATTTAGAATATAGAATACAGAATACTGAATAAAGAGTTTAGAACATAAATGCAGAGAACAAAATTTAGAATATAGAATACAGAATACTGATTATAGAATTTAGAATATAGAATGTAGAACACAGAATATAGAATATAGAATAAAGAATACTGAATATAGAATTTAGAATATAGAATGTAGAACACAGAATATAGAATTGAGAATAGAGAATATAGAACACAGAATTTAGAACATGGAATGCATAAAACACAATTTAGTATAAAGAATACAGAATACTGAATATAGAATTTAGAATATAGAAAGTAGAACACAGAATATAGAATATAGAATACGGAATGCAGAAAATATAATGTACATTATTGAATGAAGAACACAGAATTTAGATTATAGAAAAGAGAATATAGAATCCAGAATATAGATCATGGAAATCAGAACACAGAATTAAAATATAGAATACAGAATACTGAATATAGATTTTAGAATATAGCATGTAGAACACAGAATATAGAATATAGTATACGAAATGCAAAATATAGTATGTAGAATATAGAATGAAGAACACACAATACAGAATATAGAATAAAGAATATAGAACACAGAATTTAGAAGATGGAATGCAGAACACAATATTTAGAACATAGAATACAGAATACTGAATATAGGATTTAGAATATAGAATGTATAACACAGTATATAGAATATAGATTACGGAATGCAGAATAAAGTTTGTAGAATATGGTATGAAAAACTCTGAAATAGAATATAGAATAGAGATTATAGAACCCAGAATTTACAACATGAAATGCAGAATACTGAAATTAGAATATAGAATACAGAATACTGAATATGGAATTTAGATCTTAGAATGCAGAACACAGAATTTAGAATATAGAACACAGAATACTGAATATAGAATTTAGAATAAAGAATGAATAACACAGAATAGAGTATATAGAATACTGAATGCAGTATATTTAATGTAGAATATTGAGTGAATAACACAAAATTTAGAATATAGAGTAGAGAATATAGAAGCCAGAATTTAGAACATGGAATGCAGAACACATAATTAAGAATATACAGTGCAGAATACTGAATATAGAATTTAGAATATAGAATGTAGAATACTGAATATAGAATACAGAATTTAGAATGTAGAACACAGAATATAGAATATAGAATAGAGAATAAAGAACCCAGATTTAGAACATGGAATGTAGAACACAGAATTTAAAATATAGAATACAGAATACTGAATATAGGATTTAGAAAATAGAATGAAGAACACAGAATATAGAATATAGAATACGGATTTCAGAATATAGAATTAACAATATAGAATGAAGAACACAGAATATAGAATATGGAAAACAGAATACAGAACCAAGAATTTAGAACATTGAATGCAGAGCACAGAAATTAGAATATAGGATACATAATAGTGAATATAGAATTTAGAATATAAAACGTAGAACAGAGAATTAAGTATGTAGAATTCGAATGCAGAATATAGAAAACAGAATATAGAATGAAGAACACAGAATATAAAATATGGAAAACAGAATATAGAACTCAGAATTTAGAACATGGAATGCAGAAAACATAATATATAATATAGAATACAGAATACTGAATATAGGATAAAGATTAAAGAATGTAGAAGAGAGAATTTAAACTATAGAATACAGAATACTGAATATAGAATTTAGAACACAGAATGTAGAACACAGAATAAAGAATAGAGAATAGAGTATAGAGAATCCAGAATTTAGAACATGGAATGCAGAACACAGAATTTAGAATATAGAATACAGAATACTGAATATAGAATTAAGAATATAGAATGTAGAACACAGAATATAAAATATGGAAAACAGATTATAGAACACAGAATTTAGAACATGGAATGCAGAACACAGAATTAATAATATGAAATACATATTTCTGAATATAGAATTTAGAATATAGAATGTAGAACACAGAATATAGAATATAGAATACGGAATGCAGAATATAGTATGGAGAATACATTTCGAATATAGAATAAAGAATACTGAATATGGAATTTATAACATTGAATGCAGAACACAGCATTTAGAATGTAGAACACACAATACTGCATATGGAATCAGAACATGGAATGCAGAACATTGAATTTAGAATATAGAATACAGAATACTGAATATAGAATTTAGAATATAGAATGTAGAACACAGAATATAGAATATAGACACGGGAATGCAGAATATAGAATGTAGAATATAGAATGAAGAACACAGAATATAGATTTTACAAAATAGAATATAGAACCCAGAATTTAGATCATTGAATGCAGAACACAGAATTTAGAATATAGAATACAGAATAATGAATATAGAATTTAGAATATTGAATGCAGAACACAGAATTTATAATATAGAATACAGAATACTGAATATAGAAATTAGAATATAGAACGTAGAACACAAAATATAGAATATAGAATACTGAATGCAGGATATTTAATGTAAAATATTGAATGAATAACACAAAATTAAGAATATAGAATAGAGAATATAGAAGCCAGATATAGAACATGGAATTCAGAACACAGAATTTAGAGTATAGAATAGGGAATACTGTATATAGTTTTAGAATATAGAATGTAGAACACAGAATATAGAATATAGAATAAAGAATACAGGATATAGAATGTAGAACATAGAATATAGAATATGGAAAACAGAATACAGAAGCCAGAATTTAGAACATTGAATGCAGAAAACAGAAATTGGAATATACAATACAGAATTCTGAATATAGAATAAAAAATAAAGAATGAAGTAACAGAATATAGAATATAGAATACAGAGTTAATAATATAGGATACAGACTATAGAATTTAGGAAACAACATATAGAATGTTGAAAACAGAATATAGAATATAGAAAACAGAATGCACAATTTAGAATACAGAATATAGAATGTAGAAATCAGAATATAGAATATGGAAAACAGAATACAGAAGCCAGAATTTAGAGCATGGAATGCAGAACACAGAATTTAAAATATACAACACAGAATACTGAATATAGAATTTAGAACATAGAATGCGGAACACAGAATTTCGAATATAGAATACAATATACTGAAAATATTATTTAGAACATGGAATACAGAACACAGAATTTAAAATATAGAATACAGAATACTGAATAGAGAATATAGAATATAGAATATAAAACACAGAATTTATAATATAAGTTAACGAATGCAGAATATAGAATTTACAAAACAGAATGAAGTACACAGTATATAGAATATTGAATAGAGTATATAGAACTCAGAATTTAGAACATTGAATGCAGAACACAGAATTTGGAATATAGAATACAGAATAAAAAATATAGAATTACGAACATAAAATGCGGAACACAAAATTTAGAACATAGAATGAGGAATAGAATTTAGTATATAGAATACAGAATACTGAAAATATAATTTAGAATCTGGAATGCAGAACACAGAATTTAGAATACAGAATAGAGAATACTGAATATATAATTTAGATCCTGGAATGCAGAACACAGAATTTAGAATATAGAATACAGAATACTTAATATATAATTTAGAACCTGGAATGCAGAAAACAAAATATAGAATATAGAATACAGAACACTGAATATAGAATTTAGAACATAGAAGTCAGAACACAGAATATAGAATATATAATACAGAATACTGAATATAGGATTTAGAGCATGGAATGCAGAACACAGAATTTAGAATATAGTATACAGAATACTTAATATACAATTCAGAATATAGAATGAAGATCACACAATATAGAATATAGAAAACGGAATACAGATTATACAATATAGAATATAGAATGAAGAACACAGCATATAGAATATAGAATACAGAATTAAGTATTTAGAATACAGAATATAGAATATAGAAAACAGAATTTAGAATGTAAAAACAGAATACAGAATATAGAAAACAGAATGCAGAATTAAGAATACAGAATATAGAATTTAGAAATCAGAATATAGAATATGGAAAACATAATACAGAAGCCAGAATTAAGAACATGAAATGCAGAACACAAAATTTAAAATATAGAATACAGAACACTGAATAGAGTATTTAGAATATAGAATATAAAACACAGAATTTAGTATATAGAATACAATATACTGAATATATTATTTAGAATATGGAATGCAGAACACAGAATTAAGTATATAGAATACAGAATACTGAATAGAGAATTTAGAATATAGAATATAAAACACAGAATTTAGAATATAGATTAACGAATGTAGAATATAGAATTTAGAAAACAGAATGAAGAACACAGTATATAGAATATTGAATAGAGAATATAGAACTCAGAATTTAGAACATGGAATGCAGAACACAGAATTTAGAATGTAGAACACAGAACACTGAATATAGAGCTTATAATATAGAATTTAGAACACAGAATATAAAATAGAGGATAGAGAAAATAGAAGCCAGAATTTATAAAATGGAATTCTGAACAAAGAATTTAGTATATAGAATACAGAATTCTTAATATAGAATTTAGAATATAGAATTAAGAACACAGTATATAGAATATAGAAAAAAGAATATAGAAACCAGAATTTAGAACATGGAACGCAGAACACAGAATTTAGAATATACACTACAGAATACTTAAAATACAATTTAGAATATAGAATGTAGATCACACAATATAGAATATAGAAAACGGAATACAGAATATAGATTTTAGAATATAGAATGAAAACATAGAATATAGAATATAGAATACAGAATTAAGAATTTAGAATACAGAATATAGAATCTAGAAAACAGAATATAGAATGTAAAAACAGAAAAAAGTATATGGAAAAGAGAATGCAGAATTTAGAATACAGAATATAGAATGTAGAAATCAGAATATAGAATATGGAATACAGAGAACAGAAGCCAGAATTAAGAACATGGAATGCAGAACACAGAATTCAAAATATAGAATACAGAATACTGAATATAGAATTTAGAACATAGAATGCGGAACACAGAATTTAGAATATAGAATACAATATACTGAATATATTATTTAGAACATGGAATGCAGAACACAGAATTTAGAATATAGAATACAGAATAATGAATAGAGAATTTAGAATAAAGAATATAAAACTCAGAATTTAGAATATAGATTAACGAATGCAGAATATAGAATTTAGAAAACAGAATGAAGAACACAGTATATAGAATATTGAATAGAGAATATAGAACTCAGAATTTAGAACATGGAATGCAGAACACAGAATTTAGAATGTAGAATACAGAACACTGAATATAGAGCTTATACTATAGAATGTAGAACACAGAATATAAAATAGAGGATAGAGAAAATAGAAGCCAGAATTTATAAAATGGAATGCTGAACAAAGAATTTAGTATATAGAATACAGAATACTGAAAATAGAATTTAGAGTATAGAATGTAGAACACAGAAATTAGAATATAGAAAACGGAAAGCAGAATATAGAATGTAGATATAGAATGAAGAACACAAAATATAGAATATACGAGAGAGAATACAGAACACAAAATTCAGAATATGGAATGCAGAACACAGAAACTAGAATATAGAATACAGAATAATGAATACAGTATATAGAATATAGAATGAAGAACACAGAATATAGAATATAGAATACGGAATGTAGAATATAGAATACAGAATATAGAATGTAGGACACAGAATATAGAATATGGAAAACAGAATACAGAACCCAGAATTTAGAATATGGAATGCAGAAAAGAGAATTAAGAATAAATAATAAAGAATTCTGAATATAGAACTTAGAATACAGAATGTAGAACACAGCATATTGAATATAGAATAGAGAATATAGAACCTATAAATTTCAACATGGAATTCAGAACACAGAATTTAGAATACAGAATACTGAATACTGAATATAGAAATTAGAACATACAATGTAGAACACAGAAAATAGAATATAGAGTACACAATGCAGAATATTGAATTTAGAATATAGAATGAAAAACACATAATAAAGAATATAGCATAGAGAATATAGAACAAGAATTTAGAACATGGGATGCAGAACACAGAATTTAGAATATACAATACTGAATACTGAATAATGAATTTAGAATATAGAATGTAGAACACGTAATTAAAAATATACAATACAGAAGGCAGAATATAGAATAAAGAATATTGAATGTAGAAAACAGAATATAGAATATGGAAAAGAGTATACAGAAGCCAGAATTTAGGACATGGAATGCAGAACACAGAATTGAGAATATAGAATACAGAATAATGAATATATAATTTAGAACATGGAATGCAGAACACAGAATTTAGAATATAGAATACAGAATAATGAATGTAGAATTTCGAATATAGTTTGAAAACACAGAATATAGAATATAGAATAGAGAAAATAAAACCCAGAGTTTAGAACATGGAATGCAGAACACAGAATTTAGAGTATAGAATAGAGAATACTGTATACAGTTTTAGAATATAGAATGTAGAACACAGAATATAGAAAATAGAATAAAGAATACAGAATATAAAATTTAGAACACAGAATATAGAATATGGAAAACTGAAAACAGAAGCCAGAATTTAGAACATGGAATGCAGAAAACAGAAATTGGAATATAGAATACAGAATTATGAATATAGAAGTTAGAAAATTGAATGCGGAACACAGAATTAAGAATATAGAATACAATATACTGAATATATTATTTAGAACATGGAATGCAGAACACAGAATTTAGAATATAGAATACAGAATACTGAATATTGAATTTAGATTAAAGAATGCAGAACACAGTACATAGAATATAGAATACTGGATGTAGAATATAGGATGTACAATAAAGAATGAAGAACACAAAATATAAAATTTAGGAGAGAGAACATAGAACCCTGAATTTAGAACATGGAATGCAGAACACAGAATTTAGTGTATAGGATACAGAATACAGAATATAGAATATAAAATATAGAATGAAGAACACAGAATATAGAATATAGAATACGGAATGTAGAATATAGAATACAGAATATAGAATGTAGGACACAGAATATAGAATATGGAAAACAGAATACAGAACCCAGAATTTAGAATATGGAATGCAGAAAAGAGAATTAAGAATAAATAATAAAGAATTCTGAATATAGAACTAAGAATACAGAATGTAGAACACAGCATATTGAATATAGAATAGAGAATATAGAACCTATAAATTTCAACATGGAATTCAGAACACAGAATTTAGAATACAGAATACTGAATACTGAATATAGAAATTAGAACATACAATGCAGAACACAGAAAATAGAATATAGAGTACACAATGCAGAATATTGAATTTAGAATATAGAATGAAAAACACATAATAAAGAATATAGCATAGAGAATATAGAACAAGAATTTAGAACATGGGATGCAGAACACAGAATTTAGAATATACAATACTGAATACTGAATAATGAATTTAGAATATAGAATGTAGAACACGTAATTAAAAATATACAATACAGAAGGCAGAATATAGAATAAAGAATATTGAATGTAGAAAACAGAATATAGAATATGGAAAAGATTATACAGAAGCCAGAATATAGGACATGGAATGCAGAACACAGAATTCAGACTATAGAATACAGAATACTGAATATATAATTTAGAACATGGAATGCAGAACACAGAATTTAGAATATAGAATACAGAATAATGAATGTAGAATTTCGAATATAGTTTGAAAACACAGAATATAGAATATAGAATAGAGAAAATAAAAACCAGAGTTTAGAACATGGAATGCAGAACACAGAATTTAGAGTATAGAATAGAGAATACTGTATATAGTTTTAGAATATAGAATGTAGAACACAGAATATAGAAAATAGAATAAAGAATACAGAATATAAAATTTAGAACACAGAATATAGAATATGGAAAACTGAAAACAGAAGCCAGAATTTAGAACATGGAATGCAGAAAACAGAAATTGGAATATAGAATACAGAATTATGAATATAGAAGTTAGAAAATTGAATGCGGAACACAGAATTAAGAATATAGAATACAATATACTGAATATATTATTTAGAACATGGAATGCAGAACACAGAATTTAGAATATAGAATACAGAATACTGAATATTGAATTTAGATTAAAGAATGTAGAACACAGTACATAGAATATAGAATACTGGATGTAGAATATAGGATGTACAATAAAGAATGAAGAACACAAAATATAAAATATAGGAGAGAGAACATAGAACCCTGAATTTAGAACATGGAATGCAGAACACAGAATTTAGTGTATGGGATACAGAATACAGAATATAGAATATAAAATATAGAATGAAGAACACAGAATATAGAATATAGAATACAGAATTAAAAATTTAGGATACAGAAAATAGAATGTAGAAAACAGAATATAGAATGTAGAAAACAGAATATGGAATAAGGAAACAGAATGCAGAATGTAGAATACAGAATATAGAATGGAGAAATCAGAATATAGAATATGGAAAACAGAATACAGAAGCCAGAATATAGAACATGGAATGCAAAACACAGAATTTAGTATATAGATATCAGAATACTGAATATAGAATTTAGAACATCGAATGCGGAACACAGATTTTAGAATAAAGAATACAATATTCTGAATATATTATTTAGAACATGGAATGCAGAACACAGAATTTAGAATATAGGATACAGAATAATTAATATAGAATTTCGAATATAGAATGTAGAACACAGAATATAGAATATAGAATTGAGAAAATAGAACCCAGAATTTAGAACATGTAATGCAGAACACAGAATTTAGAGTATAGGATACATTATACTGTATATACAATTTTGACTACTGAATGTAGAACACAGAATATAGAATATAGAATACGGAATACTGAGTATACAAATTAGAATATAGAATGTAGAACACAGAATCTAGAATATAGTATAAGGAATGCATAATATAGAATACAGAATATAGAATGTAGAACACAGAATATAGGATATGGGAAACAGAATACAGAACCCAGAATTTAGCACATGGAATGCAGAGCACAGAATTTAGAGTATAGAATACAGAATACTGAATATAAAATTTAGAATATAGAATGTAAAACAGAATTTAGAATATAGAATAACGAATGCAAAATATTGAATTTAGAATACAGAATGAAGAACACAGTATATAGAATATTGAAAAGAGAATATAGAACTCAGAATTTAGAACATGGAATGCAGAACACAGAATTTATAATATAGAATACAGAGCACTGAATATAGGGCTTATAATATAGAATGTAGAACACAGAATATAAAATAGAGGATAGAGAAAATAGAAGGCAGAATTTATAAAATGGAATGCTGAACAAAGAATTTAATATATAGAATACAGATTACTGAATATAGAATTTAGAGTATAGAATGTAGAACACAGAAATTAGAATATAGAATACGGAAAGCAGAATTTAGAATGTAGAATATAAAATGAAGAACACAAAATATAGAATATACGAGAGAGAATACAGAACACAAAATTCAGAATATGGAATGCAGAACACAGAAACTAGAATATAGAATACAGAATAATGAATACAGTATATAGAATATAGAATGAAGAACACAGAATATAGAATATAGAATACGGAATGTAGAAAATGGAATACAGAATATAGAATTAAGAACAAAGAATATAGAATATGGAATGCAGAACACAGAATTTAGAATATAGAATACAGAATACTGAATAGAGAATTTAGAATATAGAATGTAAAACACAGAATTTAGAATATAGATTAACGAATGCAGAATATAGAATTTAGAATACAGAATGAAGAACACAGTATATAGAATATTGAATAGAGAATATAGAACTCAGAATTTAGAACATGGAATGCAGAACACAGAATTTAGAATGTAGAATACAGAATACTGAATATAGAATTTAGAGTATTGACTGTAGAACACAGAAATTAGAATATAGATTACGGAAAGCAGAATATAGAATGTAGAATATAGAATGAAGAACAAAAAGTATAGAATATACGAGAGAGAAAATAGAACACAGAATTCAGAATATGGAATGCAGAACACAGAACCTAGGATATAGAATACAGAATAATGAATACCGAATATAGAATATAGAATGAAGAACACAGAATATAGAATATAGAATACGGAATGTAGAATATAGAATACAGAATATAGAATTTAGAACACAGAATATAGAATACGGAAAATAGAATACAGAACCCAGAATTTAGAACATGGAATGCAGAACAAAGAATTTAGAATACATAATACAGAATTTTGAATATAGAACTTAGAATACAGAATGTAGAACACAGAATATTGAATATAGAATAGAGAATATAGAACCTATAAATTGAACATGAAATGCATAACACAGAATTTAGAATATAGATTACTGAATACTGAATATAGAAATTACAACATAGAATGTAGAACACAGAATATAGAATATACAATACAGAATACTGAATATAGAATTTTGAATAAAGAATGTAGAACACAGAATATAGAATATAAAATAGAGAATATAGAACACAGAATTTAGAACATGGAATACAGAGCACACAATTTACAATACAGAATACAGTATACTGAATATAGAATTTACAGCATAGAATGTAGAACACAGAAAATAGAATATAGAGTACGGAATGCAGAAAAGAGTATTTAGAATATAGAATGAAGAACACAATATAAAGAATATAGCATAGAGAATATAGAACACAGAGATTAAAACATGGGATGCAGAACACAGAATTTAGAATATAGAATACAGAATACTGAATATAGTATTTAGAATATAGAATGTAGAACACAGAGTATAGAATATACAATACTGAATACTGAAAAAGAATTTAGAATATAGAATGTAGAACACAGAATAAAGAATATACAATACAGAATGCAGAATATAGAATAAAGAATGTTGAATGTAGAAAACAGAATATAGAATATGGAAAAGAGAATACAGAAGCCAGAATTTAGAACATAGAATGCAGAACACAGAATTCAGAATATAGAATATAAAATACTGAATATAGAATTTAGAACATAGAATGCGGAACACATAATAGAATCCACTGAATATATAGTTTAGAACATGGAATGCAGAACACAGAATTTATAATGTAGAATACAGAGCACTGAATATAGAGCTTATAATATAGAAAGTAGAACACAGAATATAAAATATAGGATAGAGAAAATAAAAGCCAGAATTTATAAAATGGAATGCAGAACAAAGATTTAGTATATAGAATACAGAATACTGAATATAGAATTTAGAGTATAGAATGTAGAACACAGAAATTAGAATATAGAATACGGAAAGCAGAATTTAGAATGTAGAATATAAAAAGAAAACACAAAATATAGAATATACGAATGAGAATATAGAACACAAAATTCAAAATATGGAATGCAGAACACAGAAACTAGAATATACAATACAGAATAATGAATACAGTATATAGAATATAGAATGAAGAACACAGAATATAGTATATAGAACACGGAATGTAGAATATGGAATACAAAATATAGAATTTAGAACACAGTATATAGAATATGGAATGCAGAACACAGAATTCAGAATATAGAATACAATATACTGAATATATAATTTAGAACATGGAATGCAGAACACAAAATTTAGAATATGGAATACAGAATAATGGATATAGAATTTCGAATATAGTTTGAAAACACAGAATATAGAATATAGAATAGAGTAAATAAAACCCAGAATTTAGAACATGGATTGCAGAACACAGAATTTAGAGTATAGAATAGAGAATACTGTATATTGATTTAGAATATAGATTGTAGAACACAGAATATAGAATAAAGAATACAGAATATCGAATGTAGAACACAGAATATAGAATACGGAAAACAGAATACAGAACCCAGAATTTAGAACAAGGAATGCAGAACGCAGAATGTAGAATACATAATACAGAATTCTGAATATAGAACTTAGAATACATAATGTAGAACACAGAATATAGAATAGAGAATAGAGAATAGAGAACCTATAATTTTGAACATGGAATGCAGATCACAGAATTTAGAATATAGAATACTGAATATATAATTAAGAATATAGAATGTATAACACAGAAAAAAGAATATAGAATACGGAATGCAGAATATAGAATGTAGAATATAGAATGAAGAACGCAAAATATCGAATATAAAATAGAGAATATAGAACCCAGAATTTAGAACATGGAATGCAGAACACAGAATTTAGAATATAGAATTTAGAACACAGACTTTAGTATATAGAACACTGCATGCAGAAAATAGAATTTAAAATATAGAATGAAGAACACAGAATAGAGAATAGAGAATAGAGAAGCCAGAATTTTGAATATGGAATGCAGAACACATAATTTAGTATATATAATACAGAATACTGAATGTACAATTTAGAATATAGAAAGTAGGACAGAGAATATAGAATATAGAATACAGAATATATAACACAGAATTTAGAACATGGAATGCAGAACACAGAATTTAGAATATACAATACAGAATACTGAATATAGATGTAGAATATAGAATGTAGAGCACAGAATATAGTATATAAAATACGGAATGCAGAATATATATTGTAGAATATAGAATAAATAACACAAAATATAGAAAAAAGAATAGTGAATATAGAAGCCAGAATTTAGAACATGGAATTCAGAACACATATTTTAGTATATAGAATACAGACAACTGAATATAGAATTTAGAGTATAGAATGTAGAACACAGAATATAGAATATAGAATACAGAATACTGAATATAGAATTTTGAATAAAGAATGTAGAACACAGAATAAAGAATATAGAATAGGGAATATAGAACACAGAATTTAGAACATGGAATAGAGAGCACACAATTTAGAATACAGAATACAGAATACTGAATATAGAATTTACAGCATAGAATGTAGAACACAGAAAATAGAATATAGATTACGGAATGCAGAATATAGTATTTAGAATATAGAATGAAGAACACAATATAAAGAATATAGCATAGAGAATATAGAACACAGAATTTAAAACATGGGATGCAGAACACAGAAATTTGAATATAGAATACATAATACTGAATATAGAATTTAGAATATAGAATGTAGAACACAGAGTATAGAATATAGAATACTGAATACTGAATAAAGAATTTAGAATATAGAATGTAGAACACAGAATAAAGAATATACAATACAGAATGCAGAATATAGAATAAAGAATGTTGAATGTAGAAAACAGAATATAGAATATGGAACAGAGAATACAGAAGCCAGAATTTAGAGCATAGAATGCACAACACAGAATTCAGAATATAGAATATAAAATACTGAATATAGAATTTAGAACATAGAATTCGGAACACAGAATAAAATACACTGAATATATAGTTTAGAACATGGAATGCAGAACACAGAATTTAGAATATAGAATACAGAATAATGAATATAGAATTTCGAATGTAGTTTAAAAACACAGAATATAGAATATAGAATAGAGACAGTAAAAACCAGAATTTAGAACATGGAATGCAGAACACAGAATTTAGAGTATAAAATAGAGAATACTGTATATAGATTTAGAATATAAAATATAGAACACAGAATATAGAATATAGAATTTAGATTACAGAATATAGAATGTAGAACACAGAATATACAATATGGAAAACAGAATACAGAAGCCACAATTTAGAACATGAAATGCAGAACACAGAAAATAGAATATAGAATACAGAATACTGAATATAGAATTTAGAAATTGAATGCGGAACACAGAATTAAGAATATAGAATACAATATACTGAATATATTATTTAGAACATGGAATGCAGAACAAAGAATTTAGAATATAGAATACAGTATAATGAATATTGAATTTCGCATATAGATTGTTGAACACAGACTGTAGAATATAGAATAGAGACTATAGAGCACTGAATTTAGACATGGGAAGCAGAACAAAGAATTTAGATTATAGAATACAGAATACTGTATACAGAATTTAGAAATTAGAATGTAAAACACAGAATATAGAATATAGAATGCGGAATGCAGAACATATATTTTAGAAAATGGAATGAAGAACACAAAATATAGAATATAGATTAGAGAATATAGAAGCCAGAATATAGAACATGGAATTCAGAACTCATAATTTAGAATATAGAATACAGAAACCTGAATATAGAATTTAGAATATACAATGTATTACACAGAATATAGAATATAGAATACAGATTATAGAACACAGGATTTAGAACATGGAATGCAGAACACAGAATTTAGAATATAGTATACAGAATTCTGAATACAGAGTATTAAATATAGAATGAAGAACTCAGAAAATAAAATATAGATTACAGAATTAAGAATTTAGGATACAGACTATAGAATGTAGAAAACAAAATATAGAATGTAGAAAACAGAATATAGAATATGGAAAACAGAAAGCACCATTTAGAATACACAATATACAATGTAGAAATCAGAATATAGAATATGGAAAACAGAATACAGAAACCAGAATTTAGAACATGGAATGCAGAACACAGAATTTAGAGTATAGAATACAGAACACTGTATATAGAATTTAGAAATTAGAATGTATAACACAGAATATAGAATATAGAATACTTAATGCTGAATATAGATTTTGAATATAGAATGATGAACACAAAATATAGAATATAGATTAGAGAATATAGAAGCCAGAATATAGAACATGGAATTCAGAAAACATAGTTTAGAATATAGAATACAGAAACCTGAATATAGAACTTAGAATATACAATGCATAACACAGAATATAGAATATAGAATACAGAACAGAGAACACAGGATTTAAAACATGGAATGCAGAACACAGAATTTAGAATATAGAATACGGGATACTGAGTATACAATATAGAATATACAATGTAGAACACAGAATATAGAATATAGTATAAGGAATGTATAATATAGAATACAGAATATAGAATGTAGAACACAGAATATAGAATATGGGAACCAGGAAACAGAACCCAGAATTTAGAACATGGAATGCAGAACACAGAATTAAGAGTATAGAATACAGAATACTGAATATAAAATTTAGAATATAGAATGTAGAAAACAGAAAATAGAATAGAGAATAGAGAATAGAGAATTGAGAACCCAGAATTTAGAACATGGAATGCAGAACACAGAATTTAGAATATAGAATACAGAATACTGAATAGAAAATTTAGAATATAGAATGTAAAACACAGAATTTACAATATAGATTAACGAATGCATAATATAGAATTTAGAATATAGAATGAATAACACAGAATATAGAATATTGAATAGAGAATATAAAACCCAGATATTAGATTTTGGAATGCAAAACACAGAATTTAGAATATAGAATACTGAGCACTGAATATAGAAGTTAGAATATTGAATTTAGAACTCAGCATACAGGATTTAGAATTCGGAATACTGAATAAAGGATTTAGAATGTAGAATGTAGAACACAGAATAAAGAATATAGAATCCAGAATACTGAATATTGAATTTAGAATATAGAATGTAGAACACTGTACATAGAATAAAGAATACGGAATGCAGAGAATAGAATTTAGAATATGGAATGAAGAACTCAAAATATAGAATATTGGAGTGTGAGTATAGATCACTGAATGTAGAAAATGGAATGCAGAACACAGAATATAGAATACCAAATTGTGAATATAGAATATAGAATGAAGAGCACAGAAAATAGAATATACAATACAGAAATAATAATTTAGGATACAGAATACAGAATGTAGAAAACAGAATATAGAATGTATAATACAGAATATAGAATATGGAAAACAGAATGCATAATTTAGAATACAGAATATAGAATGTAGAAATCAGAATATAGAATATGGAAACAGAATACAGAAGCCAGAATTTAGAACATGGAATGCAGAACACAGAATTTAAATAAAGAATACAGAATACTGAATATAGAATTTAGAACATGGAATGCAAAACACATAATATAGAATATAGAATACAGAATAATGAATACAGTATATAGAATATAGAATGAAGAACACAGAATATAGAATATAGAATACGGAATGTAGAATATGGAATACAGAATATTGAATTTAGAACAAAGAATATAGAATATGGAATGCAGAACACAGAATTCAGAATATAGAAAACAGAATACTGAATATAGAATTTAGAACATAGAATGCGGAATACAAAATACAGAATATAGAATACAATATACTTTATATATTATTTAGAACATGGAATGCAGAACACAGAATTTAGAATATAGAATACAGAATACTGAATAGAGAATTTAGAATATAGAATGTAAAACACAGAATTTAGAATACAGATTAACGAATGCAGAATATAGAATTTAGAATACAGAATGAAGAACACAGTATATAGGATATTGAATAGAGAATATAGAACTCAGAACTTAGAACATGGAATGCAGAACACAGAATTTAGAATGTAGAATACAGAACACTGAATATAGAGCTTATAATATAGAATGTAGAACACAGAATATAAAATAGAGGATAGAGAAAATAGAAGCCAGAATTTATAAAATGGAATGCAGAATAAAGATTTAGTATATAGAATACAGACAACTGAATATAGAATTTAGAGTATAGAATGTAGAACACAGAAATTAGAATATAGAATACGGAAAGCAAAATATAGAATGTAGAATATAGAATGAAGAACACAAATTATAGAATATACGAGAGAGAAAATAGAACACAGAATTCAGAATATGGAATGCAGAACACAGAAACTAGAATATAGAATACAGAATAATGAATACCGAATATAGAATATAGAATGAAGAACACAGAATATAGAATATAGAGTATGGAATGTAGAATATAGAATACAGAATATAGAATTTAGAACACAGAATATAGAATATGGAAAACAGTATACAGAACCCAGAATTTAGAACATGGAATGCAGAACACAGAATTTAGAATACATAATACAGAATTTTGAATATAGAACTTAGAATACAGAATTTAGAACACAGAATATTGAATATAGAATAGAGAATATAGAACCTATAAATTTGAACATGGAATGCAGAACACAGAATATAGAATATAGATTACTGAATACTGAATATAGAAATTAGAACATAGAATGTAGAACACAGAATATAGAATATAGAATACAGAATACTGAATATGGAATTTTGAATAAAGAATTTAGAACACAGAATATAGAATATAGAATAGAGAATATAGAACACAGAATTAAGAACATGGAATACAGAGAACACAATTTAGAATACAGAATACAGAATACTGAATATAGAATTTACAGCATAGAATGTAGAACACAGAAAATAGAATATAGAGTACGGAATGCAGAAAATAGTATTTAGAATATAGAATGAAGAACACAATATAAAGAATATAGCATAGAGAATATAGAACACAGAATTTAAAACATGGGATGCAGAACACAGAATTTAGAATATAGAATACAGAATACTGAATTTAGTATTTAGAATATAGAATGTAGAACACAGAGTATAGAATATACAATACTGAATACTGAATAAAGAATTTAGAATATAGAATGTAGAACACAGAATAAAGAATAGACAATACAGAATGCAGAATATAGAAAAAAGAATGTTGAATGTAGAAAACAGAATATAGAATATGGAAAAGAGAATACAGAAGCCAGAACTTAGAGCACAGAATGCAGAACACAGAATTCAGTATATAGAATATAAAATACTGAATATAGAATTTAGAACATAGAATGCGGAACACAGAATAAAATACACTGAAAATATAGTTTAGAACAAGGAATTCAGAACACAGAATTTAGAATATAGAATACGGAATAATGAATATAGAATTTCGAATATAGTTTGAAAACACAGAAAATAGAATATAGAATAGAGAAAATAAAAACCAGAGTTTAGAACATGGAATGCAGAAAACAGAATTTAGAGTATAGAATAGAGAATATTGTATGTAGTTTTTGAATATAGAATGTAGAAAACAGAATATAGAATATAGAATAAAGAATACAAAATATAGAATCTAGAACACAGAATATAGAATATGGAAAACAGAATACAGAAGCCAGAATTTTGAATATGGAATGCAGAAAACAGAAATTGGAATAGAGAATACAGAATTCTGAATATAGAATTTAGAATATTGAATGCGGAACACAGAATTAAGAATATAGAATACAATGTACTGAATATATTATTTAGAATATAGAATGCAGAACACAGAATTTAGAATATAGAATACAGTATAATGCATATAGAATTTCGAATATTGATTGTAGAACACAGACTATAGAATATAAAATAGAGAATATAGAGCACTGAATTAAGAACATGGAATTCAGAACAAAGAATTTAGGGTATAGAACACAGAATACTGTATATTGAATTTAGAAATTAGAATGTAAAACACAGAATATAGAAAAAGGAATACGGAATGCAGAATATTGATTTTAGAATACAGAATGAAGAACACAAAATATAGAATATAGATTAGAGAATATAGAAGCCAGAATATAGAACATGGAATTCAGAACACATAATTTAGTATATAGAATACAGAAACCTGAATATAGAATTTAGAATATACAATGTATAACACAGAATATAGAATATAGAATACAGAATATAGAACACAAGATTTAGAACATGGAATGCAGAACACAGAATTTAGAATACAGAATACAGAATACTGAATATAGACTTTAGAATATTGAATGTAGAACAGAGAATAGAGAATAGAGAATAGAGAATATAGAACCCAGAATGCAGAACATGGAATGCAGAAAACACAATCTAGAATACAGAACACTGAATATAGAATTTACAGCATAGAATGTAGAACATAGAAAATAGAATATAGAGTAAGGAATGCAGAATATAGAATTTAGATTATTGAATGAAAAACACAAAATAAAAATATAGCATAGAGAATATCGAACGCAGAATTAAGAACATGGGATTCAGAACACAGAATTAAGAATATAGAATACAGAATACTGAATATAGAATTTAGAATATAGAATGAAGAACACAGAATATTAAATTTAGAATACAGATTATAGAAGCCAGAATTTACAACATGCAATGCAGAACTCATAATTTAGACTATAGAATACAGAATACTGAATACACAGTTTAGAATATAGAATGTAGAACACAAAATATAGAATAGATTATAGAGAATATAGAACCTAGAAGTTAGAATATGGAATGCAGAACACAGAGTTTAGAATATCGAATGCAGAATACAGAATTTACAATTTAGAATATTGAATGAAGAAAACAGAATATAGAATATAGATTATAGAATATAGAACCCAGAATTTAGAACGTGGAATGCAGAACACAGAATTTATAATATAGAAAAGAGAATTCTAAACATAGTAATTAGAAACAGAATGTAGAACACAGAATTTAGGATATACAATACAGAAATCTGAATATAGAATTTATTATATAGAATGTAGAAAACAGAAAATAGAATAGAGAATAGAGAATAGAGAACACAGAATTTAGAACATGGAATGCAGACACCGAATTTAGAATATAGAATACAGTATACTGAATAGAGAATTTAGAATATAGAATGTAAAACACAGAATTTAGAATAAAGAGTAACGAATGCAGAATATAGAATTTAGAATATAGATTGAAGAAGACAGAATATAGAATAGTGAATAGAGAATATAGAACCCAGATTTTAGAACATGGAAAGCAAAACACAGAATTAAGAATAGAGAATACAGAATACTGAATATAGAAATTAGAACATAGAATGTAGAACAAAGAATATAGAATATAGAATACAGAATACTGAATATAGAATTTACAGCATAGAATGTAGAACACAGAAAATAGAATATAGAGAACAGAATGCAGATTATAGAATTTACAATATAGAATGAAGCACACAATATAAAGAATATAGCATAGAGAATATAGAACACAGAATTTAAAACATGGGATGCAGAACACAGAATTTAGAATATAGAATACAGAATACTGAAAATAGAATTCAGAATATAGAATGTAGAACACAGAGTATAGAATAAACAATACTGAATACTGAATAAAGAAATTAGAATATAGAATGTAGAACACAGAATAAAGTGTATACAATACAGAATGCAAAATATAGAATAAAGAATGTTGAATGTAGAAAACAGAATATAGAATATGGAAAAGAGAATACAGAAGCCAGAATATTGAGCATAGAATGCAGAACACAGAATTCAGAATATAGAATATAAAATACTGAATACAGAATTTAGAACATAGAATGCAGAACACAGAATACAATATACTGAATATATTATTTAGAACATGGAATGCAGAACACAGATTTTAGAATATAGAATACAGAATAATGAATATAGAATTTCGAATATAGTTTGAAAACACAGAATATAGAATATAGAATAGAGAAAATAAAAACCAGAATTTAGAACATGGAATGCAGAACACAGAATTTAGGGTATAGAATAGAGAATACTGTATATACATTTAGAATATGGAATGTAGAACACAGAATATAGAATATAGAATAAAGAATATAGAATATAGAATGTAGAACACAGAATATAGAATATGGAAAACAGAATACAGAACCCAGAATTTAGAACATGGAATGCAGAACACAGAATTTAGAATACATAATACAGAATTCTGAATACAGAATTCAGAATACACAATGTACAACACAGAATATAGAATATAGAATAGAGAAGATAGAACCTATAAATTTGAACATGGAAAGCAGAACTCAGAATTTAGAATATAGAATACAGTATACTGAATATAGAATTTAGAATATAGAATGTCGAACACAGAATATAGAATATACAATAATGAATGCAGTATATATAATGTAGAATATAGAATGAATAACACAAAATATAGAATAGAGAATGGAGACTATAGAAGCCAGAATTTAGAACATGGAATGCAGAACACAGAATTTAGAATATACAATGCAGAATACTGAATATAGAATTTAGAATATAGAATGTAGCATACTGAATATAGAATTTAGAATATAGAATGTAGAACACAGAATATAAAATATGGAAAATAGAATATAGAACCCAGAATTTAGAACATGGAATGCAGAACACAGAATTTATATTATGGAATACATATTTCTGAATATAGAGTTTAGAATATAGAATGTAGAACACAGAATATAGAATATGGAAAACAGAATACAGAACCCACAGTTTAAAACATGGAATGTAGAACACAGAAATAAAAATATAGAATACAGAATACTGAACATAGAATTTAGAAAATAGAATGAAGTACACAGAATATAGAATATAGAATACGGATTTTAGAATATAGAATTCACAATATAGAATGTAGAACACAGAATATAGAATATGGAAAACAGAATTCAGAACCAAGAATTTAGAACATTGAATGCAGAGCACAGAGTTTATAATATAGGTTACATAATACTGAATGTAGTATTTAGTATATAGAATGTAGAACACAGAATTACGTATGTAGAATTCGAATGCAGAATATAGAATACAGAATATAGAATGAAGAACACAGAATATAAAATATGGAAAACAGAACATAGAAGTCAGGATTTAGAACATGGAATGCAGAACACATAATTTATAATATAGAATACAGAATACTGAATATAGGATTAAGAGTAAAGGATGAAGAACACAGAATTTAAACTATAGAATACAGAATACTGAATATAGAATTTAGAATATAGAATGTAGAACACAGAATATAGAATATAGAAAAAGGAATGCAGAATATAGAATGAAGAACACAGAATTCAGATTATAGAAAAGAGAATATAGAACCCAGAATTTAGATGATGGAATGCAGAACACAGAAGTTAGAATATAGAATACAGAATAATTAATATAGAATAGAGAATATAGAAAGTATAACACAGAATATAGAATAAAGAATACTGAATGCAGTATATTTAATATACAACATAGAATAAATTACACAAAATGTAGAATATAGATTAGAGAATAGAGAAGCCAGAATTTAGAACATGGAATGCAGAACACAGAATTAGAATACACAATGCAGAATACTGAATATAATATTTAGAGTATAGAATGTAGAATAATGAATATAGAATATAGAATATAGAATGTAGAACACAGAATATAGAATATAGAAAACGGAATGCAGAATATAGAATGTAGAATATAGAATGAAGAACACAGAATACAGATTATAGAAAAGAGAATATAGAAGCAAGAATTTAGAACATGGAATGCAGAACACAGAATTTAGAGTATAGAATACATTACACTGTATAAACAATTTTGAATATAGAATGTAGAACACAGAATATAGAATATAGAATACGGAATACTGGGTATACAAATTAGAATATAGAATGCAGAACACAGAATCTAGAATATAGTATAAGGAATGCATATTATAGATTGCCGAACACAGAATATAGGATACGGGAAACAGAATACAGAACCCAGAATTTAGCACATGGAATGCAGAACACAGAATTAAGAGTATAGAATACAGAATACTGAATATAGAATTTAGAATTAAGAATGTAAAACACAGAATATAGAATATAGATTAACGAATGCAGAATATAGAATTTAGAATACAGAATGAAGAACACACAGTTTAGAATATTGAATAGAGAATATAGAACACAGAATTTAGAACATGGAATGCAGAACACAGAATTTAGAATATAGAATACAGAACACTGAATATAGGGCTTACAATATTGAATGTAGAACACAGAAAATAAAATAGAGGATAGAGAATATAGAAGCCAGAATTTATAAAATGGAATGCTGAACACAGATTTTAGATTATAGAATACAGAATACTGAATATAGAATTTAGAATATAGAATGTAGAACACAGAATTTGGAATATAGAAAACGGAATGCCGAATATAGAATGTAGAATATAGAATGAAGAACACAGAATATAGATTATAGAAAAGAGAATATGGAACCCAGAATTTAGATCAAGGAATGCAGAACACAGAATTTAGAATATAGAATACTGAATATAGAATTTAGAATATTGAATGCAGAACACAGAATTTAGAATATACAATGCAAAATACTGAATATAGAATTAAGAATATAGAAAGTAGAATACTGAATATAGAATATAGAATAGAGAATACTGAATATAGAATTTTGAATAAAGAATGTAGAACACTGAATATAGAATATAGAATAGAGAATATAGAACACAGAATTAAGAACATGGAATGCAGAACCCAGAATTTAGAATATAGAATGCAGAATACTGAAAATAGAATTTCGAATAATGAATGCAGAAAACAGAATTTAGAATATAGAATATAGAATGATGAATATAGAATTTAAAATGTAGAATGTAGAACACAGAATATAGAATATAGTATACGAAATGCAAAATATAGAATGTAGAATATTGAATGGAAAACACACAGTATAGAATAGAGAATAGAGAATATAGACCCCAGAACTAAGAAGATGGAATGCAGAACACAGAATTTATAATATAGAATACAGAGGACTGAATATAGAATTTAGAATATAGAAGGTAGAACACAGTATATAGAATATAAAATACAGAATGCAGAATATAGAATGTAGAATATAGAATGAAGAACTCTGAAATAGAATATAGAATATAGAATATAGAACCCAGAATTTGCAAAATGGAATGTAGAACACAGAATTTAGAATATAGAATACAGAATACTGAATACTGAATTTAGAATATACAATGCAGAACACAGTATTTAGAATATAGAATACAGAATACTGAATATAGAAATTAGGAAATGGAATGCAGAACACAGAGTTTAGATATAGAATACAGAATACTGTATATAGAATGTAAAATATAGAATGAAGAACACAATATATAGAATATATAAAAGAGAATAAAGAACCCAGTAATTAGAAATGGAATGCAGAACACAGAATTTAGAATATAGAACACAGAATACTGAATATAGAATTTAGAACATAGAATGCAGAACAGAGAATTAAGAATATAGAATATAGAATACTGAATAAAGAATTTAGAATATAGAATGTAGAACATAGAATATAGATTAGAGAATAGAGAATATAGAACTCAGAATTTAGAACATGGAATGCAGAACACAGAAATTAGAATATTAAATACGGATTACTGAAAATAGAAAGTAGAAATAGAATGGAGAAAACAGAATATAGAATATAGGATACGGAATGCAGAATAGAGAATAGGGAAATTAGTATTTAGAAAACAGAATATAGAATATGGAAAACAGAATAAGAACACTGAATTTAGAAAATGGTATGCAGAACACAGAATTTAGAATATAGAATACAGAATACTGAATATAGAATTTAGAATATAGAATGTAGAACACAGAATATAGAATATAGAATACTAAATGCAGTACATTTAATATAGAATATAGAATGTATAACACAAAATGTAGAATATAGAATAGAGAATATAGAATACAGAATTAGGAACATGGAATGCAGAACACAGCATTTAGAATATACAATGCAGAATACTGAGTATAGAATATAGAGTATAGAATGTTGAATACTGAATAGAGAATTTAGAATATAGAATGTAGAACACAGAATATAGATTATTCAATACGGAATGCAGAATATATAATACAGATTATAGAAATTAGAAAACAGAATATAGAATATAGAAAACAGAATACAGAAACCAGAATTTAGAACATGAAATGCAGAAAACAGAAGTTAGAATATAGAATACAGAATATTGAATAAAGAGTATAGAACATAAAAAGCAGAGCACAAAATTTAGAATATAGAATACAGAATACTGATTATAGAATATAGAATATAGAATGTAGAACACAGAATATAGAATATAGAATAAAAATTCTGAATATAGAAATTAGAATATAGAATGTAGAACACAGAATATAGAAATGAGAATAGAGAATATAGAACCCAGAATTTAGAACATGGAATGCAGAAAACACAATTAAGTATATAGAATACAGAATACTAAATATAGAATTTAGAATATAGATTGTCGAACACAGAATATAAAATATAGAATACGGAATGCAGAAAATAGAATGTACATTATCGAAAGAAGAACACAGAATTTAAATTATAGAAAAGAGAATATAGAATCCAGAATATAGATCATGGAAATCAGAACACAGAATTGAAATATAGAATACAGAATACTGAATATAGATTTTACAATATAGCATGTAGAACACAGAATATAGAATATAGTATACCAAATGCAAAATATAGTATGTAGAATATAGAATGAAGAACACACCATATAGAATCTAGAATAAAGTATATAGAACCCAGAATTTAGAAAATGGATTGCAGAACACAGAATTTAGAATATAGAATACAGAGTACTGAATATAGAATTTAGATTATAGAATGTATAACACAGTATATAGAATATAGATTACGGAATGCAGAATAAAGTGTGTAGAATATGGAATGTAGAACTCTTAAATAGAATATAGAATAGAGATTATAGAACCCAGAATTTACAACATGGAATGCAGAATACAGAATTTAGAATATAGAATACAGAATACTGAATATGGAATTTAGAATTTAGAATGCAGAACACAGAATTTAGAATATAGAACACAGAATACTGAATATAGAATTTAGAACCAGGAGGGCAGAACACACAATTTAGAAATTCGAATACAGAATACTGAATATAGAATTTAGAATATAGAATGTTGAACACACAATATAGAATATACAGTAGACATTATCGAACCCAGAATTTAAAACATGGAATGCCGAACACAGAATTTAGAAAATAGAATAGAGAATACTGAATGTAGAATTTAGAACATATAATGCAGAACACAGAATTTCGAATATAGTATACAGAATAATGAATATAGAATATAGAAAATGGAATTCAGAACACAGAATTTAAAATATAGGATAAAGTATACTGAATAAATAATTAAGAATATAGAATGTAGAACACAGAATATAGAATATAGAATAGAGAATATAGAACCCAGGATTTAGAAAATGGAATGCAGAACACAGAATTTAGAATATAGAATACAGAATATAGAATTTAGAATACAGAAAGTAGAACACATAAAACAGAATAGAGAATACGGGATGCAGAAAGTAGAATGTAGAATAAAGAATGAAAAACACAAAATATAGAATAGAGTAGAGAATATAGAACCCAGAATTTAAAAAAAGGAATGCAGGACACAGAATTTAGAATAAAGAATACAGAATACTGAATATAGAATATAGAATATAGAATGAAGAAAACAGAATATAGAATATAGAATACAGAATTAAGAATTAAGAATACAGAATATAGAATTTAGAAAACAGAATATAGAAAGTAGAAAACAGAATATAGAATAAGGAATACGAATACAGAATTAAGAATACAGAATATAGAATGGAGAAATCAGAATATAGAATATGGAAAACAGAATAAAGAAGCCAGAATTTAGAACATGGAATGCAGAACACAGAATTTAGTATATAGAATACAGAATACCGAATATAGAATTTAGAACATTGAATGCGGAACACAGAATTTAGAATACAGAATACAATATACTGAATATATTATTTAGAAAATCGAATGCAGAACACAGAAATTAGAATATAGATACAAAATAATGAATGTAGAATTTCGAATATAGAATGTAGAACACAGACTATAGAATATAGAAAAGAAAAATTGAACTCAGAATTTAGAACATAGAATGCAGAACACAGAATTTAGAGTATAGAATACATTATACTGTATATACAATTTAGAATATAGAATGTAGAACACAGAATATAGAATATAGAATACGGAATACTGAGTATACAAATTAGAATATAGAATGTAGAACACAGAAACTACAATATAGTATAAGGAATGCATATTATAGATTGCAGAACACAGAATATAGGATACGGGAAATAGAATACAGAACCCAGAATATAGCACATGGAATGCAGAACACTGAATTTAGAGTATAGAATACAGAATACTGAATATAGAATATAGAAATAAGAATGTAAAACACAGAGTTTAGAATATAGATTAACGAATGCAGAATATAGAATTTAGAATACAGAATGAAGAACACAGAATTTAGAATATTGAATAGAGAATATAGAACACAGACTTTAGAACATGGAATGCAGAACACAGAATTTAGAATATAGAATACAGAACACTGAATATAGAGCTTACAATATAGAATGTAGAACACAGAAAATAAAATAGAGGATAGAGAATATAGAAGCCAGAATTTATAAAATGGAATGCTGAACACAGAATTTAGATTATAGAATACAGAATACTGAATATAGAATTTAGAATATAGAATGTATAACACAGAATATAGAATATAGAAAACGGAATGCCGAATATAGAATGTAGAATATAGAATGAAGAACACAGAATATAGATTATAGAAAAGAGAATATAGAACCCAGAATTTAGATCATGGAATGCAGAACACAGAATTTAGAATAAAGAATACAGAATACTGAATATAGAATTTAGAATATTGAATGCAGAACACAGAATTTAGAATAGAGAATACACAATCCTGAATATAGAATTTAGAATATAGAATGTAGAATACTGAGTATAGAATTTAGAATATAGAATGTAGAACACAGAATATAGAATATAGAATAGAGAATATAGAACCCAGAATTTAGAACATGGAATGTAGAACACAGAATTTAAAATATAGAATACAAAATACTGAATATAGAATTCAGAAAATAGAAGGAAGAACCCAGAATTTAGAATATAGAATACGGAATTCAGAATATAGAATTCACTATATTGAATGAAGAACACAGAATTTAGAATATGGAAAACAGAATACAGAACCAAGAATTTAGAACATTGAATGCAGAGCACAGAATTTAGAATATAGAATACAGAATACTGAATATACAATTTAGAATATAGAATGCAGAACACAGAATATAGAAAATATAATACGGAATGCAGTATATAGTATACAGAAAATAGAATTTAGAACACAGAATATAGAATATGGAAACAAAATACAGAACACAGTATTTAGAACATGGAATGCAGAACACAGAATATAGAATATTGAATAAAGATCACTGAATATAGAATTTAGAATATAGAATGTTGTACACAGAATTTAGATTATAGAATACAAGATACTGAATATACAATTTAGAATATAGAATGCAGAACACAGAATACAGAATAGAGAATAGAGAATATAGAAGCCAGAATTTAGAACATGGAATGCAGAACAGAGAATTTAGAATATAGAATACAGAATACTGAATATAGTATTTAGAATATAGAATACAGAACACAGAATTTAGAATATAGAATAGAGTATACTGAATATAGAATTTAGAGCATGGAATGCAGAACAAAGAATTTAGAATATTGTATTCAGAACACTGAATATAGAATTTAGAATATGGAATTTAGAACACAGTATATAGAATAATGAAAAAAGAATATAGAAACCAGAATTTAGAACATGGAATGCAGAACACAGAATTTAGAATATATAATACAGAATACTGTATATAGAATTTAGAACATAGAATGTGGAACACAGAATTTAGACTATAGAATACAGAATACTGAATATAGAATTTAGAATATAAATTGTATAACACAGAATATAGAATATAGAATACTTAATGCAGTATATTTAATGTAAAACATAGAATGAATAACACAAAATTTAGAATATAGAATAGAGAATATAGAAGCCAGAACATAGAACATGGAATGCAGAACACAGAATTTAGAATATACAATGCAAAATACTGAATATAGAATTAACAATATAGAAAGTAGAATACTAAATATAGAATATAGAATACAGAATACTGAATATAGAATTTTGAATAAAGAATTTAGAACACTGAATATAGAATATAGAATAGAGAATATAGAACACAGAATTAAGAACATGGAATGCAGAACCCAGAATTTAGAATATAGAATGCAGAATACTGAATATAGAATTTCGAATAATGAATGCAGGAAGCAGAATTTAGAATATAGAATATAGAATGATGAATATAGAATTTAAAATGTAGAATGTAGAACACAGAATATAGAATATAGTATACGAAATGCAAAATATAGTATGTAGAATATTGAATGGAAAACACACAGTATAGAATAGAGAATAGAAAATATAGACACCAGAACTTAGAAGATGGAATACAGAACACAAAATTTATAATATAGAATACAGAGTACTGAATATAGAATTTAGAATATAGAATGTAGAACACAGTATATAGAATATAAAATACGGAATGCAGAATATAGAATGTAGAATATAGAATGAAGAACTCTGAAATAGAATATAGAATATAGAATATAGAACTCAGAATTTGCAAAATGGACTGCAGAACACAGAATTTAGAATATAGAATACAGAATACTGAATACAGAATTTAGAATATACAATGCAGAACACAGTATTTAGAATATAGAATACAGAATACTGAATATAGAAATTAGGAAATGGAATGCAGAACACAGAATTTAGATATAGAATACAGAATACTGTATATAGAATGTAAAATATAGAATGAAGAACACAATTTATAGAATATATAGAAGAGAATAAAGAACCCAGTAATTAGAAATGGAATGCCGAACACTGAATTTAGAATATAGAATATACAATACTGAATATAGAATTTAGAATATTGAATGTAGAACACAGAATATAGAATATAGAATACGGAATGCAGAATATAGTATACAGAATATTGAATGTAGAACACAGAATACAGAATATGGAAAACAGAATACAGGACCCAGAATTTAGAACATGTAATGCAGAACACAGGATTTAGAATATAGAATACAAAATACTGAATCTAGGATTTAGTACATAGATTGCAGAACACTGAATTTAGAATATTGAATACAGAATAAAGAATATAGAATTTAGAACAAGGATTGCAGAACACAGAATTTAGATTATAGTGTTCAGGATACTGAATATAGAATTTAGAATATTGAATATAAAACACAGTATATAAAATATAGAAAAAAGAATATAGAAACCCGAATTTAGAACATGGAATGCAGAACACAGAATTTAGAATATTGAATACACAATACTGAATATAGAATTTAGAATATAGGATGTATAACACAGAATATAGAATATAGAATACTGAATGCACTATATTTAATGTAGAATATTGAATGAGTAACACAAAATTTAGAATATAGAATAGAGAATATGGAAGCCAGAATTTAGAAAATGGAATGCAGAACACAGAATTTATAATATAAAATGCAGAATACTGAATACAGGATTTAGAATATAGAATGTAGAATACTGAATATAGAATTTAGAATATAGAATGTAGAACACAGAATATAGATTATTCAATACGGAATGCAGAATATAGAATACAGATTATAGAAATTAGAAAACAGAATATAGAATATGGAAAACAGAATACAGAAACCAGAATTTAGAACATGAAATGCAGAAAACAGAAGTTAGAATATAGAATACAGAATACTAAATAAAGAGTTTAGAACATAAAATGCAGAGCACAAAATTTAGAATATAGAATACAGAATACTGATTATAGTATTTAGAATATAGAATGTAGAACACAGAATATAGAATAAAGAATACTGAATATAGAATTTAGAATATAGAATGTAGAACACAGAATATAGAATATAGAATACGGAATGCAGAAAATAGAATGTACATTATTGAATGAAGAACACAGAATTTAGATTACAGAAAAGAGAATATAGAATCCAGAATATAGATCACGGAAATCAGAACACAGAATTAATATATAGAATACAGAATACTGAATATAGATTTTAGAATGTAGCATGTAGAACACAGAATATAGAATATAGTATACGAAATGCAAAATATAGTATGTAGAATATAGAATGAAGAACACACAATATAGAATATAGAATAAAGAATATAGAACACAGAATTTAGAAAATGGAATACAGAACACAAAATTTATAACATAGAATACAGAATACTGAATATAGAATTTAGAATATAGAATGTATAACACAGTATATAGAATATAGATTATGAAATGCAGAATAAAGTGTGTAGAATATGGTATGAAGAACTCTGAAATAGAATATAGAATAGAGATTATGGAACCCAGAATTTACAACATGGAATGCAGAATACAGAAATTAGAATATAGAATACAGAATACTGAATATGGAATTTAGGTCTTAGAATGCAGAACACAGAATTTAGAATATAGAACACAGAATACTGAAAATAGAATTTAGAACATAGAATGCAGAACACAGAATTTAGAATATAGAATACAGAATACTGAATAAAGAATTTAGAATATAGAAAGTAGAACACAGAATAAAGAATATAGAATACGGAATGCAGAAAATAGAATGTACATTATTGAATGAAGAACACAGAATTTAGATTATAGAAAAGAGAATATAGAATCCAGAATATAGATCACGGAAATCAGAACACAGAATTAATATATAGAATACAGAATACTGAATATAGATTTTAGAATGTAGCATGTAGAACACAGAATATAGAATATAGTATACGAAATGCAAAATATAGTATGTAGAATATAGAATGAAGAACACACAATATAGAATATAGAATAAAGAATATAGAACACAGAATTTAGAAAATGGAATACAGAACACAAAATTTATAACATAGAATACAGAATACTGAATATAGAATTTAGAATATAGAATGTATAACACAGTATATAGAATATAGATTATGAAATGCAGAATAAAGTGTGTAGAATATGGTATGAAGAACTCTGAAATAGAATATAGAATAGAGATTATGGAACCCAGAATTTACAACATGGAATGCAGAATACAGAAATTAGAATATAGAATACAGAATACTGAATATGGAATTTAGGTCTTAGAATGCAGAACACAGAATTTAGAATATAGAACACAGAATACTGAAAATAGAATTTAGAACATAGAATGCAGAACACAGAATTTAGAATATAGAATACAGAATACTCAATAAAGAATTTAGAATATAGAATGTAGAAAACAGAATATAGAATATAGAAAACGGAATGCAAAATTTAGAATGTACAATATAGAATGAAGGACACAGAATATAGATTATAGAAAAGAGAATATAGAACCCAGAATTTAGATCTTGGAATGCATAACACATAATTATATTATAGAATACAGAATACTGAAAATGGAATTTATAACATAGAATGCAGAACACAGAATTTAGAATATAGAATACAGAATATTGAATATAGAATTTAGAATATTGATTGTAGAACACAGAAGATAGATTATAGAAATCGGAATGCAGAATATAGAATGTAGATTATAGAATGAAGAACACAGAATACAGATTATAAAAAAGAGAATATAGAACCCAGAAATTAGATCATGGAATGCAGAACACAGGATTTAGAATATAGAATACAGAATACTGAATATAGAATTTAGAACATTGAATGCAAAACACAGAATTTAGAATATAGAATACAGAATACTGAATATAGAAGTAAGAATATAAATGTATAACACAGAATACAGAATATAGAATACTGAATGCAGTATAATTAATGTAGAATATTGAGTGAATAACACAAAATTTAGAATATAGAATAGAGAATATAGAAGCCAGAATTTAGAACATGGAATGCAGAACACATAATTAAGAATATACAGTGCAGAATACTGAATATAGAATTCAGAATATAGAATGTAGAATACTGAATATAGAATACAGAATTTAGAATGAAGAACACAGCATATAGAATATAGAATAGAGAATAAAGAACCCAGAATTTAGAACATGGAATATAGAACACAGAATTTAAAATATAGAATACAGAATACTGAATATAGGATTTAGAAAATAGAATGAAGAACACAGAATTTAGAATATAGAATACGGATTTCAGAATATAGAATTCACATTATAGAATGAAGAACACAGAATAAATAATATGGAAAACAGAATACAGATCCAAGAATATAGAACATTGAATGCAGAGCACAGAATTTAGGATATAGGATACATAATACTGAATATAGAATTTACAATTTAAAATGTAGAACACAGAATTAAGTATGTAGAATTCGAATGCAGAATATAGAATACAGATTATAGAATGAAGAACACAGAATATAAAATATGGAAAACAGAATATAGAACTCAGAATTTAGAACATGGAATGCAGAACACATAATATATAATATAGAATACAGAATACAGAATATAGGATAAAGATTAAAGAATGTAAAAGAGAGAATTAAACTATAGAATACAGAATACTGAATATAGAAATTAGAATACAGGATGTAGAACACAGAATATAGAATAGAGAATAGAGAATCCAGAATTTAGAACATGGAATGCAGAACACAGAATTTAGAATATAGAATACAGAATACTGAATATAAAATTAAGAATATAGAATATAGAACACAGAATTTAAAATATGGAACACAGAATATAGAACCCAGAATTTAGAACATGGAATGCAGAACACAGAATTAATAATATGAAATACATATTTCTGAATATAGAATTTAGAATATAGAATGTAGAACACAGAATATAGAATATAGAATACGGAATGCAGAATATAGTATGGAGAATATAAAAATATGAACACAGAATATAAAATATGGGAACAGAATACAGAAACATGAATTTAGAACATGGAATGCAGAATACAGAATTTAGAATATAGAACACAGAATACTGAATATACAATTTAGAAAATACAATGTAGAACACAGAATTTAGAATATAGTATACAGAATACTGAATAAAGTATTTAGAATATAGAATGTAGAACACAGAATAGAGAATAGAGAATAGAGTATATACAATACAGAATTTAGAAAATGGAATGCGGAACACCGTATTTAGAATATAGAACACAGAATACTGAATATAGAATTTAGAATATAAAATTTAGAACACAGAATATAGAATATTAAATACGGAATGCAGAATATAGAATACAGATTATAGAATTTATAAAACAGAATATAGAATATGGAAAACAGAATACAGAAACCAGAATTTAGATCATGAAATGCAGAAAACAGAAGTTAGAATACAGAATACAGAATACTGAATAATGAGATTAGAACATAAAATGCAGAGCACAAAATTTAGAATATAGAATACAGAATACTGAATATAGAATTTAGAATATAGAATGTAGAACACAGAATATAGAATATAGAATACAGAAGACTGAATATATAATTTAGAATATAGAATGTATAACACAGAATACAGAATAGAGAATAGAGAATATAGAACCCAGGTTTGAGAACTTGCAATGCAGAATACAGAATTTAGAATATAGAAAACAGAATACTGAATATAAAATTTAGAATATAGAATGTAGAACACAGAATAAAGAATATAAAAAACGGAATGCAGAATATAGAATGTAGAATATAGAATGAAGAACACAGAATATAGATTATAGAAAAGAGAATATAGAACCCAGAATTTATATCATGGAATGCATCACACAGAATTTCGAATATAGAATACAGAATACTGAATATGGAATTTATAACATAGAATGCAGAACACAGCATTTAGAATATAGAACACACAATACTACATATGGAATCAGAACATGGAATGCAGAACATTGAATTTAGAATATAGAATACAGAATACTGAATATAGAATTTAGAATATAGAATGTAGAACACAGAATATAGAATATAGAAACCGGAATGCAGAATATAGAATGTAGAATATAGAATGAAGTACACAGAATATAGATTATTCAAAAGAGAATATAGAAACCAGAATTTAGATCATGAAATGCAGAACACAGAATTTAGAATATAGAATACAGAATAATGAATATAGAATTTAGAATATTAAATGCAGAACACAGAATTTATAATATAGAATACAGAATACTGAATATAGAAATTAGAATATAGAATGTATAACAAAGAATATAGAATATAGAATACTGAA
Source organism: Vicugna pacos (assembly GCF_048564905.1). NCBI lineage: Eukaryota > Metazoa > Chordata > Mammalia > Artiodactyla > Camelidae > Vicugna > Vicugna pacos. The sequence continues at coordinate 6,824,430 of NW_027328738.1, forward strand.
TGCAGTATATTTAATGTAGAATACTGAATGAATAACACAAAATTAAGAATATAGAAAAGAGAATATAGAAGCCAGATTTAGAACATGGAATTCAGAACACAGAATTTAGAATATACAGTGCAGAATAATGAATATAGAATTGAGAATATAGAATGTAGAATACTGAATATAGAATTTAGCATATAGAATGTAGAACACAGAATATAGAATATACAAAAGGGAATATAGAACACAGAATTTAGAACATGGAATGTAGAACACAGAATTTAAAATATAGAATACAGAATACTGAATATAGAATTTAGAAAATAGAATGAAGAACACAGAATATAGAATATAGAATACGGAATTCAGAATAAAGAAGTCACATTATAGAATGAAGTACACAGAATATAGAATATAGAAAACAGAATACAGAACCAAGAATTTAGAATATTGAATGCAGAGCACACAATTTAGAATATAGAACACTGAATACTGAATATAGAATTTAGAACTAGGAGTGCAGAACACAGAATTTAGAAATTTGAATACAGAATACTGAATATAGAATTTAGAATATAGAATGTTGAACACACAATATAGAATATACAGTAGACATTATCGACCCCAGAATTTAAAACATGGAATGCCGAACACAGAATTTAGAAAATAAAATAGAGAATACTGAATGTAGAATTTAGAACATATAATGCAGAACACAGAATTTAGAATATAGTATACAGAATAATGAATATAGAATATAGAACATGGAATTCAGAACATAGGATTTAAAATATATTATACAGAATACTGAATATAGAATTTAGAATATAGAATGTAGAAGACAGAATATAGAATACAGAATACGGAATACTGAGTATACAATTTAGAATATAGAATGTAGAACACAGAAGATAGAATATAGAATAAGGAATGCATAATAAAGAATACAGAATATAGAATGTAGAACACAGAATATAGAATTTGGAAAACAGAATACAGAACACAGTATTTAGAACATGGAATGCAGAACACAAAATTTAGAATATAGAATACAGAATACCGTATATAGAATTTAGAACATTGAATGAAGAACACAGAATTTAGAATATACAATACAGAATACTGAATATAGAATTTAGAAAATAGAATATAGAACACAGAATTTAGAATATAGAATACAGAATACTGAATATAGAATTTAGAATATAGAATGTTGAAATCAGAATATAGAATAGAGAAAATGCAATATAGAACTCAGAATTTAGAACATATATTTCAGAGCACAGAATTTAGAATACAGAATACAGAATACTGAATATAGACTATAGAATATTGAATGTAGAACAGAGAATATAGAATAGAGAATAGAGAATATAGAACCCAGAATTTAGAACATGGAATGCAGAACACAGAATTTTGAATATAGAATACAGAATACTGTATATAGAATTTAGAATATAAAATGTAGAGCACAGAATATAGAATATAATATAAGTAATGCATAATATAGAATACAGAATATTGAATTTAGAACACAGAATATAGAATATGGGAAACAGAATACAGAACCCAGAATTTCGAACATGGAAGGCAGAGCAAACAATTTAGAATACAGAATACAGAATACTGAATATAGAATTTACAGCATAGAATGTAGAACACAGAAAATAGAATATAGAGTACGGAATGCAGAATATAGAATTTAGAATATAGAATGAACAACACAAAATAAAGAATATAGCATAGAGAATATAGAACACAGAATTTAAAACATGGGATGCACAACACAGAATTTAGAATATAGAATACATAATACTGAATATAGAGTTTAGAATATAGAATGTAGAACACAGAGTATAGAATATACAAAATTGAATACTGAATAAAGGATTTAGAATATAGAATGTAGAACACAGAATAAAGAATATACAATACAGAATGCAGAATATAGAATGAAGAATGTTGAATGTAGAAATCAGAATATAGAATATGGAAAAGAGTATACAGAAGCCAGAATTTAGAGCATAGAATGCAACACAGAATTCAGAATATAGAATATAAAATACTGAATATAGAATATAGAACATAGAATGCGGAACACAGAATACAATATACTGAATATATAATTTAGAACATGGAATGCAGAATACAGAATTTAGAATATAGAATACAGAATAATGAATATAGAATTTCGAATATAGTTTGAAAACACAGAATATAGAATAAAGAATAGAGAAATTAAAAACCAGAATTTAGATTATGGAATGCAGAACACAGAATTTAGGGTATAGAATAGAGAATACTGTATATACATTTAGAATATAGAATGTAGAACACAGAATATAGAATATAGAATAAAGAATACAGAATATAGAATGTAGAACACAGAATACTGAATATGGAAAACAGAATACAGAACCCAGAATTTAGAACATGGAATGCAGAACACAGAATTTAGAATACAGAATACTGAATATATAATTTAGAACCTGGAATGCAGAAAACAGAATTTAGAATATAGAATACAGAATACTTAATATATAATTTAGAACCTGGAATGCAGAACACAGAATATAGAATATAGAACACAGAACACTGAATATAGAATTTAGAACATAGAAGGCAGAACACAGAATATAGAATATAGAATACAGAATACTGAATATAGGATTTAGAGCATGGAATGCAGAAAACAAAATTCAGAATATAGTATACAGAATACTGAATATAGAATTTAGAACATAGAATTTAGAACACATTATATAGAATATAGAAAAAAGAATATAAAAACCAGAATTTAGAACATGGAATGCAGAACACAGAATTTAGAATATATGCTTCAGGATACTTAATATACAATTTAGAATATAGAATGTTGATCACACAATATAGAATATAGAAAACGGAATACAGAATATAGAATATAGAATGAAGAACACAGAATATAGAATATAGAACACAGAATTAAGAATTTAGAATACAGAATATAGAATCTAGGAAACAGAATATAGAATGTAAATCAGAATATAGAATATAGAAAACAGAATGCAGAAGTTAGAATACAGAATATAGAATGAAGAAATCAGAATATAGAATATGGAAAACCGAATATAGAACCCAGTATTTAGAACATGGAATGTAGAACACAGAATTTAAAATATAGAATACAGAATACTGAATATAGAATTCAGAAAATAGAATGAAGAACACAGAATTTAGAATATAGAATACGGAATTCAGAATATAGAATTCACAATATTGAATGAAGAACACAGAATATAGACTATGGAAAACAGAATACAGAACCAAGAATTTAGAACATTGAATGCAGAGCACAGAATTTAGAATATAGAATACAGAATACTGAATATAGAATTTAGAACTAGGAGGGCAGAACACACAATTTAGAAATTCGAATACAGAATACTGAATATAGAATTTAGAATATAGAATGTTGAACACACAATATAGAATATACAGTAGACATTATCGAACCCAGAATTTAAAACATGGAATGCCGAACACAGAATTTAGAAAATAGAATAGAGAATACTGAATGTAGAATTTAGAACATATAATGCAGAACACAGAATTTCGAATATAGTATACAGAATAATGAATATAGAATATAGAACATGGAATTCAGAACACAGAATTTAGAATATAGGATAAAGTATACTGAATAAATAATTAAGAATATAGAATGTAGAACACAGAATATAGAATATAGAATAGAGAATATAGAACCCAGGATTTAGAAAATGGAATGCAGAACACAGGATTTAGAATATAGAATACAGAATATAGAATTTAGAATACAGAAAGTAGAACACATAAAACAGAATAGAGAATACGGGATGCAGAATATAGAATGTAGAATAAAGAATGAAAAACACAAAATATAGAATAGAGTAGAGAATATAGAATCCAGAATTTAAAAAAAGGAATGCAGGACACAGAATTTAGAATAAAGAATACAGAATACTGAATATAGAATATAGAATATAGAATGAAGAAAACAGAATATAGAATATAGAATACAGAATTAAGAATTTAGAATACAGAATATAGAATTTAGAAAACAGAATATAGAAAGTAGAAAACAGAATATAGAATAAGGAATACGAATACAGAATTAAGAATACAGAATATAGAATGGAGAAATCAGAATATAGAACATGGAAAACAGAATAAAGAAGCCAGAATTTAGAACATGGAATGCAGAACACAGAATTTAGTATATAGAATACAGAATACCGAATATAGAATTTAGAACATTGAATGCGGAACACAGAATTTAGAATACAGAATACAATATACTGAATATATTATTTAGAAAATCGAATGCAGAACACAGAAATTAGAATATAGATACAAAATAATGAATGTAGAATTTCGAATATAGAATGTAGAACACAGACTATAGAATATAGAAAAGGAAAATTGAACTCAGAATTTAGAACATAGAATGCAGAACACAGAATTTAGAGTATAGAATACATTATACTGTATATACAATTTAGAATATAGAATGTAGAACACAGAATATAGAATATAGAATACGGAATACTGAGTATACAAATTAGAATATAGAATGTAGAACACAGAAACTACAATATAGTATAAGGAATGCATATTATAGATTGCAGAACACAGAATATAGGATACGGGAAATAGAATACAGAACCCAGAATATAGCACATGGAATGCAGAACACTGAATTTAGAGTATAGAATACAGAATACTGAATATAGAATTTAGAAATAAGAATGTAAAACACAGAGTTTAGAATATAGATTAACGAATGCAGAATATAGAATTTAGAATACAGAATGAAGAACACAGAATTTAGAATATTGAATAGAGAATATAGAACACAGACTTTAGAACATGGAATGCAGAACACAGAATTTAGAATATAGAATACAGAACACTGAATATAGAGCTTACAATATAGAATGTAGAACACAGAAAATAAAATAGAGGATAGAGAATATAGAAGCCAGAATTTATAAAATGGAATGCTGAACACAGAATTTAGATTATAGAATACAGAATACTGAATATAGAATTTAGAATATACAATGTAGAAAACAGAATAAAGAATATAGAATACGGAAAGCAGAATAGAGAATACAGAATATAGAATGTAGAGCACAGAATATAGAATATGGAATACAGAATACAAAACCCAGAATTGAGAACATGGAATGCAGAACACAGAATTTAGAATATAGAGAACAGAATACTGAATATAGAATTTCGAATATAGAATGTTGAACACAGAATTTAGAATATAGAAAAGAGAATACTGAATATAGAATTTAGAATATAGAGTTTAGAACACAGAATAGAGAATATAGAATAGAGAATATAGAACAGAGTATTTAGAACATGGAATTTAGAACACAGAATTTAGAATATAGAATAAAGAATACTGAATATCGAATTTAGAATATAGAATGTAGAACTCAGAATTTAGAATATAGGATACTGAAAGTAGAATATAGAATAAAGAATATAGAAAATAGAACACAAAATATAGAATATGGAAAACAGAACACAGAATCCAAAATTTAGAACATGGAATGCAGAACACAGAATTTAGAGTATATACTACAGAATACTGAATATAAAATTTAGAATATAGAATGCAGAACACAAAATATGGAATGTAGAATACGGAATGCAGAATATAGAATACAGAATATAGAATGTAGAACACAGAATATAGAATATGGGAAACAGAATACAGAACCCAGTATTTAGAACATGGAATGCAGAACACAGAATTTAGAATATAGAATACAGATTACTAAATATAGAATTTGGAATATAGAATGTAGAGCACAGAATTTAGAATACAGACTACGGAATGCAGAATATTTTATATAGAATATAGAATGATGAACTCAAAATATAGAATAAAGAATACAGAATATAGAACCCAGAATTTATAACATGGAATGTAGAACACTGAATTTAGAATATAGAATACATACAACTGAAAAAAGAATTTAGAATATAGAATGTAGAACACAGAATTTAGAATATAGAACACAGACTGCTGAATATAGTATTTAGAATATCGAATGTTGAACACAGAATATAGAAAATAGAATAGAGTATATAGAACTCAGAATTTAGAACATGGAATTAAGAACACAGAATTTAGAATATAGAATACAGAATACTGAATATAGAATTAAAACATAGAATGCGGAACACAGAATTTACAATATAGAATACAGAATACTTAATATAGAATTTAGAATATAGAATTTAGGACACAGAATATAGAATATAGACTACGGAATGCAGAATATAGAATATAGAATATAGAATGTTGAACCCAAAGTATAGAATATAGAATATAAAATGTAGAACCCAGAATTTAGATAATGGAAAGCAGAATTCAGTATTTAGTATATAGCATACAGAATACCGAATATGGATTATAGAACATGGAATGCAGAACCCAGAAAATACAATATAGAATATGGAATACTGAATATAGAATATAGAATATAGAATTTAGAACACAGAATAAAGAATATAGAGTATAGTATATAAAACCCAGAATTTAGAACATGGAATGCAGAACACAGAATTTAGAATATAGAATACAGAATACTGAATATAGAATTTAGATTATAGAATGTAGGACACAGAATATAGAATATAGAATACGGAATGCAAAACATAGAATACACAATATAGTATCTTGAACACAGAATGTAGAATATTGAAAACAGAATAAGATCAAGGGTTTAGAACATGGAATGAAGAACACAGAATTTGGAATATAAAAGAAACAGAATACTGAATATAGAATTTTGAATATAGAATGTAGAACACCGATTATAGATTATAGAAAAGAGAACGTAGAACCCAGAATTTTGAACATGGAATGCAGAACACTGTATTTAGAATATAGAATACAGACTACTGAATATAGAATTTAGAATTTGGAATGTAGAACACAAAATTTAGAATATAGAATACCGAATACTGAATATAGAATATGAATATACAATGTAGAACACAGAATTTAGAATATACAATACCGAATACTGAATATAGAATTTAGAATATACAATGTAGAAAAGAGAATAAAGAATATAGAATACGGAAAGCAGAATATAGAATACAGAATATAGAATGTAGGACACAGAATATAGAATATGGAAAACAGAATACAAAACAAAGAATTGAGAATATGGAATGCAGAAGACGGAATTTAGAATATAGGGAACAGAATACGGAATATAAAATTTCGAATATAGAATGTTGAACACAGAATTTAGAATATAGAAAACAGAATACTGAATATAGAATTTAGAATATAGAATTGAGAACACAGAATAGAGAATATAGAATAGAGAATATAGAACAGAGAATTTAGAACATGGAATTTAGAACACAGAATTTAGAATATAGAATACAGAATACTGAGTATCGAAATTAGAATATAGAATGTAGAACTCAGAATTTAGAATATAGGATACGGAATATAGAATATAGAATAAAGAATATAGAATATAGAACACAAAGTATAGAATATGGAAAACAGAATACAGAACCCAAACTTTAGAACATGGAATGCGCAACACAGAATTTAGAGTATATACTACAGAATACTGAATATAAAATTTAGAATATAGAATGTAGAACACAGAATACGGAATGTAGAATACGGAATGCAGAATAATGAAAACAGAATATAGAATGTAGAACACAGAATTTAGAATATGGAAAACAGAATATAGAACCCAGAAATTAGAACATGGAATGCAGAACACAGAATTTAGAATATAGAATACAGATTACTGAATATAGAATTTAGAATATAGAATGAAGAACACAGAATATAGAATATAGACTACGGAATGCAGAATATAGATTATAGAATATATAATAATGAGCACAAAATATAGAATAGAGAATATAGAACACAGAATTTAGAACATGGAATGCAGAACACAGAATATAGAATATAGAATACAGAATACTGAATATACAATTTAAAATATAGAATGTAGAACACAGAATATAGAATATAGAATAAGGAATGCAGAATATAGTATATAGAATATAGAATGATGAACACAAAATATAGAATAAAGGATAGAGAATATAGAACCCCGAATTTATAACATGGAAAGTAGAACACAGAATTTGGAATATAAAATACAGAATACTTAATATTGAATTTAGAAAATACAATATAGAACACAGAATATGGAATGTAGAATACGGAATGTCTAATATTGAATACAGAATATAGAATGTAGAACACAGAATGTAGAATATGGAAAACAGAAAACAGAAACGAGAATTTAGAACATGGAATGCACAACACAGAGTTTAGAATATAGAATACAGAATACTAAATATAAAATTTTGAATATAGAGTATAGAACACAGAATACGGAATGTAGTATACGGAATGCAGAATATAGAATACAGAATATAGAATGTAGAACACAGAATATAGAATATGGAAAACAGAATACAGAACCCAGAATTTAGAACATGGAATGCAGAACACTGAATATAGAATATAGAATACATACAACTGAAAATAGAATTTAGAATATAGAATGTAGAACACAGAATTTAGAATATAGAACACAGAATGCTGAATATAGCATTTAGAATATCGAATGTTGAACACAGAATATAGAAAATAGAATAGAGTATATAGAACCCAGAATTTAGAACATGGAATTTAGAACACAGAATTTAGAATATAGAATACAGAATACTGAATATAGAATTTAGAACATAGAATACGGAACACAGAATTTACTATATAGAACACAGAATACTTAATATAGAATTTAGAATATAGAATTTAGGACACAGAATATAGAATATAGACTACGGAATGCAGAATATAGAATATAGAATATAGAATGTTGAACCCAAAGTATAGAATATAGAATATAAAATATAGAAACCAGAATTTAGATAATGGAAAGCAGAATTCAGTATTTAGTATATAGCATACAGAATACCGAATATGGATTATAGAACATGGAATTCAGAACCCAGAAAATACAATATAGAATATGGAAAACTGAATATAGAATATAGAATATAGAATATAGAACACAGAATAAAGAATATAGAGTATAGTATATAGAACCCAGAACTTAGAACATGGAATGCACAACACAGAATTTAGAATATACAATACAGAATACTGAATATAGAATTTAGATTATAGAATGTAGGACACAGAATATAGAATGTAGAATACGGAATGCAAAACATAGAATACACAATATAGTATCTAGAACACAGAATGTAGAATATTGAAAACAGAATATAGATCCCAGGATTTAGAACATGGAATGAAGAACACAGAATTTGGAATATAAAATACAGAATACTGACTATAGAATTTAGAATATAGAATGTAGAACACAGAATATAGATTATAGAATAGAGAATGTAGAACCCAGAATTTTGAACATGGAATGCCGAACACAGGATTTAGAATATAGAATACAGAATACTGAATATAGAATTTAGAACATGGAAAGTAGAAATCACAATATATAATATAGAATACAGAATACTGAATATAGATTTGAGAACATGGACTGCAGAACCCAGAATATAGAATATAGAATACGGAATACTGAATATAGAATTTAGAATATACAATTTAGAAAACAGAGTATAGAATATAGAGTATAGAATATAGAACCCAGAATTTAGAACATGGAATGTAGAACACAATATTAAGAATATAGAATACAGAATACTAAATATAAAATTTTGAATATAGAATGAAGATCACAGAATATGGAATGTAGAATACGGAATGCAGAATATAGAATACAGAATATAAAATTTAGAACACAGAATATAGAATATAGAATACGGAATGCAAAACATAGAATACACAATATAGTATCAAGAACACAGACTGTAGAATATTGAAAACAGAAAAACATCCCAGGATTTAGAACATGGAATGAAGAACACAGAATTTGGAATATAAAATACAGAATACTAAATATAGAATTTAGAATATAGAATGTAGAACACCGAATATAGATTATAGAAAAGAGAATGTAGAACCCAGAATTTTGAACACGGAATGCCGAACACAGAATTTAGAATATAGAATACAGAATACTGAATATAGAATATAGAACATGGAAAGCAGAACACAGAATATAGAATATAGAATACAGAATACTGAATATAGAATTTAGAATATACAATATAAAACACAGAATATAGAATATAGAGTATAGAATATAGAACCCAGAATTTAGAACATGGAATGCAGAACACAATATAAGAATATAGAATACAGAATACTGAATATAGTATTTAGAATATAGAATGTAGAACACAGAGTATAGAATATAGAATACGGAATTGAGAATATTGAGTACAGAATATAGAATGTAGAACACAGGATATAGAATATGGAAAACAGAATATAGAACCCAGGATTTAGAACATGGAATGCAGAACACTGAATGTAGAATATAGAATACAGACTACTGAATATAGAATTTAGAATTTAGAATGTAGAACACAAAATTTAGAATATAGAATACCGAATACTGAATATAGAATATGAATATACAATGTAGAACACAGAATTTAGAATATACAATACCGAATACTGAATATAGAATTTAGAATATACAATGTAGAAAAGAGAATAAAGAATATAGAATACGGAAAGCAGAATATAGAATTCAGAATATAGAATGTAGGACACAGAATATAGAATATGGAAAACAGAATACAAAACAATAAATTGAGAATATGGAATGTAGAAGACAGAATTTAGAATATAGAGAACAGAATACGGAATATAAAATTTCGAATATAGAATGTTGAACACAAAATTTAGAATATAGAAAACAGAATACTGAATATAGAATTTAGAATATAGAATTGAGAACACAGAATAGAGAATATTGAATAGAGAATATAGAACAGAGAATTTAGAACATGGAATTTAGAACACAGAATTTAGAATATAGAATACAGAATACTGAGTATCGAAATTAGAATATAGAATGTAGAACTCAGAATTTTGAATATAGGATACGGAATATAGAATATAGTATAAAGAATATAGAATATAGAACACAAAGTATAGAATATGGAAAACAGAATACAGAACCCAAAATTTAGAACATGGAATGCAGAACACAGGATTTAGAGTATATACAACAGAATACTGAATATAAAATTTAGAATATAGAATGTAGAACACAGAATACGGAATGTAGAATACGGAATGCAGAATATTGAAAACAGAATATAGAATGTAGAACACAGAATTTAGAATATGGAAAACAGAATATAGAACCCAGAATTTAGAACATGGAATGCAGAACACAGAATTTAGAATATAGAATACAGATTACTGAATATAGAATTTAGAATATAGAATGAAGAACACAGAATATAGAATATAGACTACGGAATGCAGAATATAGAATATAGAATATATAATAATGAGCACAAAATATAGAATAGAGAATATAGAACACAGAATTTAGAACATGGAATGCAGAACACAGAATATAGAATATAGAATACAGAATACTGAATATACAATTTAAAATATAGAATGTAGAACACAGAATATAGTATATAGACTAAGGAATGCAGAATATAGTATATAGAATATAGAATGATGAACACAAAATTTAGAATAAAGAATAGAGAATATAGAACCCCGAATTTATAACATGGAAAGTAGAACACAGAATTTGGAATATAAAATACAGAATACTTAATATTGAATTTAGAAAATACAATATAGAACACAGAATATGGAATGTAGAATACGGAATGTCTAATATTGAATACAGAATATAGAATGTAGAACACAGAATGTAGAATATGGAAAACAGAAAACAGAAACGAGAATTTAGAACATGGAATGCACAACACAGAGTTTAGAATATAGAATACAGAATACTAAATATAAAATTTTGAATATAGAATATAGAACACAGAATACGGAATGTAGTATACGGAATGCAGAATATAGAATACAGAATATAGAATGTAGAACACAGAATATAGAATATGGAAAACAGAATACAGAACCCAGAATTCAGAACATGGAATGCAGAACACTGAATATAGAATATAGAATACATACAACTGAAAATAGATTTTAGAATATAGAATGTAGAAGACAGAATTTAGAATATAGAACACAGAATGCTGAATATAGTATTTAGAATTTCGAATGTTGAACACAGAATATAGAAAATAGAATAGAGTATATAGAACTCAGAATTTAGAACATGGAATTAAGAACACAGAATTTAGAATATAGAATACAGAATACTGAATATAGAATTTAGAACATAGAATGCGGAACACAGAATTTACAATATAGAATACAGAATACTTAATATAGAATTTAGAATATAGAATTTAGGACACAGAATATAGACTATAGACTACGGAACGCAGAATATAGAATATAGAATATAGAATGTTGAACCCAAAGTATAGAATATAGAATATAAAATATAGAACCCAGAATTTAGATAATGGAAGGCAGAATTCAGTATTTAGTATATAGCATACAGAATACCGAATATGGATTATAGAACATGGAATGCAGAACCCAGAAAATACAATATAGAATATGGAATACTGAATATAGAATATAGAATATAGAATTTAGAACACAGAATAAAGAATATAGAGTATAGTATATAGAACCCAGAATTTAGAACATGGAATGCAGAACACAGAATTTAGAATATAGAATACAGAATACTGAATATAGAATTTAGATTATAGAATGTAGGACACAGAATATAGAATATAGAATACAGAATACTGAATATAGTTTTGAGAACGTGGAATGCAGAACCCAGAATATAGAATATAGAATACGGAATACTGAATATAGAATTTAGAATATTCAATATAGAACACAGAATATAGAATATAGAGTATAGAATATAGAACCCAGAATTTAGAACATGGAATGCAGAACACAATATAAGAATATAGAATACAGAATTCTGAATATAGAATTTAGAATATAGAATGTAGAACACAGAGTATAGAATATAGAATACGGAATTGAGAATATTGAGTACAGAATATAGAATGTAGAACACAGAATATAGAATATGGAAAACAGAATGTAGAACCCAGGATTTAGAACATGGAATGCAGAACACTGAATTTAGAATATAGAATACAGAATACTGAATATAGAATTTAGAATTTAGAATGTAGAACACAAAATTTAGAATATAGAATACCGAATACTGAATATAGAATATGAATATACAATGTAGAACACAGAATTTAGAATATACAATACCGAATACTGAATATAGAATTTAGAATATACAATGTAGAAAAGAGAATAAAGAATATAGAATACGGAAAGAAGAATATAGAATACAGAATATAGAATGTAGGACACAGAATATAGAATATGGAAAACAGAATACAAAACAAAGAATTGAGAATATGGAATGCAGAAGACAGAATTTAGAATATAGAGAACAGAATACGGAATATAAAATTTCGAATATAGAATGTTGAACACAGAATTTAGAATATAGAAAACAGAATAAAGAATATAGAATTTAGAATACAGAATTGAGAACACAGAATAGAGAATATAGAATAGAGAATATAGAACAGAGAATTTAGAACATGGAATTTAGAACACAGAATTTAGAATATAGAATACAGAATACTGAGTATCGAAATTAGAATACAGAATGTAGAACTCAGAATTTTGAATATTGGTTACGGAATATAGAATATAGAATAAAGAATATAGAATATAGAACACAAAGTATAGAATATGGAAAACAGAATACAGAACCCAAAATTTAGAACATGGAATTCAGAACACAGAATTTAGAGTATATACTACAGAATACTGAATATAAAATTCAGAATATAGAATGTAGAACACAGAATACGGAATGTAGAATACGGAATGCAGAATATTGAAAACAGAATATAGAATGTAGAACACAGAATTTAGAATATGGAAAACAGAATATAGAACCCAGAATTTAGAACATGGAATGCAGAACACAGAATTTAGAATATAGAATACAGATTACTGAATATAGAATTTAGAATATAGAATGAAGAACACAGAATATAGAATATAGACAACGGAATGCAGAATATAGATTATAGAATATATAATAATGAGCACAAAATATAGAATAGAGAATATAGAACACAGAATTTAGAACATGGAATGCAGAACACAGAATAAAGAATATAGAATACAGAATACTGAATATACAATTTAAAATATAGAATGTAGAACACAGAATATAGAATATAGACTAAGGAATGCAGAATATAGTATATAGAATATAGAATGATGAACACAAAATGTAGAATAAAGAATAGAGAATATGGAACCCCGAATTTATTACATGGAAAGTAGAACACAGAATTTGGAATATAAAATACAGAATACTTAATATTGAATTTAGAAAATACAATATAGAACACAGAATATGGAATGTAGAATACGGAATGTCTAATATTGAATACAGAATATAGAATGTAGAACACAGAATATAGAATATGGAAAACAGAAAACAGAAACGAGAATTTAGAACATGGAATGCACAACACAGAGTTTAGAATATAGAATACAGAATACTGAATATAGAATTTAGAACATAGAATACGGAACACAGAATTTACTATATAGAACACAGAATACTGAATATAGAATTTAGATTATAGAATTAGGACACAGAATATAGAATGTAGAATACGGAATGCAAAACATAGAATACACAATATAGTATCTAGAACACAGAATGTAGAATATTGAAAACAGAATATAGATCCCAGGATTTAGAACATGGAATGAAGAACACAGAATTTGGAATATAAAATACCGAATACTGAATATAGAATTTAGAATATAGAATGTAGAACACAGAATATAGATTATAGAATAGAGAATGTAGAACCCAGAATTTTGAACATGGAATGCTGAACACAGGATTTAGAATATAGAATACAGAATACTGAATATAGAATTTAGAACATGGAAAGTAGAAATCAGAATATAGAATATAGAATACAGAATACTGAATATAGATTTGAGAACATGGACTGCAGAACCCAGAATATAGAATATAGAATACGGAATACTGAATATAGAATTTGGAATATACAATTTAGAAAACAGAATATAGAATATAGAGTATAGAATATAGAACCCAGAATTTAGAGCATGGAATGTAGAAAACAATATTAAGAATATAGAATACAGAATACTAAATATAAAATTTTGAATATAGAATGAAGATCACAGAATATGGAATGTAGAATATGGAATGCAGAATATAGAATACAGAATATAAAATTTAGAACACAGAATATAGAATATGGAAAACAGTATACAGAACCCAGAATTTAGAACATGGTATGCAGAACACTGAATTTAGAATTTAGAATACATACAACTTAAAAAAGAATTTAGAATATAGGTTGTAGAACACAGAATTTAGAATATAGAACACAGAATGCTGAATATAGTATTTAGAATATCGAATGTTGAACACAGAATATAGAAAATAGAATAGAGTATATAGAACTCAGAATTTAGAACATGGAATTAAGAACACAGAATTTAGAATATAGAATACAGAATACTGAATATAGAATTTAGAATATAGAATGTAGAACACAGAGTATAGAATATAGAATACGGAATTGAGAATAATGAGTACAGAATATAGAATGTAGAACACAGAATATAGAATATGGTAAACAGAATATAGAACCCAGGATTTAGAACATGGAATGCAGAACACTGAATTAAGAATATAGAATACAGACTACTGAATATAGAATTTAGAATTTAGAATGTAGAACACAAAATTTAGAATATAGAATACCGAATACTGAATATAGAATATGAATATACAATGTAGAACACAGAATTTAGAATATACAATACCGAATACTGAATATAGAATTTAGAATATACAATGTAGAAAAGAGAATAAAGAATATAGAATACGGAAAGCAGAATATAGAATACAGAATATAGAATGTAGGACACAGAATATAGAATATGGAAAACAGAATACAAAACAATAAATTGAGAATATGGAATGCAGAAGACTGAATTTAGAATATAGAGAACAGAATACGGAATATAAAATTTCGAATATAGAATGTTGAACACAGAATTTAGAATATAGAAAACAGAATACTGAATATAGAATTTAGAATATAGAATTGAGAACACAGAATAGAGAATATAGAATAGAGAATATAGAACAGAGAATTTAGAACATGGAATTTAGAACACAGAATTTAGAATATAGAATACAGAATACTGAGTATCGAAATTAGAATATAGAATGTAGAACTCAGAATTTTAAATATAGGATACGGAATATAGAATATAGTATAAAGAATATAGAATATAGAACACAAAGTATAGAATATGGAAAACAGAATACAGAACCCAAAATTTAGAACATGGAATGCAGAACACAGAATTTAGAGTATATACAACAGAATACTGAATATAAAATTTAGAATATAGAATGTAGAACACAGAATACGGAATGTAGAATACGGAATGCAGAATATTGAAAACAGAATATAGAATGTAGATCACAGAATTTAGAATATGGAACACAGAATAAAGAACCCAGAATTTAGAACATGGAATGCAGAACACAGAATTTAGAATATAGAATACAGATTACTGAATATAGAATTTAGAATATAGAATGAAGAACACAGAATATAGAATATAGACAACGGAATGCAGAATATAGATTATAGAATATATAATAATTAGCACAAAATATAGAATAGAGAATATAGAACACAGAATTTAGAACATGGAATGCAGAACCCAGAATATAGAATATAGAATACAGAATACTGAATATACAATTTAAAATATAGAATGTAGAACACAGAATATAGAATATAGACTAAGGAATGCAGAATATAGTATATAGAATATAGAATGATGAACACAAAATGTAGAATAAAGAATAGAGAATATAGAACCCCGAATTTATAACATGGAATGTAGAACACAGAATTTGGAATATAAAATACAGAATACTTAATATTGAATTTAGAAAATACAATATAGAACACAGAATATGGAATGTAGAATACGGAATGTCTAATATTGAATACAGAATATAGAATGTAGAACACAGAATGTAGAATATGGAAAACAGAAAACAGAAACGAGAATTTAGAACATGGAATGCACAACACAGAGTTTAGAATATAGAATACAGAATACTAAATATAAAATTTTGAATATAGAATATAGAACACAGAATACGGAATGTAGTATACGGAATGCAGAATATAGAATACAGAATATAGAATGTAGAACACAGAATATAGAATATGGAAAACAGAATACAGAACCCAGAATTTAGAACATGGAATACAGAACACTGAATATAGAATATAGAATACATTCAAATGAAAATAGAATTTAGAATATAGAATGTAGAACACAGAATTTAGAATATAGAACACAGAATGCTGAATATAGTATTTAGAATATCGAATGTTGAACACAGAATATAGAAAATAGAATAGAGTATATAGAACCCAGAATTTAGAACATGGAAATTAGAACACAGAATTTAGAATATAGAATACAGAATACTGAATATAGAATTTAGAACATAGAATACGGAACACAGAATTTACTATATAGAATACAGAATACTTAATATAGAATTTAGAATATAGAATTTAGGACACAGAATATAGAATATAGACTACGGAATGCAGAATATAGAATATAGAATATTGAATGTCGAACCCAAAGTATAGAATATAGAATATAAAATATAGAACCCAGAATTTAGATAATGGAAAGCAGAATTCAGTATTTAGTATATAGCATACAGAATACCGAATATGGATTATAGAACATGGAATGCAGAACCCAGAAAATACAATATAGAATATGGAATACAGAATACAGAATATAGAATATAGAAATTAGAACACAGATTATAGAATATAGAGTATAGTATATAGAACCCAGAACTTAGAACATGGAATGAACAACACAGAATTTAGAATATATAATACAGAATACTGAATATAGAATTTAGATTATAGAATGTAGGACACAGAATATAGAATGTAGAATACGGAATGCAAAACATAGAATACACAATATAGTATCTAGAACACAGAATGTAGAATATTGAAAACAGAATATAGATCCCAGGATTTAGAACATGGAATGAAGAACACAGAATTTGGAATATAAAATACAGAATACTGACTATAGAATTTAGAATATAGAATGTAGAACACAGAATATAGATTATAGAATAGAGAATGTAGAACCCAGAATTTTGAACATGGAATGCCAAACACAGAATTTAGAATATAGAATACAGAATACTGAATATAGAATTTAGAACATGGAAAGTAGAAATCAGAATATAGAATATAGAATACAGAATACTGAATATAGATTTGAGAACATGGACTGCAGAACCCAGAATATAGAATATAGAATACGGAATACTGAATATAGAATTTGGAATATACAATTTAGAAAACAGAATATAGAATATAGAGTATAGAATATAGAACCCAGAATTTAGAGCATGGAATGTAGAAAACAATATTAAGAATATAGAATACAGAATACAAAATATAAAATTTTGAATATAGAATGAAGATCACAGAATATGGAATGTAGAATACGGAATGCAGAATATAGAATACAGAATATAAAATTTAGAACACAGAATATAGAATATGGAAAACAGAATACAGAACCCAGAATTTAGAACATGGAATGCAGAACACTGAATTTAGAATATAGAATACATACAACTGAAAAAAGAATTTAGAATATAGAATGTAGAACACAGAAATTAGAATATAGAACACAGAATGCTGAATATAGTATTTAGAATATCGAATGTTGAACACAGAATATAGAAAATAGAATAGAGTATATAGAACTCAGAATTTAGAACATGGAATTAAGAACACAGAATTTAGAATATAGAATACAGAATACTGAATATAGAATTTAGAACATAGAATGCGGAACACAGAATTTACAATATAGAATACAGAATACTTAATATAGAATTTAGAATATAGAATTTAGGACACAGAATATAGAATATAGACTACGGAATGCAGAATATAGAATATAGAATATAGAATTTTGAACCCAAAGTATAGAATATAGAATATAAAATATAGAACCCAGAATTTAGATAATGGAAAGCAGAATTCAGTATTTAGTATATAGCATACAGAATACCGAATATGGATTATAGAACATGGAGTGCAGAACCCAGAAAATACAATATAGAATATGGAATACTGAATATAGAATATAGAATATAGAATTTAGAACACAGAATAAAGAATATAGAGTATAGTATATAGAACCCAGAATTTAGAACATGGAATGCAGAACACAGAACTTAGAATATAGAATACAGAATACTGAATATAGAATTTAGATTATAGAATGTAGGACACAGAATATAGAATATAGAATACGGAATGCAAAACATAGAATACACAATATAGTATCTAGAACACAGAATGTAGAATATTGAAAACAGAAAAAGATCCCAGGATTTAGAACATGGAATGAAGAACACAGAATTTGGAATATAAAATACAGAATACTGAATATAGAATTTAGAATATAGAATGTAGAACACCGAATATAGATTATAGAAAAGAGAATGTAGAAACCAGAACTTTGAACACGGAATGCCGAACACAGAATTTAGAATATAGAATACAGAATACTGAATATAGAAAATAGAACATGGAAAGCAGAACACAGAATATAGAATATAGAATACAGAATACTGAATATAGATTTGAGAACGTGGAATGCAGAACCCAGAATATAGAATATAGAATACGGAATACTGAATATAGAATTTAGAATATACAATATAGAACACAGAATATAGAATATAGAGTATAGAATATAGAACCCAGAATTTAGAACATGGAATGCAGAACACAATATAAGAATATAGAATACAGAATACTGAATATAGTATTTAGAATATAGAATGTAGAACACAGAGTATAGAATATACAATACGGAATTGAGAATATTGAGTACAGAATATAGAATGTAGAACACAGAATACAGAATATGGAAAACAGAATATAGAACCCAGGATTTAGAACATGGAATGCAGAACACTGAGTTTAGAATATAGAATACAGACTACTGAATATAGAATTTAGAATTTAGAATGTAGAACACAAAATTTAGAATATAGGATACCGAATACTGAATATAGAATATGAATAAACAATGTAGAACACAGAATTTAGAATATACAATACCGAATACTGAATATAGAATTTAGAATATACAATGTAGAAAAGAGAATAAAGAATATAGAATACGGAAAGCAGAATATAGAATACAGAATATAGAATGTAGGACACAGAATATACAATATGGAAAACAGAATACAAAACAATAAATTGAGAATATGGAATGCAGAAGACAGAATTTAGAATATAGAGAACAGAATACGGAATATAAAATTTCGAATATAGAATGTTGAACACAGAATTTAGAATATAGAAAACAGAATACTGAATATAGAATTTAGAATATAGAATTGAGAACACAGAATAGAGAATATTGAATAGAGAATATAGAACAGAGAATTTAGAACATGGAATTTAGAACACAGAATTTACAATATAGAATACAGAATACTGAGTATCGAAATTAGAATATAGAATGTAGAACTCAGAATTTTGAATATAGGATACGGAATATAGAATATAGAATAAAGAATATAGAATATAGAACACAAAGTATAGAATATGGAAAACAGAATACAGAACCCAAAATTTAGAACATGGAATGCAGAACACAGAATTTAGAGTATATACTACAGAATACTGAATATAAAATTCAGAATATAGAATGTAGAACACAGAATACGGAATGTAGAATACGGAATGCAGAATATTGAAAACAGAATATAGAATGTAGAACACAGAATTTAGAATATGGAAAACAGAATATAGAACCCAGAATTTAGAACATGGAATGCAGAACACAGAATTTAGAATATAGAATACAGATTACTGAATATAGAATTTAGAATATAGAATGAAGAACACAGAATATAGAATATAGACTACGGAATGCAGAATATAGAATATAGAATATATAATAATGAGCACAAAATATAGAATAGAGAATATAGAACACAGAATTTAGAACATGGAATGCAGAACACAGAATATAGAATATAGAATACAGAATACTGAATATACAATTTAAAATATAGAATGTAGAACACAGAATATAGAATATAGACTAAGGAATGCAGAATATAGTATATAGAATATAGAATGATGAACACAAAATTTAGAATAAAGAATAGAGAATATAGAATCCCGAATTTATAATATGGAAAGTAGAACACAGAATTTGGAATATAAAATACAGAATACTTAATATTGAATTTAGAAAATACAATATAGAACACAGAATATGGAATGTAGAATACGGAATGTCTAATATTGAATACAGAATATAGAATGTAGAACACAGAATGTAGAATATGGAAAACAGAAAACAGAAACGAGAATTTAGAACATGGAATGCACAACACAGAGTTTAGAATATAGAATACAGAATACTAAATATAAAATTTTGAATATAGAATATAGAAAACAGAATACGGAATGCAGTATACGGAATGCAGAATATAGAATACAGAATATAGAATGTAGAACACAGAATATAGAATATGGAAAACAGAATACAGAACCCAGAATTTAGAACATGGAATGCAGAACACTGAATATAGAATATAGAATACATACAACTGAAAATAGAATTTAGAATATAGAACGTAGAACACAGAATTTAGAATATAGAACACAGAATGCTGAATATAGTATTTAGAATATCGAATGTTGAACACAGAATATAGAAAATAGAATAGAGTATATAGAACCCAGAATTTAGAACATGGAATTTAGAACACAGAATTTACAATATAGAATACAGAATACTGAATATAGAATTTAGAACATAGAATACGGAACACAGAATTTACAATATAGAATACAGAATACTTAATATAGAATTTAGAATATAGAATTTAGGACACAGAATATAGAATATACACTACGGAATGCAGAATATAGAATATAGAATATAGAATGTTGAACCCAAAGTATAGAATATAGAATATAAAATATAGAACCCAGAATTTAGATAATGGAAAGCAGAATTCAGTATTTAGTATATAGCATACAGAATACCGAATATGGATTATAGAACATGGAATGCAGAACCCAGAAAATACAATATAGAATATGGAATACTGAATATAGAATATAGAATATAGAATTTAGGACACAGAATAAAGAATATAGAGTATAGTATATAGAACCCAGAATTTAGAACATGGAATGCACAACACAGAATTTAGAATATAGAAAACAGACTACTGAATATAGAATTTAGATTATAGAATGTAGGACACAGAATATAGAATGTACAATACGGAATGCAAAACATAGAATACACAATATAGTATCTAGAGCACAGAATGTAGAATATTGAAAACAGAATATAGATCCCAGGATTTAGAACATGGAATGAAGAACACAGAATTTGGAATATAAAATACAGAATACTGAATATAGAATTTAGAATATAGAATGTAGAACACAGAATATAGTTTATAGAATAGAGAATGTAGAACCCAGAATTTTGAACATGGAATGACGAACACAGGATTTAGAATATAGAATACAGAATACTGAATATAGATTTGAGAACATGGAGTGCAGAACCCAGAATATAGAATATAGAATACGGAATACTGAATATAGAATTTAGAATATACAATTTAGAAAACAGAATATAGAATATAGAGTATAGAATATAGAACCCAGTATTTAGAACATGGAATGTAGAACACAATATTAAGAATATAGAATACAGAATACTAAATATAAAATTTTGAATATAGAATGAAGATCACAGAATATGTAATGTAGAATACGGAATGCAGAATATAGAATACAGAATATAAAATTTAGAACACAGAATATAGAATACGGAAAACTGAATACAGAACCCAGAATTTAGAACATGGAATGCAGAACACTGAATTTAGAATATAGAATACATACAACTGAAAAAAGAATTTAAAATATACAATGTAGAACAAAGAATTTAGAATATAGAACACAGAATGCTGAATATACTATTTAGAATATCGAATGTTGAACACAGAATATAGAAAATAGAATAGAGTATATAGAACTCAGAATTTAGAACATGGAATTAAGAACACAGAATTTAGAATATAGAATACAGAATACCTAATATAGAATTTAGAACATAGAATGCGGAACACAGAATTTACAATATAGAATACAGAATACTTAATATAGAATTTAGAATATAGAATTTAGGACACAGAATATAGAATATAGACTACGGAATGCAGAATATAGAATATAGAATATTGAATGTTGAACCCAAAGTATAGAATATAGAATATAAAATATAAAACCCAGAATTTAGATAATGGAAAGCAGAATTCAGTATTTAGTATATAGCATACAGAATACCGAATATGGATTATAGAACATGGAATGCAGAACCCAGAAAATACAATATAGAATATGGAATACTGAATATAGAATATAGAATATAGAATTTAGAACACAGAATAAAGAATAAAGAGTATAGTATATAGAACCCAGAACTTAGAACATGGAATGAACAACACAGAATTTAGAATATACAATACAGAATACTGAATATAGAATTTAGATTATAGAATGTAGGACACAGAATATAGAATGTAGAATACGGAATGCAAAACATAGAATACACAATATAGTATCTAGAACACAGAATGTAGAATACTGAAAACAGAATATAGATCCCAGGATTTAGAACATGGAATGAAGAACACAGAATTTTGAATATAAAATACAGAATACTGACTATAGAATTTAGAATATAGAATGTAGAACACAGAATATAGATTATAGAATAGAGAATGTAGAACCCAGAATTTTGAACATGGAATGCCAAACACAGAATTTAGAATATAGAATACAGAATACTGAATATAGAATTTAGAACATGGAAAGTAGAAATCACAATATATAATATAGAATACAGAATACTGAATATAGATTTGAGAACATGGAGTGCAGAACCCAGAATATAGAATATAGAATACGGAATACTGAATATAGAATTTAGAATATACAATTTAGAAAACAGAATATAGAATATAGAGTATAGAATATAGAACCCAGAATTTAGAACATGGAATGTAGAACACAATATTAAGAATATAGAATACAGAATACTAAATATAAAATTTTGAATATAGAATGAAGATCACAGAATATGGAATGTAGAATACGGAATGCAGAATATAGAATACAGAATATAAAATTTAGAACACAGAATATAGAATATGGAAAACTGAATACAGAACCCAGAATTTAGAACATGGAATGCAGAACACTGAATTTAGAATATAGAATACATACAACTGAAAAAAGAATTTAAAATATCCAATGTAGAACACAGAATTTAGAATATAGAACACAGAATGCTGAATATACTATTTAGAATATCGAATGTTGAACACAGAATATAGAAAATAGAATAGAGTATATAGAACTCAGAATTTAGAACATGGAATTAAGAACACAGAATTTAGAATATAGAATACAGAATACCTAATATAGAATTTAGAACATAGAATGCGGAACACAGAATTTACAATATAGAATACAGAATACTTAATATAGAATTTAGAATAAAGAATTTAGGACACAGAATATAGAATATAGAATATAGAATATAGAATGTTGATCCCAAAGTATAGAATATAGAATATAAAATATAGAACCCAGAATTTAGCTAATGGAAAGCAGAATTCAGTATTTAGTATATAGCATACAGAATACCGAATATGGATTATAGAACATGGAATGCAGAACCCAGAAAATACAATATAGAATATGGAATACTGAATATAGAATATAGAATATAGAATTTAGAACACAGAATAAAGAATATAGAGTATAGTATATAGAACCCAGAATTTAGAACTTGGAATGCAGAACACAGAATTTAGAATATAGAATACAGAATACTGAATATAGAATTTAGATTATAGAATGTAGGACACAGAATATGGAATATAGAATACGGAATGCAAAACATAGAATACACAATATAGTATCTAGAACACAGAATGTAGAGTATTGAAAACAGAATAAGATCCCAGGATTTAGAACATGGAATGAAGAACACAGAATTTGGAATATAAAATACAGAATACTGAATATAGAATTTAGAATATAGAATGTAGAACACCGAATATAGATTATAGAATAGAGAATGTAGAACCCAGAATTTTGAACATGGAATGCCGAACACAGAATTTAGAATATAGAATACAGAATACTGAATATAGAATATAGAACATGGAAAGCAGAACACAGAATATAGAATATAGAACCGAGAATTTAGAACATGGAATGCAGAACACAGAATTTAGAATATAGAATACAGAATACTGAATATAGAATTAAGAATATAGAATGTAGGATACAGAATATAGAATATAGACTACAGAATGCAGAATATAGAATATAGAATATAGAATGATGAACCAAAAGTATATAATATAGAATAGAAAATATAGAACCCAGAATTAAGAACATGGAAAGTAGAACACAGAATTTAGAATATAGAATACCGAATACTGAATATAGAATGTAGAACACAGAATATGGAATGTTAGATACGGAATGCAGAATATTGAATACAGAATATAGAATGTAGAACACAGAATATAGTATATAGACTTCGGAATGCAGAATATAGAATATAGAATATAGAATATAGAAAGATGAACACAGAATATAGAATATAGGATAGAAAATATAGAACCCCGAATTTAGAACATGGAAAGCAGAATTCAGTATTTAGTATAAAGAATACAGAATACCGAATATGGATTATAGAACATGGAATGCAGAACACAGAATTCAGAATATAGAATAGAGAATACTGAATATAGAATTTAGATTATAGAATGTAAGACACAGAATATAGAATGTAGAATACGGAATGCAAAATATAGAATACAGAATATAGAATGTAGAACACAGAATGTAGAATATGGAAAACAGAATACAGAAACGAGAATTTAGAACATGGAATGCAGAACACAGAGTTTAGAATATAGAATACAGAATACTAAATATAAAATTTTGAATATAGAATATAGAACACAGAATACGGAATGTAGTATACGGAATGCAGAATATAGAATACAGAATATAGAATGTAGAACACAGAATATAGAATACGGAAAACAGAATACAGAACCCAGAATTTAGAACATGGAATGCACAACACTGAATTTAGAATATAGAATACATACAAATGAAAATAGAATTTAGAATATAGAATGTAGAACACAGAATATAGATTATAGAATAGAGAATGTAGAACCCAGAATTTTGAACATGGAATTCCGAACACAGAATTTAGAATATAGAATACAGAATACTGAATATAGAATTTAGAACATGGGAAGCAGAACTCAGAATATAGAATATAGAATACAGGATACTGAATATAGATTTGAGAACATGGAGTGCAGAACCCAGAATATAGAATATAGAATACGGAATACTGAATATTGAATTTAGAATATACAATTTAGAAAACAGAATATAGAATATAGAGTATAGAATATAGAACCCAGAATTTAGAGCATGCAATGTAGAACACAATATTAAGAATATTGAATACAGAATACTAAATATAAAATTTTGAATATAGAATTTAGATCACAGAATATGGAATGTAGAATACGGAATGCAGAATATAGAATACAGAATATAAAATTTAGAACACAGAATATAGAATATGGAAAACAGAATACAGAACCGAGAATTTAGAACATGGAATGCAGAACACTGAATTTAGAATTTAGAATACATACAACTGAAAAAAGAATTTAGAATATAGAATGTAGAACACAGAATTAAGAATATAGAACACAGAATGCTGAATATAGTATTTAGAATATCGAATGTTGAACACAGAATATAGAAAATAGAATAGAGTATATAGAACTCAGAATTTAGAACATGGAATGAAGAACACAGAATTTAGAATATAGAATACAGAATACTGAATATAGAATTTAGAACATAGAATGCGGAACACAGAATTTACAATATAGAAAACAGAATACTTAATATAGAATTTAGAATATAGAATTTAGGACACAGAATATAGAATATACACTACGGAATGCAGAATATAGAATATAGAATATAGAATGTTGAACCCAAAATATAGAATATAGAATATAAAATATAGAACCCAGAATTTAGACAATGGAAAGCAGAATTCAGTATTTAGTATATAGCATACAGAATACCGAATATGGATTATAGAACATGGAATGCAGAACCCAGAAAATACAATATAGAATATGGAATACTGAATATAGAATATAGAATATAGAATTTAGAACACAGAATTAAGAATATAGAGTATAGTATATAGAACCCAGAATTTAGAACATGGAATGCAGAACACAGAATTTAGAATATAGAAAACAGAATACTGAATATAGAATTTAGATTATAGAATGTAGGACACAGAATATGGAATATAGAATACGGAATGCAAAACATAGAATACACAATATAGTATCTAGAACACAGAATGTAGAATATTGAAAACAGAATAAGATCCCAGGATTTAGAACATGGAATGAAGAACACAGAATTTGGAATATAAAATACAGAATACTGAATATAGAATTTAGAATATAGAATGTAGAACACCGAATATAGATTATAGAATATAGAATGTAGAACCCATAATTTTTAACATGGAATGCCGAACACAGAATTTAGAATATAGAATACAGAATACTGAATATAGAAGTTAGAACATGGAAAATAGAAATCAGAATATAGAATATAGAATACAGAATACTGAATATAGATTTGAGAACATGGAGTGCCGAACCCAGAATATAGAATATAGAATACGGAATACTGAATATAGAATTTAGAATATACAATATAGAACACAGAATATAGAATATAGAGTATAGAATATAGAACCCAGAATTTAGAACATGGAATGCAGAACACAATATAAGAATATAGAATACAGAATACTGAATATAGTATTTAGAATATAGAATGTAGAACACAGAGTATAGAATATAGAATACGGAATTGAGAATATTGAGTACAGAATATAGAATGTAGAACACAGAATATAGAATATGGAAAACAGAATATAGAACCCAGGATTTAGGACATGGAATGCAGAACACTGAATTTAGAATATAGAATACAGACTACTGAATATAGAATTTAGAATTTAGAATGTAGAACACAAAATTTAGAATATAGAATACCGAATACTGAATATAGAATATGAATATACAATGTACAACACAGAATGTAGAATATACAATACCAAATACTGAATATAGAATTTAGAATATACAATGTAGAAAAGAGAATAAAGAATATAGAATACGGAAAGCAGAATATAGAATACAGAATATAGAATGTAGGACACAGAATATAGAATATGGAAAACAGAATACAAAACCCAGTATTGAGAATATGGAATGCAGAAGACAGAATTTAGAATATAGAGAACAGAATACTGAATATAGAATTTCGAATATAGAATGTTGAACACAGTATTTAGAATATAGAAAACAGAATACTGAATATAGAATTTAGAATATAGAATTGAGAACACAGAATAGAGAATATAGAATAGAGAATATAGAACATAGAATTTAGAACATGGAATGTAGAACACAGAATTTAGAATATAGAATACAGAATACTGAGTATCGAAATTAAAATATAGAATGTATAACTCAGAATTTTGAATATAGGATACGGAATGTAGAATATAGAATAAAGAATATAGAATAAAGAACACAAAATATAGAATATGGAAAACAGAATACAGAACCCAAAATTTAGAACATGGAATGCAGAACACAGAATTTAGAGTATATATTACAGAATACTGAATATAAAATTTAGAATATAGAATGTAGAACACAGAATACGGAATGTAGAATACGGAATGCAGAATATTGAAAACAGAATATAGAATGTAGAACACAGAATTTAGAATATGGAAAACAGAATATAGAACCCAGAATGTAGAACATGGAATGCAGAACACAGAATTTAGAATATAGAATACAGATTACTGAATATAGAATTTAGAATATAGAATGAAGAACACAGAATATAGAATATAGACTACGGAATTCAGAATATAGAATATAGAATATATAATAATGAGCACAAAATATAGAATAGAGAATATAGAACACAGAATTTAGAACATGGAATGCAGAACACAGAATATAGAATATAGAATAGAGAATACTGAATATACAATTTAAAATATAGAATGTAGAACACAGAATATAGAATATAGACTAAGGAATGCAGAATATAGTATATAGAATATAGAATGATGAACACAAAATGTAGAATAAAGAATAGAGAATATAGAACCCCGAATTTATAACATGGAAAGTAGAACACAGAATTTGGAAAATAAAATACAGAATACTTAATATTGAATTTAGAAAATACAATATAGAACACAGAATATGGAATGTAGAATACGGAATGTCTAATATTGAATACAGAATATAGAATGTAGAACACAGAATGTAGAATATGGAAAACAGAATACAGAAACGAGAATTTAGAACATGGAATGCACAACACAGAGTTTAGAATATAGAATACAGAATACTAAATATAAAATTTTGAATATAGAATATAGAACACAGAATACGGAATGTAGTATACGGAATGCAGAATATAGAATACAGAATATAGAATGTAGAACACAGAATATAGAATATGGAAAACAGAATACAGAACCCAGAATTTAGAACATAGAATGCAGAACACTGAATTTAGAATATAGAATACATACAACTGAAAATAGAATTTAGAATATAGAATGTAGAACACAGAATTTAGAACATATAACACAGAATGCTGAATATAGTATTTAGAATATCGAATGTTGAACACAGAATATAGAAAATAGAATAGAGTATATAGAACCCAGAATTTAGAACATGGAATTTAGAACACAGAATTTAGAATATAGAATACAGAATACTGAATATAGAATTTAGAACATAGAATACGAAACACAGAATTTACAATATAGAATACAGAATACTTAATAAAGAATTTAGAATATAGAATTTAGGACACAGAACATAGAATATACACTACGGAATGCAGAATATAGAATATAGAATATAGAATATAGGATATAGAATGTTGAACCCAAAGTATAGAATATAGAATAGAAAATATAGAACCCAGAATTTAGAAAATGGAAAGCAGAATTCAGTATTTAGTATATAGAATACAGAATACCGAATATGGATTATAGAACATGGAGTGCAGAACCCAGAAAATACAATATAGAATATGGAATACTTAATATAGAATATAGAATATAGAATTTAGAACACAGAATAAAGAATATAGAGTATAGTATATAGAACCCAGAATTTAGAACATGGAATGCACAACACAGAATTTAGAATATAGAATACAGCATACTGAATATAGAATTTAGATTATAGAATGTAGGACACAGAATATAGAATGCAGAATACGGAATGCAAAACATAGAATACACAATATAGTATCTAGAACACAGAATGTAGAATATTGAAAACAGAATATAGATCCCAGGATTTAGAACATGGAATGAAGAACACAGAATTTGGAATATAAAATACAGAATACTGAATAAAGATTTTAGAATATAGAATGTAGTACACAGAATATAGATTATAGAATAGGCAATGTAGAACCCAGAATTTTGAACATGGAATGCCGAACACAGAAATTAGAATATAGAATACAGAATACTGAATATAGAATTTAGAACATGGAAAGCAAAACTCAGAATATAGAATATAGAATACAGAATACTGAATATAGATTTGAGAACGCGGAATGCAGAACCCAGAATATAGAATATAGAATACGGAATACTGAATATAGAATTTAGAATATACAATATAGAACACAGAATATAGAATATAGAGTATAGAATATAGAACCCAGAATTTAGAACATGGAATGCAGAACACAATATAAGAATATAGAATACAGAATACTGAATATAGTATTTAGAATATAGAATGTAGAACACAGAGTATAGAATATACAATACGGAATTGAGAATATTGAGTACAGAATATAGAATGTAGAACACAGAATACAGAATATGGAAAACAGAATATAGAACCCAGGATTTAGAACATGGAATGCAGAACACTGAATTTAGAATATAGAATACAGACTACTGAATATAGAATTTAGAATTTAGAATGTAGAACACAAAATTTAGAATATAGAATACCGAATACTGAATATAGAATATGAATAAACAATGTAGAACACAGAATTTAGAATATACAATACCGAATACTGAATATAGAATTTAGAATATACAATGTAGAAAAGAGAATAAAGAATATAGAATACGGAAAGCAGAATATAGAATACAGAATATAGAATGTAGGACACAGAATATAGAATATGGAAAACAGAATACAAAACAATAAATTGAGAATATGGAATGCAGAAGACAGAATTTAGAATATAGAGAACAGAATACGGAATATAAAATTTCGAATATAGAATGTTGAACACAGAATTTAGAATATAGAAAACAGAATACTGAATATAGAATTTAGAATATAGAATTGAGAACACAGAATAGAGAATATTGAATAGAGAATATAGAACAGAGAATTTAGAACATGGAATTTAGAACACAGAATTTAGAATATAGAATACAGAATACTGAGTATCGAAATTAGAATATACAATGTAGAACTCAGAATTTTGAATATAGGATACGGAATATAGAATATAGAATAAAGAATATAGAATATAGAACACAAAGTATAGAATATGGAAAACAGAATACAGAACCCAAAATTTAGAACATGGAATGCAGAACACAGAATTTAGAGTATATACTACAGAATACTGAATATAAAATTCAGAATATAGAATGTAGAACACAGAATACGGAATATAGAATACGGAATGCAGAATATTGAAAACAGAATATAGAATGTAGAACACAGAATTTAGAATATGGAAAACAGAATATAGAACCCAGAATTTAGAACATGGAATGCAGAACACAGAATTTAGAATATAGAATACAGATTACTGAATATAGAATTTAGAATATAGAATTAAGAACACAGAATATAGAATATAGACTACGGAATGCAGAATATAGAATATAGAATATAGAATAATGAGCACAAAATATAGAATAGAGAATATAGAACACAGAATTTAGAACATGGAATGCAGAACACAGAATATAGAATATAGAATACAGAATACTGAATATACAATTTAAAATATAGAATGTAGAACACAGAATATAGAATATAGACTAAGGAATGCAGAATATAGTATATAGAATATAGAATGATGAACACAAAATTTAGAATAAAGAATAGAGAATATAGAATACCGAATTTATAACATGGAAAGTAGAACACAGAATTTGGAATATAAAATACAGAATACTTAATATTGAATTTAGAAAATACAATATAGAACACAGAATATGGAATGTAGAATACGGAATGTCTAATATTGAATACAGAATATAGAATGTAGAACACAGAATGTAGAATATGGAAAACAGAAAACAGAAACGAGAATTTAGAACATGGAATGCACAACACAGAGTTTAGAATATAGAATACAGAATACTAAATATAAAATTTTGAATATAGAATATAGAAAACAGAATACGGAATGCAGTATACGGAATGCAGAATATAGAATACAGAATATAGAATGTAGAACACAGAATATAGAATATGGAAAACAGAATACAGAACCCAGAATTTAGAACATGGAATGCAGAACACTGAATATAGAATATAGAATACATACAACTGAAAATAGAATTTAGAATATAGAACGTAGAACACAGAATTTAGAATATAGAACACAGAATGCTGAATATAGTATTTAGAATATCGAATGTTGAACACAGAATATAGAAAATAGAATAGAGTATATAGAACCCAGATAATATAGAATGTTGAACCCAAAGTATAGAATATAGAATATAAAATATAGAACCCAGAATTTAGATAATGGAAAGCAGAATTCAGTATTTAGTATATAGCATACAGAATACCGAATATGGATTATAGAACATGGAATGCAGAACCCAGAAAATACAATATAGAATATGGAATACTGAATATAGAATATAGAATATAGAATTTAGGACACAGAATAAAGAATATAGAGTATAGTATATAGAACCCAGAATTTAGAACATGGAATGCACAACACAGAATTTAGAATATAGAAAACAGACTACTGAATATAGAATTTAGATTATAGAATGTAGGACACAGAATATAGAATGTACAATACGGAATGCAAAACATAGAATACACAATATAGTATCTAGAGCACAGAATGTAGAATATTGAAAACAGAATATAGATCCCAGGATTTAGAACATGGAATGAAGAACACAGAATTTGGAATATAAAATACAGAATACTGAATATAGAATTTAGAATATAGAATGTAGAACACAGAATATAGATTATAGAATAGAGAATGTAGAACCCAGAATTTTGAACATGGAATGCCGAACACAGGATTTAGAATATAGAATACAGAATACTGAATATAGATTTGAGAACATGGAGTGCAGAACCCAGAATATAGAATATAGAATACGGAATACTGAATATAGAATTTAGAATATACAATTTAGAAAACAGAATATAGAATATAGAGTATAGAATATAGAACCCAGAATTTAGAACATGGAATGTAGAACACAATATTAAGAATATAGAATACAGAATACTAAATATAAAATTTTGAATATAGAATGAAGATCACAGAATATGGAATGTAGAATACGGAATGCAGAATATAGAATACAGAATATAAAATTTAGAACACAGAATATAGAATACGGAAAACTGAATACAGAACCCAGAATTTAGAACATGGAATGCAGAACACTGAATTTAGAATATAGAATACATACAACTGAAAAAAGAATTTAAAATATACAATGTAGAACACAGAATTTAGAATATAGAACACAGAATGCTGAATATACTATTTAGAATATCGAATGTTGAACACAGAATATAGAAAATAGAATAGAGTATATAGAACTCAGAATTTAGAACATGGAATTAAGAACACAGAATTTAGAATATAGAATACAGAATACCTAATATAGAATTTAGAACATAGAATGCGGAACACAGAATTTACAATATAGAATACAGAATACTTAATATAGAATTTAGAATATAGAATTTAGGACACAGAATATAGAATATAGACTACGGAATGCAGAATATAGAATATAGAATATTGAATGTTGAACCCAAAGTATAGAATATAGAATATAAAATATAAAACCCAGAATTTAGATAATGGAAAGCAGAATTCAGTATTTAGTATATAGCATACAGAATACCGAATATGGATTATAGAACATGGAATGCAGAACCCAGAAAATACAATATAGAATATGGAATACTGAATATAGAATATAGAATATAGAATTTAGAACACAGAATAAAGAATAAAGAGTATAGTATATAGAACCCAGAACTTAGAACATGGAATGAACAACACAGAATTTAGAATATATAATACAGAATACTGAATATAGAATTTAGATTATAGAATGTAGGACACAGAATATAGAATGTAGACTACGGAATGCAAAATATAGAATACACAATATAGTATCTAGAACACAGAATGTAGAATATTGAAAACAGAGTATAGATCCCAGGATTTAGAACATGGAATGAAGAACACAGAATTTTGAATATAAAATACAGAATACTGACTATAGAATTTAGAATATAGAATGTAGAACACAGAATATAGATTATAGAGAATGTAGAACCCAGAATTTTGAACATGGAATGCCAAACACAGAATTTAGAATATAGAATACAGAATACTGAATATAGAATTTAGAACATGGAAAGTAGAAATCACAATATATAATATAGAATACAGAATACTGAATATAGATTTGAGAACATGGAGTGCAGAACCCAGAATATAGAATATAGAATACGGAATACTGAATATAGAATTTAGAATATACAATTTAGAAAACAGAATATAGAATATAGAGTATAGAATATAGAACCCAGAATTTAGAACATGGAATGTAGAACACAATATTAAGAATATAGAATACAGAAAACTAAATATAAAATTTTGAATATAGAATGAAGATCACAGAATATGGAATGTAGAATACGGAATGCAGAATATAGAATACAGAATATAAAATTTAGAACACAGAATATAGAATATGGAAAACTGAATACAGAACCCAGAATTTAGAACATGGAATGCAGAACACTGAATTTAGAATATAGAATACATACAACTGAAAAAAGAATTTAGAATATACAATGTAGAACACAGAATTTAGAATATAGAACACAGAATGCTGAATATACTATTTAGAATATCGAATGTTGAACACAGAATATAGAAAATAGAATAGAGTATATAGAACTCAGAATTTAGAACATGGAATTAAGAACACAGAATTTAGAATATAGAATACAGAATACCTAATATAGAATTTAGAACATAGAATGCGGAACACAGTATTTACAATATAGAATACAGAATACTTAATATAGAATTTAGAATATAGAATTTAGGACACAGAATATAGAATATAGAATATAGAATATAGAATGTTGAACCCAAAGTATAGAATATAGAATATAAAATATAGAACCCAGAATTTAGATAATGGAAAGCAGAATTCAGTATTTAGTATATAGCATACAGAATACCGAATATGGATTATAGAACATGGAATGCAGAACCCAGAAAATACAATATAGAATATGGAATACTGAATATAGAATATAGAATATAGAATTTAGAACACAGAATAAAGAATATAGAGTATAGTATATAGAACCCAGAATTTAGAACTTGGAATGCAGAACACAGAATTTAGAATATAGAATACAGAATACTGAATATAGAATTTAGATTATAGAATGTAGGACACAGAATATGGAATATAGAATACGGAATGCAAAACATAGAATACACAATATAGTATCTAGAACACAGAATGTAGAGTATTGAAAACAGAATAAGATCCCAGGATTTAGAACATGGAATGAAGAACACAGAATTTGGAATATAAAATACAGAATACTGAATATAGAAATTAGAATATAGAATGTAGAACACCGAATATAGATTATAGAATAGAGAATGTAGAACCCAGAATTTTGAACATGGAATGCCGAACACAGAATTTAGAATATAGAATACAGAATACTGAATATAGAATATAGAACATGGAAAGCAGAACACAGAATATAGAATATAGAACCGAGAATTTAGAACATGGAATGCAGAACACAGAATTTAGAATATAGAATACAGAATACTGAATATAGAATTAAGAATATAGAATGTAGGATACAGAATATAGAATATAGACTACGGAATGCAGAATATAGAATATAGAATATAGAATGATGAACCAAAAGTATATAATATAGAATAGAAAATATAGAACCCAGAATTAAGAACATGGAAAGTAGAACACAGAATTTAGAATATAGAATACAGAATACTGAATATAGAATTTAGAATATAGAATGTAGGACACAGAATATAGAATATAGACTACGGAATGCAGAATATAGAATATAGAATATAGAATGATGAACCAAAAGTATATAATATAGAATAGAAAATATAGAACCCAGAATTAAGAACATGGAAAGTAGAACACAGAATTTAGAATATAGAATACTGAATACTGAATATAGAATGTAGAACACAGAATATGGAATGTTAGATACGGAATGCAGAATATTGAATACAGAATATAGAATGTAGAACACAGAATATAGTATATAGACTTCGGAATGCAGAATATAGAATATAGAATATAGAATATAGAAAGATGAACACAGAATATAGAATATAGGATAGAAAATATAGAACCCCGAATTTAGAACATGGAAAGCAGAATTCAGTATTTAGTATAAAGAATACAGAAAACCGAATATGGATTATAGAACATGGAATGCAGTACACAGAATTCAGAATATAGAATAGAGAATACTGAATATAGAATTTAGATTATAGAATGTAAGACACAGAATATAGAATGTAGAATACGGAATGCAAAATATAGAATACAGAATATAGAATGTAGAACACAGAATGTAGAATATGGAAAACAGAATACAGAAACGAGAATTTAGAACATGGAATGCAGAACACAGAGTTTAGAATATAGAATACAGAATACTAAATATAAAATTTTGAATATAGAATATAGAACACAGAATACGGAATGTAGTATACGGAATGCAGAATATAGAATACAGAATATAGAATGTAGAACACAGAATATAGAATACGGAAAACAGAATACAGAACCCAGAATTTAGAACATGGAATGCAGAACACTGAATTTAGAATATAGAATACATACAAATGAAAATAGAATTTAGAATATAGAATGTAGAACACAGAATATAGATTATAGAATAGAGAATGTAGAACCCAGAATTTTAAACATGGAATTCGGAACACAGAATTTAGAATATAGAATACAGAATACTGAATATAGAATTTAGAACATGGGAAGCAGAACTCAGAATATAGAATATAGAATACAGGATACTGAATATAGATTTGAGAACATGGAGTGCAGAACCCAGAATATAGAATATAGAATACGGAATACTGAATATTGAATTTAGAATATACAAT
This sequence comes from Vicugna pacos, assembly GCF_048564905.1. Classification (NCBI taxonomy): domain Eukaryota; kingdom Metazoa; phylum Chordata; class Mammalia; order Artiodactyla; family Camelidae; genus Vicugna; species Vicugna pacos. The sequence goes on from NW_027328738.1 coordinate 6,862,428, forward strand.
TTAGAAAACAGAATATAGAATATAGAGTATAGAATATAGAACCCAGAATTTAGAGCATGCAATGTAGAACACAATATTAAGAATATTGAATACAGAATACTAAATATAAAATTTTGAATATAGAATTTAGATCACAGAATATGGAATGTAGAATACGGAATGCAGAATATAGAATACAGAATATAAAATTTAGAACACAGAATATAGAATATGGAAAACAGAATACAGAACCCAGAATTTAGAACATGGAATGCAGAACACTGAATTTAGAATTTAGAATACATACAACTGAAAAAAGAATTTAGAATATAGAATGTAGAACACAGAATTTAGAATATAGAACACAGAATGCTGAATATAGTATTTAGAATATCGAATGTTGAACACAGAATATAGAAAATAGAATAGAGTATATAGAACTCAGAATTTAGAACATGGAATGAAGAACACAGAATTTAGAATATAGAATACAGAATACTGAATATAGAATTTAGAACATAGAATGCGGAACACAGAATTTACAATATAGAAAACAGAATACTTAATATAGAATTTAGAATATAGAATTTAGGACACAGAATATAGAATATACACTACGGAATGCAGAATATAGAATATAGAATATAGAATGTTGAACCCAAAATATAGAATTTAGAATATAAAATATAGAACCCAGAATTTAGACAATGGAAAGCAGAATTCAGTATTTAGTATATAGCATACAGAATACCGAATATGGATTATAGAACATGGAATGCAGAACCCAGAAAATACAATATAGAATATGGAATACTGAATATAGAATATAGAATATAGAATTTAGAACACAGAATTAAGAATATAGAGTATAGTATATAGAACCCAGAATTTAGAACATGGAATGCAGAACACAGAATTTAGAATATAGAAAACAGAATACTGAATATAGAATTTAGATTATAGAATGTAGGACACAGAATATGGAATATAGAATACGGAATGCAAAACATAGAATACACAATATAGTATCTAGAACACAGAATGTAGAATATTGAAAACAGAATAAGATCCCAGGATTTAGAACATGGAATGAAGAACACAGAATTTGGAATATAAAATACAGAATACTGAATATAGAATTTAGAATATAGAATGTAGAACACCGAATATAGATTATAGAATAGAGAATGTAGAACCCATAATTTTTAACATGGAATGCCGAACACAGAATTTAGAATATAGAATACAGAATACTGAATATAGAAGTTAGAACATGGAAAATAGAAATCAGAATATAGAATATAGAATACAGAATACTGAATATAGATTTGAGAACATGGAGTGCCGAACCCAGAATATAGAATATAGAATACGGAATACTGAATATAGAATTTAGAATATACAATATAGAACACAGAATATAGAATATAGAGTATAGAATATAGAACCCAGAATTTAGAACATGGAATGCAGAACACAATATAAGAATATAGAATACAGAATACTGAATATAGTATTTAGAATATAGAATGTAGAACACAGAGTATAGAATATAGAATACGGAATTGAGAAAATTGAGTACAGAATATAGAATGTAGAACACAGAATTTAGAATATGGAAAACAGAATATAGAACCCAGGATTTAGAACATGGAATGCAGAACACTGAATTTAGAATATAGAATACAGACTACTGAATATAGAATTTAGAATTTAGAATGTAGAACACAAAATTTAGAATATAGAATACCGAATACTGAATATAGAATATGAATATACAATGTACAACACAGAATGTAGAATATACAATACCAAATACTGAATATAGAATTTAGAATATACAATGTAGAAAAGAGAATAAAGAATATAGAGTACGGAAAGCAGAATATAGAATACAGAATATAGAATGTAGGACACAGAATATAGAATATGGAAAACAGAATACAAAACCCAGAATTGAGAATATGGAATGCAGAAGACAGAATTTAGAATATAGAGAACAGAATACTGAATATAGAATTTCGAATATAGAATGTTGAACACAGAATTTAGAATATAGAAAACAGAATACTGAATATAGAATTTAGAATACAGAATTGAGAACACAGAATAGAGAATATAGAATAGAGAATATAGAACATAGAATTTAGAACATGGAATTTAGAACACAGAATTTAGAATATAGAATAAAGAATACTGAGTATCGAAATTAGAATATAGAATGTAGAACTCAGAATTTTGAAAATAGGATACGGAATGTAGAATATAGAATAAAGAATATAGAATATAGAACACAAAATATAGAATATGGAAAACAGAATACAGAACCCAAAATTTAGAACATGGAATGCAGAACATAGAATTTAGAGTATATACTACAGAATACTGAATATAAAATTTAGAATATAGAATGTAGAACACAGAATACGGAATGTAGAATACGGAATGCAGAATATTGAAAACAGAATATAGAATGTAGAACACAGAATTTAGAATATGGAAAACAGAATATAAAACCCAGAATGTTGAACATGGAATGCAGAACACAGAATTTAGAATATAGTATACAGATTACTGAATATAGAATTTAGAATATAGAATGAAGAACACAGAATATAGAATATAGACTACGGAATTCAGAATATAGAATATAGAATATATAATAATGAGCACAAAATATAGAATAGAGAATATAGAACCCAGAATTTAGAACATGGAAAGTAGAACACAGAATTTGGAATATAAAATACAGTATACTTAATATTGAATTTAGAAAATACAATATAGAACACAGAATATGGAATGTAGAGTACGGAATGTCTAATATTGAATACAGAATATAGAATGTAGAACACAGAATGTAGAATATGGAAAACAGAATACAGAAACGAGAATTTAGAACATGGAATGCACAACACAGAGTTTAGAATATAGAATACAGAATACTAAATATAAAATTTTGAATATATAATATAGAACACAGAATACGGAATGTAGTATACGGAATGCAGAATATAGAATACAGAATATAGAATGTAGAACACAGAATATAGAATATGGAAAACAGAATACAGATCCCAGAATTTAGAACATGGAATGCAGAACACTGAATTTAGAATATAGAATACATACAACTGAAAATAGAATTTAGAATATAGAATGTAGAACACAGAATTTAGAATATAGAACACAGAATGCTGAATATAGTATTTAGAATATCGAATGTTGAACACAGAATATAGAAAATAGAATAGAGTATATAGAACCCAGAATTTAGAACATGGAATTTAGAACACAGAATTTAGAATATAGAATACAGAATACTGTATATAGAATTTAGAACATAGAATACGGAACACAGAATTTACAATATAGAATACAGAATACTTAATAAAGAATTTAGAATATAGAATTTAGGACACAGAATATAGAATATACACTACGGAATGCAGAATATAGAATATAGAATATAAAATGTTGAACCCAAAGTATAGAATATAGAATAGAAAATATAGAACCCAGAATTTAGAAAATGGAAAGCAGAATTCAGTATTTAGTATATAGAATACAGAATACCGAATATGGATTATAGAACATGGAATGCAGAACCCAGAAAATACAATATAGAATATGGAATACTGAATATAGAATATAGAATATAGAATTTAGAACACAGAATAAAGAATATAGAGTATAGTATATAGAACCGAGAATTTAGAACATGGAATGCACAACACAGAATTTAGAATATAGAATACAGAATACTGAATATAGAATTTAGATTATAGAATGTAGGACACAGAATATAGAATGTAGAATACGGAATGCAAAACATAGAATGCACAATATAGTATCTAGAACACAGAATGTAGTATATTGAAAACAGAATATAGATCCCAGGATTTAGAACATGGAATGAAGAACACAGAATTTTGAATATAAAATACAGAATACTGAATATAGATTTTAGAATATAGAATGTAGTACACAGAATATAGATTATAGAATAGGCAATGTAGAACCCAGAATTTTGAACATGGAATGCCGAACACAGAATTTAGAATATAGAATACAGAATACTGAATATAGAATTTAGAACATGGAAAGCAAAACTCAGAATATAGAATATAGAATACAGAATACTGAATATAGATTTGAGAACATGGAGTGCGGAACCCAGAATATAGAATATAGAATACGGAATACTGAATATAGAATTTAGAATATACAATTTAGAACACAGAATATAGAATATAGAGTATAGAATATAGAACACAGAATTTAGAACATGGAAAGCAGAACACAATATTAAGAATATAATATAGAGTATACTAAATATAATATTTTGAATATAGAATGTAGATCACTGAATATGGAATGTAGAATACGGAATGCAGAATATAGAATACAGAATATAAAATTTCCAACACAGAATATAGAATATGGAAAACAGAATACAGAACCCAGAATTTAGAACATGGAATGCAGAACACTGAATTTACAATATAGAATACATACAACTGAAAATAGAATTTAGAATATAGAATGTAGAACACAGAATTTTGAAAATAGAGAACAGAATACTGAATATAGAATTTCGAATATAGAATGTTGAACACAGTATTTAGAATATAGAGAAGAGAATACTGAATATAGAATTTAGAATATAGAATTTAGAACACAGAATAGAGAATATAGAATAGAGAATATAGAACATAGAATTTAGAACATGGAATTTAGAACACAGAATTTAGAATATAGAATACAGAATACTGAGTATCGAAATTAGAATATAGAATGTAGAACTCAGAAATTTGAATATAGGATACGGAATATAGAATATAGAATAAAGAATATAGAATATAGAACACAAAATATAGAATATGGAAAACAGAATACAGAACCCAAAATTTAGAATATGGAATGCAGAACACATAATTTAGAGTATATACTACAGAATACTGAATATAAAATTTAGAATATAGAATGTAGAACACAGAATACGGAATGTAGAATACGGAATGCAGAATATTGAAAACAGAATATAGAAAGTAGAACACAGAATTTAGAATATGGAAAACAGAATATAGAACCCAGAATGTAGAACATGGAATGCAGAACACAGAATTTAGAATATAGAATAGAGATTACTGAATATAGAATTTAGAATATAGAATGAAGTGCACAGAATATAGAATATAGACTACGGAATGCAGAATATAGAATATTGAATATATAATAATGAGCACAAAATATAGAATACAGAATATAGAACCCAGAATTTAGAACATGGAATGCAGAACACAGAATAGAGAATATAGAATACAGAATACTGAATATACAATTTAAAATATAGAATGTAGAACACAGAATATAGAATATAGACTAAGGAATGCAGAATATAGTATATACAATATAGAATGATGAACACAAAATTTAGAATAAAGAATAGAGAATATAGAAACCCGAATTTATAACATGGAAAGTAGAACACAGAATTTGGAATATAAAATACAGAATACTTAATATTGAATTTAGAAAATACAATATAGAACACAGAATATGGAATGTAGAGTACGGAATGTCTAATATTGAATACAGAATATAGAATGTAGAACGCAGAATGTAGAATATGGAAACCAGAATACAGAAACGAGAATTTAGAACATGGAATGCACAACACAGAGTTTAGAATATAGAATACAGAATACTAAATATAAAATTTTGAATATAGAATATAGAACACAGAATACGGATTGTAGTATACGGAATGCAGAATATAGAATACAGAATTTAGAATGTAGAACACAGAATATAGTATATGGAAAACAGAATACAGAACCCAGAATTTAGAACATGGAATGCAGAACACTGAATTTAGAATATAGAATACATACAACTGAAAATAGAATTTAGAATATAGAATGTAGAACACAGAATTTAGAACATATAACACAGAATGCTGAATATAGTATTTAGAATATCGAATGTTGAACACAGAATATAGAAAATAGAATAGAGGATATAGAACCCAGAATTTAGAACTTGGAATTTAGAACACAGAATTTAGAATACAGAATACAGAATACTGAATATAGAATTTAGAACATAGAATACGCAACACAGAATTTACAATATAGAATACAGAATACTTAATAAAGAATTTAGAATATAGAATTTAGGACACAGAACATAGAATATACACTACGGAATGCAGAATATAGAATATAGAATATAGAATATAGAATGTTGAACCCAAAGTATAGAATATAGAATAGAAAATATAGAACCCAGAATTTAGAAAATGGAAAGCAGAATTCAGTATTTAGTATATAGAATACAGAATACCGAATATGGATTATAGAACATGGAGTGCAGAACCCAGAAAATACAATATAGAATATGGAATACTTAATATAGAATATAGAATATAGAATTTAGAACACAGAATAAAGAATATAGAGTATAGTATATAGAACCCAGAATTTAGAACATGGAATGCACAACACAGAATTTACAATATAGAATACAGCATACTGAATATAGAATATAGATTATAGAATGTAGGACACAGAATATAGAATGCAGAATACGGAATGCAAAACATAGAATACACAATATAGTATCTAGAACACAGAATGTAGAATATTGAAAACAGAATATAGATCCCAGGATTTAGAACATGGAATGAAGAACACAGAATTTGGAATATAAAATACAGAATACTGAATAAAGATTTTAGAATATAGAATGTAGTACACAGAATATAGATTATAGAATAGGCAATGTAGAACCCAGAATTTTGAACATGGAATGCCGAACACAGAAATTAGAATATAGAATACAGAATACTGAATATAGAATTTAGAACATGGAAAGCAAAACTCAGAATATAGAATATAGAATACAGAATACTGAATATAGATTTGAGAACATGGAGTGCGGAACCCAGAATATAGAATATAGAATACGGAATACTGAATATAGAATTTAGAATATACAAATTAGAACACAGAATATAGAATATAGACTATAGAATATAGAACCCAGAATTTAGAACATGGAATGCAGAACACAATATTAAGAATATAATATACAGAATACTAAATATAAAATTTTGAATATAGAATGTAGATCACAGAATATGGAATGTAGAATACGGAATGCAGAATATAGAATACAGAATATAAAATTTAGAACACAGAATATAGAATATGGAAAACAGAATACAGAACCCAGAATTTAGAACATGGAATGCAGAACACTGAATTTAGAATATAGAATACATACAACTGAAAATAGAATTTAGAATATAGAATGTAGAACACAGAATTTTGAATATAGAGAACAGAATACTGAATATAGAATTTCGAATATAGAATGTTGAACACAGAATTTAGAATATAGAAAAGAGAATACTGAATATAGAGTTTAGAATATAGAATTTAGAACACAGAATAGAGAATATAGTACCGAGAATTTAGAACATGGAATGCAGAACACAGAATTTAGAATATAGAATACAGAATACTGAATATAGAATTTAGAATATAGAATGTAGGACACAGAATATTGAATATAGACTACGGAATGCAGAATATAGAATATAGAATATAGAATGATGAACCCAAAGTATATAATATAGAATAGAATATATAGAACCCAGAATTAAGAATATGGAAAGTAGAACACCGAATTTAGAATATAGAATACCGAATACTGAATATAGAATGTAAAACACAGAATATGGAATGTTAGATACGGAATGCAGAATATTGAATACAGAATATAGAATGAAGAACACAGAATATAGTATATAGACTTCGGAATGCAGAATATAGAATATAGAATATAGAATATAGAAAGATGAAGACAGAATATAGAATATAGGATAGAAAATATAGAACCCCGAATTTAGAACATGGAAAGCAGAATTCAGTATATAGTATAAAGAATACAGAATACCGAATATGGATTATAGAACATGGAATGCAGAACACAGAATTCAGAATATAGAATAGAGAATACTGAATATCGAATTTAGATTATAGAATGTAAGACACAGAATATAGAATGTAGAATACGGAATGCAAAATATAGAATTCAGAATATAGAATGTAGAACACAGAATGTAGAATATGGAAAACAGAATACAGAAACGAGAATTTAGAACATGGAATGCACAACACAGAGTTTAGAATATAGAATACAGAATACTAAATATAAAATTTTGAATATAGAATATAGAACACAGAATACGGAATGTAGTATACGGAATGCAGAATATAGAATACAGAATATAGAATGTAGAACACAGAATATAGAATATGGAAAACAGAATAAAGAACCCAGAATTTAGAACATGGAATGCAGAACCCTGAATTTAGAATATAGAATACATACAAATGAAAATAGAATTTAGAATATAGAATGTAGAACACAGAATATAGATTATAGAATAGAGAATGTAGAACCCAGAATTTTGAACATGGAATTCCGAACACAGAATTTAGAATATAGAATACAGAATACTGAATATAGAATTTAGAACATGGGAAGCAGAACTCAGAATATAGAATATAGAATACAGAATACTGAATATAGATTTGAGAACATGGAGTGCAGAACCCAGAATATAGAATATAGAATACGGAATACTGAATATAGAATTTAGAATATACAATTTAGAAAACAGAATATAGAATATAGAGTATAGAATAAAGAACCCAGAATTTAGAGCATGGAATGTAGAACACAATATTAAGAATATTGAATACAGAATACTAAATATAAAATTTTGAATATAGAATTTAGATCACAGAATATGGAATGTAGAATACGGAATGCAGAATATAGAATACAGAATATAAAATTTAGAACACAGAATATAGAATATGGAAAACAGAATACAGAACCCAGAATTTAGAACATGGAATGCAGAACACTGAATTTAGAATATAGAATACATACAACTGAAAAAAGAATTTATAATATAGAATGTAGAACACAGAATTTAGAGTATAGAACACAGAATGCTGAATATAGTATTTAGAATATCGAATGTTGAACACAGAATATAGAAAATAGAATAGAGTATATAGAATTCAGAATTTAGAACATGGAATTAAGAACACAGAATTTAGAATATAGAATACAGAATACTGAATATAGAATTTAGAACATAGACAGCGGAACACAGAATTTACAATATAGAATACAGAATACTTAATATAGAATTTAGAATATAGAATTTAGGACACAGAATATAGAATATAGACTACGGAATGCAGAATATAGAATATAGAATATAGGATGTTGAACCCAAATTATAGAATATACAATATAAAGTATAGAAGCCAGAATTTAGATAATGGAAAGCAGAATTCAGTATTTAGTATATAGCATACAGAATACCGAATATGGATTATAGAACATGGAATGCAGAACCCAGAAAATACAATATAGAATATGGAATACTGAATATAGAATATAGAATATAGAATTTAGAACACAGAATAAAGAATATAGAGTATAGTATATAGAACCCAGAATTTAGAACATGGAATGCAGAACACAGAATTTAGAATATAGAATACGGAATGCAAAAGATAGAATACACAATATAGTATCTAGAACACAGAATGTAGAATATTGAAAACAGAATAAGATCCCAGGATTTAGAGCATGGAATGAAGAACACAGAATTTGGAATATAAAATACAGTATACTGAATATAGAATTTAGAATATAGAATGTAGAACTCCGAATATAGATTATAGAATAGAGAATGTAGAACCCAGAATTTTGAACATGGAATGCCGAACACAGAATTTAGAATATAGAATACAGAATACTGAATATAGAATATAGAACATGGAAAGCAGAACACAGAATATAGAATATAGAATACAGAATACTGAATATAGATTTGAGAACATGGAATGCAGAACCCAGAATATAGAATATAGAATACGGAATACTGAATATAGAATTTAGAATATACAATATAGAACACAGAATATAGAAAATAGAGTATAGAATATAGAACCCAGAATTTAGAACTTGGAATGCAGAACACAATATAAGAATATAGAATACAGAATACTGAATATAGTATTTAGAATATAGAATGTAGAACACAGAGTATGGAATATAGAATACGGAAATGAGAATATTGAGTACAGAATATAGAATGTAGAACACAGAATATAGAATATGGAAAACAGAATACAGAACCCAGAATTTAGAACATGGAATGCAGAACACTGAATTTAGAATATAGAATACATACAACTGAAAATAGAATTTAGAATATAGAATGTAGAACACAGAATTTAGAACATATAACACAGAATGCTGAATATAGTATTTAGAATATCGAATGTTGAACACAGAATATAGAAAATAGAATAGAGTATATAGAACCCAGAATTTAGAACATGGAATTTAGAACACAGAATTTAGAATATAGAATACAGAATACTGAATATAGAATTTAGAACATAGAATACGCAACACAGAATTTACAATATAGAATACAGAATACTTAATAAAGAATTTAGAATATAGAATTTAGGACACAGAACATAGAATATACACTGCGGAATGCAGAATATAGAATATATAATATAGAATATAGAATGTTGAACCCAAAGTATAGAATATAGAATAGAAAATATAGAACCCAGAATTTAGAAAATGGAAAGCAGAATTCAGTATTTAGTATATAGAATACAGAATACCGAATATGGATTATAGAACATGGAGTGCAGAACCCAGAAAATACAATATAGAATATGGAATACTTAATATAGAATATAGAATATAGAATTTAGAACACAGAATAAAGAATATAGAGTATAGTATATAGAACCCAGAATTTAGAACATGGAATGCACAACACAGAATTTAGAATATAGAATACAGCATACTGAATATAGAATTTAGATTATAGAATGTAGGACACAGAATATAGAATGTAGAATACGGAATGCAAAACATAGAATACACAATATAGTATCTAGAACACAGAATGTAGAATATTGAAAACAGAATATAGATCCCAGGATTTAGAACATGGAATGAAGAACACAGAATTTGGAATATAAAATACAGAATACTGAATAAAGATTTTAGGAAATAGAATGTAGTACACAGAATATAGATTATAGAATAGGCAATGTAGAACCCAGAATTTTGAACATGGAATGCCGAACACAGAAATTAGAATATAGAATACAGAATACTGAATATAGAATTTAGAACATGGAAAGCAAAACTCAGAATATAGAATATAGAATACAGAATACTGAATAAAGATTTGAGAACATGGAGTGCGGAACTCAGAATATAGAATATAGAATACGGAATACTGAATATAGAATTTAGAATATACAAATTAGAACACAGAATATAGAATATAGACTATAGAATATAGAACCCAGAATTTAGAACATGGAATGCAGAACACAATATTAAGAATATAATATACAGAATACTAAATATAAAAGTTTGAATATAGAATGTAGATCACAGAATATGGAATGTAGAATACGGAATGCAGAATATAGAATACAGAATATAAAATTTAGAACACAGAATATAGAATATGGAAAACAGAATACAGAACCCAGAATTTAGAACATGGAATGCAGAACACTGAATTTAGAATATAGAATACATACAACTGAAAATAGAATTTAGAATATAGAATGTAGAACACAGAATTTAGAATATAGAGAACAGAATACTGAATATAGAATTTCGAATATAGAATGTTGAACACAGAATTTAGAATATAGAAAAGAGAATACTGAATATAGAGTTTAGAATATAGAATTTAGAACACAGAATAGAAAATATAGTTCCGAGAATTTAGAACATGGAATGCAGAACACAGAATTTAGAATATAGAATACAGAATACTGAATATAGAATTTAGAATATAGAATGTAGGACACAGAATATAGAATATAGACTACGGAATGCAGAATATAGAATATAGAATATAGAATGATGAACCCAAAGTATATAATATAGAATAGAATATATAGAACCCAGAATTAAGATCATGGAAAGTAGAACACCGAATTTAGAATATAGAATACCGAATACTGAATATAGAATGTAAAACACAGAATATGGAATGTTAGATACGGAATGCAGAATATTGAATACAGAATATAGAATGAAGAACACAGAATATAGTATATAGACTTCGGAATGCAGAATATAGAATATAGAATATAGAATATAGAAAGATGAAGACAGAATATAGAATATAGGATAGAAAATATAGAATCCCGAATTTAGAACATGGAAAGCAGAATTCAGTATTTAGTATAAAGAATACAGAATACCTAATATGGATTATAGAACATGGAATGCAGAACACAGAATTCAGAATATAGAATAGAGAATACTGAATATCGAATTTAGATTATAGAATGTAAGACACAGAATATAGAATGTAGAATACGGAATGCAAAATATAGAATTCAGAATATAGAATGTAGAACACAGAATGTAGAATATGGAAAACAGAATACAGAAACGAGAATTTAGAACATGGAATGCACAACACAGAGTTTAGAATATAGAATACAGAATACTAAATATAAAATTTTGAATATAGAATATAGAACACAGAATACGGAATGTAGTATACGGAATGCAGAATATAGAATACAGAATATAGAATGTAGAACACAGAATATAGAATATGGAAAACAGAATAAAGAACCCAGAATTTAGAACATGGAATGCAGAACACTGAATTTAGAATATAGAATACATACAAATGAAAATAGGATTTAGAATATAGAATGTAGAACACAGAATATAGATTATAGAATAGAGAATGTAGAACCCAGAATTTTGAACATGGAATTCCGAACACAGAATTTAGAATATAGAATACAGAATACTGAATATAGAATTTAGAACATGGGAAGCAGAACTCAGAATATAGAATATAGAATACAGAATACTGAATATAGATTTGAGAACATGGAGTGCAGAACCCAGAATATAGAATATAGAATACGGAATACTGAATATAGAATTTAGAATATACAATTTAGAAAACAGAATATAGAATATAGAGTATAGAATAAAGAACCCAGTATTTAGAGCATGGAATGTAGAACACAATATTAAGAATATTGAATACAGAATACTAAATATAAAATTTTGAATATAGAATTTAGATCACAGAATATGGAATGTAGAATACGGAATGCAGAATATAGAATACAGAATATAAAATTTAGAACACAGAATATAGAATATGGAAAACAGAAAACAAAACCCAGAATTTAGAACATGGAATGCAGAACACTGAATTTAGAATATAGAATACATACAACTGAAAAAAGAATTTAGAATATAGAATGTAGAACACCGAATTTAGAATATAGAACACAGAATGCTGAATATAGTATTTAGAATATCGAATGTTGAACACAGAATATAGAAAATAGAATAGAGTATATAGAATTCAGAATTTAGAACATGGAATTAAGAACACAGAATTTAGAATATAGAATACAGAATACTGAATATAGAATTTAGAACATAGACAGCGGAACACAGAATTTACAATATAGAATACAGAATACTTAATATAGAATTTAGAATATAGAATTTAGGACACAGAATATAGAATATAGACTACGGAATGCAGAATATAGAATATAGAATATAGAATGTTGAACCCAAATTATAGAATATACAATATAAATTATAGAACCCAGAATTTAGATAATGGAAAGCAGAATTCAGTATTTAGTATATAGCATAGAGAATACCGAATATGGATTATAGAACATGGAATGCAGAACCCAGAAAATACAATATAGAATATGGAATACTGAATATAGAATATAGAATATAGAATTTAGAACACAGAATAAAGAATATAGAGTATAGTATATAGAACCCAGAATTTAGAACATGGAATGCAGAACACAGAATTTAGAATATAGAATACGGAATGCAAAAGATAGAATACACAATATAGTATCTAGAACACAGAATGTAGAATATTGAAAACAGAATAAGATCCCAGGATTTAGAGCATGGAATGAAGAACACAGAATTTGGAATATAAAATACAGAATACTGAATATAGAATTTAGAATATAGAATGTAGAACAGCGAATATAGATTATAGAATAGAGAATGTAGAACCCAGAATTTTGAACATGGAATGCCGAACACAGAATTTAGAATATAGAATACAGAATACTGAATATAGAATATAGAACATGGAAAGCAGAACACAGAATATAGAATATAGAATACAGAATACTGAATATAGATTTGAGAACATGGAATGCAGAACCCAGAATATAGAATATAGAATACGGAATACTGAATATAGAATTTAGAATATACAATATAGAACACAGAATATAGAAAATAGAGTATAGAATATAGAACCCAGAATTTAGAACTTGGAATGCAGAACACAATATAAGAATATAGAATACAGAATACTGAATATAGTATTTAGAATATAGAATGTAGAACACAGAGTATGGAATATAGAATACGGAATTGAGAATATTGAGTACAGAATATAGAATGCAGAACACAGAATATAGAATATGGAAAACAGAATATAGAACCCAGGATTTAGAACATGGAATGCAGAACACTGAATTTAGAATATAGAATACAGACTACTGAATATAGAATTTAGAATTTTGAATGTAGAACACAAAATTTAGAATATAGAATACCGAATACTGAATATAGAATATGAAAATACAATGTAGAACACAGAATTTAGAATATACAATACCGAATACTGAATATAGAATTTAGAATATACAATGTAGAAAAGAGAATAAAGAATATAGAATACGGAAAGCAGAATATAGAATACAGAATATAGAATGTAGGACACAGAATATAGAATATGGAAAACAGAATACAAAACCCAGAATTGAGAATATGGAATGCAGAAGACAGAATTTAGAATATAGAGAACAGAATAATGAATATAGAATTTCGAATATAGATTGTTGAACACAGAATTTAGAATATAGAAAACAGAATACTGAATATAGAATTTAGAATACAGAATTGAGAACACAGAATAGAGAATATAGAATAGAGAATATAGAAGATAGAATTTAGAACATGGAATTTAGAACACAGGATTTAGAATATAGAATACAGAATACTGAGTATCGAAATTAGAATATAGAATGTAGAACTCAGAATTATGAAAATAGGATACGGAATGTAGAATATAGAATAAAGAATATAGAATATAGAACACAAAATATAGAATATGGAAAACAGAATACAGAACCCAAAATTTAGAACATGGAATGCAGAACACAGAATTTAGAGTATATACTACAGAATACTGAATATAAAATTTAGAATATAGAATGTAGAACACAGAATACGGAATGTAGAATACGGAATGCAGAATATTGAAAACAGAATATAGAATGTAGAACACAGAATTTAGAATATGGAAAACAGAATATAAAACCCAGAATGTTGAACATGGAATGCAGAACACAGAATTTAGAATATATTATACAGATTACTTAATATAGAATTTAGAATATAGAATGAAGAACACAGAATATAGAATATAGACTACGGAATGCAGAATATAGAATATAGAATATATAATAATGAGAACAAAATATAGAATAGAGAATATAGAACCCAGAATTTAGAACATGGAAAGTAGAACACAGAATTTGGAATATAAAATACAGTATACTTAATATTGAATTTAGAAAATACAATATAGAACACAGAATATGGAATGTAGAGTACGGAATGTCTAATATTGAATACAGAATATAGAATGTAGAACACAGAATATAGAATATGGAAAACAGAATACAGAACCCAGAATTTAGAACATGGAATGCAGAACACTGAATTTAGAATATAGAATACATACAACTGAAAATAGAATTTAGAATATAGAATGTAGAACACAGAATTTAGAATATAGAACACAGAATGCTGAATATAGTATTTAGAATATCGAATGTTGAACACAGAATATAGAAAATAGAATAGAGTATATAGAACCCAGAATTTAGAACATGGAATTTAGAACACAGAATTTAGAATATAGAATACAGAATACTGTATATAGAATTTAGAACATAGAATACGGAACACAGAATTTACAATATAGAATACAGAATACTTAATAAAGAATTTAGAATATAGAATTTAGGACACAGAATATAGAATATAGACTACGGAATGCAGAATATAGAATATAGAATATAGAATGTTGAACCCAAAGTATAGAATATAGAATAGAAAATATAGAACCCAGAATTTAGAAAATGGAAACCAGAATTCAGTATTTAGTATATAGAATACAGAATACCGAATATGGATTATAGAACATGGAATGCAGAACCCAGAAAATACAATATAGAATATGGAATACTGAATATAGAATATAGAATATAGAATTTAGAACACAGAATAAAGAATATAGAGTATAGTATATAGAACCGAGAATTTAGAACATGGAATGCACAACACAGAATTTAGAATATAGAATACAGAATACTGAATATAGAATTTAGATTATAGAATGTAGGACACAGAATATAGAATGTAGAAAACGGAATGCAAAATATAGAATACACAATATAGTATCTAGAACACAGAATGTAGTATATTGAAAACAGAATATAGATCCCAGGATTTAGAACATGGAATGAAGAACACAGAATTTTGAATATAAAATACAGAATACTGAATATAGATTTTAGAATATAGAATGTAGTACACAGAATATAGATTATAGAATAGGCAATGTAGAACCCAGAATTTTGAACATGGAATGCCGAACACAGAATTTAGAATATAGAATACAGAATACTGAATATAGAATTTAGAACATGGAAAGCAAAACTCAGAATATAGAATATAGAATACAGAATACTGAATATAGATTTGAGAACATGGAGTGCGGAACCCAGAATATACAATATAGAATACGGAATACTGAATATAGAATTTAGAATATACAATTTAGAACACAGAATATAGAATATAGAGTATAGAATATAGAACACAGAATTTAGAACATGGAAAGCAGAACACAATATTAAGAATATAATATACAGAATACTAAATATAAAATTTTGAATATAGAATGTAGATCACTGAATATGGAATGTAGAATACGGAATGCAGAATATAGAATACAGAATATAAAATATATAACACAGAATATAGAATATGGAAAACAGAATACAGAACCCAGAATTTAGAACATGGAATGCAGAACACTGAATTTACAATATAGAATACATACAACTGAAAATAGAATTTAGAATATAGAATGTAGAACACAGAATTTAGAAAATAGAGAACAGAATACTGAATATAGAATTTCGAATATAGAATGTTGAACACAGTATTTAGAATATAGAGAAGAGAATACTGAATATAGAATTTAGAATATAGAATTTAGAACACAGAATAGAGAATATAGAATAGAGAATATAGAACATATTATTTAGAACATGGAATTTAGAACACAGAATTTAGAATATAGAATACAGAATACTGAGTATCGAAATTAGAATATAGAATGTAGAACTCAGAATTTTGAATATAGGATACGGAATATAGAATATAGAATAAAGAATATAGAATATAGAACACAAAATATAGAATATGGAAAACAGAATACAGAACCCAAAATTTAGAAAGTGGAATGCAGAACACAGAATTTAGAGTATATAATACAGAATACTGAATATAAAATTTAGAATATAGAATGTAGAACACAGAATACGGAATGTAGAATACGGAATGCAGAATATTGAAAACAGAATATAGAAAGTAGAACACAGAATTTAGAATATGGAAAACAGAATATAGAACCCAGAATATAGAACATGGAATGCAGAACACAGAATTTAGAATATAGAATAGAGATTACTGAATATAGAATTTAGAATATAGAATGAAGAGCACAGAATATAGAATATAGACTACGGAATGCAGAATATAGAATATAGAATATATAATAATGAGCACAAAATATAGAATAGAGAATATAGAACCCAGAATTTAGAACATGGAATGCAGAACACAGAATAGAGAATATAGAATACAGAATACTGAATATACCATTTAAAATATAGAATGTAGAACACAGAATATAGAATATAGACTAAGGAATGCAGAATATAGTATATACAATATAGAATGATGAACACAAAATCTAGAATAAAGAATAGAGAATATAGAACCCCGAGTTTATAACATGGAATGTAGAACACAGAATTTGGAATATAAAATACAGAATACTTAATATTGAATTTAGAAAATACAATATAGAACACAGAATATGGAATGTAGAGTACGGAATGTCTAATATTGAATACAGAATATAGAATGTAGAACGCAGAATGTAGAATATGGAAACCAGAATACAGAAACGAGAATTTAGAACATGGAATGCACAACACAGAGTTTAGAATATAGAATACAGAATACTAAATATAAAATTTTGAATATAGAATATAGAACACAGAATACGGAATGTAGTATATGGAATGCAGAATATAGAATACAGAATTTAGAATGTAGAACACAGAATATAGTATATGGAAAACAGAATACAGAACCCAGAATTTAGAACATGGAATGCAGAACACTGAATTTAGAATATAGAATACATACAACTGAAAATAGGATTTAGAATATAGAATGTAGAACACAGAATTTAGAATATAGAACAAAGAATGCTGAATATAGTATTTAGAATATCGAATGTTGAACACAGAATATAGAAAATAGAATAGAGTATATAGAACCCAGAATTTAGAACATGGAATTTAGAACACAGAATTTACAATATAGAATACAGAATACTTAATAAACAATTTAGAATATAGAATTTAGGACACAGAATATAGAATATACACTACGGAATGCAGAATATAGAATATAGAATATAGAATGTTGAACCCAATGTATAGAATATAGAATAGAAAATATAGAACCCAGAATTTAGAAAATGGAAAGCAGAATTCAGTATTTAGTATATAGAATACAGAATACCGAATATGGATTATAGAACATGAAATGCAGAATCCAGAAAATACAATATAGAATATGGAATACTGAATATAGAATATAGAATATAAAATTTAGAACACAGAATAAAGAATATAGAGTATAGTATATAGAACCCAGAATTTAGAACATGGAATGCACAACACAGAATTTAGAATATAGAATACAGAATACTGAATATAGAATTTAGATTATAGAATGTAGGACACAGAATATAGAATGTAGAATACGGAATGCAAAACATAGAATACACAATATAGTATCTAGAACACAGAATGTAGTTTATTGAAAACAGAATATAGATCCCAGGATTTAGAACATGGAATGAAGAACACAGAATTTGGAATATAAAATACAGAATACTGAATATAGATTTTAGAATATAGAATGGAGTACACAGAATATAGATTATAGAATAGGCAATGTTGAACCCAGGATTTTGAACATGGAATGCCGAACACAGAAATTAGAATATAGAATACAGAATAGTGAATATAGAATTTAGAACATGGAAAGCAAAACTCAGAATATAGAATATAGAATACAGAATACTGAATATAGATTTGAGAACATGGAGTGCGGAACCCAGAATATAGAATATAGAATACGGAATACTGAATATAGAATTTAGAATGTACAATTTAGAACACAGAATATAGAATATAGTGTATAGAATATAGAACACAGAATTTAGAACATGGAAAGCAGAACACAATATTAAGAATATAATATACAGTATACTAAATATAAAATTTTGAATATAGAATGTAGATCACTGAATATGGAATGTAGAATACGAAATACAGAATATAGAATACAGAATATAAAATTTAGAACACAGAATATAGAATATGGAAAACAGAATACAGAACCCAGAATTTAGAACATGGAATGCAGAACACTGAATTTACAATATAGAATACATACAACTGAAAATAGAATTTAGAATATAGAATGTAGAACACAGAATTTAGAAAATAGAGAACAGAATACTGAATATAGAATTTCGAATATAGAATGTTGAACACAGAATTTAGAATATAGAGAAGAGAATACTGAATATAGAATTTAGAATATAGAATTTAGAACACAGAATAGAGAATATAGAATAGAGAATATAGAACATAGAATTTAGAACATGGAATTTAGAACACAGAATTTAGAATATACAATACAGAATACTGAGTATCGAAATTAGAATATAGAATGTAGAACTCAGAATTTTGAATATAGTATACGGAATGTAGAATATAGAATAAAGAATATAGAATATAGAACACAAAATATAGAATATGGAAAACAGAATACAGAACCCAAAATTTAGAACATGGAATGCAGAACACAGAATTTAGAGTATATACTACAGAATACTGAATATAAAATTTAGAATATAGAATTTAGAACACAGAATACGGAATGTAGAATACGGAATGCAGAATATTGAAAACAGAATATAGAAAGTAGAACACAGAATTTAGAATATGGAAAACAGAATATAGAACCCAGAATGTAGAACATGGAATGCAGAACACAGAATTTAGAATATAGAATACAGATTACTGAATATAGAATTTAGAATATAGAATGAAGAGCACAGAATATAGAATATAGACTACGGAATGCAGAATATAGAATATAGAATATATAATAATGAGCACAAAATATAGAATAGAGAATATAGAACCCAGAATTTAGAACATGGAATGCAGAACACAGAATAGAAAATATAGAATACAGAATACTGAATATACAATTTAAAATATAGAATGTAGAACACAGAATATAGAATATAGACTAAGGAATGCAGAATATAGTATATAGAATATAGAATGATGAACACAAAATGTAGAATAAAGAATAGAGAATATAGAACCCCGAATTTATAACATGGAAAGTAGAACACAGAATTTGGAATATAAAATACAGAATACTTAATATTGAATTTAGAAAATACAATATAGAACACAGAATATGGAATGTAGAGTACGGAATGTCTAATATTGAATACAGAATATAGAATGTAGAACGCAGAATGTAGAATATGGAAAACAAAATACAGAAACGAGAATTTAGAACATGGAATGCACAACACAGAGTTTAGAATATAGAATACAGAATACTAAATATAAAATTTTGAATATAGAATATAGAACACAGAATACGGAATGTAGTATACGGAATGCAGAATATAGAATACAGAATTTAGAATGTAGAACACAGAATATAGTATATGGAAAACAAATACAGAACCCAGAATTTAGAACATGGAATGCAGAACACTGAATTTAGAATATAGAATACATACAACTGAAAATAGAATTTAGAATATAGAATGTAGAACACAGAATTTAGAATATAGAACACAGAATGCTGAATATAGTATTTAGAATATCGAATGTTGAACACAGAATATAGAAAATAGAATAGAGTATATAGAACCCAGAATTTAGAACATGGAATTTAGAACACAGAATTTACAATATAGAATACAGAATACTTAATAAACAATTTAGAATATAGAATTTAGGACACAGAATATAGAATATACACTACGGAATGCAGAAGATAGAATATAGAATATAGAATGTTGAACCCAAAGTATAGAATATAGAATAGAAAATATAGAACCCAGAATTTAGAAAATGGAAAACAGAATTCAGTATTTAGTATAAAGATACATACAACTGAAAATAGAATTTAGAATATAGAATGTAGAACACAGAATTTAGAATATAGAGAACAGAATACTGAATATAGAATTTCGAATATAGAATGTTGAACACAGAATTTAGAATATAGAGAAGAGAATACTGAATATAGAATTTAGAATATAGAATTTAGAACACAGAATAGAGAATATAGAATAGAGAATATAGAACATAGAATTTAGAACATGGAATGCAGAACAAAGAATTTAGAATATGGAATACAGAATACTGAATATAGAATTTAGAATAAAGAATGTAGGACACAGAATATAGAATATAGACTACGGAATGCAGAATATAGAATATAGAATATAGAATGATGAACCCAAAATATAGAATATAGAATAGAAAATATAGAACCCAGAATTAAGAACATGGAAAGTAGAACACCGAATTTAGAATATAGAATACAGAATACTGAATATAGAATGTAGAACACAGAATATGGAATGTTAGATACGGAATGCAGAATATTGAATACAGAATATAGAATGTAGAACACAGAATATAGTATATAGACTTCGGAATGCAGAATATAGAATATAGAATATAGAATATAGAAAGGTGAACACAGAATATAGAATATAGGATAGAAAATATAGAACCCCGAATTTAGAACATGGAAAGCAGAATTCAGTATTTAGTATAAAGATTACAGAATACCGAATATGGATTATAGAACATGGAATGCAGAACACAGAATTCAGAATATAGAATACAGAATACTGAATATAGAATTTAGATTATAGAATGTAAGACACAGAATATAGAATGTAGAATACGGAATGCAAAATATAGAATTCAGAATATAGAATGTAGAACACAGAATGTAGAATATGGAAAACAGAATACAGAAACGAGAATTTAGAACATGGAATGCACAACACGGAGTTTAGAAAATAGAATACAGAATACTAAATATAAAATTTTGAATAAAGAATATAGAACACAGAATACGGAATTTAGTATACGGAATGCAGAATATAGAATACAGAATATAGAATGTAGAACACAGAATATAGAATATGGAAAACAGAATACAGAACCCAGAATTTAGAACATGGAATGCAGAACACTGAATTTAGAATATAGAATACATACAACTGAAAATAGAATTTAGAATATAGAATTTAGAACACAGAATATAGATTATAGAATAGAGAATGTAGAACCCAGAATTTTGAACATGGAATGCGGAACACAGAATTTAGAATATAGAATACAGAATACTGAATATAGAATTTAGAACATGGGAAGCAGAACTCAGAATATAGAATATAGAATACAGAATACTGAATATAGATTTGAGAACATGGAGTGCAGAACCCAGAATATAGAATATAGAATAGGGAATACTGAATATAGAATTTAGAATATACAATTTAGAAAACAGAATATAGAATATAGAATATAGAATATAGAACCCAGAATTTAGAGCATGGAATGTAGAACACAATATTAATAATATTGAATACAGAATACTAAATATAAAATTTCGAATATAGAATTTAGATCACAGAATATGGAATGTAGAAAACGAATGCAGAATATAGAATACAGAATATAAAATTTAGAACACAGAATATAGAATATGGAAAACAGAATACAGAACCCAGAATTTAGAACATGGAATGCAGAACACTGAATTTAGAATATAGAATACATACAACTGAAAAAAGAATTTAGAATATAGAATGTAGAACACCGAATTTAGAATATAGAACACAGAATGCTGAATATAGTATTTAGAATATCGAATGTTGATCACAGAATATAGAAAATAGAATAGAGTATATAGAACTCAGAATTTAGAACATGGAATTAAGAACACAGAATTTAGAATATAGAATACAGAATACTGAATATAGAATTTAGAACATAGAATGCGGAACACAGAATTTACAATATAGAATACAGAATACTTAATATAGAATTTAGAATATAGAATTTTGGACACAGAATATAGAATATAGACTACGGAATGCAGAATATAGAATATAGAATATAGAATGTTGAACCCAAAGTATAGAATATAGAATATAAAATATAGAACCCAGAATTTAGATAATGGAAAGCAGAATTCAGTATTTAGTATATAGGATACAGAATACCGAATATGGATTATAGAACATGGAATGCAGAACCCAGAAAATACAATATAGAATATGGAATACTGAATATAGAATATAGAATATAGAATTTAGAACACAGAATAAAGAATATAGAGTATAGTATATAGAACCCAGAATTTAGAACATGGAATGCAGAACACAGAAATTAGAATATAGAATACAGAATACTGAATATAGAATTTAGATTATAGAATGTAGGACACAGAATATAGAATATAGAATACGGAATGCAAAACATAGAATACACAATATAGTATCTAGAACACAGAATGTAGAATATTGAAAACAGAATAAGATCCCAGGATTTAGAACATGGAATGAAGAACACAGAATTTGGAATATAAAATACAGAATACTGAATATAGTATTTAGAATATAGAATGTAGAGCACCGAATATAGATTATAGAATAGGGAATGTAGAACCCAGAATTTTGAACATGGAATGTCGAACAAAGAATTTAGAATATAGAATACAGAATACTGAATATAGAATTTAGAACATAGAATGCGGAACACAGAATTTACAATATAGAATACAGAATACTTAATATAGAATTTAGAATATAGAATTTTGGACACGGAATATAGAATATAGACTACGGAATGCAGAATATAGAATATAGAATATAGAATGTTGAACCCAAAGTATAGAATATAGAATATAAAATATAGAACCCAGAATTTAGATAATGGAAAGCAGAATTCAGTATTTAGTATATAGGATACAGAATACCGAATATGGATTATAGAACATGGAATGCAGAACCCAGAAAATACAATATAGAATATGGAATACTGAATATAGAATATAGAATATAGAATTTAGAACACAGAATAAAGAATATAGAGTATAGTATATAGAACTCAGAATTTAGAACATGGAATGCAGAACACAGAAATTAGAATATAGAATACAGAATACTGAATATAGAATTTAGATTATAGAATGTAGGACACAGAATATAGAATATAGAATACGGAATGCAAAACATAGAATACACAATATAGTATCTAGAACACAGAATGTAGAATATTGAAAACAGAATAAGATCCCAGGATTTAGAACATGGAATGAAGAACACAGAATTTGGAATATAAAATACAGAATACTGAATATAGTATTTAGAATATAGAATGTAGAGCACCGAATATAGATTATAGAATAGGGAATGTAGAACCCAGAATTTTGAACATGGAATGTCGAACAAAGAATTTAGAATATAGAATACAGAATACTGAATATAGAATTTAGAACATAGAATGCGGAACACAGAATTTACAATATAGAATACAGAATACTTAATATAGAATTTAGAATATAGAATTTTGGACACGGAATATAGAATATAGACTACGGAATGCAGAATATAGAATATAGAATATAGAATGTTGAACCCAAAGTATAGAATATAGAATATAAAATATAGAACCCAGAATTTAGATAATGGAAAGCAGAATTCAGTATTTAGTATATAGGATACAGAATACCGAATATGGATTATAGAACATGGAATGCAGAACCCAGAAAATACAATATAGAATATGGAATACTGAATATAGAATATAGAATATAGAATTTAGAACACAGAATAAAGAATATAGAGTATAGTATATAGAACTCAGAATTTAGAACATGGAATGCAGAACACAGAAATTAGAATATAGAATACAGAATACTGAATATAGAATTTAGATTATAGAATGTAGGACACAGAATATAGAATATAGAATACGGAATGCAAAACATAGAATACACAATATAGTATCTAGAACACAGAATGTAGAATATTGAAAACAGAATAAGATCCCAGGATTTAGAACATGGAATGAAGAACACAGAATTTGGAATATAAAATACAGAATACTGAATATAGTATTTAGAATATAGAATGTAGAGCACCGAATATAGATTATAGAATAGGGAATGTAGAACCCAGAATTTTGAACATGGAATGCCGAACAAAGAATTTAGAATATAGAATACAGAATACTGAATATAGAATTTAGAACATGGGAAGCAGAACTCAGAATATAGAATATAGAATACAGAATACTGAATATAGATTTGAGAACATGGAGTGCAGAACCCAGAATATAGAATATAGAATACGGAATACTGAATATAGAATTTAGAATATACAATTTAGAAAACAGTATATAGAATATAGAGTATAGAATATAGAACCCAGAATTTAGAGCATGGAATTATAACACAGAATTTAGAATATAGAATACAGAATACTGAATATAGAATTTAGAACATAGAAAACGGAATACAGAATTTACAATATAGAATAGAGAATACTGAATATAGATTTGAGAACATGGAATGCAGAACCCAGAATATAGAATATAGAATACAGAATACTTAATATAGAATTTAGAATATAGAATTTAGGACACAGAATATAGAATATAGACTATGGAATGCAGAATATAGAATATAGATTATAGAATGTTGAACCCAAAGTATAGAATATAGAATATAAAATATAGAACCCAGAATTTAGATAATGGAAAGCAGAATTCAGTATTTAGTATATAGGATACAGAATACCGAATATGGATTATAGAATATGGAATGCAGAACCCAGAAAATACAATATAGAATATGGAATACT
Organism: Vicugna pacos; assembly: GCF_048564905.1. Classification (NCBI taxonomy): domain Eukaryota; kingdom Metazoa; phylum Chordata; class Mammalia; order Artiodactyla; family Camelidae; genus Vicugna; species Vicugna pacos. Next base: position 6,888,967 of record NW_027328738.1, read on the forward strand.
GAATATAGAATATAGAATATAGAATTTAGAACACAGAATAAAGAATATAGAGTATAGTATATAGAACCCAGAATTTAGAACATGGAATGCAGAACACAGAATTTGGAATATAAAATACAGAATACTGAATATAGAATTTAGAATATAGAATGTAGAACACCGAATATAGATTATAGAATAGAGAATGTAGAACCCAGAATTTTGAACATGGAATGCCGAACACAGAATATAGAATATAGAATACAGAATACTGAATATAGAATATAGAACATGGAAATCAGAACACAGAATATAGAATATAGAGTATAGAATATAGAACCCAGAATTTAGAAAATGGAATGCAGAACACAATGTAAGAATATAGAATACAGAATACTGAATATAGTATTTAGAATATAGAATGTAGAATACAGAGTATAGAATATAGAATACATAATTGAGAATATTGAGTACAGAATATAGAATGAAGAACCCAGAATATAGAATATGGAAAACAGAATATAGAACCCAGGATTTAGAACATGGAATGCAGAACCCTGAATTTAGAATATAGAATACAGACTTCTGAATATAGAATGTAGATTTTAGAATGTAGAACACAAAATTAAGAATATAGAATACCGAATACTGAATATAGAATATGAATATACAATGTAGAACACAAAATTTAGAATATACAATACCGAATACTGAAAATAGAATTTAGAATATACAATGTAGAAAAGAGAATAAAGAATATAGAATACGGAAAGCAGAATATAGAATACAGAATATAGAATGTAGGACACAGAATATAGAATATGGAAAACAGAATATAAAACCCAGAATTGAGAATATGGAATGCAGAAGACAGAATTTAGAATATAGAGAACAGAATACTGAATATAGAATTTCGAATATAGAATGTTGAACACAGAATTTAGAATATAGAAAACAGAATACTGAATATAGAATTTAGAATATAGAATTGAGAACACAGAATAGAGAATTGAGAATAGAGAATATAGAACATAGAATTTAGAACATGGAATTTAGAACACAGAATTTAGAATATACAATACAGAATACTGAGTATCGAAATTAGAATATAGAATGTAGAACTCAGAATTTTCAATATAGGATACGGAATGTAGAATATAGAATAAAGAATATAGAATATAGAACACAAAATATAGAATATGGAAAACAGAATACAGAACCCAAATTTTAGAACATGGAATGCAGAACACAGAATTTAGAGTATATACTACAGAATACTGAATATAAAATTTAGAATATAGAATTTAGAACACAGAATACGGAATGTAGAATACGGAATGCAGAATATTGAAAACAGAATATAGAAAGTAGAACACAGAATTTAGAATATGGAAAACAGAATATAGAACCCAGAATGTAGAACATGGAATGCAGAACACAGAATTTAGAATATAGAATACAGATTACTGAATATAGAATTTAGAATATAGAATGAAGAGCACAGAATATAGAATATAGACTACGGAATGCAGAATATAGAATATAGAATATATAATAATGAGCACAAAATATAGAATAGAGAATATAGAACCCAGAATTTAGAACATGGAATGCAGAACACAGAATAGAAAATATAGAATACAGAATACTGAATATACAATTTAAAATATAGAATGTAGAACACAGAATATAGAATATAGACTAAGGAATGCAGAATATAGTATATAGAATATAGAATGATGAACACAAAATGTAGAATAAAGAATAGAGAATATAGAACCCCGAATTTATAACATGGAAAGTAGAACACAGAATTTGGAATATAAAATACAGAATACTTAATATTGAATTTAGAAAATACAATATAGAACACAGAATATGGAATGTAGAGTACGGAATGTCTAATATTGAATACAGAATATAGAATGTAGAACGCAGAATGTAGAATATGGAAAACAAAATACAGAAACGAGAATTTAGAACATGGAATGCACAACACAGAGTTTAGAATATAGAATACAGAATACTAAATATAAAATTTTGAATATAGAATATAGAACACAGAATACGGAATGTAGTATACGGAATGCAGAATATAGAATACAGAATTTAGAATGTAGAACACAGAATATAGTATATGGAAAACAAATACAGAACCCAGAATTTAGAACATGGAATGCAGAACACTGAATTTAGAATATAGAATACATACAACTGAAAATAGAATTTAGAATATAGAATGTAGAACACAGAATTTAGAATATAGAACACAGAATGCTGAATATAGTATTTAGAATATCGAATGTTGAACACAGAATATAGAAAATAGAATAGAGTATATAGAACCCAGAATTTAGAACATGGAATTTAGAACACAGAATTTACAATATAGAATACAGAATACTTAATAAACAATTTAGAATATAGAATTTAGGACACAGAATATAGAATATACACTACGGAATGCAGAAGATAGAATATAGAATATAGAATGTTGAACCCAAAGTATAGAATATAGAATAGAAAATATAGAACCCAGAATTTAGAAAATGGAAAACAGAATTCAGTATTTAGTATAAAGATACATACAACTGAAAATAGAATTTAGAATATAGAATGTAGAACACAGAATTTAGAATATAGAGAACAGAATACTGAATATAGAATTTCGAATATAGAATGTTGAACACAGAATTTAGAATATAGAGAAGAGAATACTGAATATAGAATTTAGAATATAGAATTTAGAACACAGAATAGAGAATATAGAATAGAGAATATAGAACATAGAATTTAGAACATGGAATGCAGAACAAAGAATTTAGAATATGGAATACAGAATACTGAATATAGAATTTAGAATAAAGAATGTAGGACACAGAATATAGAATATAGACTACGGAATGCAGAATATAGAATATAGAATATAGAATGATGAACCCAAAATATAGAATATAGAATAGAAAATATAGAACCCAGAATTAAGAACATGGAAAGTAGAACACCGAATTTAGAATATAGAATACAGAATACTGAATATAGAATGTAGAACACAGAATATGGAATGTTAGATACGGAATGCAGAATATTGAATACAGAATATAGAATGTAGAACACAGAATATAGTATATAGACTTCGGAATGCAGAATATAGAATATAGAATATAGAATATAGAAAGGTGAACACAGAATATAGAATATAGGATAGAAAATATAGAACCCCGAATTTAGAACATGGAAAGCAGAATTCAGTATTTAGTATAAAGATTACAGAATACCGAATATGGATTATAGAACATGGAATGCAGAACACAGAATTCAGAATATAGAATACAGAATACTGAATATAGAATTTAGATTATAGAATGTAAGACACAGAATATAGAATGTAGAATACGGAATGCAAAATATAGAATTCAGAATATAGAATGTAGAACACAGAATGTAGAATATGGAAAACAGAATACAGAAACGAGAATTTAGAACATGGAATGCACAACACGGAGTTTAGAAAATAGAATACAGAATACTAAATATAAAATTTTGAATAAAGAATATAGAACACAGAATACGGAATTTAGTATACGGAATGCAGAATATAGAATACAGAATATAGAATGTAGAACACAGAATATAGAATATGGAAAACAGAATACAGAACCCAGAATTTAGAACATGGAATGCAGAACACTGAATTTAGAATATAGAATACATACAACTGAAAATAGAATTTAGAATATAGAATTTAGAACACAGAATATAGATTATAGAATAGAGAATGTAGAACCCAGAATTTTGAAAATGGAATGCGGAACACAGAATTTAGAATATAGAATACAGAATACTGAATATAGAATTTAGAACATGGGAAGCAGAACTCAGAATATAGAATATAGAATACAGAATACTGAATATAGATTTGAGAACATGGAGTGCAGAACCCAGAATATAGAATATAGAATACGGAATACTGAATATAGAATTTAGAATATACAATTTAGAAAACAGAATATAGAATATAGAATATAGAATATAGAACCCAGAATTTAGAGCATGGAATGTAGAACACAATATTAATAATATTGAATACAGAATACTAAATATAAAATTTCGAATATAGAATTTAGATCACAGAATATGGAATGTAGAAAACGAATGCAGAATATAGAATACAGAATATAAAATTTAGAACACAGAATATAGAATATGGAAAACAGAATACAGAACCCAGAATTTAGAACATGGAATGCAGAACACTGAATTTAGAATATAGAATACATACAACTGAAAAAAGAATTTAGAATATAGAATGTAGAACACCGAATTTAGAATATAGAACACAGAATGCTGAATATAGTATTTAGAATATCGAATGTTGATCACAGAATATAGAAAATAGAATAGAGTATATAGAACTCAGAATTTAGAACATGGAATTAAGAACACAGAATTTAGAATATAGAATACAGAATACTGAATATAGAATTTAGAACATAGAATGCGGAACACAGAATTTACAATATAGAATACAGAATACTTAATATAGAATTTAGAATATAGAATTTTGGACACAGAATATAGAATATAGACTACGGAATGCAGAATATAGAATATAGAATATAGAATGTTGAACCCAAAGTATAGAATATAGAATATAAAATATAGAACCCAGAATTTAGATAATGGAAAGCAGAATTCAGTATTTAGTATATAGGATACAGAATACCGAATATGGATTATAGAACATGGAATGCAGAACCCAGAAAATACAATATAGAATATGGAATACTGAATATAGAATATAGAATATAGAATTTAGAACACAGAATAAAGAATATAGAGTATAGTATATAGAACCCAGAATTTAGAACATGGAATGCAGAACACAGAAATTAGAATATAGAATACAGAATACTGAATATAGAATTTAGATTATAGAATGTAGGACACAGAATATAGAATATAGAATACGGAATGCAAAACATAGAATACACAATATAGTATCTAGAACACAGAATGTAGAATATTGAAAACAGAATAAGATCCCAGGATTTAGAACATGGAATGAAGAACACAGAATTTGGAATATAAAATACAGAATACTGAATATAGTATTTAGAATATAGAATGTAGAGCACCGAATATAGATTATAGAATAGGGAATGTAGAACCCAGAATTTTGAACATGGAATGTCGAACAAAGAATTTAGAATATAGAATACAGAATACTGAATATAGAATTTAGAACATAGAATGCGGAACACAGAATTTACAATATAGAATACAGAATACTTAATATAGAATTTAGAATATAGAATTTTGGACACGGAATATAGAATATAGACTACGGAATGCAGAATATAGAATATAGAATATAGAATGTTGAACCCAAAGTATAGAATATAGAATATAAAATATAGAACCCAGAATTTAGATAATGGAAAGCAGAATTCAGTATTTAGTATATAGGATACAGAATACCGAATATGGATTATAGAACATGGAATGCAGAACCCAGAAAATACAATATAGAATATGGAATACTGAATATAGAATATAGAATATAGAATTTAGAACACAGAATAAAGAATATAGAGTATAGTATATAGAACTCAGAATTTAGAACATGGAATGCAGAACACAGAAATTAGAATATAGAATACAGAATACTGAATATAGAATTTAGATTATAGAATGTAGGACACAGAATATAGAATATAGAATACGGAATGCAAAACATAGAATACACAATATAGTATCTAGAACACAGAATGTAGAATATTGAAAACAGAATAAGATCCCAGGATTTAGAACATGGAATGAAGAACACAGAATTTGGAATATAAAATACAGAATACTGAATATAGTATTTAGAATATAGAATGTAGAGCACCGAATATAGATTATAGAATAGGGAATGTAGAACCCAGAATTTTGAACATGGAATGCCGAACAAAGAATTTAGAATATAGAATACAGAATACTGAATATAGAATTTAGAACATGGGAAGCAGAACTCAGAATATAGAATATAGAATACAGAATACTGAATATAGATTTGAGAACATGGAGTGCAGAACCCAGAATATAGAATATAGAATACGGAATACTGAATATAGAATTTAGAATATACAATTTAGAAAACAGTATATAGAATATAGAGTATAGAATATAGAACCCAGAATTTAGAGCATGGAATTATAACACAGAATTTAGAATATAGAATACAGAATACTGAATATAGAATTTAGAACATAGAAAACGGAATACAGAATTTACAATATAGAATAGAGAATACTGAATATAGATTTGAGAACATGGAATGCAGAACCCAGAATATAGAATATAGAATACAGAATACTTAATATAGAATTTAGAATATAGAATTTAGGACACAGAATATAGAATATAGACTATGGAATGCAGAATATAGAATATAGATTATAGAATGTTGAACCCAAAGTATAGAATATAGAATATAAAATATAGAACCCAGAATTTAGATAATGGAAAGCAGAATTCAGTATTTAGTATATAGGATACAGAATACCGAATATGGATTATAGAATATGGAATGCAGAACCCAGAAAATACAATATAGAATATGGAATACTGAATATAGAATATAGAATATAGAATTTAGAACACAGAATAAAGAATATAGAGTATAGTATATAGAACCCAGAATTTAGAACATGGAATGCAGAACACAGAATTTGGAATATAAAATACAGAATACTGAATATAGAATTTAGAATATAGAATGTAGAACACCGAATATAGATTATAGAATAGAGAATGTAGAACCCAGAATTTTGAACATGGAATGCCGAACACAGAATATAGAATATAGAATACAGAATACTGAATATAGAATATAGAACATGGAAATCAGAACACAGAATATAGAATATAGAGTATAGAATATAGAACCCAGAATTTAGAAAATGGAATGCAGAACACAATGTAAGAATATAGAATACAGAATACTGAATATAGTATTTAGAATATAGAATGTAGAATACAGAGTATAGAATATAGAATACATAATTGAGAATATTGAGTACAGAATATAGAATGAAGAACCCAGAATATAGAATATGGAAAACAGAATATAGAACCCAGGATTTAGAACATGGAATGCAGAACCCTGAATTTAGAATATAGAATACAGACTTCTGAATATAGAATGTAGATTTTAGAATGTAGAACACAAAATTAAGAATATAGAATACCGAATACTGAATATAGAATATGAATATACAATGTAGAACACAAAATTTAGAATATACAATACCGAATACTGAAAATAGAATTTAGAATATACAATGTAGAAAAGAGAATAAAGAATATAGAATACGGAAAGCAGAATATAGAATACAGAATATAGAATGTAGGACACAGAATATAGAATATGGAAAACAGAATATAAAACCCAGAATTGAGAATATGGAATGCAGAAGACAGAATTTAGAATATAGAGAACAGAATACTGAATATAGAATTTCGAATATAGAAAGTTGAACACAGAATTTAGAATATAGAAAACAGAATACTGAATATAGAATTTAGAATATAGAATTGAGAACACAGAATAGAGAATTGAGAATAGAGAATATAGAACATAGAATTTAGAACATGGAATTTAGAACACAGAATTTAGAATATACAATACAGAATACTGAGTATCGAAATTAGAATATAGAATGTAGAACTCAGAATTTTCAATATAGGATACGGAATGTAGAATATAGAATAAAGAATATAGAATATAGAACACAAAATATAGAATATGGAAAACAGAATACAGAACCCAAAATTTAGAACATGGAATGCAGAACACAGAATTTAGAGTATATACTACAGAATACTTAATATAAAATTTAGAATATAGAATGTAGAACACAGAATACGGAATGTAGAATACGGAATGCAGAATATTGAAAACAGAATATAGAATGTAGAACACAGAATTTAGAATATGGAAAACAGAATAAAGAACCCAGAATGTAGAACATGGAATGCTGAACACAGAATTTAGAATAAAGAATACAGATTACTGAATATAGAATTTAGAATATAGAATGAAGAACACAGAATATAGAATATAGACTACGGAATGCAGAATATAGAATATAGAATATATAATAATGAGCACAAAGTATAGAATAGAGAATATAGAACACAGAATTTAGAACTTGGAATGCAGAACACAGAATATAGAATATAGAATAGAGAATACTGAATATACAATTTAAAATATAGAATGTAGAACACAGAATATAGAATATAGACTAAGGAATGCAGAATATAGTATATAGAATATAGAATGATGAACACAAAATGTAGAATAAAGAATAGAGAATATAGAACCCCGAATTTATAACATGGAAGTTAGAACACAGAATTTGGAATATAAAATACAGAATACTTAATATTGAATTTAGAAAATACAATATAGAACACAGAATATGGAATGTAGAGTACGGAATGTCTAATATTGAATACAGAATATAGAATGTAGAACACAGAATGTAGAATATGGAAAACAGAATACAGAAACGAGAATTTAGAACATGGAATGCACAACACAGAGTTTAGTATATAGAATACAGAATACTAAATATAAAAATTTAATATAGAATATAGAACAAAGAATACGGAATGTAGTATACGGAATGCAGAATGTAGAATACAGAATATAGAATGTAGAACACAGAATATAGAATATGGAAAACAGAATACAGAACCCAGAATTTAGAACATAGAATGCAGAACACTGAATTTAGAATATAGAATACATACAACTGAAAATAGAATTTAGAATATAGAATGTAGAACACAGAATTTAGAATATAGAAAACAGAATACTGAATATAGAATTTAGAATATAGAATTGAGAACACAGAATAGAGAATATAGAATAGAGAATATAGAACATAGAATTTAGAACATGGAATTTAGAACACAGAATTTAGAAAATAGAATACAGAATACTGAGTATCGAAATTAGAATATAGAATGTAGAACTCAGAATTTTGAATATAGGATACGGAATGTAGAATATAGAATAAAGAATATAGAATATAGAACACAAAATATAGAATATGGAAAACAGAATACAGAACCCAAAATTTAGAACATGGAATGCAGAACACAGAATTTAGAGTATATACTACAGAATACTTAATATAAAATTTAGAATATAGAATGTAGAACACAGAATACGAAATGTAGAATACGGAATGCAGAATATTGAAAACAGAATATAGAAAGTAGAACACAGAATTTAGAATACGGAAAACAGAATATAGAACCCAGAATGTAGAACATGGAATGCAGAACACAGAATTTAGAATATAGAATACAGATTACTGAATATAGAATTTAGAATATAGAATGAAGAACACAGAATATAGAATATAGACTACGGAATGCAGAATATAGAATATAGAATATATAATAATGAGCACAAAATATAGAATAGAGAATATAGAACCCATAATTTAGAACATGGAAAGTAGAACACAGAATTTGGAATATAAAATACAGAATACTTAATATTGAATTTAGAAAATACAATATAGAACACAGAATATGGAATGTAGAGTACGGAATATCTAATATTGAATACAGAATATAGAATGTAGAACGCAGAATGTAGAATATGGAAAACAGAATACAGAAACGAGAATTTAGAACATGGAATGCACAACACAGAGTTTAGAATATAGAATACAGAATACTAAATATAAAATTTTGAATATAGAATATAGAAAACAGAATACGGAATGTAGTATACGGAATGCAGAATATAGAATACAGAATTTAGAATGTAGAACACAGAATATAGAATATGGAAAACAGAATACAGAACCCAGAATTTAGAACATGGAATGCAGAACACTGAATTTAGAATATAGAATACATACAACTGAAAATAGAATTTAGAATATAGAATGTAGAACACAGAATTTAGAATATAGAACACAGAATGCTGAATATAGTATTTAGAATATCGAATGTTGAACACAGAATATAGAAAATAGAATAGAATATATAGAACCCAGAATTTAGAACATGGAATTTACAACACAGAATTTAGAATATAGAATACAGAATACTGAATATAGAATTAAGAACATAGAATACGGAACACAGAATTTACAATATAGAATACAGAATACTTAATAAAGAATTTAGAATATAGAATTTAGAACACAGAATATAGAATATACACTACGGAATGCAGAATATAGAATATAGAATATAGAATGTTGAACCCAAAGTATAGAATATAGAATAGAAAATATAGAACCCAGAATTTAGAAAATGGAAAGCAGAATTCAGTATTTAGTATATAGAATACAGAATACCGAATATGGATTATAGAACATGGAATGCAGAACCCAGAAAATACAATATAGAATATGGAATACTGAATATAGAATATAGAATATAGAATTTAGAACACAGAATAAAGAATATAGAGTATAGTATATAGAACTCAGAATTTAGAACATGGAATGCACAACACAGAATTTAGAATATAGAATACAGAATACTGAATATAGAATTTAGATTATAGAATGTAGGACACAGAATATAGAATGTAGAATACGGAATGCAAAACAAAGAATACACAATATAGTATCTAGAACACAGAATGTAGAATATTGAAAACAGAATATAGATCCCAGGATTTAGAACATGGAATGAAGAACACAGAATTTGGAATATAAAATAGAGAATACTGAATATAGATTTTAGAATATAGAATGTAGTACACAGAATATAGATTATAGAATAGGCAACGTAGAACCCAGAATTTTGAACATGGAATGCCGAACACAGAAATTAGAATATAGAATACACAATACTGAATATAGAATTAAGAATATGGAAAGCAAAACTCAGAATATAGAATATAGAATACAGAATACTGAATATAGATTTGAGAACATGGAGTTCGGAACACAGAATATAGAATATAGAATACGGAATACTGAATATAGAATTTAGAATATACAATTTAGAACACAGAATATAGAATATAGAGTATAGAATATAGAACACAGAATTTAGAACATGGAAAGCAGAACACAATATTAAGAATATAATATACAGAATACTAAAAATAAAATTTTGAATATAGAATGTAGATCACTGAATATGGAATGTAGAATACGGAATACAGAATATAGAATACAGAATATAAAATTTAGAACACAGAATATAGAATATGGAAAACAGAATACAGAACCCAGAATTTAGAACTTGGAATGCAGAACACTGAATTTAGAATATAGAATACATACAACTGAAAATAGAATTTAGAATATAAAATGTAGAACACAGAATTTAGAATATAGAGAACAGAATACTGAATATAGAATTTCGAATATAGAATGTTGAACACAGAATTTAGAATATAGAGAAGAGAATACTGAATATAGAATTTAGAATATAGAATTTAGAACACAGAATAGAGAATATAGAATAGAGAATATAGAACATAGAGTTTAGAACATGGAATTTAGAACACAGAATTTAGAATATAGAATACAGAATACTGAGTATCGAAATTAGAATATAGAATGTAGAACTCAGAATTTTGAATATAGTATACGGAATGTAGAATATAGAATAAAGAATATAGAATATAGAACACAAAATATAGAATATGGAAAACAGAATACAGAACCCAGAATTTAGAACATGGAATGCAGAACACAGAATTTAGAGTATATACTACAGAATACTGAATATAAAATTTAGAATATAGAATGTAGGACACAGAATACGAAATGTAGAATACGGAATGCAGAATATTGAAAACAGAATATAGAAAGTAGAACACAGAATTTAGAATATGGAAAACAGAATATAGAACCCAGAATGTAGAACATGGAATGCAGAACACAGAATTTAGAATATAGAATACACATTACTGAATATAGAATTTAGAATATAGAATGAAGAATACAGAATAGAGAATATAGACTACGGAATGCAGAATATAGAATATAGAATATATAATAATGAGCACAAAATATAGAATAGAGAATATAGAACACAGAATTTAGAACATGGAATACAGAACACAGAATTTAGAATATAGAATACAGAATACTGAATATAGAATTTAGAATATAGAATGTAGGACACAGAATATAGAATAGAGACTACGGAATGCAGAATATAGAATATAGAATATAGAATGATGAACCCAAAGTATAGAATATAGAATAGAAAATATAGAACCCAGAATTAAGAACATGGAAAGTTGAACACCGAATTTAGAATATAGAATACAGAATACTGAATATACAATGTAGAACACAGAATATGGAATGTTAGATACGGAATGCAGAATATTGAATACAGAATATTGAATGTAGATCACAGAATATAGTATATAGACTTCGGAATGCAGAATATAGAATATAGAATATAGAATATAGAAAGATGAACACAGAATATAGAATATAGGATAGAAAATATACAACCCCGAATTTAGAACATGGAAAGCAGAATTCAGTATTTAGTATAAAGAATACAGAATACCGAATATGGATTATAGAACATGGAATGCAGAACACAGAATTCAGAATATAGAATACAGAATACTGAATATAGAATTTAGATTATAGAATGTAAGACACAGAATATAGAATGTAGAATACGGAATGCAAAATATAGAATACAGAATATAGTATGTAGAACACAGGATGTAGAATATGGAAAACAGAATACAGAAACGAGAATTTAGAACATGGAATGCACAACACGGAGTTTAGAATATAGAATACAGAATACTAAATATAAAATTTTGAATATAAAATATAGAACACAGAATACGGAATGTAGTATACGGAATGCAGAATATAGAATACAGAATATAGAATGTAGAACACAGAATATAGAATATGGAAAACAGAATACAGAAACCAGAATTTAGAACATGGAATGCAGAACACTGAATTTAGAACATAGAATACATACAACTGAAAATAGAATTTAGAATATAGAATGTAGAACACAGAATATAGATTATAGAATAGAAAATGTAGAAGCCAGAATTTTGAACAAGGAATGCCGAACACAGAATTTAGAATATAGAATACAGAATACTGAATATAGAATTTAGAACATGGGAAGCAGAACTAAGAATATAGAATATAGAATACAGAATACTGAATATAGATTTGAGAACATGGAGTGCAGAACACAGAATATAGAATATAGAATACGGAATACTGAATATAGAATTTAGAATATACAATTTAGAAAACAGAATATAGAATATAGAGTATAGAATATAGAACCCAGAATTTAGAGCATGGAATGTAGAACACAATATTAAGAATATTGAATACAGAATACTAAATATAAAATTTCGAATATAGAATTTAGATCACAGAATATGGAATGTAGAATACGGAATGCAGAATATAGAATACAGAATATAAAATTTAGAACACAGAATATAGAATATGGAAAACAGAATACAGAACCCAGAATTTAGAACATGGAATGCAGAACACTGAATGTAGAATATAGAACACATACAACTGAAAAAAGAATTTGGAATATAGAATGTAGAACACAGAATTTAGAATATAGAACACAGAATGCTGAATATATTATTTAGAATATCGAATGTTGATCACAGAATATAGAAAATAGAATAGAGTATATAGAACTCAGAATTTAGAACATGGAATTAAGAACACAGAATTTAGAATATAGAATACAGAATACTGAATATAGAACTTAGAACATAGAATGCGGAACACAGAATTTACAATATAGAATACAGAATACTTAATATAGAATTTAGAATATAGAATTTAGGACACAGAATATAGAATATAGACTACAGAATGCAGAATATAGAATATAGAATGTTGAACCCAAAGTATAGAATATAGAATATAAAATATACAACCCAGAATTTAGATAATGGAAAGCAGAATTCAGTATTTAGTATATAGGATACAGAATACCGAATATGGATAATAGAACATGGAATGCAGAACCCAGAAAATACAGTATAGAATATGGAATACTGAATATAGAATATAGAATATAGAAATTAGAACACAGAATAAAGAATATAGAGTATAGTATATAGAACCCAGAATTTAGAACATGGAATGCACAACACAGAATTTAGAATATAGAATACAGAATACTGAATATAGAATTTAGATTATAGAATATAGGACACAGAATATAGAATGTAGAATACGGAATGCAAAACATAGAATACACAATATAGTATCTAGAACACAGAATGTAGAATATTGAAAACAGAATATAGATCCCAGGATTTAGAACATGGAATGAAGAACACAGAAATTGGAATATAAAATACAGAATACTGAATATAGAATTTAGAATATAGAATGTAGAACACAGAATATGGAATGTAGAGTACGGAATGTCTAATATTGAATTCAGAATATAGAATGTAGAACACAGAATGTAGAATATGGAAAACAGAATACAGAATCGAGAATTTAGAACATGGAATGCACAACACAGAGTTTAGAATATAGAATACAGAATACTAAATATAAAATTTTGAATATAGAATATAGAACACAGAATACGGAATGTAGTATACGGAATGCAGAATATAGAATACAGAATATAGAATGTAGAACACAGAATATAGAATATGGAAAACAGAATACAGAACCCAGAATTTAGAACATGGAATGCAGAACACTGAATTTAGAATATAGAATACATACAACTGAAAATAGTATTTAGAATATAGAATGTAGAACACAGAATTTAGAATATAGAACACAGAATGCTGAATATAGTATTTAGAATATCGAATGTTGAACACAGAATATAGAAAATAGAATAGAGTATATACAACCCAGAATTTAGAACATGGAATTTAGAACACAGAATTTAGAATATAGAATACAGAATACTGAATATAGAATTTAGAACATAGAATACGGAACACAGAATTTACAATATAGAATAGAGAATACTGAATATAGATTTGAGAACATGGAATGCAGAACCCAGAATATAGAATATAGAAAACGGAATACTGAATATAGAATTTAGAATATACAATATAGAACACAGAATATAGAATATAGAGTATAGAATATAGAACCCAGAATTTAAAACATGGAATGCAGAACACAATATAAGAATATAGAATACAGAATACTGAATATAGTATTTAGAATATAGAATGTAGAATACAGAGTAGAGAATATAGAATATGGAATTGAGAATATTGAGTACAGAATATAGAATGTAGAACCCAGAATATAGAATATGGAAAACAGAATATAAACCCAGGATTTAGAACATGGAATGCAGAACCCTGAATTTAGAATATAGAATACAGACTACTGAATATAGAATGTAGAATTTAGAATGTAGAACACAAAATTTAGAATATAGAATACCGAATACTGAATATAGAATATGAATATACAATGTAGAACACAGAATTTAGAATATACAATACCGAATACTGAATATAGAATTTAGAATATACAATGTAGAAAAGAGAATAAAGAATATAGAATACGGAAAGCAGAATATAGAATACAGAATATAGAATGTAGGACACAGAATTTAGAATATAGAAAACAGAATACTGAATATAGAATTTAGAATATAGAATTGAGAACACAGAATATAGAATATAGAATAGAGAATATAGAACATAGGATTTAGAACATGGAATTTAGAACACAGAATTTAGAATATAGAATACAGAATACTGAGTATCGAAATTAGAATATAGAATGTAGAACTCAGAATTTTGAATATAGGATACGGAATGTAGAATATAGAATAAAGAATGTAGAATATAGAACACAAAATATAGAATATGGAAAACAGAATACAGAACCCAAAATTTACAACATGGAATGCAGAACACAGAATTTAGAGTACATACTACAGATTACTGAATATAAAATTTAGAATATAGAATGTAGAACACAGAATACGGAATGTAGAATACGGAATGCAGAATATTGAAAACAGAATATAGAAAGTAGAACACAGAATTTAGAATACGGAAAACAGAATATAGAACCCAGAATGTAGAACATGGAATGCAGAACACAGAATTTAGAATATAGAATACAGATTACTGAATATAGAATTTAGAATATAGAATGAAGAACACAGAATATAGAATATAGACTACGGAATGCAGAATATAGAATATAGAATATATAATAATGAGCACAAAATATAGAATAGAGAATATAGAACCCATAATTTAGAACATGGAATGCAGAACACAGAATAGAGAATATAGAATACAGAATACTGAATATACAATTTAAAATATAGAATGTAGAACACAGAATATAGAATATAGACGAAGGAATGCAGAATATAGTATATAGAATATAGAATGATGAACACAAAATGTAGAATAAAGAATAGAGAATATAGAACCCCGAATTTATAACATGGAAAGTAGAACACAGAATTTGGAATATAAAATACAGAATACTTAATATTGAATTTAGAAAATACAATATAGAACACAGAATATGGAATGTAGAGTACGGAATGTCTAATATTGAATACAGAATATAGAATGTAGAACGCAGAATGTAGAATATGGAAAACAGAATACAGAAACGAGAATTTAGAACATGGAATGCACAACACAGAGTTTAGAATATAGAATACAGAATACTAAATATAAAATTTTGAATATAGAATATAGAACACAGAATACGGAATGTAGTATACGGAATGCAGAATATAGAATACAGAATTTAGAATGTAGAACACAGAATATAGAATATGGAAAACAGAATACAGAACCCAGAATTTAGAACATGGAATGCAGAACACTGAATTTAGAATATAGAATACATACAACTGAAAATAGAATTTAGAATATAGAATGTAGAACACAGAATTTAGAATATAGAACACAGAATGCTGAATATAGTATTTAGAATATCGAATGTTGAACACAGAATATAGAAAATAGAATAGAGTATATAGAACCCAGAATTTAGAACATGGAATTTAGAACACAGAATTTACAATATTGAATACAGAATACTTAATAAAGAATTTAGAATATAAAATTTAGGACACGGAATATAGAATATACACTACAGAATTCAGAATATAGAATATAGAATATAGAATGTTGAACCCAAAGTATAGAATATAGAATAGAAAATATAGAACCCAGAATTTAGAAAATGGAAAGCAGAATTCAGTATTTAGTATATAGAATACAGAATACCGAATATGGATTATAGAACATGGAATGCAGAACCCAGAAAATACAATATAGAATATGGAATACTGAATATAGAATATAGAATATAGAATTTAGAACACAGAATAAAGAATATAGAGTATAGTATATAGAACCCAGAATTTAGAACATGGAATGCACAACACAGAATTTAGAATATAGAATACAGAATACTGAATATAGAATTTAGATTATAGAATGTAGGACACAGAATATAGAATGTAGAATACGGAATGCAAAAGATAGAATACACAATATAGTATCTAGAACACAGAATGTAGAATATTGAAAACAGAATATGGATCCCAGGATTTAGAACATGGAATGAAGAACACAGAATTTGGAATATAAAATACAGAATACTGAATATAGATTTTAGAATATAGAATGTAGTACACAGAATATAGATTATAGAATAGGCAACGTAGAACCCAGAATTTTGAACATGGAATGCCGAACACAGAAATTAGAATATAGAATACAGAATACTGAATATAGAATTTAGAACATGGAAAGCAAAACTCAGAATATAGAATATAGAATACAGAATACTGAATATAGATTTGAGAACATGGAGTGCGGAACCCAGAATATAGAATATAGAATACGGAATACTGAATATAGAATTTAGAATATACAATTTAGAACACAGAATATAGAATATAGAGTATAGAATATAGAACACAGAATTTAGAACATCGAAAGCAGAACACAATATTAAGAATATAATATACAGAATACTAAAAATAAAATTTTGAATATAGAATGTAGATCACTGAATATGGAATGTAGAATACGGAATGCAGAATATAGAATACAGAATATAAAATTTAGAACACAGAATATAGAATATGGAAAACAGAATACAGAACCCAGAATTTAGAACATGGAATGCAGAACACTGAATTTAGAATATAGAATACATACAACTGAAAATAGAATTTAGAATATAGAATGTAGAACACAGAATTTAGAATATAGAGAAGAGAATACTGAATATAGAATTTAGAATATAGAATTTAGAACACAGAATAGAGAATATAGAATAGAGAATATAGAACATAGAGTTTAGAACATGGAATTTAGAACACAGAATTTAGAATATAGAATACAGAATACTGAGTATCGAAATTAGAATATAGAATGTAGAACTCAGAATTTTGAATATAGGATACGGAATGTAGAATATAGAATAAAGAATATGGAATATAGAACACAAAATATAGAATATGGAAAACAGAATACAGAACCCAGAATTTAGAACATGGAATGCAGAACACAGAATTTAGAGTATATACTACAGAATACTGAATATAAAATTTAGAATATAGAATGTAGAACACAGAATACGGAATGTAGAATACGGAATGCAGAATATTGAAAACAGAATATAGAAATTAGAACACAGAATTTAGAATATGGAAAACAGAATATAGAACCCAGAATGTAGAACATGGAATGCAGAACACAGAATTTAGAATATAGAATACAGATTACTGAATATAGAATTTAGAATATAGAATGAAGAACACAGAATATAGAATATAGACTACGGAATGCAGAATATAGAATATAGAATATATAATAATGAGCACAAAATATAGAATAGGGAATATAGAACACAGAATTTAGAACATGGAATGCAGAACACAGAATTTAGTATATAGAATACAGAATAGTGAATATAGAATTTAGAATATAGAATGTAGGACACAGAATATAGAATAGAGACTACGGAATGCAGAATATAGAATATAGAATATAGAATGATGAATCCAAAGTATAGAATATAGAATAGAAAATATAGAACCCAGAATTAAGAACATGGAAATTAGAACACCGAATTTAGTATATAGAATACAGAATACTGAATATAGAAGGTAGAACACAGAATATGGAATATTAGATACGGAATGCAGAATATTGAATACAGAATATAGAAAGTAGAACACAGAATATAGTATATAGACTTCGGAATGCAGAATATAGAATATAGAATATAGAACATAGAAAGATGAACACAGAATATAGAATATAGGATAGAAAATATACAACCCCGAATTTAGAACATGGAAAGCAGAATTCAGTATTTAGTATAAAGAATACAGAATACCGAATATGGATTATAGAACATGGAATGCAGAACACAGAATTCAGAATATAGAATACAGAATACTGAATATAGAATTTAGATTATAGAATGTAAGACACAGAATATAGAATGTAGAATACGGAATGCAAAATATAGAATACAGAATACAGAATGTAGAACACAGGATGTAGAATATGGAAAACAGAATACAGAAACGAGAATTTAGAACATGGAATGCACAACACGGAGTTTAGAATATAGAATACAGAATACTAAATATAAAATTTTGAATATAGAATATAGAACACAGAATACGGAATGTAGTATACGGAATGCAGAATATAGAATACAGAATATAGAATGTAGAACACAGAATATAGAATATGGAAAACAGAATACAGAACCCAGAATTTAGAACATGGAATGCAGAACACTGAATTTAGAATATAGAATACATACAACTGAAAATAGAATTTAGAATATAGAATGTAGAACACAGAATATAGATTATAGAATAGAGAATGTAGAACCCAGAATTTTGAAAAAGGAATGCTGAACACAGAATTTAGAATATAGAATACAGAATACTGAATATTGAATTTAGAACATGGGAAGCAGAACTCAGAATATAGAATATAGAATACAGAATACTGAATATAGATTTGAGAACATGGAGGGCAGAACACAGAATATAGAATATAGAATACGGAATACTGAATATAGAATTTAGAATATACAATTTAGAAAACAGAATATAGAATATAGAGTATAGAATATAGAACCCAGAATTTAGAGCATGGAATGTAGAACACAATATTAACAATATTGAATACAGAATACTAAATATAAAATTTCGAATATAGAATTTAGATCACAGAATATGGAATGTAGAATACGGAATGCAGAATATAGAATACAGAATATAAAATTTAGAACACAGAATATAGAATATGGAAAACAGAATACAGAACCCAGAATTTAGAACATGGAATGCAGAACACTGAATTTAGAATATAGAATACATACAACTGAAAAAAGAATTTAGAATATAGAATGTAAAACACAGAATTTAGAATATAGAACACAGAATGCTGAATATAGTATTTAGAATATCGAATGTTGATCACAGAATATAGAAAATAGAATAGAGTATATAGAACTCAGAATTTAGAACATGGAATTAAGAACACAGAATTTAGAAAATAGAATACAGAATACTGAATATAGAACTTAGAACATAGAATGCGGAACACAGAATTTACAATATAGAATACAGAATACTTAATATAGAATTTAGAATATAGAACTTAGGACACAGAATATAGAATATAGACTACAGAATGCAGAATATAGAATATAGAATATAGAATGTTGAACCCAAAGTATAGAATATAGAATATAAAATATACAACCCAGAATTTAGATAATGGAAAGCAGAATACAGTATTTAGTATATAGGATACAGAATACCGAATATGGATTATAGAACATGGAATGCAGAACCCAGAAAATACAATATAGAATATGGAATACTGAATATAGAATATAGAATATAGAATTTAGAACACAGAATAAAGAATATAGAGTATAATATATAGAACCCAGAATTTAGAACATGGAATGCAGAACACAGAATTTAGAATATAGAATACAGAATACTGAATATAGAATTAAGATTATAGAATATAGGACACAGAATATAGAATGTAGAATACGGAATGCAAAACATAGAATACACAATATAGTATCTAGAACACAGAATGTAGAATATTGAAAACAGAATATAGATCCCAGGATTTAGAACATGGAATGAAGAACACAGAATTTGGAATATAAAATACAGAATACTGAATATAGAATTTAGAATATAGAATGTAGAACACAGAATATGGAATGTAGAGTACGGAATGTCTAATATTGAATACAGAATATAGAATGTAGAACACAGAATGTAGAATATGGAAAACAGAATACAGAAACGAGAATTTAGAACATGGAATGCACAACACAGAGTTTAGAATATAGAAAACAGAATACTAAATATAAAATTTTGAATATAGAATATAGAACACAGAATACGGAATGTAGTATACGGAATGCAGAATATAGAATACAGAATATAGAATGTAGAACACAGAATAAAGAATATGGAAAACAGAATACAGAACCCAGAATTTAGAACATGGAATGCAGAACACTGAATTTAGAATATAGAATACATACAACTGAAAATAGAATTTAGAATATAGAATGTAGAACACAGAATTTAGAATATAGAACACAGAATGCTGAATATAGTATTTAGAATATCGAATGTTGAACACAGAATATAGAAAATAGAATAGAGTATATAGAACCCAGAATTTAGAACATGGAATTAAGAACACAGAATTTAGAATATAGAATACAGAATACTGAATATAGAATTTGGAACATAGAATACGGAACACAGAATTTACAATATAGAATAGAGAATACTGAATATAGATTTGAGAACATGCAATGCAGAACCCAGAATATAGAATATAGAATACGGAATACTGAATATTGAATTTAGAATATACAATATAGAACACAGAATATAGAATATAGAGTATAGAATATAGAACCCAGAATTTAGAACATGGAATGCAGAACACAATATAAGAATATAGAATACAGAATACTGAATATAGTATTTAGAATATAGAATGTAGAATACAGAGTATAGAATATAGAATACGGAATTGAGAATATTGAGTACAGAATATAGAATGTAGAACCCAGAATATAGAATATGGAAAACAGAATATAGAACCCAGGATTTAGAACATGGAATGCAGAACCCTGAATTTAGAATATAGAATACAGACTACTGAATATAGAATGTAGAATTTAGAATGTAGAACACAAAATTTAGAATATAGAATACCGAATACTGAATATAGAATATGAATATACAATGTAGAACACAGAATTGAGAATATACAATACCGAATACTGAATATAGAATTTAGAATATACAATGTAGAAAAGAGAATAAAGAATATAGAATACGGAAAGCAGAATATAGAACACAGAATATTGAATGTAGGACACAGAATTTAGAATATAGAACACAGAATACTGAATAAAGAATTTAGAATATAGAATTGAGAACACAGAATTGAGAATAAAGAATAGAGAATATAGAACATAGAATTTAGAACATGGAATTTAGAACACAGAATTTAGAATATAGAATACAGAATACTGAGTATCGAAATTAGAATATAGAATGTAGAACTCAGAATTTTGAATATAGGATACGGAATGTAGAATATAGAATAAAGAATGTAGAATATAGAACACAAAATATAGTATATGGAAAACAGAATACAGAACCCAAAATTTAGAACATGGAATGCAGAACACAGAATTTAGAGTATATACTACAGAATACTGAATATAAAATTTAGAATATAGAATGTAGAACACAGAATACGAAATGTAGAATACGGAATGCAGAATATTGAAAACAGAATATAGAAAGTAGAACACAGAATTTAGAATATGGAAAACAGAATATAGAACCCAGAATGTAGAACATGGAATGCAGAACACAGAATTTAGAATATAGAATACAGATTACTGAATATAGAATTTAGAATATAGAATGAAGAACACAGAATATAGAATATAGACTACGGAATGCAGAATATAGAATATAGAATATATAATAATGAGCACAAAATATAGAATAGAGAATATAGAACCCATAATTTAGAACATGGAATGCAGAACACAGAATAGAGAATATAGAATACAGAATACTGAATATAGAATTTAAAATATAGAATGTAGAACACAGAATATAGAATATAGACTGAGGAATGCAGAATATAGTATATAGAATATAGAATGATGAACACAAAATGTAGAATAAAGAATAGAGAATATAGAACCCCGAATTTATAACATGGAAATTAGAACACAGAATTTGGAATTTAAAATACAGAATACTTAATATTGAATTTAGAAAATACAATATAGAACACAGAATATGGAATTTAGAGTACGGAATATCTAATATTGAATACAGAATATAGAATGTAGAACGCAGAATGTAGAATATGGAAAACAGAAAACAGAAACGAGAATTTAGATCATGGAATGCACAACACAGAGTTTAGAATATAGAATACAGAAT
This sequence comes from Vicugna pacos, assembly GCF_048564905.1. NCBI lineage: Eukaryota > Metazoa > Chordata > Mammalia > Artiodactyla > Camelidae > Vicugna > Vicugna pacos. The sequence continues at coordinate 6,912,496 of NW_027328738.1, forward strand.
ACTAAATATAAAATTTTGAATATAGAATATAGAACACAGAATACGGAATGTAGTATACGGAATGCAGAATATAGAATACAGAACTTAGAATGTAGAACACAGAATATAGAATATGGAAAACAGAATACAGAAACCAGAATTTACAACATGGAATGCAGAACACTGAATTTAGAATATAGAATACATACAACTGAAAATAGAATTTAGAATATAGAATGTAGAACACAGAATTTAGAATATAGAACACAGAATGCTGAATATACTATTTAGAATATCGAATGTTGAACACAGAATATAGAAAATAGTATAGAGTATATAGAACCCAGAATTTAGAACATGGAATTTAGAACACAGAATTTACAATATAGAATACAGAATACTTAATAAAGAATTTAGAATATAAAATTTAGGACACAGAATATAGAATATACACTACGGAATGCAGAATATAGAATATAGAATATAGAATGTTGAACCCAAAGTATAGAATATAGAATAGAAAATATAGAACCCAGAATTTAGAAAATGGAAAGCAGAATTCAGTATTTAGTATATAGAATACAGAATACCGAATATGGATTATAGAACATGGAATGCAGAACTCAGAAATTACAATATAGAATATGGAATACTGAATATAGAATATAGAATATAGAATTTAGAACACAGAATAAAGAATATAGAGTATAGTATATAGAACCCAGAATTTAGAACATGGAATGCACAACACAGAATTTAGAATATAGAATACAGAATACTGAATATAGAATTTAGATTATAGAATGTAGGACACAGAATATAGAATGTAGAATACGGAATGCAAAAGATAGAATACACAATATAGTATCTAGAACACAGAATGTAGAATATTGAAAACAGAATATAGATCCCAGGATTTAGAACATGGAATGAAGAACACAGAATTTGGAATATAAAATACAGAATACTGAATATAGATTTTAGAATATAGAATGTATTACACAGAATATAGATTATAGAATAGGCAACGTAGAACCCAGAATTTTGAACATGGAATGCCGAACACAGAAATTAGATTATAGAATACAGAATACTGAATATAGAATTTAGAACATGGAAAGCAAAACTCAGAATATAGAATATAGAATACAGAATACTGAATATAGATTTGAGATCATAGAGTGCGGAACCCAGAATATAGAATATAGAATACGGAATACTGAATATAGAATTTAGAATATACAATTTAGAACACAGAATATAGAATATAGAGTATAGAATATAGAACACAGAATTTAGAACATGGAAAGCAGAACACAATATTAAGAATATAATATACAGAACACTAAAAATAAAATTTTGAATATAGAATGTAGATCACTGAATATGGAATGTAGAATACGGAATGCAGAATATAGAATACAGAATATAAAATTTAGAACACAGAATATAGAATATGGAAAACAGAATACAGAACCCAGAATTTAGAACATGGAATGCAGAACACTGAATTTAGAATATAGAATACATACAACTGAAAATAGAATTTAGAATATTGAATGTAGAACACAGAATTTAGAATATAGAGAACAGAATACTGAATATAGAATTTCGAATATAGAATGGTGAACACAGAATTTAGAATATAGAAAACAGAATACTGAATATAGAATTTAGAATATAGAATTTAGAACACAGAATAGAGAACATAGAATAGAGAATATAGAACATAGAGTTTAGAACATGGAATTTAGAACACAGAATTTAGAATATAGAATACAGAATACTGAGTATCGAAATTAGAATATAGAATGTAGAACTCAGAATTTTGAATATAGGATACGGAATGTAGAATATAGAATAAAGAATATAGAATATAGAACACAAAATATAGAATATGGAAAGCAGAATACAGAACCCAGAATTTAAAACATGGAATGCAGAACACAGAATTTAGAGTATATACTACAGAATACTGAATATAAAATTTAGAATATAGAATGTAGAACACAGAATACGGAATGTAGAATACGGAATGCAGAATATTGAAAACAGAATATAGAAAGTAGAACACAGAATTTAGAATATGGAAAACAGAATATAGAACCCAGAATGTAGAACATAGAATGCAGAACACAGAATTTAGAATATAGAATACAGATTACTGAATATAGAATTTAGAATATAGAATGAAGAACACAGAATATAGAATATAGACTACGGAATGCAGAATATAGAATATAGAATATATAATAATGAGCACAAAATATAGAATAGAGAATATAGAACACAGAATTTAGAACATGGAATGCAGAACACAGAATTTAGAATATAGAATACAGAATAATGAATATAGAATTTAGAATATAGAATGTAGGACACAGAATATAGAATAGAGACTACGGAATGCAGAATATAGAATATAGAATATAGAATGATGAACCCAAAGTATAGAATATAGAATAGAAAATATAGAACCCAGAATTAAGAACATGGAAAGTAGAACACCGAATTTAGAATATAGAATACAGAATGCTGAATATAGAATGTAGAACACAGAATATGGAATGTTAGATATGGAATGCAGAATATTGAATACAGAATATAGAATGTAGAACACAGAATATAGTATATAGACTTCGGAATGCAGAATATAGAATATAGAATATAGAAAGTTGAACACAGAATATAGAATATAGGATAGAAAATATACAACCCCGAATTTAGAATATGGAAAGCAGAATTCAGAATTTAGTATAAAGAATACAGAATACCGAATATGGATTATAGAACATGGAATGCAGAACACAGAATTCAGAATATAGAATACAGAATACTGAATATAGAATTTAGATTATAGAATGTAAGACACAGAATATAGAATGTAGAATACGGAATGCAATATATAGAATACAGAATATAGAATGTAGAACACAGGATGTAGAATATGGAAAACAGAATACAGAAACGAGAATTTAGAACATGGAATGCACAACACGGAGTTTAGAATATAGAATACAGAATACTAAATATAAAATTTTGAATATAGAATATAGAACACAGAATACGGAATGTAGTATACGGAATGCAGAATATAGAATACAGAATATAGAATGTAGAACACAGAATATAGAATATGGAAAACAGAATACAGAACCCAGAATTTAGAACATGGAATGCAGAACACTGAATTTAGAATATAGAATAAATACAACTGAAAATAGAATTTAGAATATAGAATGTAGAACACAGAATTTAGAATATAGAAAACAGAATACTGAATATAGAATTTAGAATATAGAATTGAGAACACAGAATAGAGAATAAAGACTATGGAATGCAGAATATAGAATATAGAATACAGAATAATGAGCACAAAATATAGAATAGAGAATATAGAACCCAGAATTTAGAACTTGGAATGCATAACACAGAATTTAGAATATAGAATACAGAATACTGAATATTGAATTTAGAACATGGGAAGCAGAACTCAGAATATAGAATATAGAATACAGAATACTGAATATAGATTTGAGAACATGGAGTGCAGAACCCAGAATATAGAATATAGAATACGGAATACTGAATATAGAATTTAGAATATACAATTTAGAAAACAGAATATAGAATATAGAGTATAGAATATAGAACCCAGAATTTAGAGCATGGAATGTAGAAAACAATATTAAGAATATTGAATACAGAATACTAAATATAAAATTTCGAATATAGAATTTAGATCACAGAATATGGAATGTAGAATACGGAATGCAGAATATAGAATACAGAATATAAAATTTAGAACACAGAATATAGAATATGGAAAACAGAATACAGAACCCAGAATTTAGAACATGGAATGCAGAACACTGAATTTAGAATATAGAATACATACAACTGAAAAAAGAATTTAGAATATAGAATGTAGAACACAGAATTTAGAATATAGACCACAGAATGCTGAATATAGTATTAGAATATCGAATGTTGATCTCAGAATATAAAAAATAGAATAGAGTATATAGAACTCAGAATTTAGAACATGGAATTAAGAACTCAGAATTTAGAATATAGAATACAGAATACTGAATATAGAACATAGAACATAGAATGCGGAACACAGAATTTACAATATAGAATACAGAATACTTAATATAGAATTTAGAATATAGAATTTAGGACACAGAATATAGAATATAGACTACAGAATGCAGAATATAGAATATAGAATATAGAATGTTGAACCCAAAGTATAGAATATAGAATATAAAATATACAACCCAGAATTTAGATAATGGAATGCAGAATTCAGTATTTAGTATATAGGATACAGAATACCGAATATGGATTATAGAACATGGAATGCAGAACCCAGAAAATGCAATATAGAATATGGAATACTGAATATAGAATATAGAATATAGAATTTAGAACACAGAATAAAGAATATAGGGTATAATATATAGAACCCAGAATTTAGAACATGGAATGCAGAACACAGAATTTAGAATATAGAATACAGAATACTGAATATAGAATTTAGGTTATAGAATATAGGACACAGAATATAGAATGTAGAATACGGAATGCAAAACATAGAATACACAATATAGTATCTAGAACACAGAATGTAGAATATTGAAAACAGAATATAGATCCCAGGATTTAGAACATGGAATGAAGAACACAGAATTTGGAATATAAAATACAGAATACTGAATATAGAATTTAGAATATAGAATGTAGAACACAGAATATGGAATGTAGAGTACGGAATGTCTAATAATGAATACAGAATATAGAATGTAGAACACAGAATGTAGAATATGGAAAACAGAATACAGAAACGAGAATTTAGAACATGGAATGCACAACACAGAGTTTAGAATATAGAATACAGAATACTAAATATAAAATTTTGAATATAGAATATAGAACACAGAATACGGAATGTAGTATACGGAATGCAGAATATAGAATACAGAATATAGAATATAGAACAAAGAATATAGAATATGGAAAACAGAATACAGAACCCAGAATTTAGAACATGGAATGCAGAACACTGAATTTAGAATATAGAATACATACAACTGAAAATAGAATTTAGAATATAGAATGTAGAACACAGAATTTAGAATATAGAACACAGAATGCTGAATATAGTATTTAGAATATCGAATGTTGAACACAGAATATAGAAAATAGAATAGAGTATATAGAACCCAGAATTTAGAACATGGAATTTAGAACACAGAATTTAGAATATAGAATACAGAATACTGAATATAGAATTTAGAACATAGAATACGGAATACAGAATTTACAATATAGAATAGAGAATATTGAATATAGATTTGAGAACATGGAATGCAGAACCCAGAATATAGAATATAGAATACAGAATACTTAATATAGAATTTAAGACACAGAATATAGAATATAGACTATGGAATGCAGAATATAGAATATAGAATATAGAATGTTGAACCCAAAGTATAGAATATAGAATATAAAATATAGAACCCAGAATTTAGACAATGGAAAGCAGAATTCAGTATTTAGTATATAGGATACAGAATACCGAATATGGATTATAGAATATGGAATGCAGAACCCAGAAAATACAATATAGAATATGGAATACTGAATATAGAATATAGAATATAGAATTTAGAACACAGAATAAAGAATATAGAGTATAGTATATAGAACCCAGAATTTAGAACATGGAATGCAGAACACAGAATTTGGAATATAAAATACAGAATACTGAATATAGAATTTAGAATATAGAATGTAGAACACCGAATATAGATTATAGAATAGAGAATGTAGAACCCAGAATTTTGAACATGGAATGCCGAACACAGAATATAGAATATAGAATACAGAATACTGAATATAGAATATAGATCATGGAAAGCAGAACACAGAATATAGAATATAGAGTATAGAATATAGAACCCAGAATTTAGAACATGGAATGCAGAACACAATATAAGAATATAGAATACAGAATACTGAATATAGTATTTTGAATATAGAATGTAGAATACAGAGTATAGAATATAGAATACGGAATTGAGAATATTGAGTACAGAATATAGAATGTAGAACCCAGAATATAGAATATGGAAAACAGAATATAGAACCCAGGATTTAGAACATGGAATGAAGAACCCTGAATTTAGAATATAGAATACAGACTTCTGAATATAGAATGTAGATTTTAGAATGGAGAACACAAAATTTAGAATATAGAATACCGAATACTGAATATAGAATATGAATATACAATGTAGAACACAGAATTTAGAATATACAATACCGAATACTGAATATAGAATTTAGAATATACAATGTAGAAAAGAGAATAAAGAATATAGAATACGGAAAGCAGAATATAGAATACAGAATATAGAATGTAGGACACAGAATATAGAATATGGAAAACAGAATATAAAACCCAGAATTGAGAATATGGAATGCAGAAGACAGAATTTAGTATATAGGGAACAGAATACTGAATATAGAATTTCGAATATAGAATTTTGAACACAGAATTTAGAATATAGAAAACAGAATACTGAATATAGAATTTAGAATATAGAATTGAGAACACAGAATAGAGAATAGAGAATAGAGAATATAGAACATAGAATTTAGAACATGGAATTTAGAACACAGAATTTAGAATATAGAATACAGAATACTGAGTATCGAAATTAGAATATAGAATGTAGAACTCAGAATTTTGAATATAGGATACGGAATGTAGAATATAGAATAAAGAATATAGAATATAGAACACAAAATATAGAATATGGAAAACAGAATACAGAACCCAAAATTTAGAACATGGAATGCAGAACACAGAATTTAGAGTATATACTACAGAATACTGAATATAAAATTTAGAATATAGAATGTAGAACACAGAATACGGAATGTAGAATACGGAATGCAGAATATTGAAAACAGAATATAGAATGTAGAACACAGAATTTAGAATATGGAAAACAGAATATAGAACCCAGAATGTAGAACATGGAATGCTGAACACGGAATTTAGAATAAAGAATACAGATTACTGAATATAGAATTTAGAATATAGAATGAAGAACACAGAATATAGAATATAGACTACGGAATGCAGAATATAGAATATAGAATATATAATAATGGGAACAAAGTATAGAATAGAGAATATAGAACACAGAATTTAGAACAAGGAATGCAGAACACAGAATATAGAATATAGAATAGAGAATACTGAATATACAATTTAAAATATAGAATGTAGAACACAGAATATAGAATATAGACTAAGGAATGCAGAATATAGTATATAGAATATAGAATGATGAACACAAAATGTAGAATAAAGAATAGAGAATATAGAACCCCGAATTTATAACATGGAAGGTAGAACACAGAATTTGGAATATAAAATACAGAATACTTAATATTGAATTTAGAAAATACAATATAGAACACAGAATATGGAATGTAGAGCACGGAATGTCTAATATTGAATACAGAATATAGAATGTAGAACACAGAATGTAGAATATGGAAAACAGAATACAGAAACGAGAATTTAGAACATGGAATGCACAACACAGAGTTTAGAATATAGAATACAGAATACTAAATATAAAATTTTTAATATAGAATAAAGAACAAAGAATACGGAATGTAGTATACGGAATGCAGAATATTGAATACAGAATATAGAATGTAGAACACAGAATATAGAATATGGAAAACAGAATACAGAACCCAGAATTTAGAACATGGAATTTAGAACACAGAATTTAGAATATAGAATACAGAATACTGAATATAGAATTTAGAACATAGAATACGGAATACAGAATTTACAATATAGAATAGAGAATACTGAATATAGATTTGAGAACATGGAATGCAGAACCCAGAATATAGAATATAGAATACAGAATACTTAATATAGAATTTAGAATATAGAATTTAGGACACAGAATATAGAATATAGACTATGGAATGCAGAATATAGAATATAGAATATAGAATGTTGAACCCAAAGTATAGAATATAGAATAAAAAATATAGAACCCAGAATTTAGATAATGGAAAGCAGAATTCAGTATTTAGTATATAGGATACAGAATACCGAATATGGATTATAGAATATGGAATGCAGAACCCAGAAAATACAATATAGAATATGGAATACTGAATATAGAATATAGAATATAGAATTTAGAACACAGAATAAAGAATATAGAGTATAGTATATAGAACCCAGAATTTAGAACATGGAATGCAGAACACAGAATTTGGAATATAAAATACAGAATACTGAATATAGAATTTAGAATATAGAATGTAGAACACCGAATATAGATTATAGAATAGAGAATGTAGAACCCAGAATTTTGAACATGGAATGCCGAACACAGAATATAGAATATAGAATACAGAATACTGAATATAGAATATAGATCATGGAAAGCAGAACACAGAATATAGAATATAGAGTATAGAATATAGAACCCAGAATTTAGAACATGGAATGCAGAACACAATATAAGAATATAGAATACAGAATACTGAATATAGTATTTAGAATATAGAATGTAGAATACAGAGTATAGAATATAGAATACGGAATTGAGAATATTGAGTACAGAATATAGAATGTAGAACCCAGAATATAGAATATGGAAAACAGAATATAGAACCCAGGATTTAGAACATGGAATGCAGAACCCTGAATTTAGAATATAGAATACAGACTTCTGAATATAGAATGTAGATTTTAGAATGTAGAACACAAAATTTAGAATATAGAATACCGAATACTGAATATAGAATATGAATATACAGTGAAGAACACAGAATTTAGAATATACAATACCGAATACTGAATATAGAATTTAGAATATACAATGTAGAAAAGAGAATAAAGAATATAGAATACGGAAAGCAGAATATAGAATACAGAATATAGAATGTAGGACACAGAATATAGAATATGGAAAACAGAATATAAAACCCAGAATTGAGAATATGGAATGCAGAAGACAGAATTTAGTATATAGAGAACAGAATACTGAATATAGAATTTCGAATATAGAATGTTGAACACAGAATTTAGAATATAGAAAACAGAATACTGAATATAGAATTTAGAATATAGAATTGAGAACACAGAATAGAGAATAGAGAATAGAGAATATAGAACATAGAATTTAGAACATGGAATTTAGAACACAGAATTTAGAATATAGAATACAGAATACTGAGTATCGAAATTAGAATATAGAATGTAGAACTCAGAATTTTGAATATAGGATACGGAATGTAGAATATAGAATAAAGAATATAGAATATAGAACACAAAGTATAGAATATGGAAAACAGAATACAGAACCCAAAATTTAGAACATGGAATGCAGAACACAGAATTTAGAGTATATAATACAGAATACTGAATATAAAATTTAGAATATAGAATGTAGAACACAGAATACGGAATGTAGAATACGGAATGCAGAATATTGAAAACAGAATATAGAATGTAGAACACAGAATTTAGAATATGGAAAACAGAATATAGAACCCAGAATATAGAACATGGAATGCTGAACACGGAATTTAGAATAAATAATACAGATTACTGAATATAGAATTTAGAATATAGAATGAAGAACACAGAATATAGAATATAGACTACGGAATGCAGAATATAGAATATAGAATATATAATAATGGGAACAAAGTATAGAATAGAGAATATAGAACACAGAATTTAGAACAAGGAATGCAGAACACAGAATATAGAATATAGAATAGAGAATACTGAATATACAATTTAAAATATAGAATGTAGAACACAGAATATAGAATATAGACTAAGGAATGCAGAATATAGTATATAGAATATAGAATGATGAACACAAAATGTAGAATAAAGAATAGAGAATATAGAACCCCGAATTTATAACATGGAAGGTAGAACACAGAATTTGGAATATAAAATACAGAATACTTAATATTGAATTTAGAAAATACAATATAGAACACAGAATATGGAATGTAGAGCACGGAATGTCTAATATTGAATACAGAATATAGAATGTAGAACACAGAATGTAGAATATGGAAAACAGAATACAGAAACGAGAATTTAGAACATGGAATGCACAACACAGAGTTTAGAATATAGAATACAGAATACTAAATATAAAATTTTTAATATAGAATAAAGAACAAAGAATACGGAATGTAGTATACGGAATGCAGAATATTGAATACAGAATACAGAATGTAGAACACAGAATATAGAATATGGAAAACAGAATACAGAACCCAGAATTTAGAACATGGAATGCAGAACACTGAATTTAGAATATAGAATACATACAACTGAAAATAGAATTTAGAATATAGAATGTAGAACACAGAATTTAGAATATAGAACACAGAATGCTGAATATAGTATTTAGAATATCGAATGTTGAACACAGAATATAGAAAATAGAATAGAGTATATAGAACCCAGAATTTAGAACATGGAATTTAGAACACAGAATTTAGAATATAGAATACAGAATACTGAATATAGAATTTAGAACATAGAATACGGAATACAGAATTTACAATATAGAATAGAGAATACTGAATATAGATTTGAGAACATGGAATGCAGAACCCAGAATATAGAATATAGAATACAGAATACTTAATATAGAATTTAGAATGTAGAATTTAGGACACAGAATATAGAATATAGACTATGGAATGCAGAATATAGAATATAGAATATAGAATGTTGAACCCAAAGTATAGAATATAGAATATAAAATATAGAACCCAGAATTTAGATAATGGAAAGCAGAATTCAGTATTTAGTATATAGGATACAGAATACCGAATATGGATTATAGAATATGGAATGCAGAACCCAGAAAATACAATATACAATATGGAATACTGAATATAGAATATAGAATATAGAATTTAGAACACAGAATAAAGAATATAGAGTATAGTATATAGAACCCAGAATTTAGAACATGGAATGCAGAACACAGAATTTGGAATATAAAATACAGAATACTGAATATAGAATTTAGAATATAGAATGTAGAACACCGAATATAGATTATAGAATAGAGAATGTAGAACCCAGAATTTTGAACATGGAATGCCGAACACAGAATATAGAATATAGAATACAGAATACTGAATATAGAATATAGAACCTGGAAAGCAGAACACAGAATATAGAATATAGAGTATAGAATATAGAACCCAGAATTTAGAACATGGAATGCAGAACACAATATAAGAATATAGAATACAGAATACTGAATATAGTATTTAGAATATAGAATGTAGAATACAGAGTATAGAATATAGAATACGGAATTGAGAATATTGAGTACAGAATATAGAATGTAGAACCCAGAATATAGAATATGGAAAACAGAATATAGAATCCAGGATTTAGAACATGGAATGCAGAACCCTGAATTTAGAATATAGAATACAGACTTCTGAATATAGAATGTAGATTTTAGAATGTAGAACACAAAATTTAGAATATAGAATACCGAATACTGAATATAGAATATGAATATACAGTGAAGAACACAGAATTAAGAATATACAATACCGAATACTGAATATAGAATTTAGAATATACAATGTAGAAAAGAGAATAAAGAATATAGAATACGGAAACCAGAATATAGAATACAGAATATAGAATGTAGGACACAGAATATAGAATATGGAAAACAGAATATAAAACCCAGAATTGAGAATATGGAATGCAGAAGACAGAATTTAGTATATAGAGAACAGAATACTGAATATAGAATTTCGAATATAGAATGTTGAACACAGAATTTAGAATATAGAAAACAGAATACTGAATATAGAATTTAGAATATAGAATTGAGAACACAGAATAGAGAATAGAGAATATAGAACATAGAATTTAGAACATGGAATTTAGAACACAGAATTTAGAATATAGAATACAGAATACTGAGTATCGAAATTAGAATATAGAATGTAGAAGTCAGAATTTTGAATATAGGATACGGAATGTAGAATATAGAATAAAGAATATAGAATATAGAACACAAAATATAGAATATGGAAAACAGAATACAGAACCCAAAATTTAGAACATGGAATGCAGAACACAGAATTTAGAGTATATACTACAGAATACTGAATATAAAATTTAGAATATAGAATGTAGAACACAGAATACGGAATGTAGAATACGGAATGCAGAATATTGAAAACAGAATATAGAATGTAGAACACAGAATTTAGAATATGGAAAACAGAATATAGAACCCAGAATGTAGAACATGGAATGCTGAACACGGAATTTAGAATAAAGAATACAGATTACTGAATATAGAATTTAGAATATAGAATGAAGAACACAGAATATAGAATATAGACTACGGAATGCAGAATATAGAATATAGAATATATAATAATGAGCACAAAGTATAGAATAGAGAATATAGAACACAGAATTTAGAACAAGGAATGCAGAACACAGAATATAGAATATAGAATAGAGAATACTGAATATACAATTTAAAATATAGAATGTAGAACACAGAATATAGAATATAGACTAAGGAATGCAGAATATAGTATATAGAATATAGAATGATGAACACAAAATGTAGAATAAAGAATAGAGAATATAGAACCCCGAATTTATAACATGGAAGGTAGAACACAGAATTTGGAATATAAAACACAGAATACTTAATATTGAATTTAGAAAATACAATATAGAACACAGAATATGGAATGTAGAGCACGGAATGTCTAATATTGAATACAGAATATAGAATGTAGAACACAGAATGTAGAATATGGAAAACAGAATACAGAAACGAGAATTTAGAACATGGAATGCACAACACAGAGTTTAGAATATAGAATACAGAATACTAAATATAAAATTTTTATTATAGAATAAAGAACAAAGAATACGGAATGTAGTATACGGAATGCAGAATATAGAATACAGAATATAGAATGTAGAACACAGAATATAGATTATGGAAAACAGAATACAGAAACCAGAATTTAGAACATGGAATGCAGAACACTGAATTTAGAATATAGAATACATACAACTGAAAATAGAATTTAGAATATAGAATGTAGAACACAGAATTTAGAATATAGAACACAGAATGCTGAATATAGTATTTAGAATATCGAATGTTGAACACAGAATATAGAAAATAGAATAGAGTATATAGAACCCAGAATTTAGAACATGGAATTTAGAACACAGAATTTAGAATATAGAATACAGAATACTGAATATAGAATTTAGAACATAGAATACGGAATACAGAATTTACAATATAGAATAGAGAATACTGAATATAGATTTGAGAACATGGAATGCAGAACCCAGAATATAGAATATAGAATACAGAATACTTAATATAGAATTTAGAATATAGAATTTAGGACACAGAATATAGAATATAGACTATGGAATGCAGAATATAGAATATAGAATATAGAATGTTGAACCCAAAGTATAGAATATAGAATATAAAATATAGAACCCAGAATTTAGATAATGGAAAGCAGAATTCAGTATTTAGTATATAGGATACAGAATACCGAATATGGATTATAGAATATGGAATGCAGAACCCAGAAAATACAATATAGAATATGGAATACTGAATATAGAATATAGAATATAGAATTTAGAACACAGAATAAAGAATATAGAGTATAGTATATAGAACCCAGAATTTAGAACATGGAATGCAGAACACAGAATTTGGAATATAAAATACAGAATACTGAATATAGAATTTAGAATATAGAATGTAGAACACCGAATATAGATTATAGAATAGAGAATGTAGAACCCAGAATTTTGAACATGGAATGCCGAACACAGAATATAGAATATAGAATACAGAATACTGAATATAGAATATAGAACATGGAAAGCAGAACACAGAATATAGAATATAGAGTATAGAATATAGAACCCAGAATTTAGAACATGGAATGCAGAACACAATATAAGAATATAGAATACAGAATACTGAATATAGTATTTAGAATATAGAATGTAGAATACAGAGTATAGAATATAGAATACGGAATTGAGAATATTGAGTACAGAATATAGAATGTAGAACCCAGAATATAGAATATGGAAAACAGAATATAGAACCCAGGATTTAGAACATGGAATGCAGAACCCTGAATTTAGAATATAGAATACAGACTTCTGAATATAGAATATAGATTTTAGAATGTAGAACACAAAATTTAGAATATAGAATACCGAATACTGAATATAGAATATGAATATACACTGAAGAACACAGAATTTAGAATATACAATACCGAATACTGAATATAGAATTTAGAATATACAATGTAGAAAAGAGAATAAAGAATATAGAATACGGAAAGCAGAATATAGAATACAGAATATAGAATGTAGGACACAGAATATAGAATATGGAAAACAGAATATAAAACCCAGAATTGAGAATATGGAATGCAGAAGACAGAATTTAGTATATAGAGAACAGAATACTGAATATAGAATTTCGAATATAGAATGTTGAACACAGAATTTAGAATATAGAAAACAGAATACTGAATATAGAATTTAGAATATAGAATTGAGAACACAGAATAGAGAATAGAGAATAGAGAATATAGAACATAGAATTTAGAACATGGAATTTAGAACACAGAATTTAGAATATAGAATACAGAATACTGAGTATCGAAATTAGAATATAGAATGTAGAACTCAGAATTTTGAATATAGGATACGGAATGTAGAATATAGAATAAAGAATATAGAATATAGAACACAAAATATAGAATATGGAAAACAGAATACAGAACCCAAAATTTAGAACATGGAATGCAGAACACAGAATTTAGAGTATATACTACAGAATACTGAATATAAAATTTAGAATATAGAATGTAGAACACAGAATACGGAATGTAGAATACGGAATGCAGAATATTGAAAACAGAATATAGAATGTAGAACACAGAATTTAGAATATGGAAAACAGAATATAGAACCCAGGATGTAGAACATGGAATGCTGAACACGGAATTTAGAATAAAGAATACAGATTACTGAATATAGAATTTAGAATATAGAATGAAGAACACAGAATATAGAATATAGAATACGGAATGCAGAATATAGAATATAGAATATATAATAATGAGCACAAAGTATAGAATAGAGAATATAGAACACAGAATTTAGAACAAGGAATGCAGAACACAGAATATAGAATATAGAATAGAGAATACTGAATATACAATTTAAAATATAGAATGTAGAACACAGAATATAGAATATAGACTAAGGAATGCAGAATATAGTATATAGAATATAGAATGATGAACACAAAATGTAGAATAAAGAATAGAGAATATAGAACCCCGAATTTATAACATGGAAGGTAGAACACAGAATTTGGAATATAAAATACAGAATACTTAATATTGAATTTAGAAAATACAATATAGAACACAGAATATGGAATGTAGAGCACGGAATGTCTAATATTGAATACAGAATATAGAATGTAGAACACAGAATGTAGAATATGGAAAACAGAATACAGAAACGAGAATTTAGAACATGGAATGCACAACACAGAGTTTAGAATATAGAATACAGAATACTAAATATAAAATTTTTATAATAGAATAAAGAACAAAGAATACGGAATGTAGTATACGGAATGCAGAATATAGAATACAGAATATAGAATGTAGAACACAGAATATAGATTATGGAAAACAGAATACAGAAACCAGAATTTAGAACATGGAATGCAGAACACTGAATTTAGAATATAGAATACATACAACTGAAAATAGAATTTAGAATATAGAATGTAGAACACAGAATTTAGAATATAGAACACAGAATGCTGAATATAGTATTTAGAATATCGAATGTTGAACACAGAATATAGAAAATAGAATAGAGTATATAGAACCCAGAATTTAGAACATGGAATTTAGAACACAGAATTTAGAATATAGAATACAGAATACTGAATATAGAATTTAGAACATAGAATACGGAATACAGAATTTACAATATAGAATAGAGAATACTGAATATAGATTTGAGAACATGGAATGCAGAACCCAGAATATAGAATATAGAATACAGAATACTTAATATAGAATTTAGAATATAGAATTTAGGACACAGAATATAGAATATAGACTATGGAATGCAGAATATAGAATATAGAATATAGAATGTTGAACCCAAAGTATAGAATATAGAAAATAAAATATAGAACCCAGAATTTAGATAATGGAAAGCAGAATTCAGTATTTAGTATATAGGATACAGAATACCGAATATGGATTATAGAATATGGAATGCAGAACCCAGAAAATACAATATAGAATATGGAATACTGAATATAGAATATAGATTATAGAATTTAGAACACAGAATAAAGAATATAGAGTATAGTATATAGAACCCAGAATTTAGAACATGGAATGCAGAACACAGAATTTGGAATATAAAATACAGAATACTGAATATAGAATTTAGAATATAGAATGTAGAACACCGAATATAGATTATAGAATAGGGAATGTAGAACCCAGAATTTTGAACATGGAATGCCGAACACAGAATATAGAATATAGAAAACAGAATACTGAATATAGAATATAGAACATGGAAAGCAGAACACAGAATATAGAATATAGAGTATAGAATATAGAACCCAGAATTTAGAACATGGAATGCAGAACACAATATAAGAATATAGAATACAGAATACTGAATATAGTATTTAGAATATAGAATGTAGAATACAGAGTATAGAATATAGAATACGGAATTGAGAATATTGAGTACAGAATATAGAATGTAGAACCCAGAATATAGAATATGGAAAACAGAATATAGAACCCAGGATTTAGAACATGGAATGCAGAACCCTGAATTTAGAATATAGAATACAGACTACTGAATATAGAATGTAGAATTTAGAATGTAGAACACAAAATTTAGAATATAGAATACCGAATACTGAATATAGAATATGAATATACAATGTAGAACACAGAATTGAGAATATACAATACCGAATACTGAATATAGAATTTAGAATATACAATGTAGAAAAGAGAATAAAGAATATAGAATACGGAAAGCAGAATATAGAACACAGAATATAGAATTTAGGACACAGAATATAGAATATGGAAAACAGAATATAAAACCCAGAATTGAGAATATGGAATGCAGAAGACAGAATTTAGTATATAGAGAACAGAATACTGAATATAGAATTTCGAATATAGAATGTTGAACACAGAATTTAGAATATAGAAAACAGAATACTGAATATAGAATTTAGAATATAGAATTGAGAACACAGAATAGAGAATAGAGAATAGAGAATATAGAACATAGAATTTAGAACATGGAATTTAGAACACAGAATTTAGAATATAGAACACAGAATACTGAGTATCGAAATTAGAATATAGAATGTAGAACTCAGAATTTTGAATATAGGATACGGAATGTAGAATATAGAATAAAGAATATAGAATATAGAACACAAAATATAGAATATGGAAAACAGAATACAGAAACCAAAATTTAGAACATGGAATGCAGAACACAGAATTTAGAGTATATACTGCAGCATACTGAATATAAAATTTAGAATATAGAATGTAGAACACAGAATACGGAATGCAGAATACGGAATGCAGAATATTGAAAACAGAATATAGAATGTAGAACACAGAATTTAGAATATGGAAAACAGAATATAGAACCCAGAATGTAGAACATGGAATGCTGAACACGGAATTTAGAATAAAGAATACAGATTACTGAATATAGAATTTAGAATATAGAATGAAGAACACAGAATATAGAATATAGACTAAGGAATGCAGAATATAGAATACAGAATATAGAATGCAGAACACAGAATATAGAATATGGAATACAGAATACAGAAACGAGAATTTAGAACATGGAATGCACAACACAGAGTTTAGAATTTAGAATACAGAATACTAAATATATAATTTTGAATATAGAATATAGAACACAGAATACGGAATGTAGTATACGGAATGCAGAATATAGAATACAGAATTTAGAATGTAGAACACAGAATATAGAATATGGAAAACAGAATACAGAACCCAGAATTTAGAACATGGAATGCAGAACACAGAATTTAGAGTATATACTACAGAATACTGAATATAAAATTTAGAATATAGAAGGTAGAACACAGAATACGGAATGTAGAATACGGAATGCAGAATATTGAAAACAGAATATAGAATGTAGAACACAGAATTTAGAATATGGAAAACAGAATATAGAACCCAGAATTTAGAACATGGAATGCAGAACACAGAATTTAAAATATAGAATACATACAACTAAAAAGAGAATTTAGAATATAGAATGTAGAACACAGAATTTAGAATATAGAACACAGAATGCTGAATATAGTATTTAGAATATCGAATGTTGAACACAGAATATAGAAAATAGAATAGAGTATATAGAACCCAGAATTTAGAACATGGAATTTAGAACACAGAAGTTAGAATATAGAATACAGAATACTGAATATAGAATTTAGAACATATAATACGGAACACAGAATTTACAATATAGAATACAGATTACTGAATATAGAATTAAGAATAAAGAATGAAGAACACAGAATATAGAATATAGACTACGGAAAGCAGAATATAGTATAAAGAATATAATAATAATGAGCACAAAATATAGAATACAGAATATACAACCCAGAATTTAGAACATGGAATGCAGAACACAGATTATAGATTATAGAATACAGAATACTGAATTTACAATTTAAAATATAGAATGTAGAACACAGAATATAGAATATAAACTAAGGAATGCAGAATATGGTATATAGAATACAGAATGATGAACACAAAATTTAGAATAAAGAATAGAGAATATAGAACCCCGAATTTATAGCATGGAAAGTAGAACACAGAATTTGGAATATAAAATACAGAATACTTAATATTGAATTTAGAAAATACAATATAGAACACAGAATATGGAATGTAGAATGCGGAATGTCTAATATTGAATACAGAATATAGAATGTAGAACACAGAATATAGAATATGGAAAACAGAATACAGAACCCAGAATTTAGAACATGGAATGCAGAACACTGAATTTAGAATATAGAATACATACAACTGAAAATAGAATTTAGAATATAGAATTTAGAACACAGAATGTAGAATATGGAAAACAGAATACAGAAACGAGAATTTAGAACATGGAATGCACAACACAGAGTTTAGAATATAGAATACAGAATACTAAATATAAAATTTTGAATATAGAATATAGAACACAGAATACGGAATGTAGTATACGGAATGCAGAATATAGAATACAGAATATAGAATGTAGAACACAGAATATAGAATATGGAAAACAGAATACAGAACCCAGAATTTAGAACATGGAATGCAGAACACTGAATTTAAAATATAGAATACATACAACTAAGAAGAGAATTTAGAATATAGAATGTAGAACACAGAATTTAGAATATAGAACACAGAATGCTGAATATAGTATTTAGAATATCGAATGTTGAACACAGAATATAGAAAATAGAATAGCGTATATAGAACCCAAAATTTAGAACATGGAATTTAGAACACAGAATTTAGAATATAGAATACAGAATACTGAATATAGAATTTAGAACATAGAATACGGAACACAGAATTTACAATATAGAATACAGAATACTTAATAAAGAATTTAGAATATAGAATTTAGAACACAGAATATAGAATATACACTACGGAATGCAGAATATAGAATATAGAATATAGAATGTTGAACCCAAAATATAGAATATAGAATAGAAAATATAGAACCCAGAATTTAGAAAATGGAAAGCAGAATTCAGTATTTAGTATATAGAATACAGAATACCGAATATGGATTTTAGAACATGGAATGCAGTACCCAGAAAATACAATATAGAATATGGAATACTGAATATAGTATATAGAATATAGAATTTAGAACACAGAGTAAAGAATATAGAGTATAGTATATAGAACCCAGAACTTACAACATGGAATGCAGAACACAGAATTTAGAATATAGAATACAGAATACTGAATATAGAATTTAGATTATAGAATGTAGGACACAGAATATAGAATGTAGAATACGGAATGCAAAATATAGAATACACAATATAGTATCTAGAACACAGAACGTAGAATATTGAAAACAGAATATAGATCCCAGGATTTAGAACATGGAATGAAGAACACAGAATTTGGAATATAAAATAGAGTATACTGAAAATAGAATTTAGAATATAGAATGTAGAACACAGAATATAGATTATAGAATAGAGAATGTAGAACCCCGAATTTTGAACATGGAATGCCGAACAAGGAATTTAGAATATAGAATACAGAATACTGAATATAGAATTTAGAACATGGAAAGCAGAACTCAGAATATAGAATATAGAATACAGAATACTGAATATAGTTTTGAGAACAAGGAATGCAGAACCCAGAATATAGAATATAGAATACGGAATACTGAATATAGAATTTAGAATATACAATTTAGAAAACAGAATATAGAATATAGAGTATAGAATATAGAACCCAGAATTTAGAGCATGGAATGTAGAACACAATATTAAGAATATAGAATACAGAATACTAAATATAAAGTTTTGAATATAGAATGTAGATCACAGAATATGGAATGTAGAATACGGAATGCAGAATATAGAATGCAGAATATAAAATTTAGAACACAGAATATAGAATATGGAAAACAGAATACAGAACCCAGAATTTAGAACATGGAATGCAGAACACTGAATTTAGAATATAGAATACATACAACTGAAAAAAGAATTTAGAATATAGAATATAGAACACAGAATTTAGAATATAGAACACAGAATGCTGAATATAGTATTTAGAATATCGAATGTTGAACACAGAATATAGAAAATAGAATAGAGTATATAGAACTCAGAATTTAGAACATGGAATTAAGAACACAGAATTTAGAATATAGAATACAGAATACTGAATATAGAATTTAGAACATAGAATGCGTAACACAGAATTTACAATAGAGAATACAGAATACTTAATATAGAATTTAGAATATAGGATTTAGGACACAGAATATAGAATATAGACTACGGAATGCAGAATATAGAATATAGAATATAGAATGTTGAACCCAAAGTATAGAATATAGAATATAAAATATAGAACCCAGAATTTAGATAATGGAAAGCAGAATTCAGTATTTAGTATATAGAATACAGAATACCGAATATGGATTTTAGAACATGGAATGCAGAACCCAGAAAATACAATATAGAATATGGAATACTGAATATTGAATATAGAATATAGAAATTAGAACACAGAATAAAGAATATAGAGTATAGTATATAGAACCCAGAACTTAGAACATGGAATGCAGAACACAGAATTTAGAATATAGAATACAGAATACTGAATATAGAATTTAGATTATAGAATGTAGGACACAGAATATAGAATGTAGAATACGGAATGCAAAACATAGAATACACAATATAGTATCTAGAACACAGAATGTAGAATATTGAAAACAGAATAAGATCCCAGGATTTAGAACATGGAAAGAAGAACACAGAATTTGCAATATAAAATACAGAATACTGAATATAGAATTTAGAATATAGAATGTACAACACAGAATATACATTATAGAATAGAGAATGTAGAACCCCGAATTTTGAACATGGAATGCCGAACAAGGAATTTAGAATATAGAATACAGAAAACTGAATATAGAATTTAGAACATGGAAAGCAGAACTCAGAATATAGAATATAGAATACAGAGTACTGAATATAGATTTGAGAACAAGGAATGCAGAACCCAGAATATAGAATATAGAATACGGAATACTGAATATAGAATTTAGAATATACAATTTAGAAAACAGAATATAGAATATAGAGTATAGAATATAGAACCCAGAATTTAGAGCATGGAATGTAGAACACAATATTAAGAATATAGAATACAGAATACTAAATATAAAATTTTGAATATAGAATATAGAACCCAGAATACGGAATGTAGTATACGGAATGCAGAATATAGAATACAGAATATAGAATGCAGAACACAGAATATAGAATATGGAAAACAGAATACAGAACCCAGAATTTAGAACATGGAATGCAGAACACTGAATTTAGAATATAGAATACATACAACTGAAAATAGAATTTAGAATATAGAATGTAGAACACAGAATTTAGAATATAGAACACAGAATGCTGAATATAGTATTTAGAATATCGAATGTTGAACACAGAATATAGAAAATAGAATAGAGTATATAGAACCCAGAATTTAGAACATGGAATTTAGAACACAGAATTTAGAATATAGAATACAGAATACTGAATATAGAATTAAGAACATAGAATACGGAACACAGAATTTACAATATAGAATACAGAATATTTAATAAAGAATTTAGAATATAGAATTTAGGACACAGAATAAAGAATATACACTATGGAATGCAGAATATAGAATATAGAATATAGAATGTTGAACCCAAAGTATAGAATATAGAATAGAAAATATAGAACCCAGAATTTAGAAAATGGAAAGCAGAATTCAGTATTTAGTATATAGAATACAGAATACCGAATATGGATTTTAGAACATGGAATGCAGAACCCAGAAAATACAATATAGAATATGGAATACTGAATATGGAATATAGAATATAGAATTTAGAACACAGAGTAAAGAATATAGAGTATAGTATATAGAACCCAAAATTTAGAACATGGAATGCAGAACACAGAATTTAGAATATAGAATACAGAATACTGAATATAGAATTTAGATTATAGAATGTAGGACACAGAATATAGAATATAGAATACGGAATGCAAAACATAGAATACAGAATATAGTATCTAGAACACAGAATGTAGAATATTGAAAACAGAATAAGATCCCAGGATTTAGAACATGGAATGAAGAACACAGAATTTGGAATATAAAATACAGAATACTGAATATAGAATTTAGAATATAGAATGTAGAACACCGAATATAGATTATAGAATAGAGAATGTAGAACCCAGAATTTTGAACATGGGATGCCGAACACAGAATTTAGAATATAGAATACAGAATACTGAATTTAGAATATAGAACATGGAAAGCAGAACACAGAATATAGAATATAGAATACAGAATACTGAATAGAGATTTGAGAACATGGAATGCAGAACCCAGAATATAGAATATAGAATACGGAATACTGAATATAGAATTTAGAATATACAATATAGAACACAGAATATAGAATATAGAGTATACAATATAGAACCCAGAATTTAGAACATGGAATGCAGAACACTGAAGTTAGAATATAGAATACAGACTACTGAATATAGAATTTAGAATTTAGAATGTAGAACACAAAATTTAGAATATAGAATACCGAATACTGAATATAGAATATGAATATACAATGTAGAACACAGAATTTAGAATATACAATACCGAATACTGATTATAGAATTTAGAATACACAATGTAGAAAAGAGAATAAAGAATATAGAATATGGAATGCAGAATATAGAATACAGAATATAGAATGTAGGACACAGAATATAGAATATGGAAAACAGAATACAAAACCCAGAATTGAGAATATGGAATGCAGAAGACAGAATTTAGAATATAGAGAACAGAATACTGAATATAGAATTTCGAATATAGAATGTTGAACACAGAATTTAGAATATAGAAAACAGAATACTGAATATAGAATTTAGAATATAGAATTGAGAACACAGAATAGAGAATATAGAACAGAGAATTTAGAACATGGAATTTAGAACACAGAATTTAGAATATAGAACACAGAATACTGAGTATCGAAATTAGAATATAGAATGTAGAACTCAGAATTTTGAATATAGGATACGGAATGTAGAATATAGAATAAAGAATATAGAATATAGAACACAAAATATAGAATATGGAAAACAGAATACAGAACCCAAAATTTAGAACATGGAATGCAGAACATAGAATTTAGAGTATATACTACAGAATACTGAATATAAAATTTAGAATATAGAATGTAGAACACAGAATACGGAATGTAGAATACGGAATACAGAATAATGAAAACAGAATATAGAATGTAGAACACAGAATTTAGAATATGGAAAGCAGAATATAGAACCCAGAATTTAGAACATGGAATGCAGAACACAGAATTTAGAATATAGAATACAGATTACTGAATATAGAATTTAGAATATAGAATGAAGAACACAGAATATAGAATATAGACTACGGAATGCAGAATATAGAGTATAGAATATATAATAATGAGCACAAAATATAGATTAGAGAATATAGAACCCAGAATTTAGAACATGGAATGCAGAATACAGAATATAGAATATAGAATAGAGAATACTGAATATAAAATTTAAAATATAGAATGTAGAACACAGAATATAGAATATAGACTAAGGAATGCAGAATATAGTATATAGAATATAGAATGATGAACACAAAATATAGAATATAGAATAGAGAATATAGAACCCCGAATTTATAACATGGATGGTAGAACACAGAATTTGGAATATAAAATACAGAATACTTAATATTGAATTTAGAAAATACAATATAGAACACAGAATATGGAATGTAGAATGCGGAATGTCTAATATTGAATACAGAATATAGAATTTAGAACACAGAATGTAGAATATGGAAAACAGAATACAGAAACGAGAATTTAGAACATGGAATGCACAACACAGAGTTTAGAATATAGAATACAGAATACTAAATATAAAATTTTGAACATAGAATATAGAACACAGAATACGGAATGTAGTATACGGAATGCAGAACATAGAATACAGAATATAGAATGCAGAACACAGATTATAGAATATGGAAAACAGAATACAGAACCCAGAATTTAGAACATGGAATGCAGAACACTGAATTTAGAATATAGAATACATACAACTGAAAATAGAATTTAGAATATAGAACACAGAATGCTGAATATACTATTTAGAATATCGAATGTTGAACACAGAATATAGAAAATAGAATAGAGTATATAGAACCCAGAATTTAAAACATGGAATTTAGAACACAGAATTTAGAATATAGAATGCAGAATACTGAATATAGAATTTAGAACATAGAATGTGGAACACAGAATTTACAATATAGAATACAGAATACTTAATATAGAATTTAGAATATAGAATTTAGGACACAGAATATAGAATATAGACTACGGAATGCAGAATATAGAATATAGAATATAGAATGTTGAACCCAAAGTATAGAATATAGAATATAAAATATAGAACCCAGAATTTAGATAATGGAAAGCAGAATTCAGTATTTAGTATATAGAATACAGAATACCGAATATGGATTATAGAACATGGAATGCAGAACCCAGAAAATACAATATAGAATATGGAATACTGAATATAGAATATAGAATATAGAATTTAGAACACAGAATAAAGAATATAGAGTATAGTATATAGAACCGAGAATTAAGAACATGGAATGCAGAACACAGAATTTAGAATATAGAATACAGAATACTGAATATAGAATTCAGATTATAGAATGTAGGACACAGAATATAGAATATAGAGTATGGAATGCAAAACATAGAATACACAATGTAGTATCTAGAACACAGAATGTAGAATATTGAAAACAGAATAAGACCCCAGGATTTCGAACTTGGAATGAAGAACACAGAATTTGGAATATAAAATACAGAAAACTGAATATAGAATTTAGAATATAGAATGTAGAAGACCGAATATAGATTATAGAAGAGAGAATGTAGAACCCAGAGTTTTGAACATGGAATGCCGAACACAGAATTTAGAATATAGAATACAGAATACTGAATATAGAATATAGAACATGGAAAGCAGAACACAGAATATAGAATATAGAACACAGAATACTGAATATAGAATTTAGATTATACAATATAGAACACAGAATATAGAATATAGAGTATAGAATATAGAACCCAGAATTTAGAACATGGAATGCAGAACACAATATAAGAATATAGAATACAGAATACTGAATATAGAATTTAGAATATAGAATGTAGAACACAGAGTATAGAATATACAATACGGAATTGAGAATATTGAGTACAGAATATAGAATGTAGAACACAGAATATAGAATATGGAAAACAGAATATAGAACCCAGAATAAAGAACATGGAAAGTAGAACACAGAATACAGTATATACAATAAAGAATATGGAACCCAAAATATAGAACATGGAATGAAGAACACAGAATTTAGAATATAGATTACAGAATATATAATATCGAATTTAGAATATAGAATGTAAAACACAGAATATGTAATGTAGAATATGGAATGCAGAATATTGAATACAGAATATAGAATGTAGAAGACTGAATTTAGAATTTAGAAAACAGAATATAGAAATCAGAATTTAGAACATGGAATGCAAACACAGAATTTAGAAAATAGAATACAAATTTCTGAATATAGAATTTAGAATATAGAATGTAGAACACAGAATTTAGAATATAGAGTATAGAATACTGAATAAACAATATAGAATATAGAATGTAGAACACAGAATTTAGAAGACAGAACACAGAATGCTGAATATAGTATTTAGAATATCGAATGTGGAACACAGAATTTAGAAAATAGAATAAAGGATATAGAAACCAGAATTTAGAACATGGAATTTAGAACACAGAATTTAGAATATAGAATACAGAATACTGAGTATCGAACTTAGAATATAGAATGTAGAATTCAGAATATAGAATATAGGATACGGAATGTAAATTATAGAATAAAGAATATAGAATGTAGAACACAAAATATAGAATAAGGAAAACAGAATACAGAACACAAAATTTAGAGCATGGCATGCAGAACACAGAATTTAGAGTATATAATACAGAATACTGAATAAAAAATTTAGAATATAGAATGTAGAACACAGAATATGGAATACAGAATACGGAATGCGGAATATTGAATACAGAATATAGAATATAGAACACAGAATTTAGAATATGGAAAACAGAATATACAAGTCAGAATTTAGAACATGGAATGCAGAACACAGTATTTAGAATATAGAATACAGATTACTGAATATAGAATTTAGAAAATAGAATGTAGAACACAGAATTTAGAGTATAGAATACAGAATACTGAATATAGAATTTAGAATATAGAATGTAGAACACAGAATATAGAATATAGACAACGGAATGCAGAATATAGAATATAGAATATAGAATAATGAGCACAAAATGTAGAATAGAGAATATAGAACACAGAATTTTGAACATGGAAAGCAGAACATAGAATTTAGTATATAGAATACCGAATACTGAATATAGGATATGCATATACAATGTAGAACACAGAATATAGAATATAGAATACGGAATGCAGAATATAGAATACAGAATATAGAATGTAGAACACAGAATATACAATATGAAAAACAGAAACAAAACACAGAATTGAGAACATGGAATGCAGAACACAGAATTTAGAATATAGAAAACAGAATACTGAATATAGAATTACGATTATAAATTGTAGAACACAGAATTTAGAATATAAAATAAAGAATACTGAATATTGAATTTAGAATATAGAATGTAGAAACAGAATAAAGAACAGAGAATAGAGAGTATAGCACAGAGAACTTAGAAAACGGAAAGCAGAACCCAGAATTTAGAATATAGAATACAGAATTCTTAATATAAAATTTAGAATATAGAATGTTGAACACAGAGTATAGATTATAGAATACGGAATAATGAATATAGAATTTAGAATATAGAATGTAGAACACAGAATATAGAATTTAGATTACGGAATGCAGAATATAGTATACAGAATATGGAATGAAGAACACAGAATATAGAATATTGAATAGAGTATATGGAACGGAAAATTTAGAATATAAAATGCAGAACACAGAATTTAGAATATAAAATACAGAATACTGAATATAGAATTAGAACGCAGAATATAGAATACGGTATGCAGAATATTCAATACAGAATATAGAAGGCAGAACACAGAATATAGAATATGGAAAACAGTATAGAGAACTCAAAATATATAACATGGAATGCAGAACACAGATTTTAGAATATAGAATACAGAATACTGAATATAGAATTTAGAATATAGAATGCAGAACACAGAATATAGAACATAGTATAGAGAATATATAACCAAGAATTTAGAACATGGAATGCAGAACACAGAATATAGAATATAGAATACCGAATAATGAATATAGAATTTTGAATAAAGAATGAAAAACACAGAATTTAGAATATAGGATACGGAATATAGAATATAGAAAACAGAATATAGAATGTAGAACACAAAATATAGAATATGGAAAACAGAATACAGAACCCGAAATTTAGAACATGGAATGCAGAACACAGAATTTAGAGTATATTATACAGATTACTGAATATAAAATTTAGAATATAGAATGTAGAAAACAGAATATGGAATGCAGAATACGGAATGCAGAATTGAATACAGAATATAGAATGTAGAACACCGAATATAGAATATGGAAAACAGAATACAGAACCCAGAATATAGAACATGGAATGCAGAACACTGAATTTAAAATATAAAATACAGATTACTGAATATAGAATTTAGAATATAGAATGTAGTACACAGAATATAGAATATCGAATACGGAATGCAGAATATAGAATACAGAATATAGAATGTAGAACAAAGAATATAGAATATTGAATAGAGTATATGGAACCCAAAATTTAGAACATAAAATGCAGAACATAGAATTTAGAATATAAAATACAGAATACTGAATATAGAATTAGAACACAGAATATAGAATACGGCATGCAGAATATTCAATACAGAATATAGAAGGCAGAACACAGAATATAGAATATGGAAAACAGAATAGAGAACTCAGAATATAGAACATGGAATGCAGAACACAGATTTTAGAATATAGAATACAGAATACTGGATATAGAATTTTGAATATAGAATGAAGAACACAGAATATAGAATATAGTATAGAGAATATAGAACCCAGAATGTAGAACATGGAATGCAGAACACAGAATATAGAATATAGAATACCGAATACTGAACATAGAATTTTAAATAAAGTATGTAGAACACAGAATTTAGAATATAGGATACGGAATATAGAATATTGTATATAGATTATAGAATGATGAACACAAAATGTAGAATAAAGAATACAGAATATAGAACCCAGAATTTATAACATGGAATATAGAACACAGAATTTAGAATATAGAATACAGAATACTGAATATCGAATTTAGAATATAGAATGTAGAACCCAGTATATGGATTGTAGAATACGGATTGCAGAATATGGAATACAGAATATAGAATATAGAACACAGAATTTAGAATATTGGAAACAAAATATAGATCCCAGGATTTAGAACATGGAATGCAGAAGACAGAATTTGGAGTATAAAATACAGAATACTGAATATCGAATTTAGAATATAGTATGTAGAACACAGAATATAGATTATAGAATAGAGAATGTAGAACCCAGAATTTTGAACATGGAATTCCGAACACAGAATTTAGAATACAGAATACAGAATACTGAATATAGAATTTAGAACATAGAATGCGGAACACAGAAAATACAGTATAGAATACAGAATACGTAATATTGAATTTAGAACTTAGAATGCGGAACACAGCAATTAGAATATAGAATATAGAATACTGAATATATAATTAAGAACATGGAATGCTGAACCCACAATTTAGAATATAGAATACGGAATACTGAAAATAGAATTTAGAATATACAATGTAGAACACAGAATATAGAATATAGAGTATAGAATATAGAATACAGAATTTAGAACATGGAATGCAGAACACATTATTTATAAAATAGAATACAGAATACTGAATATAGAATTTAGATTATAGAATGAAAAACACAGAGTATAGAATATAGAATAGGAAATGCAGAATATTGAGTACAGAATATAGAATGTAGAACACAGAATTTAGAATATGGAAAACAGAATATAGAACCCAGGAATTAGAACATGGAATGCAGAACACAGAATTTAGAATATAGAAAACAGAGTACTGAATATAGAATTTAGAATTAAGAATGTAGAACACAGAATATAGAATATAGAATACCGAATACTGAATATAGAATATGAATATACAATGTAGAACACAGAGTTTAGAATATGGAATACAGAATACTGAATATAGAATTTAGAATATACAATGTAGAAAACAGAATATAGGATAGAGAATACGGAAAGCAGAATATAGAATACAGAATATAGAACATAGAACACAGAATATAGAATATAGAGCACTGAATACTGAATATAGAATTTCGAATATAGAATGTTGAACACAGAATTTAGAATATAGAAAACAGAATACTGAATAGAGAATTTAGAATATAGAATTTAGAACACAGAATAGAGAATATAGAACCGAGAATTTTGAACATGGAATGCAGAACATAGAATTTAGAATATAGAATACAGAATACTGAATATTGAATTTAGAATATAGAATGTAGGACACAGAATATAGAATATAGGCTACGGAATGCAGAATATAGGATATAGAATATAGAATGATGAACCCAAATTATAGAATATAGAATAGAAAATATAGAACCCAGAATTTAGAACATGGAAAGCACAATGCAGTATTTAGTATATAGAATACAGAATACCGAATATGGATTATAGAACATGGAATGCAGAACCCAGAGAATACAATATAGAATACAGAATACTGAATATCGAATATAGAATATAGAATTTAGAACACAGAATATAGAATATAGAGAATAGTATAAAGAACCCAGAATTTAGAACATGGAATGCAAAACACAGAATTTAGAATATAGAATACAGAATACAGAATACAGAATTTTGATTATAGAATGTCGGACACAGAATATAGAATGTAGAATACGGAACGCAGAATATAGAATACAGAATATAGAATGTAGAACACAGAATTTAGAATATGGAAAACAGAATATAGAACCCAAAATTTAGAACATGGAATGCAGAACACAGAATTTAGAGTATATACTACAGAATACTGAATATAAAATTTAGAATATAGAATGTAGAACACAGAATACGGAATGTAGAATACGGAATGCAGAATAATGAAAACAAATATAGAATATAGAACACAGAATTTAGAATATGGAAAGCAGAATATAGAACCCAGAATTAAGAACATGGAATGCAGAACACAGAATTTAGAATATAGTATACAGATTACTGAATATAGAATTTAGAATATAGAATGAAGAACACAGAATATAGAATATAGACTACGGAATTCAGAATATAGAATATAGAATATATAATAATGAGCACAAAATATAGAATATAGAATATAGAACCAAGAATTTAGAACATGGAATGCAGAACACAGAATATAGAATATAGAATACAGAATACTGAATATACAATTTAAAATATAGAATGTAGAACACAGAATATAGAATATAGACTAAGGAATGCAGAATATAGTATATAGAATATAGAATGATGAACACAAAATGTAGAATAAAGAATAGAGAATATATAAACCCGAATTTATAACATGGAAGGTAGAACACAGAATTTGGAATATAAAGTACAGAATACTTAGTATTGAATTTAGAAAATACAATATACAACACAGAATATGGAATGTAGAATACGGAATGTCTTATATTGAATACAGAATATAGAATGCAGAACACAGAATGTAGAATATGGAAAACAGAATACAGAAACGAGAATTTAGAACATGGAATGCACAACACAGAGTTTAGAATATAGAATACAGAATACTAAATATAAAATTTTGAATATAGAATATAGAACACAGAATACGGAATGTAGTAAACGGAAAGCAGAATATAGAATACAGAATATAGAATGTAGAACACAGAATATAGAATATGGAAAACAGAATACAGAACCCAGAATTCAGAACATGGAATGCAGAACACTGAATATAGAATATAGAATACATACAACTGAAAATAGAATTTAGAATATAGAATGTAGAACACAGAATTTAGAATATAGAACACAGAATTCTGAATATAGTATTTAGAATATCGAATGTTGAACAAAGAATATAGAAAATAGAATAGAGTATATAGAACCCAGAATTTAGAACATGGAATTTAGAACACAGAATTTAGAATATAGAATACAGAATACTGAATATAGAATTTAGAACATAGAATACGGAACACAGAATTTACAATATAGAATACAGAATACTTAATAAAGAATTTAGAATATAGAATTTAGGACACAGAATATAGAATATACACTACGGAATGCAGAATATAGAATATAGAATATAGAATGTTGAACCCAAAGTATAGAATATAGAATAGAAAATATAGAACCCAGAATTTAGAAAATGGAAAGCAGAATTCTGTATTTAGTATATAGAATACAGAATACCGAATATGGATTATAGATGATGGAAAGCAGAACCCAGAAAATACAATATAGAATATGGAATACTAAATATGGAATATAGAATATAGAATTTAGAACACAGAGTAAAGAATATAGAGAATAGTATATAGAACCCAGAACTTAGAACATGGAATGCAGAACACAGAATTTAGAATATAGAATACAGAATACTGAATATAGAATTTAGATTATAGAATGTAGGACACAGAATATAGAATGTAGAATACGGAATGCAAAACATAGAATACACAATATAGTATCTAGAACACAGAATGTAGAATATTGAAAACAGAATATAGATCCCAGGATTTAGAACATGGAATGAAGAACACAGAATTTGGAATATAAAATGCAGAATACTGAATATAGAATTTAGAATATAGAATGTAGAACACAGAATATAGATTATAGAATAGAGAATGTAGAACCCAGAATTTTAAACATGGAATGCCAAACACAGAATTTAGAATATAGAATACAGAATACTGAATATAGAATTTAGAACATGGAAAGCAGAACTCAGAATATAGAATATAGAATACAGAATACTGAATATAGATATGAGAACATGGAATGCAGAACCCAGAATATAGAATATAGAATACGGAATACTGAATATAGAATTTAGAATATACAATTTATAAAACAGAATATAGAATATAGAGAATAGAATATAGAACACAGAATTTAGAACATGGAATGTAGAACACAATATTAAGATATAGAATACAGAATACTAAATATAAAATTTTGAATATAGAATATACATCACAGAATATGGAATGTAGGATACGGAATTCAGAATATAGAATACAGAATACAAAATTTAGAACACAGACTATAGAATATGGAAAACAGAATACAGAACCCAGAATTTAGAACATGGAATGCAGAACACTGAATTTAGAATATAGAATACATACAGCTGAAAAAAGAATTTAGAATATAGAATGTAGAACACAGAATTTAGAATATAGAACATAGAATGCTGAATACAGTATTTAGAATATCGAATGTTGAACACAGAATATAGAAAATAGGATAGAGTATATAGAACTCAGAATTTAGAACATGGAGTTAAGAACACAGAATTTAGAATATAGAATACAGAATACTGAATATAGAATTTAGAACATAGAATGCGGAACACAGAATTTACAATATACAATAAAGAATACTTAATATAGAATTTAGAATATAGAATTTAGGACACAGAATATAGAATATACACTACGGAATGCAGAATATAGTATATAGAATATAGAATGTTGAACCCAAATTATAGAATATAGAATATAAAATATAGAACCCAGAATTTAGATAATGGAAATCAGAATTCAGTATTTAGTGTATAGAACAAGAATACCGAATATGGATTATAGAACATGGAATGCAGAACCCAGAAAATACAATATAGAATATGGAATACTGAATATAGAATATAGAATATAGAATTTAGAACACAGAATAAAGAATATAGAGTATAGTATATAGAACCCAGAA
Organism: Vicugna pacos; assembly: GCF_048564905.1. Lineage (NCBI taxonomy): Eukaryota > Metazoa > Chordata > Mammalia > Artiodactyla > Camelidae > Vicugna > Vicugna pacos. The sequence continues at coordinate 6,946,803 of NW_027328738.1, forward strand.
TTTAGAACATGGAATGCAGAACACAGAATTTAGAATATAGAATACAGAATACTGAATATAGAATTTAGATTATAGAATGTAGGACACAGAATATAGAATATAGAATACGGAATGCAAAACATAGAATACACAATATAGTATCTAGAACACAGAATGTAGAACATTGAAAACAGAATAAGACCCCAGGATATAGAACATGGAATGAAGAACACAGAATTTGGAATATAAAATACAGAATACTGAATATAGAATTTAGAATATAGAATGTAGAACACCGAATATAGATTATGCAATAGAGAATTTAGAACTCAGAATTTTGAACATGGAATGCCGAACACAGAATTTAGAATATAGAATACAGAATACTTAATATAGAATATAGAACATGGAAAGCAGAACACAGAATATAGAATACAGAATACAGAATACTGAATATAGAATTTAGAATATACAGTAGAACACAGAATATAGAATATAGAGTATAGAATATAGAACCCAAAATTTAGAACATGGAATGCAGAACACAATATAAGAATATAGAATACAGAATACTGAATATAGAATTTAGAATATAGAATGTAGAACACAGAGTATAGAATATACAATACGGAATTGAGAATATTGAGTACAGAATATAGAATGTAGAACACAGAATATAGTATATGGAAAACAGAATATAGAACCCAGAATTAAGAACATGGAATGTAGAACACAGAATACAGTATATACAATACAGTATATGGAACCCAAAATATAGAACATGGAATGAAGAACACAGAATTTAAAATATAGATTACAGAATACATAATATCGAATTTAGAATATAGAATGTAAAACACAGAATATGTAATGTAGAATATGGAATGCAGAATATTGAATACAGAATATAGAATGTAGAAGACTGAATTTAGAATATAGAAAACAGAATATAGAAATCAGAATTTAGAACATGGAATGCACAACACAGAATTTAGAAAATAGAATACAGATTTCTGAATATAGAATTTAGAATATAGTATGTAGAACACAGAATTTAGAATATAGAGTATAGAATATTGAATAAACAATATAGAATATAGAATCTAGAACACATAATTTAGAAGACAGAACACAGATTGCTGAATATAGTATTTAGAATATCGAATGTAGAACACAGAATATAGAAAATAGAATAGAGGATATAGAAACCAGAATTTAGAACATGGAATTTAGAACACAGAATTTAGAATATAGAATACAGAATACTGAGTATCGAACTTAGAATATAGAATGTAGAATTCAGAATATAGAATATAGGATACGGAATGTAAATTATAGAATAAAGAATGTAGAATGTAGAACACAAAACATAGAATAAGGATAACAGAATACAGAACACAAAATTTAGAACATGGAATGCAGAACACAGAATTAAGAGTATATAATACAGAATACTGAATAAAAAATTTAGAATATAGAATGTAGAACACAGAATATGGAATACAGAATACGGAATGCAGAATATTGAATACAGAATGTAGAATATAGAACACAGAATTTAGAATATGGAAAACACAATATAGAAGTGAGAATTTAGAACATGAAATGCAGAACACAGAATTTAGAATATAGAATACAGATTACTGAATATAGAATTTAGAATATAGAATGTAGAACACAGAATTTAGAGTATAGAATACAGAATACTGAATATAGAATTAAGAATATAGAATGTAGAACACAGAATATAGAATATAGACAACGGAATGCAGAATATAGAATATAGAATATAGAATAATGAGCACAAAATGTAGAATAGAGAATATAGAACACAGAATTTTGAACATGGAATGCAGAACACAGAATTTAGTATATAGAATACCGAATACTGAATATAGGATATGAATATACAATGTAGAACACAGAATATAGACTATAGAAAACGCAATGCAGAATATAGAATACAGAATATAGAATGTAGAACACAGAATATAGAATATGAAAAACAGAAACAAAACACAGAATTGAGAACATGGAATGCAGAACACAGAATTTAGAATATAGAAAACAGAATACTGAATATAGAATTTCGACTATAAAATGTAGAACACAGAATTTAGAATATAAAATAAAGAATACTGAATATAGAATTAAGAATATAGAATGTAGAAACAGAATATAGAACAGAGAATAGAGAGTATAGCACAGAGAACTTTGAACACGGAAAGCAGAACACAGAATTTAGAATATAGAATACAGAATTCTTAATATATAATTTAGAATATAGAATGTTGAACACAGAGTATAGATTATAGAATACGGAATAATGAATATAGAATTTAGAATATAGAATGTAGAACACAGAATATAGAATATAGAATACGGAATGCAGAATATAGTATACAGAATATGGAATGTAGAACACAGAATATAGAATATTGAATAGAGTATATGGAACCGAAAATTTAGAATATAAAATGCAGAACGCAGAATTTAGAATATAAAATACAGAATACTGAATATAGAATGTAGAACACAGAATATTGAATGCAGAATACGGAATGCAGAATATTGAATACAGAATATAGAATGTAGAACACAGAATTTAGAATATGGAAAACAGAATATAGAACCCAGAATTTAGAACATGGAATGCAGAACACTGAATTTAAAATATAGAATACAGATTACTGAATATAGAATTTAGAATATACAATGTAGAACACAGAATATATAATATAGAATATGGAAAGCAGAATATAGAATACAGAATATAGAATGGAGAATACAGAATATAGATTATAGAATAGAGTATATGGAACACCAAAATTAGAACATGGAATGCAGAAAACAGAATTTAGAATATAGAATACAGAATACAGAATATAGAATTTAGAATATACAATGTAGAACACAGAATATAGAATATAGAATACGGAATGCAGAATATAGTATACAGAATATAGAACACAAAATTTAGAACATGGAATGCACAACACAGGATTTAGAATATAGAATACAGAATACTGAATATAGAATATGAATATACAATGTTGAACACAGAATTTAGTATATAGAATAAAAAATACTGAATATAGAATTTAGAATATAGAATGTAAAAACAGAATATAGAATATAGAATAGAGAATATAGAACCCAGAATTTAGAACATGGAATGCAGAAAACAGAATTGAGAATATAGAATACAGAATACTGAATATAGGATTTAGAATATAGAATGTAGAACACAGAATATAGAATATAGACTACGGAATGCAGAATATAGAATGATGAACACAAAATGTAGAATATAGAATAGAGAATATAGAACCCAGAATTAAGAACATGGAAAGTAGAACACAGAGTTTAGAATATAGAATGCGGAATACAGAATATCGAATTTAGAATATAGAATGTGGAACTCAGAATATGGAATACAGAATACGGAATGCAGAATATTGGATACAGAATATAGAATGTACAACACAGAATTTAGAATATAGAGTATAGAATACTGAATATAGAATTTAGAATATAGAATGTAGAACACATAATATAGAATATAGAATACAGATTATAGAACCCAAAATTTAGAACATGGAATGCAGAACACAGAATTTAGAATATAGAATTCCGAATACTGAATATAGAATATGAATATACAATGCAGAACACAGTATTTAGACTATGGAATACAGAATACTTTATATAGAATTTAGAAAATTCAATGTAGAACACAGAATATAGAATATAGACTACAGAATGCAGAATATAGAATACAGAAGATAGAATATAGAACACAGAATATAGAATATGGAAAACAGTATACAAAACCCAGAATTGAGAAAAAGGAATGAAGAAAACAGAATTTAGAATATAGAATACAGAATACTGAATATAGAATTTCAAATATAGAATGTTGAACATAGAATTTAGAATATACAATAAAGAATACTGAATATTGAATTTAGAATATTGCATGTAGAACACAGTATATAGAATATAGATATGGGAATGCAGAATATAGTAGGTAAAATTTAGAATGAAAAACACAAATATAGAATATATAATAGTGAATATAAAACCCAGAACTTAGAACACTGAAAGCAGAACACTGAATTTAGAATATAGAATGTAGGATAATTATTATAAAATTTAGAATATAGAATGTTGAACACAGAGTATAGAATATAGAATACGGAATAGTGAATATAGAATTTAGAATATAGAATGTAGAACACAGAAAATAGAATATAGAATACGGAATGCAAAATTTAGAATACAGAATATAGAATGTAGAACATAGAAAATAGAATATAGAATAGAGTATATGGAACACAAGTTTTAGAACATGGAATGCAGAACACAGAATTTAGAATATAGAATACAGAATACAGAATATAGAATTTAGAATATAGAATGTAGAACACAGAATATAGAATATAGAGTATAGTATATAGAACACAGAATTTAGAACATGGAATGCACAACATAGAGTTTAGAATATAGAATAATGAATACTGAATATAAAATTTTGAATATAGAATGTATAACACAGAATATGGAATGTAGAGTACGGAATGCAGAATATAGAATACAGAATATAGAATGTAGAACACAGCATATAGAATATGGAAAACAGAATACAGAACCCAGAATTTACACCATGTAATGCAGAACACTGAATTTAGAAAATAGAATACATAGAACTGAAAATAGAATTTAGAATATAGAACTTAACACACAGAATTTAGAATATAGGACACACAATGCTGAATACAGTATTTAGAATATCGAATGTTGAACACAGAATATAGAAAATAGAATAGAGAATATAGAACCCAGATTTTAGAACATGGAAATTAGAACACAGAATTTATAATATAGGATACACAATACTGACTAGCGAACATAGAATAAAGAATATAGAATTCAGAATATAGATTATAGGATACAGAATGTAGAATATAGAATAAAGAATATAGAATATATAACACAAAATATAGAATATGGAAAACAGAATACAGAAACCAAAATTTAGAACATGGAATGCAGAACACAGAATTTAGAATATTGAAAACAGAATACTGATTAAAAATTTAGAATATAGAATGTAGAACACTGTAAATAGAATATAGAATAGAGAATATGGAACCCAGAATTTAGAACATGGAATGCAGAACACAGAATTTAGAATATAGAATACAGAATACTGAATAAAGGAGTTAGAATATTGAATGTAGAACACAGAATATAGAATATAGATTACAGAATGCAGAATATAGAATATAGAATATAGAATGATGAACCCAAAGTATAGAATATGGAATAGAAAATATAGAACCCAGAATTAAGAACATTGAATGTAGAATACACAATTTAGAATATAGAATACAGAATACTGAATATCGAATTTGAAATATAGAATGTAGAACACAGAATATGGAATGATAGATACGGAATGCAGAATATAGGATACAGAATATAGAATGTAGAACACAGTATATAGAATATGGAATACAGAATACAGAACCCAGAATTTAGAACATGGAATGCAGAACACTGAATTTAGAATATAGAATACAGAATACAGAATATAGAAATTAGACTATAGAATGTAGGACACAGAATATAGAATGTAGAATACGGAATGCAAAATATAGAATACACAATATAGAATGTAGAACACAGAATATAGAATATGGAAAACAGAATATAGATCCCAGGATTTAGAACATGGAATGCAGAACACAGAATTTGGAATATAAAATACAGAATACTGAATATAGAATTTAGAATATAGAATGTAGAACACAGAATATAGATTATAGAATAGAGAATGTAGAACCCAGAATTTTGAACATGGAATGCCGAACACAGAATTTAGAATAAAGAATACAGAATACTGAATATAGAATTTAGAACATGGAATGCGGAACACAGAATTTACAATATAGAATACAGAATACTTAATATAGAATTTAGAACGTAGAATGCGGAACACAGCAATTAGAATATAGAATACAGAATACTGAATATATAATATAGAACATGGAAAGCAGAACTCAGAATATTGAATATACAATACAGAATACTCAATATAGAATTTAGAACATGGAATGCAGAACCCAGAATATAGAATATAGAATATAGAATACGGTATACTGAATATAGAATTTAGAATATACAATGTAGAACACAGAATATAGAATATAGAATAGAGAATATAGAACCCAGAATTTAGAACATGGAATGCAGAAAACAGAATTGAGAATATAGAATACAGAATACTGAATATAGGATTTAGAATATAGAATGTATAACACAGAATATAGAATATAGACTACGGAATGCAGAATATAGAATGATGAACACAAAATCTAGAGTATAGAATAGAGAATATAGAACCCAGAATTAAGAACATGGAAAGTAGAACACAGAGTTTAGAATATAGAATGCGGAATACAGAATATCGAATTTAGAATATAGAATGTGGAACTCAGAATATGGAATACAGAATACGGAATGCAGAATATTGGATACAGAATATAGAATGTACAACACAGAATTTAGAATATAGAGTATAGAATACTGAATATAGAATTTAGAATATAGAATGTAGAACACATAATATAGAATATAGAATACAGATTATAGAACCCAAAATTTAGAACATGGAATGCAGAACACAGAATTTAGAATATAGAATTCCGAATACTGAATATAGAATATGAATATACAATGCAGAACACAGTATAAAGACTATGGAATACAGAATACTTTATATAGAATTTAGAATATTCAATGTAGAACACAGAATATAGAATATACACTACAGAATGCCGAATATAGAATACAGAAGATAGAATATAGAACACAGAATATAGAATATGGAAAACAGTATACAAAACCCAGAATTGAGAAAAAGGAAAGAAGAAAACAGAATTTAGAATATAGAATACAGAATACTGAATATAGAATTTCAAATATAGAATGTTGAACACAGAATTTAGAATATACAATAAAGAATACTGAATATTGAATTTAGAATATTGTATGTAGAACACAGTATATAGGATATAGATTTGGGAATGCAGAATATAGTAGGTAAAATATAGAATGAAGATCACAAATATAGAATATATAATAGTGAATATAAAACCCAGAACTTAGAACACTGAAAGCAGAACACTGAATTTAGAATATAGAATGCAGGATAATTATTATAAAATTTAGAATATAGAATGTTGAACACAGAGTATAGAATATAGAATACGGAATAGTGAATATAGAATTTAGAATATAGAATGTAGAACACAGAAAATAGAATATAGAATACGGAATGCAAAATTTAGAATACAGAATATAGAATGTAGAACATAGAATATAGAATATAGAATAGAGTATATGGAACACAAATTTTAGAACATTGAATGCAGAACACAGAATTTAGAATATAGAAAACAGAATACAGAATATAGAATTTAGAATATAGAATGTAGAACACAGAATATAGAATATAGAGTATAGTATATAGAACCCTGAATTTAGAACATGGAATGCACAACATAGAGTTTAGAATATAGAAAAATGAATACTGAATATAAAATTTTGAATATAGAATGTATAACACAGAATATGGAATGTAGAATACGGAATGCAGAATATAGAATACAGAATATAGAATGTAGAACACAGAATATAGAATATGGAAAACAGAATACAGAACCCAGAATTTACAACATGTAATGCAGAACACTGAAATTAGAATATAGAATACATAGAACTGAAAATAGAATTTAGAATATAGAACGTAGAACACAGAATTTAGAATATAGAACACACAATGCTGAATACAGTATTTAGAATATCGAATGTTGAACACAGAATATAGAAAATAGAATAGAGAATATAGAACCCAGATTTTAGAACATGGAAATTAGAACACAGAATTTATAATATAGGATACACAATACTGACTAGCGAACATAGAATATAGAATATAGAATTCAGAATATAGATTATAGGATACAGAATGTAGAATATAGAATAAAGAATATAGAATATATAACACAAAATATAGAATATGGAAAACAGAATACAGAAACCAAAATTTAGAACATGGAATGCAGAACACAGAATTTAGAATATTGAAAACAGAATACTGATTAAAAATTTAGAATATACAATGTAGAACACTGTAAATAGAATATAGAATAGAGAATATGGAACCCAGAATTTAGAACATGGAATGCAGAACAAAGAATTTAGAATATAGAATACAGAATACTGAATAAAGAATTTAGAATATTGAATGTAGAACACAGAATATAGAATATAGATTACGGAATGCAGAATATAGAATATAGAATATAGAATGATGAACCCAAAGTATAGAATATAGAATAGAAAATATAGAACCCAGAATTAAGAACATTGAATGTAGAATACACAATTTAGAATATAGAATACAGAATACTGAATATCGAATTTGAAATATAGAATGTAGAACACAGAATATGGAATGATAGATACGGAATGCAGAATATAGGATAAAGAATATAGAATGTAGAACACAGTATATAGAATATGGAAAACAGAATACAGAACCCAGGATTTAGAACATGGAATGCAGAACACTGAATTTAGAATATAGAATACAGAATACAGAATATAGAATTTAGACTATAGAATGTAGGACACAGAATATAGAATGTAGAATACGGAATGCAAAATATAGAATACACAATATAGAATGTAGAACACAGAATATAGAATATGGAAAACAGAATATAGATCCCAGGATTTAGAACATGGAATGCAGAACACAGAATTTGGAATATAAAATACAGAATACTGAATATAGAATTTAGAATATAGAATGTAGAACACAGAATATAGATTATAGAATAGAGAATGTAGAACCCAGAATTTTGAACATGGAATGCCGAACACAGAATTTAGAATAAAGAATACAGAATACTGAATATAGAATTTAGAACATGGAATGCGGAACACAGAATTTACAATATAGAATACAGAATACTTAATATAGAATTTAGAACGTAGAATGCGGAACACAGCAATTAGAATATAGAATACAGAATACTGAATATATAATATAGAACATGGAAAGCAGAACTCAGAATATTGAATATACATTACAGAATACTCAATATAGAATTTAGAACATGGAATGCAGAACCCAGAATATAGAATATAGAATACGGTATACTGAATATAGAATTTAGAATATACAATGTAGAACACAGAATATAGAATATAGAATAGAGAATATAGAACCCAGAATTTAGAACATGGAATGCAGAACACAATATTTAGAACATAGAATACAGAATACTGAATATAGAATTTAGAATATAGAATGTAGAACACAGAGTATAGAATATAGAATACGGAATGCAGAATATTGAGTACAGAATATAGAATGTAGAACACAGAATTTTGAATATGGAAAACAGAATATAGAACCCAGGATTTAGAACATGGAATGCAGAACACAGAATTTAGAATATAGAATACAGACTACTGAATATAGAATTTAGAATTTAGAATGTACAACACAGAATTTAGAATATGGAATACCGAATACTGAATATAGAATTTGAATATACAATGTAGAACTAAGAATTGAGAATATAGAATACAGAATACTGAATATAGGATTTAGAATATAGAATGTAGAACACAGAATATAGAATATAGTCTACGGAATGCAGAATATAGAATGATGAACACAAAATATAGAATATAGAATAGAGAATATAGAACCCAGAATTAAGAACATGGAAAGTAGAACACAAAATTTAGAATATAGAATGCAGAATACAGAATATCGAATTTAGAATATAGAATGTGGAACTCAGAATATGGAATACAGAATACGGAATGCAGAATATTGGAAACAGAATATAGAATGTAGAACACAGAATTTAGAATATAGAGTATAGAATACTGAATATAGAATTTAGAATATAGAATGTAGAACACAGAATATAGAATATAGAATACAGATTATAGAACCCAAAATTTAGAACATGGAATGCAGAACACAGAATTTAGAATATAGAATTCCGAATACTGAATATAGAATATGAATATACAATGCAGAACACAGTATTAAGGCTACGGAATACAGAATACTTTATATAGAATTTAGAATATTCAATGTAGAACATAGAATATAGAATATACACTACAGAATGCCGAATATAGAATACAGAAGATAGAATAAAGAACACAGAATATAGAATATGGAAAACAGTATACAAAACCCAGAATTTAGAAAAAGGAAAGAAGAAAACAGAATTTAGAATATAGAATACAGAATACTGAATATAGAATTTCAAATATAGAATGTTGAACACAGAATTAAGAATATACAATAAAGAATACTGAATATTGAATTTAGAATATTGTATGTAGAACACAGTATATAGAATATAGATTTGGGAATGCAGAATATAGTAGGTAAAATATAGAATGAAGAATACAAATATAGAATATATAATAGTGAATATAAAACCCAGAACTTAGAACACTGAAAGCAGAACACTGAATTTAGAATATAGAATGCAGGATAATTATTATAAAATTTAGAATATAGAATGTTGAACACAGAGTATAGAATATAGAATACGGAATAGTGAATATAGAATTTAGAATATAGAATGTAGAACACAGAAAATAGAATATAGAATACGGAATGCAAAATTTAGAATACAGAATATAGAATGTAGAACATAGAATATAGAATATAGAATAGAGTATATGGAACACAAATTTTAGAACATGGAATGCAGAACACAGAATTTAGAATATAGAATACAGAATACAGAATATAGAATTTAGAATATAGAATGTAGAACACAGAATATACAATATAGAGTATAGTATATAGAACCCTGAATTTAGAACATGGAATGCACAACATAGAGTTTAGAATATAGAAAAATGAATACCGAATATAAAATTTTGAATATAGAATGTATAACACAGAATATGGAATGTAGAATACGGAATGCAGAATATAGAATACAGAATATAGAATGTAGAACACAGAATATAGAATATGGAAAACAGAATACAGAACCCAGAATTTACAACATGTAATGCAGAACACTGAAATTAGAATATAGAATACATAGAACTGAAAATAGAATTTAGAATATAGAACGTAGAACACAGAATTTAGAATATAGAACACACAATGCTGAATACAGTATTTAGAATATCGAATGTTGAACACAGAATATAGAAAATAGAATAGAGAATATAGAACCCAGATTTTAGAACATGGAAATTAGAACACAGAATTTATAATATAGGATACACAATACTGACTAGCGAACATAGAATATAGAATATAGAATTCAGAATATAGATTATAGGATACAGAATGTAGAATATAGAATAAAGAATATAGAATATATAACACAAAATATAGTATATGGAAAACAGAATACAGTAACCAAAATTTAGAACATGGAATGCAGAACACAGAATTTAGAATATTGAAAACAGAATACTGAATAAAAATTTAGAATATAGAATGTAGAACACTGTAAATAGAATATAGAATAGAGAATATAGAACCCAGAATTTAGAACATGGAATGCAGAACACAGAATTTAGAATATAGAATACAGAATACTGAATAAAGAATTTAGAATATTGAATGTAGAACACAGAATATAGAATATAGATTACGGAATGCAGAATATAGAATATAGAATATAGAATGATGAACCCAAAGTATAGAATATAGAATAGAAAATATAGAACCCAGAATTAAGAAAATTGAATGTAGAATACACAATTTAGTATATAGAATACAGAATACTGAATATCGAATTTGGAATATAGAATGTAGAACACAGAATATGGAATGATAGATACGGAATGCAGAATATAGAATACAGAATATAGAATGTAGAACACAGTATATAGAATATGGAAAACAGAATACAGAACCCAGGATTTAGAACATGGAATGCAGAACACAGAATTTAGAATATAGAATACAGACTACTGAATATAGAATTTTGAATTTAGAATGTACAACACAGAATTTAGAATATAGAATTCCGAATACTGAATATAGAATTTGAATATACAATATAGAACAAAGAATTTAGAATATAGAATACAGAATACTGAATATAGAATTTAGAATATACAATGTAGAAAACAGAATAAAGAATATAGAATACGGAAAGCAGAATACAGAATACAGAACGTAGAATGTAGAGCACAGAATATAGAATATGGAAAACAGAATACAAAACCCAGAATTGAGAACATGGAATGCAGAACACAGAATTTAGAATATAGAGAAGAGAATACTGAATATAGAATTTCGAATATAGAATATTGAACACAGAATTCAGAATATAGAATACAGAATACTGAATATAGAATTTAGAATATAGAATTTAGAACACAGAATAGAGAATATAGACTAGAGAATATAGAACAGAGAATTTAGAACATGGAATTTAGAACACAGAATTTAGAATTTAGAATACAGAATACTGAGTATCGAATTTAGAATATAGAATGTAGAATTCAGAATTTAGAATATAGGATACGGAAAGTAGAATATAGAATAAAGAATATAGAAAATAGAACACAAAATATAGAATATTTAAAACAGAATACAGAACCCAAAATTTAGACCATGGAATGCAGTGCACAGAATTTAGAGTATATACTAGAGAATACTGAATATAAAATTTAGAATATAGAATGTAGAACACAAAATATGGAATGTAGAATACGGAATGCAGAATATAGAATACAGAATATAGAATGTAGAACACAGAATTTAGAATATAGACTACGGAATGCAGAATATTGTATATAGAATATAGAATGATGAACTCAAAATATAGAATAAAGAATACAGAATATAGAACCCAGAATTTATAACATGGAATGTAGAACACAGAATTTAGAATACAGAATACAGAATACTGAATATCGAATTTAGAATATAGAATGTAGAACACAGTATATGTAATGTAGAATACGGTATGCAGAATATGGAATACAGAATATAGAATGTAGAACACAGAATTTAGAATATTGAAAACAGAACATAGATCCCAGGATTTAGAACATGGAATGCAGAACTCAGAATTTGGAATATAAAATTCAGAATACTGAATATAGAATTTAGAATAAAGAATGTAGAACACTGAATAAAGATTATAGAAGAGAGAATGTAGAACCCAGAATTTTGAACATGGAATGCCGAACACAGAATTTAGAATACAGAATACAAAATACTGAATATAGAATTAAGAACATGGAATGCAGAACACAGAAATTACAGTATAGTATACTGAATACTTAATATAGTATTTAGAATTTAGAATGCGGAACACAGTAATTAGAATATAGAATATAGAATACTGAATATATAATTTAGAACATGGAATGCAGAACCTAGAATATAGATTATAGAACAAGGAATACTGAATATAGAATTTAGAATATACAACGTAGAACACAGAATATAGAATATAGAGTATAGAATATAGAACCCAGAATTTAGAACATGGAATGCAGAACGCAATATTTAGAAAATAGAATACAGAATACTGAATATAGAATTTAGAATATAGAATGTATAACACAGAATAGAGAATATAGAATAGAGAATATAGAACCGAGAATTTAGAACATGGAATGCAGAACACAGAATTTAGAATATAGAATACAGAATACTGAATATAGAATTTAGAATATAGAATGTAGGACACAGAATATAGAATATAGACTACGGATTGCTGAATATAGAATATAGAATGATGAACCCAAAGTTTAGAATATAGAATAGAAAATATAGAACCCAGAATTAAGAACATGGAATGTAGAACACCGAATTTAGAATATAGAATACAGAATACTGAATATAGAATGTAGAACACAGAATATGGAATGTTAGATACGGAATGCAGAATATTGAATACAGAATATAGAATGTAGAGCACAGAATATAGAATATAGACTTCGGAATGCAGAATATAGAATATAGAATATAGAAAGATGAACACAGAATATAGAATATAGGATAGAAAATTTAGAACCCCGAATTTAGAACATGAAAAGCAGAATTCAGTATTTAGTATATAGAATACAGAATACCGAATATGGATTATAGAACATGGAATGCAGAACACAGGATTCAGAATATAGAATACAGAACACTGAATATAGAATTTAGATTATAGAATGTAAGACACAGAATATAGAATGTAGAATACGGAATGTAAAATATAGAATACAGAATATAGAATGCAGAACACAGAATGTAGAATATGGAAAACAGAATACAGAAACGAGAATTTAGAACATGGAATGCACAACACATTATTTAGAATATAGAATACCGAATTCTGAATATAGAATATGAATGTACAATGTTGAACACAGAATCTAGAATATAGAATAAAAAATAATGAATATGGAATTTAGAATATAGAATGAAGAAAACAGAATATAGAATATAGAATAGAGAATATAGAACCCAGAATTTAGAACATGGAATGCAGAAAACAGAATTGAGAATACAGAATACAGAATACTGAATATAGGATTTAGAATATAGGATATAGAACACAGAATATAGAATATAGACTACGGAATGCAGAATATAGAATCATGAACACAAAATAAAGAATATAGAATGGAGAATATAGAACCCAGAATTAAGAACATAGAAATTAGAACACAGAATTTAGAATATAGAATGCAGAATACAGAATATCTAATTTAGAATATAGAATGTGGAACACAGAATATGGAATACAGAATAGGGAATGCAGAATATTGAATACAGAATATAGAACGTAGAACACAGAATTTAGAATATAGAGTATAGAATATTGAATATAGAATTTAGAATATAGAATGTAGAACACAGAATATAGAATATAGAATACAGATTATAGAACCCAAAATTTAGAACATGGAATGCAGAAAACAGAATTTAGAATATAGAATTCCGAATACTGAATATAGAATATGAATATACAATGCAGAACACAGTATTTAGACTATGGAATACAGAATACTTTATATAGAATTTAGAATATTCAATGTAGAACACAGAATATAGAATATAGCCTACAGAATGCAGAATATAGAATACAGAAGATAGAATACAGAACACAGAATATAGAATATGGAAAACAGTACACAAAACCCAGAATTGAGAAAAAGGAATGTAGAACACAGAATTTAGAATATAGTCTACGGAATGCAGAAAATTGTATATAGAATATAGAATGATGAACACAAAATATAGAATAAAAAATACAGAATATAGAACCCAGAATTTATAACATGGAATGTAGAACACAGAATTTAGAATATAGAATACAGAATACTGAATATAGAATTTAGAACATGGAATGCAGAACACAGAATTTGGAATATAAAATACAGCATACTGAATATAGAATTTAGAATATAGAATGTAGAACACAGAATATAGATTATAGAATAGATAATGTAGAACCCAGAATTTTGAACATGGAATCCTGAACACAGAATTTAGAATACAGAATACAGAATACTGAATATAGAATTTAGAACATAGAATGCGGAACACCGAATTTACAGTATAGAATACAGAATACTTAATATAGAATTTAGAAGTTAGAATGCGGAACACAGCAATTAGAATATAGAATATAGAATACTGAATATATAATTTAGAACATGGAATGCAGAAACCAAATATAGAATATAGAATAAGGAATACTGAATATAGAATTTAGAATATACAATGTAGAACACAGAATATAGAATATAGAGTATATAATATAGAAACCAGAATTTAGAACATGGAATGCAGAACACAATATTTAGAAAATAGAATACAGAATACTGAATATAGAATTTAGAATATAGAATGTAGAACACAGAGTATAGAATATAGAATAGGGAATGCAGAATATTGAGTACACAATATAGAATGTAGAACACAGAATTTAGAATATTGTAAACAGAATATGGAACCCAGGATTTAGAACATGGAATGCAGAACACAGAATTTAGAATATAGAAAACAGACTACTGAATATAGAATTTAGAATTTAGAATGTAGAACACAGAATTTAGACTATAGAATACCGAATACTGAATATAGAATATGAATATACAATGTAGAACACAGAATATAGAATATAGAATACGGAATGCAGAATATAGTATACAGAATATAGAACACAAAATTTAGAACATGGAATGCACAACACAGGATTTAGAATATAGAATACCGAATTCTGAATATAGAATATGAATGTACAATGTTGAACACAGAATTTAGAATATAGAATAAAAAATAATGAATATAGAATTTAGAATATAGAATGAAGATAACAGAATATAGAATATAGAATAGAGAATATAGAACCCAGAATTTAGAACATGGAATGCAGAAAACAGAATTGAGAATACAGAATACAGAATACTGAATATAGGATTTAGAATATAGGATATAGAACACAGAATATAGAATATAGACTACGGAATGCAGAATATAGAATCATGAACACAAAATATAGAATATAGAATAGAGAATATAGAACCCAGAATTAAGAACATAGAAATTAGAACACAGAATTTAGAATATAGAATGCAGAATACAGAATATCTAATTTAGAATATAGAATGTGGAACACAGAATATGGAATACAGAATAGGGAATGCAGAATATTGAATACAGAATATAGAATGTAGAACACAGAATTTAGAATATAGAGTATAGAATATTGAATATAGAATTTAGAATATAGAATGTAGAACACAGAATATAGAATATAGAATACAGATTATAGAACCCACAATTTAGAACATGGAATGCAGAACACAGAATTTAGAATATAGAATTTCGAATACTGAATATAGAATATGAATATACAATGCAGAACACAGTATTTAGACTATGGAATACAGAATACTTTATATAGAATTTAGAATATTCAATGTAGAACACAGAATATAGAATATAGACTACAGAATGCAGAATATAAAATACAGAAGATAGAATATAGAACACAGAATATAGAATATGGAAAACAGTACACAAAACCCAGAATTGAGAAAAAGGAATGAAGAACACAGAATTTAGAATATAGAAAACAGAATACTGAATATAGAATTTCAAATATAGATAGTTGAACACAGAATTTAGAATATAAAATAAAGAATACTGAATATTGAATTAAGAATATTGTATGTAGAACACAGTATATAGAATATAGATTTGGGAATGCAGAATATAGTAGGTAAAATATTGAAAGAAGAACACAAATATAGAATATATAATAGTGAATATAGAACTCAGAAATTAGAACACTGAAAGCAGAACACTGAATTTAGAATATAGAATACAGGATAATTATTATAAAATTTAGAATATAGAATGTTGAACACAGAGAATAGAATATAGAATACAGAAGAGTGAATATAGAATTTACAATATACAATGTAGAACACAGAAAATAGAATATAGAACACGGAATGCAGAATTTAGAATACAGAATATAGAATGTACAACATAGAATATAGAATATAGAATAGAGTATATGGAACACAAAATTTAGAACATGGAATGCAGAACACAGAATTTAGAATATAGAATAAAGAATACAGAATATAGAATTTAGAATATAGAATGTAGAACACAGAATATAGAATATAGAGTATAGTATATAGAACCCAGAATTTCTAACATGGAATGCACAACATAGAGTTTAGAATATTGAATAAAGAATACTGAATATAAAATTTTGAATATAGAAAGTATAACACAGAATATGGAATGTAGAATACGGAATGCAGAATATAGAATACAGAATATAGAATGTAGAACACAGAATATAGAATATGGAAAACAGAATACAGAACCCAGAATTTAGAACATGTAATGCAGAACACAGAATTTAGAATATAGATTACAGATTACTGAATATAGAATTTTGAATATAGAATGTAGAACACAGAATTTAGAATATAGACTTCGGAAGGCATAATATTGTATATAGATTATAGAATGATGAACACAAAATGTAAAATAAAGAATACAGAATATAGAACCCAGAATTTATAACATGGAATATAGAACACAGAATTTAGAATATAGAATACAGAATACTGAATATAGAAATTAGAATATAGAATGTAGAACACAGAATATAGATTATAGAATAGAGAATGTAGAACCCAGAATTTTGAACATGGAATGCCGAACACAGAATTTAGAATACAGAATACAGAATACTGAATATAGAATTTAGAACATAGAATGTGGAACACCGAATTTACAGAATAGAATACAGAATACTTAATATAGAATTTAGAAGTAAGAATGCGGAACACAGCAATTAGAATATAGAATATAGTATACTGAATATATAATTTAGAATATGGAATGCAGAACCCAGAATATAGAATATAGAATAAGGAATACTGAATATAGAATTTAGAATATACAATATAGAACACAGAATATAGAATATAGAGTATAGAATATAGAACCCAGAATTTAGAACATGGAATGCAGAACACAATATTTAGAAAATAGAATACAGAATACTGAATATAGAATTTAGAATATAGAATGTAGAACACAGAATTTAGAATACGGAAAACAGAATATAGAACCCAGGATTTAGAACATGGAATGTAGAACACAGCATTAGACTATAGAATACCGAATACTGAATATAGAATATGAATATACAATGTAGAACACAGAATTCTAAATATAGAATACAGAATACTGAATATAGTATTTAGAATATACAATGTAGAAAACAGAATAAAGGATAGAGAATACGGAAAGCAGAATATAGAATACAGAATATAGAATGTAGAACACAGAATATAGAATATAGAAAACAGAATACTGAATAGAGAATTTAGAATATAGAATTTAGAACACAGAATAGAATATATAGAACCGAGAAATTAGAACATGGAATGCAGAACATAGAATTTAGAATATAGAATACAGAATACAGAATATAGAATTTAGAATATAGAATGTAGGACACAGAATATAGAATATAGGCTACGGAATGCAGAATATAGAATATAGAATTTAGAATGATGAACCCAAAGTGTAGAATATCGAATAGAAAATATAGAACCTAGAATTTAGAACATGGAAACAGAATTCAGTATTTAGTATATAGAATAAAGAATACCGAATATGGAATATAGAACATGGAATGCAGAACCCAGAAAGTACAATATAGAATACAGAATACTGAATATAGAGTTTAGAATATTGAATGTAGAACACAGAATATGGAATGTAGAATACGGAATGCAGAACATAGAAAACAGAATATAGAATGTAGAACACAGAATTTAGACTATAGAAAACAGAATATAGAACCCAGAACTTAGAACATGGAATTCAGATCACAGAATTTAGAATATAAAATACAGATTACTGAATATAGAATTTAGAATATAAAATGTAGAACACAGAATATAGAATATAGACAACGGAATGCAGAATATAGTATATAGAATATAGAATGATGAACACAAAATATAAAATAAAGAATGCAGAATATAGAACCCAGACTTTATAACCTGGAATGTAGAACACAGAATTTAGTTTATAGAATTCAGAATACTGAATATCGAATTTAGAATATAGAATGTAGGACACAGTATTTGCAATGTAGAATACGGAATGCAGAATATTGAATACAGAATATAGAATATAGAATACAGAATTTAGAATACTGGAAACAGAATATAGATCCCAGGATTTAGAACATGGAATGCAGAACACAGAATTTGGAATATAAAATATAGAATACTAAATATAGTATTTAGAATATAGAATGTAGAACACAGAATATAGATTATAGAATAGAGAATGTAGAACAGAGAATTTTGAACATGGAATGCCGAACACAGAATTTAGAATATAGAATACAGAATACTGAATATAGAATTTAGAACGTAGAATGCGGAACACAGCAATTAGAATATAGAAAACAGAATACTGAATATGTAATATAGAACATGGAATGCAGAACTCAGAATATTGAATATAGAATACAGAATACTGAATATAGATTTTAGAACATGGAATGCAGAACACAGAATATAGAATATAGAATACGGTATACTGAATATAGAATTTAGAAAATACAATGTAGACACAGAATATAGAATAGAGAATAGAGAATATAGAACACAGAATTTAGAACATGGAATGAAGAACACAATATTTAGAACATAGAATACAGAATATTGAATATAGAATTTAGAATATAGAATGTAGAACACAGAGTATAGAAAATAGAATACAGAATACTGAATATAGAATTTAGAACATGGAAAGCAAAACTCAGAATATAGAATATAGAATACAGAATACTGAATATAAATTTGAGAACATGGAGTGCAGAACCCAGAATATAGAATATAGAATAAGGAATACTGAATATAGAATTTAGAATATACAATTTAGAACACAGAATATAGAATATAGAGTATAGAATATAGAACCCAGAATTTAGAACACGGAATGCAGAACACAATATTAAGAATATAAAACACAGAATACTAAATATAAAATTTTGAATATAGAATGTAGAACACAGAATATGGAATGTAGAATACGGAATGCAGAATATAGAATACAGAATATAAAATTTAGAACACAGAATATAGAATATGGAAAACAGAATTCAGAACCCAGAATTTAGAACATAGAAGGCAGAACAGTGAATTTAGAATATAGAATACATACAACTGAAAATAGAATTTAGAATATAGAATGTAGAACACAGAATTTAGATTATAGAGAACAGAATACTGAATATAGAATTTCGAATATAGAATGTTGAACACAGAATTTAGAATATAGAATACAGAATACTGAATGTAGAATTTAGAATATAGAATTTAGAACAAAGAATAGAGAATATAGAATAGAGAATATAGAACCGAGAATTTAGAACATGGAATGCAGAACACAGAATTTAGAATGTAGAATACAGAATACTGAATATAGAATTTAGAATATAGAATGTAGGACACAGAATATAGAATATAGACTACGGAATGCAGAATATAGAATATAGATTATAGAATTATGAACCCAAAGTATAGAATATAGAATAGAAAATATAGAACCCAGAATTAAGAACATGGAAATTAGAACACCGAATTAAGAATATAGAATACAGAATACTGAATATAGAATGTAGAACACAGAATATGGAATGTTAGATATGGAATGCAGAATATTGAATACAGAATATAGAATGTAGAACACAGAATATAGTATATAGGCTTCGGAATGCAGAATATAGAATATAGAATATAGAATATAGAAAGATGAACACAGAATATTGAATATAGAATAGAAAATATAGAACCCCGAATTTATAACATGGAAAGCAGAATTCAATATATAGTATAAAGAATACAGAATACCGAATATGGATTATAGAACATGGAATGCAGAACACAGAATTCAGAATATAGAATACAGAATACTGTATATAGAATTTAGATTATAGAATGTAAGACACAGAATATAGAATGTAGAATACGGAATGCAAAATATAGAATACAGAATATAGAATGTAGAACACAGAATGTAGAATATGGAAAACAGAATACAGAAACGAGAATTTAGAACATGGAATGCAAAACACAGAGTTTAGAATATAGAATACAGAATACTAAATATAAAATTTTGAATATAGAATATAGAACACAGAATACGGAATTTAGTATACGGAATGCAGAATTTAGAATACAGAATATAGAATGTAGAACACAGAATATAGAATATGGAAAACAGAATACCGAACCCAGAATTTAGAACATGGAATGCAGAACAGTGAATTTAGAATATTGAATACATACAAATGAAAATAGAATTTAGAATATAGAATGTAGAACACAGAATTTAGAATATAGAACACAGAATGCTGAATATAGTATTTAGAATATCGAATGTTGAACACAGAATATAGAAAATAGAATAGAGTATATAGAGCCCAGAATTTAGAGCATGGAATTTAGAACACAGAATTTAGAATATAGAATACAGAATACTGAATATAGAATTTAGAACATAGAATACGGAACACAGAATTTACAATATAGAATACAGAATACTTAATAAAGAATTTAGAATATAGAATTTAGGACACAGAATATAGAATATACACTACGGAATGCAGAATACAGAATATAGAATATAGAATGTTGAACCCAAAGTATAGAATATAGAATAGAAAATATACAACCCAGAATTTAGAAAATGGAAAGCAGAATTCAGTATTTAGTATATAGAATACAGAATACCGAATATGGATTATAGAACATGGAATGCAGAACCCAGAAAATACAATATAGAATATGGAATACTGAATATAGAATATAGAATTTAGAACACAGAATAAAGAATATAGAGTATAGTATATAGAACCCAGAATTTAGAACATGGAATGCACAACACAGAATTTAGAATATAGAATACAGAATACTGAATATAGAATTTAGATTATAGAATGTAGGACACAGAATATAGAATGTAGAATACGGAATGCAAAACATAGAATACACAATATAGTATCTAGAACACAGAATGTAGAATATTGAATACAGAATATAGATCCCAGGATTTAGAACATGGAATGAAGAACACAGAATTTGGAATATAAAATACAGAATACTGAATATAGAATTTAGAATATAGAATGTAGTACACAGAATATAGATTATAGAATAGAGAATGTAGAACCCAGAATTTTGAACATGGAATGCCGAACACAGAATTTAGAATATAGAATACAGAATACTGAATATAGAATTTAGAACATGGAAAGCAAAACTAAGAATATAGAATATAGAATACAGAATACTGAATATAATTTTGAGAACATGGAGTGCAGAACCCAGAATATAGAATATAGAATACGGAATACTGAATATAGAATTTAGAATATACAATTTAGAACAAAGAATATAGTAGAGTATAGAATATAGAAACCAGAATTTAGAACATGGAATGCAGAACACAATATTAAGAATATAAAATACAGGATACTAAATATAAAATTTTGAATATAGAATGTAGATCACAGAATATGGAATGTAGAATACGGAATGCAGAATATAGAATACAGAATATAAAATTTAGAACACAGAATATAGAATATGGAAAACAGAATACAGAATACAGAATTTAGAACATGGAATGCAGAACACTGAATTTAGAATATAGAATACATACAACTGAAAATAGAATTTAGAATATAGAATGTAGAACACAGAATTTAGATTATAGAGAACAGAACACTGAATATAGAATTTCGAATATAGAATGTTGAACACAGAATTTAGAATATAGAATACAGAATACTGAATATAGAATATAGAATTTAGAACACAGAATAGAGAATATAGAATAGAGAATATAGAACCGAGAATGTAGAAGATGGAATGCAGAACACAGAATTTAGAATATAGAATACAGAATACTGAATATAGAATTTAGAATATTGAATGTAAGACACAGAATATAGAATATAGACTACGGAATGCAGAATATAGAATACAGATTATAGAATTATGAACACAAAGTGTAGAATATAGAATAGAAAATATAGAACCCAGAATTAAGAACATGGAAATTAGAACACCGAATTTAGAACATAGAATACAGAATACTGTATATAGAATGTAGAACACAGAATATGGAATGTTAGATATGGAATGCAGAATATTGAATACAGAATATAGAATGTAGAACACAGAATATACTATATAGATTTCGGAATGCAGAATATAGAATGTAGAATATAGAATATAGAAAGATGAACACAGAATATAGAATATAGGATAGAAAATATAGAACCACGAATTTAGAACATGGAAAGCAGAATTCAGTATTTAGTATAAAGAATACAGAATACCGAATATGGATTATAGAACATGGAATGCAGAACACAGAATTCAGAATATAGAATAGAGAATACTGAATATAGAATTTAGATTAAAGAATGTAAGACACAGAATATAGAATGTAGAATACGAAATGCAAAATATAGAATTCAGAATATAGAATGTAGAACACAGAATATAGAAAATAGAATAGAGTATATAGAACCCAGAATTTAGAACATGGAATTTAGAACACAGAATTTAGAATATAGAATACAGAATACTGAATATAGAATTTAGAACATGGAAAGCAAAACTCAGAATATAGAATATAGAATACAGAATACTAAATATAAAATTATGAATATAGAATATAGAACACAGAATACGGAATTTAGTATACGGAATGCAGAATTTAGAATACAGAATATAGAATGTAGAACACAGAATATAGAATATGGAAAACAAAATACAGAACCCAGAATTTAGAACATGGAATGCAGAACACTGAATTTAGAATATAGAATACATAAAACTGAAAATAGAATTTAGAATATAGAATGTAGAGCACAGAATTTAGAATATAGAACACAGAATGCTGAATATAGTATTTAGAATATCGAATGTTGAACACAGAATATAGAAAATAGAATAGAGTATATAGAACCCAGAATTTAGAACATGGAATTTAGAACACAGAATTTAGAATATAGAATACAGAATACTGAATATAGAATTTAGAACATAGAATACGGAACACAGAATTTACAATATAGAATACAGAATACTTAATAAAGAATTTAGAATATAGAATTTAGGACACAGAATATAGAATATACACTACGGAATGCAGAATATAGAATATAGAATGTTGAACCCAAAGTATAGAATATAGAATAGAAAATATAGAACCCAGAATTTAGAAAATGGAAAGCAGAATTCAGTATTTAGTATATAGAATACAGAATACCGAATATGGATTATAGAACATGGAATGCAGAACCCAGAAAATACAATAAAGAATATGGAATACTGAATATAGAATATAGAATTTAGAACACAGAATAAAGAATATAGAGTATAGTATATAGAACCCAGAATTTAGAACATGGAATGCACAACACAGAATTTAGAATATAGAATACAGAATACTGAATATAGAATTTAGAATATAGAATGTAGAACACCGAATATAGATTATAGAATAGAGAATGTAGAACCCAGAATTTTGAACATGGAATGCCGAACACAGAATATAGAATATAGAATACAGAATACTGAATATAGAATATAGAACATGGAAAGCAGAACACAGAATATAGAATATAGAGTATAGAATATAGAACCCAGAATTTAGAACATGGAATGCAGAACACAATATAAGAATATAGAATACAGAATACTGAATATAGTATTTAGAATATAGAATGTAGAATACAGAGTATAGAATATAGAATACGGAATTGAGAATATTGAGTACAGAATATAGAATGTAGAACCCAGAATATAGAATATGGAAAACAGAATATAGAACCCAGGATTTAGAACATGGAATGCAGAACCCTGAATTTAGAATATAGAATACAGACTTCTGAATATAGAATGTAGATTTTAGAATGTAGAACACAGAATTTAGAATATAGAATACCGAATACTGAATATAGAATATGAATATACAATGTAGAAAAGAGAATAAAGTATATAGAATACGGAAAGCAGAATATAGAATACAGAATATAGAATGTAGGACACAGAATATAGAATATGGAAAACAGAATATAAAACCCAGAATTGAGAATATGGAATGCAGAAGACAGAATTTAGTATATAGAGAACAGAATACTGAATATAGAATTTCGAATATAGAATGTTGAACACAGAATTTAGAATATAGAAAACATAATACTGAATATAGAATTTAGAATATAGAATTGAGAACACAGAATAGAGAATAGAGAATATAGAACATAGAATTTAGAACATGGAATTTAGAACACAGAATTTAGAATATAGAACACAGAATACTGAGTATCGAAATTAGAATATAGAATGTAGAACTCAGAATTTTGAATATAGGATACGGAATGTAGAATATAGAATAAAGAATATAGAATATAGAACACAAAATATAGAATATGGAAAACAGAATACAGAACCCAAAATTAGAACATGGAATGCAGAACACAGAATTTAGAGTATATACTACAGAATACTGAATATAAAATTTAGAATATAGAATGTAGAACACAGAATACGGAATGTAGAATACGGAATGCAGAATATTGAAAACAGAATATAGAATGTAGAACACAGAATTTAGAATATGGAAAACAGAATATAGAACCCAGAATGTAGAACATGGAATGCTGAACACGGAATTTAGAATAAAGAATACAGATCACTGAATATAGAATTTAGAATATAGAATGAAGAACACAGAATATAGAATATAGACTAAGGAATGCAGAATATAGAATACAGAATATAGAATGCAGAACACAGAATATAGAATATGGAAAACAGAATACAGAAACGAGAATTTAGAACATGGAATGCACAACACAGAGTTTAGAATTTAGAATACAGAATACTAAATATAAAATTTTGAATATAGAATATAGAACACAGAATACGGAATGTAGTATACGGAATGCAGAATATAGAATACAGAATTTAGAATGTAGAACACAGAATATAGAATATGGAAAACAGAATACAGAACCCAGAATTTAGAACATGGAATGCAGAACACAGAATTTAGAGTATATACTACAGAATACTGAATATAAAATTTAGAATATAGAATGTAAAACACAGAATACGGAATGTAGAATACGGAATGCAGAATATTGAAAACAGAATATAGAATGTAGAACACAGAATTTAGAATATGGAAAACAGAATATAGAACCCAGAATTTAGAACATGGAATGCAGAACACAGAATTTAAAATATAGAATACATACAACTAAAAAGAGAATTTAGAATATAGAATGTAGAACACATAATTTAGAATATAGAACACAGAATGCTGAATATAGTATTTAGAATATCGAATGTTGAACACAGAATATAGAAAATAGAATAGATTATATAGAACCCAGAATTCAGAACATGGAATTTAGAACACAGAATTTAGAATATAGAATACAGAATACTGAATATAGAATTTAGAACATATAATACGGAACACAGAATTTGCAATATAGAATACAGATTACTGAATATAGAATTAAGAATAAAGAATGAAGAACACAGAATATAGAATATAGACTACGGAAAGGAGAATATAGAATAAAGAATATAATAATAATGAGCACAAAATATAGAATACAGAATATACAACCCAGAATTTAGAACATGGAATGCAGAACACAGAATATAGAATATAGAATACAGAATACTGAATATACAATTTAAAATATAGAATGTAGAACACAGAATATAGAATATAAACTAAGGAATGCAGAATATGGTATATAGAATATAGAATGATGAACACAAAATTTAGAATAAAGAATAGAGAATATAGAACCCCGAATTTATAGCATGGAAAGTAGAACACAGAATTTGGAAAATAATATACAGAATACTTAATATTGAATTTAGAAAATACAATATAGAACACAGAATATGGAATGTAGAATGCGGAATGTCTAATATTGAATACAGAATATAGAATGTAGAACACAGAATATAGAATATGGAAAACAGAATACAGAACCCAGAATTTAGAACATGGAATGCAGAACACTGAATTTAGAATATAGAATACATACAACTGAAAATAGAATTTAGAATATAGAATGTAGAACACAGAATGTAGAATATGGAAAACAGAATACAGAAACGAGAATTTAGAACATGGAATGCACAACACAGAGTTTAGAATATATAATACAGAATACTAAATATAAAATTTTGAATATAGAATATAGAACACAGAATACGGAATGTAGTATACGGAATGCAGAATATAGAATACAGAATATAGAATGTAGAACACAGAATATAGAATATGGAAAACAGAATACAGAACCCAGAATTTAGAACATGGAATGCAGAACACTGAATTTAAAATATAGAATACATACAACTAAGAAGAGAATTTAGAATATAGAATGTAGAACACAGAATTTAGAATATAGAACACAGAATGCTGAATATAGTATTTAGAATATCGAATGTTGAACACAGAATATAGAAAATAGAATAGCGTATATAGAACCCAGAATTTAGAACATGGAATTTAGAACACAGAATTTAGAATATAGAATACAGAATACTGAATATAGAATTTAGAACAAAGAATACGGAACACAGAATTTACAATATAGAATACAGAATACTTAATAAAGAATTTAGAATATAGAATTTAGAACACAGAATATAGAATATACACTACGGAATGCAGAATATAGAATATAGAATATAGAATGTTGAACCCAAAATATAGAATATAGAATAGAAAATATAGAACCCAGAATTTAGAAAATGGAAAGCAGAATTCAGTATTTAGTATATAGAATACAGAATACCGAATATGGATTTTAGAACATGGAATGCAGTACCCAGAAAATACAATATAGAATATGGAATACTGAATATAGTATATAGAATATAGAATTTAGAACACAGAGTAAAGAATATAGAGTATAGTATATAGAACCCAGAACTTAGAACATGGAATGCAGAACACAGAATTTAGAATATAGAATACAGAATACTGAATATAGAATTTAGATTATAGAATGTAGGACACAGAATATAGAATGTAGAATACGGAATGCAAAACATAGAATACACAATATAGTATCTAGAACACAGAACGTAGAATATTGAAAAAAGAATATAGATCCCAGGATTTAGAACATGGAATGAAGAACACAGAATTTGGAATATAAAATAGAGAATACTGAAAATAGAATTTAGAATATAGAATGTAGAACACAGAATATAGATTATAGAATAGAGAATGTAGAACCCCGAATTTTGAACATGGAATGCCGAACAAGGAATTTAGAATATAGAATACAGAATACTGAATATAGAATTTAGAACATGGAAAGCAGAACTCAGAATATAGAATATAGAATACAGAATACTGAATATAGTTTTGAGAACAAGGAATGCAGAACCCAGAATATAGAATATAGAATACGGAATACTGAATATAGAATTTAGAATATACAATTTAGAAAACAGAATATAGAATATAGAGTATAGAATATAGGACCCAGAATTTAGAGCATGGAATGTAGAACACAATATTAAGAATATAGAATACAGAATACTAAATATAAAATTTTGAATATAGAATGTAGATCACAGAATATGGAATGTAGAATACGGAATGCAGAATATAGAATGCAGAATATAAAATTTAGAACACAGAATATAGAATATGGAAAACAGAATACAGAACCCAGAATTTAGAACATGGAATGCAGAACACTGAATTTAGAATATAGAATACATAAAACTGAAAAAAGAATTTAGAATATAGAATATAGAACACAGAATTTAGAATATAGAACACAGAATGCTGAATATAGTATTTAGAATATCGAATGTTGAACACAGAATATAGAAAATAGAATAGAGTATATAGAACTCAGAATTTAGAACATGGAATTAAGAACACAGAATTTAGAATATAGAATACAGAATACTGAATATAGAATTTAGAACATAGAATGCGTAACTCATAATTTACAATATAGAATACAGAATACTTAATATAGAATTTAGAATATAGGATTTAGGACACAGAATATAGAATATAGACTACGGAATGCAGAATATAGAATATAGAATATAGAATGTTGAACCCAAAGTATAGAATATAGAATATAAAATATAGAACCCAGAATTTAGATAATGGAAAGCAGAATTCAGTATTTAGTATATAGGATACAGAATACCGAATATGGATTATAAAACATGGAATGCAGAACCCAGAAAATACAATATAGAATATGGAATACTGAATATAGAATATAGAATATAGAATTTAGAACACAGAATACAGATTATAGAGTATAGTATATAGAACCCAGAATTTAGAACATGGAATGCAGAACACAGAATTTAGAATATAGAATACAGAATACTGAATATAGAATTTAGATTATAGAATTTAGGACACAGAATATAGAATATAGAATACGGAATGCAAAACATAGAATACACAATATAGTATCTAGAGCACAGAATGTAGAATATTGAAAACAGAATATGATCCCAGGATTTAGAACATGGAATGAAGAACACAGAATTTGGAATATAAAATACAGAATACTGAATATAGAATTTAGAATATAGAATGTACAACACAGAATATAGATTATAGAATAGAGAATGTAGAACCCCGAATTTTGAACATGGAATGCCGAACAAGGAATTTAGAATATAGAATACAGAAAACTGAATATAGAATTTAGAACATGGAAAGCAGAACTCAGAATATAGAATATAGAATACAGAGTACTGAATATAGATTTGAGAACAAGGAATGCAGAACCCAGAATATAGAATATAGAATACGGAATACTGAATATAGAATTTAGAATACACAATTTAGTAAACAGAATATAGAATATAGAGTATAGAATATAGAACCCAGAATTTAGAGCATGGAATGTAGAACACAATATTAAGAATATAGAATACAGAATACTAAATATAAAATTTTGAATATAGAATATAGAACCCAGAATACGGAATGTAGTGTACGGAATGCAGAATATAGAATACAGAATATAGAATGCAGAACACAGAATATAGAATATGGAAAACAGAATACAGAACCCAGAATTTAGAACATGGAATGCAGAACACTGAATTTAGAATATAGAATACAAACAACTGAAAATAGAATTTAGAATATAGAATGTAGAACACAGAATTTAGAATATAGAACACAGAATGCTGAACATAGTATTTAGAATATCGAATGTTGAACACAGAATATAGAAAATAGAATAGAGTATATAGGACCCAGAATTTAGAACATGGAATTTAGAACACAGAATTTAGAATATAGAATACAGAATACTGAATATAGAATTAAGAACATAGAATACGGAACACAGAATTTACAATATAGAATACAGAATATTTAATAAAGAATTTAGAATATAGAATTTAGGACACAGAATATAGAATATACACTACGGAATGCAGAATATAGAATGTAGAATATAGAATGTTGAACCCAAAATATAGAATATAGAATAGAAAATATAGAACCCAGAATTTAGAAAATGGAAAGCAGAATTCAGTATTTAGTATATAGAATACAGAATACCGAATATGGATTTTAAAAAATGGAATGCAGAACCCAGAAAATACAATATAGAATATGGAATACTGAATATAGTATATAGAATATAGAATTTAGAACACAGAATAAAGAATATAGATTATAGTATATAGAACCCAGAACTTAGAACATGGAATGCAGAACACAGAATTTAGAATATAGAATACAGAATACTGAATATAGAATTTAGATTATAGAATGTAGGACACAGATTATAGAATGTAGAATACGGAATGCAAAACATAGAATACACAATATAGTATCTAGAACACAGAACGTAGAATATTGAAAACAGAATATAGATCCCAGGATTTAGAACATGGAATGAAGAACACAGAATTTGGAATATAAAATAGAGAATACTGAAAATAGAATTTAGAATATAGAATGTACAACACAGAATATAGATTATAGAATAGAGAATTAGAACCCCGAATTTTGAACATGGAATGCCGAACAAGGAATTTAGAATATAGAATACAGAAAACTGAATATAGAATTTAGAACATGGAAAGCAGAACTCAGAATATAGAATATAGAATACAGAGTACTGAATATAGATATGAGAACAAGGAATGCAGAACCCAGAATATGGAATATAGAATACGGAATACTGAATATAGAATTTAGAAAATACAATTTAGAAAACAGAATATAGAATATAGAGTATAGAATATAGAACCCAGAATTTAGAGCATGGAATGTAGAACACAATATTAAGAATATAGAATACAGAATACTAAATATAAAATTTTGAATATAGAATATAGAACCCAGAATACGGAATGTAGTATACGGAATGCAGAATATAGAATACAGAATATAGAATGCAGAACACAGAATATAGAATATGGAAAACAGAATACAGAACCCAGAATTTAGAACATGGAATGCAGAACACTTAATTTAGAATATAGATTACATACAACTGAAAATAGAATATAGAATATAGAATGTAGAACACAGAATTTAGAATATAGAACACAGAATGCTGAATATAGTATTTAGAATATCGAATGTTGAACACAGAATATAGAAAATAGAATAGAGTATATAGAACCCAGAATTTAGAACATGGAATTTAGAACACAGAATTTAGAATATAGAATACAGAATACTGAATATAGAATTAAGAACATAGAATACGGAACACAGAATTTACAATATAGAATACAGAATATTTAATAAAGAATTTAGAATATAGAATTTAGGACACAGAATATAGAATATACACTACGGAATGCAGAATATAGAATATAGAATGTTGAACCCAAAGTATAGAATATAGAATAGAAAATATAGAACCCAGAATTTAGAAAATGGAAAGCAGAATTCAGTATTTAGTATATAGAATACAGAATACCGAATATGGATTATAGAACATGGAATGCAGAACCCAGAAAATACAATATAGAATATGGAATACTGAATATGGAATATAGAATATAGAATTTAGAACACAGAGTAAAGAATATAGAGTATAGTATATAGAACCCAAAATTTAGAACATGGAATGCAGAACACAGAATTTAGAATATAGAATACAGAATACTGAATATAGAATTTAGATTATAGAATGTAGGACACAGAATATAGAATATAGAATACGGAATGCAAAACATAGAATACACAATATAGTATCTAGAACACAGAATGTAGAATATTGAAAACAGAATAAGATCCCAGGATTTAGAACATGGAAAGAAGAACACAGAATTTGGAATATAAAATACAGAATACTGAATATAGAATTTAGAATATAGAATGTAGAACACCGAATATAGATTATAGAATAGAGAATGTAGAACCCAGAATTTTGAACATGGGATGCCGAACACAGAATTTAGAATATAGAATACAGAATACTGAATATAGAATATAGAACATGGAAAGCAGAACACAGAATATAGAATATAGAATACAGAATACTGAATAGAGATTTGAGAACATGGAATGCAGAACCCAGAATATAGAATATAGAATACGGAATACTGAATATAGAATTTAGAATATACAATATAGAACACAGAGTATAGAATATAGAGTATACAATATAGAACCCAGAATTTAGAACATGGAATGCAGAACACTGAAGTTAGAATACAGAATACAGACTACTGAATATAGAATTTAGAATGTAGAACACAAAATTTAGAATATAGAATACCGAATACTGAATATAGAATATGAATATACAATGTAGAACACAGAATTTAGAATATACAATACCGAATACTGATTATAGAATTTAGAATACACAATGTAGAAAAGAGAATAAAGAATATAGAATATGGAATGCAGAATATAGAATACAGAATATAGAAAGTAGGACACAGAATATAGAATATGGAAAACAGAATACAAAACCCAGAATTGAGAATATGGAATGCAGAAGACAGAATTTAGAATATAGAGAACAGAATACTGAATATAGAATTTCGAATATAGAATGTTGAACACAGAATTTAGAATATAGAAAACAGAATACTGAATATAGAATTTAGAATATAGAATTGAGAACACAGAATAGAGAATATAGAACAGAGAATTTAGAACATGGAATTTAGAACACAGAATTTAGAATATAGAACACAGAATACTGAGTATCGAAATTAGAATATACAATGTAGAACTCAGAATTTTGAATATAGGATACGGAATGTAGAATATAGAATAAAGAATATAGAATATAGAACACAAAATATAGAATATGGAAAACAGAATACAGAACCCAAAATTTAGAACATGGAATGCAGAACATAGAATTTAGAGTATATACTACAGAATACTGAATATAAAATTTAGAATATAGAATGTAGAACACAGAATACGGAATGTAGAATACGGAATACAGAATAATGAAAACAGAATATAGAATGTAGAACACAGAATTTAGAATATGGAAAACAGAATATAGAACCCAGAATTTAGAACATGGAATGAAGAACACAGAATTTAGAATATAGAATACAGATTACTGAATATAGAAATTAGAATATAGAATGAAGAACACAGAATATAGAATATAGACTACGAAATGCAGAATATAGAATATAGAATATATAATAATGAGCACAAAATATAGATTAGAGAATATAGAACCCAGAATTAAGAACATGGAATGCAGAATACAGAATATAGAATATAGAATAGAGAATACTGAATATAAAATTTAAAATATAGAATGTAGAACACAGAATATATAATATAGACAAAGGAATGCAGAATATAGTATATAGAATATAGAATGATGAACACAAAATATAGAATATAGAATAGAGAATATAGAACCCCGAATTTATAACATGGAAAGTAGAACACAGAATTTGGAATATTAAATACAGAATACTTAATATTGAATTTAGAAAATACAATATAGAACACAGAATATGGAATGTAGAATGCGGAATGTCTAATATTGAATACAGAATATAGAATTTAGAACACAGAATGTAGAATATGGAAAACAGAATACAGAAACGAGAATTTAGAACATGGAATGCACAACACAGAGTTTAGAATATAGAATACAGAATACTAAATATAAAATTTTGAACATAGAATATAGAACACAGAATACGGAATGTAGTATACGGAATGCAGAATATAGAATACAGAATATAGAATGCAGAACACAGATTATAGAATATGGAAAACAGAATACAGAACCCAGAATTTAGAACATGGAATGCAGAACACTGAATTTAGAATATAGAATACATACAACTGAAAATAGAATTTAGAATATAGAATGTAGAACACAGAATGTAGAATATGGAAAACAGAATACAGAAACGAGAATTTAGAACATGGAATGCACAACACAGAGTTTAGAATATATAATACAGAATACTAAATATAAAATTTTGAATATAGAATATAGAACACAGAATACGGAATGTAGTATACGGAATGCAGAATATAGAATACAGAATATAGAATGTAGAACACAGAATATAGAATATGGAAAACAGAATACAGAACCCAGAATTTAGAACATGGAATGCAGAACACTGAATTTAAAATATAGAATACATACAACTAAGAAGAGAATTTAGAATATAGAATGTAGAACACAGAATTTAGAATATAGAACACAGAATGCTGAATATAGTATTTAGAATATCGAATGTTGAACACAGAATATAGAAAATAGAATAGCGTATATAGAACCCAGAATTTAGAACATGGAATTTAGAACACAGAATTTAGAATATAGAATACAGAATACTGAATATAGAATTTAGAACAAAGAATACGGAACACAGAATTTACAATATAGAATACAGAATACTTAATAAAGAATTTAGAATATAGAATTTAGAACACAGAATATAGAATATACACTACGGAATGCAGAATATAGAATATAGAATATAGAATGTTGAACCCAAAATATAGAATATAGAATAGAAAATATAGAACCCAGAATTTAGAAAATGGAAAGCAGAATTCAGTATTTAGTATATAGAATACAGAATACCGAATATGGATTTTAGAACATGGAATGCAGTACCCAGAAAATACAATATAGAATATGGAATACTGAATATAGTATATAGAATATAGAATTTAGAACACAGAGTAAAGAATATAGAGTATAGTATATAGAACCCAGAACTTAGAACATGGAATGCAGAACACAGAATTTAGAATATAGAATACAGAATAATGAATATAGAATTTAGATTATAGAATGTAGGACACAGAATATAGAATGTAGAATACGGAATGCAAAACATAGAATACACAATATAGTATCTAGAACACAGAACGTAGAATATTGAAAAAAGAATATAGATCCCAGGATTTAGAACATGGAATGAAGAACACAGAATTTGGAATATAAAATAGAGAATACTGAAAATAGAATTTAGAATATAGAATGTAGAACACAGAATATAGATTATAGAATAGAGAATGTAGAACCCCGAATTTTGAACATGGAATGCCGAACAAGGAATTTAGAATATAGAATACAGAATACTGAATATAGAATTTAGAACATGGAAAGCAGAACTCAGAATATAGAATATAGAATACAGAATACTGAATATAGTTTTGAGAACAAGGAATGCAGAACCCAGAATATAGAATATAGAATACGGAATACTGAATATAGAATTTAGAATATACAATTTAGAAAACAGAATATAGAATATAGAGTATAGAATATAGAACCCAGAATTTAGAGCATGGAATGTAGAACACAATATTAAGAATATAGAATACAGAATACTAAATATAAAATTTTGAATATAGAATGTAGATCACAGAATATGGAATGTAGAATACGGAATGCAGAATATAGAATGCAGAATATAAAATTTAGAACACAGAATATAGAATATGGAAAACAGAATACAGAACCCAGAATTTAGAACATGGAATGCAGAACACTGAATTTAGAATATAGAATACATAAAACTGAAAAAAGAATTTAGAATATAGAATATAGAACACAGAATTTAGAATATAGAACACAGAATGCTGAATATAGTATTTAGAATATCGAATGTTGAACACAGAATATAGAAAATAGAATAGAGTATATAGAACTCAGAATTTAGAACATGGAATTAAGAACACAGAATTTAGAATATAGAATACAGAATACTGAATATAGAATTTAGAACATAGAATGCGTAACACATAATTTACAATATAGAATACAGAATACTTAATATAGAATTTAGAATATAGGATTTAGGACACAGAATATAGAATATAGACTACGGAATGCAGAATATAGAATATAGAATATAGAATGTTGAACCCAAAGTATAGAATATAGAATATAAAATATAGAACCCAGAATTTAGATAATGGAAAGCAGAATTCAGTATTTAGTATATAGGATACAGAATACCGAATATGGATTATAAAACATGGAATGCAGAACCCAGAAAATACAATATAGAATATGGAATACTGAATATAGAATATAGAATATAGAATTTAGAACACAGAATACAGATTATAGAGTATAGTATATAGAACCCAGAATTTAGAACATGGAATGCAGAACACAGAATTTAGAATATAGAATACAGAATACTGAATATAGAATTTAGATTATAGAATTTAGGACACAGAATATAGAATATAGAATACGGAATGCAAAACATAGAATACACAATATAGTATCTAGAGCACAGAATGTAGAATATTGAAAACAGAATATGATCCCAGGATTTAGAACATGGAATGAAGAACACAGAATTTGGAATATAAAATACAGAATACTGAATATAGAATTTAGAATATAGAATGTACAACACAGAATATAGATTATAGAATAGAGAATGTAGAACCCCGAATTTTGAACATGGAATGCCGAACAAGGAATTTAGAATATAGAATACAGAAAACTGAATATAGAATTTAGAACATGGAAAGCAGAACTCAGAATATAGAATATAGAATACAGAGTACTGAATATAGATTTGAGAACAAGGAATGCAGAACCCAGAATATAGAATATAGAATACGGAATACTGAATATAGAATTTAGAATACACAATTTAGTAAACAGAATATAGAATATAGAGTATAGAATATAGAACCCAGAATTTAGAGCATGGAATGTAGAACACAATATTAAGAATATAGAATACAGAATACTAAATATAAAATTTTGAATATAGAATATAGAACCCAGAATACGGAATGTAGTGTACGGAATGCAGAATATAGAATACAGAATATAGAATGCAGAACACAGAATATAGAATATGGAAAACAGAATACAGAACCCAGAATTTAGAACATGGAATGCAGAACACTGAATTTAGAATATAGAATACAAACAACTGAAAATAGAATTTAGAATATAGAATGTAGAACACAGAATTTAGAATATAGAACACAGAATGCTGAACATAGTATTTAGAATATCGAATGTTGAACACAGAATATAGAAAATAGAATAGAGTATATAGGACCCAGAAAGTAGAACATGGAATTTAGAACACAGAATTTAGAATATAGAATACAGAATACTGAATATAGAATTAAGAACATAGAATACGGAACACAGAATTTACAATATAGAATACAGAATATTTAATAAAGAATTTAGAATATAGAATTTAGGACACAGAATATAGAATATACACTACGGAATGCAGAATATAGAATGTAGAATATAGAATGTTGAACCCAAAATATAGAATATAGAATAGAAAATATAGAACCGAGAATTTAGAAAATGGAAAGCATAATTCAGTATTTAGTATATAGAATACAGAATACCGAATATGGATTTTAGAACATGGAATGCAGAACCCAGAAAATACAATATAGAATATGGAATACTGAATATAGTATATAGAATATAGAATTTAGAACACAGAATAAAGAATATAGAGTATAGTATATAGAACCCAGAACTTAGAACATGGAATGCAGAACACAGAATTTAGAATATAGAATACAGAATACTGAATATAGAATTTAGATTATAGAATGTAGGACACAGAATATAGAATGTAGAATACGGAATGCAAAACATAGAATACACAATATAGTATCTAGAACACAGAACGTAGAATATTGAAAACAGAATATAGATCCCAGGATTTAGAACATGGAATGAAGAACACAGAATTTGGAATATAAAATAGAGAATACTGAAAATAGAATTTAGAATATAGAATGTACAACACAGAATATAGATTATAGAATAGAGAATTAGAACCCCGAATTTTGAACATGGAATGCCGAACAAGGAATTTAGAATATAGAATACAGAAAACTGAATATAGAATTTAGAACATGGAAAGCAGAACTCAGAATATAGAATATAGAATACAGAGTACTGAATATAGATATGAGAACAAGGAATGCAGAACCCAGAATATGGAATATAGAATACGGAATACTGAATATAGAATTTAGAAAATACAATTTAGAAAACAGAATATAGAATATAGAGTATAGAATATAGAACCCAGAATTTAGAGCATGGAATGTAGAACACAATATTAAGAATATAGAATACAGAATACTAAATATAAAATTTTGAATATAGAATATAGAACCCAGAATACGGAATGTAGTATACGGAATGCAGAATATAGAATACAGAATATAGAATGCAGAACACAGAATATAGAATATGGAAAACAGAATACAGAACCCAGAATTTAGAACATGGAATGCAGAACACTTAATTTAGAATATAGATTACATACAACTGAAAATAGAATATAGAATATAGAATGTAGAACACAGAATTTAGAATATAGAACACAGAATGCTGAATATAGTATTTAGAATATCGAATG
This sequence comes from Vicugna pacos, assembly GCF_048564905.1. Taxonomy (NCBI): domain Eukaryota; kingdom Metazoa; phylum Chordata; class Mammalia; order Artiodactyla; family Camelidae; genus Vicugna; species Vicugna pacos. The sequence goes on from NW_027328738.1 coordinate 6,986,361, forward strand.
TTGAACACAGAATATAGAAAATAGAATAGAGTATATAGAACCCAGAATTTAGAACATGGAATTTAGAACACAGAATTTAGAATATAGAATACAGAATACTGAATATAGAATTAAGAACATAGAATACGGAACACAGAATTTACAATATAGAATACAGAATATTTAATAAAGAATTTAGAATATAGAATTTAGGACACAGAATATAGAATATAGACTACGGAATGCAGAATATAGAATATAGAATATAGAATGTTGAACCCAAAGTATAGAATATAGAATAGAAAATATAGAACCCAGAATTTAGAAAATGGAAAGCGGAATTCAGTATTTAGTATATAGAATACAGAATACCGAATATGGATTATAGAACATGGAATGCATAACCCAGAAAATACAATATAGAATATGGAATACTGAATATGGAATATAGAATATAGAATTTAGAACACAGAGTAAAGAATATAGAGTATAGTATATAGAACCCAAAATTTAGAACATGGAATGCAGAACACAGAATTTAGAATATAGAATACAGAATACTGAATATAGAATTTAGATTATAGAATGTAGGACACAGAATATAGAATATAGAATACGGAATGCAAAACATAGAATACACAATATAGTATCTAGAACACAGAATGTAGAATATTGAAAACAGAATAAGATCCCAGGATTTAGAACATGGAAAGAAGAACACAGAATTTGGAATATAAAATACAGAATACTGAATATAGAATTTAGAATATAGAATGTAGAACACCGAATATAGATTATAGAATAGAGAATGTAGAACCCAGAATTTTGAACATGGGATGCCGAACACAGAATTTAGAATATAGAATACAGAATACTGAATATAGAATATAGAACATGGAAAGCAGAACACAGAATATAGAATATAGAATACAGAATACTGAATAGAGATTTGAGAACATGGAATGCAGAACCCAGAATATAGAATATAGAATACGGAATACTGAATATAGAATTTAGAATATACAATATAGAACACAGAATATAGAATATAGAGTATACAATATAGAACCCAGAATTTAGAACATGGAATGCAGAACACTGAAGTTAGAATACAGAATACAGAATACTGAATATAGAATTTAGAATTTAGAATGTAGAACACAAAATTTAGAATATAGAATACCGAATACTGAATATAGAATATGAATATACAATGTAGAACACAGAATTTAGAATATACAATACCGAATACTGATTATAGAATTTAGAATACACAATGTAGAAAAGAGAATAAAGAATATAGAATATGGAATGCAGAATATAGAATACAGAATATAGAATGTAGGACACAGAATATAGAATATGGAAAACAGAATACAAAACCCAGAATTGAGAATATGGAATGCAGAAGACAGAATTTAGAATATAGAGAACAGAATACTGAGTATAGAATTTCGAATATAGAATGTTGAACACAGAATTTAGAATATAGAAAACAGAATACTGAATATAGAATTTAGAATATAGAATTGAGAACACAGAATAGAGAATATAGAACAGAGAATTTAGAACATGGAATTTAGAACACAGAATTTAGAATATAGAACACAGAATACTGAGTATCGAAATTAGAATATAGAATGCAGAACTCAGAATTTTGAATATAGGATACGGAATGTAGAATATAGAATAAAGAATACAGAATATAGAACACAAAATATAGAATATGGAAAACAGAATACAGAACCCAAAATTTAGAACATGGAATGCAGAACATAGAATTTAGAGTATATACTACAGAATACTGAATATAAAATTTAGAATATAGAATGTAGAACACAGAATACGGAATGTAGAATACGGAATACAGAATAATGAAAACAGAATATAGAATGTAGAACACAGAATTTAGAATATGGAAAACAGAATATAGAACCTAGAATTTAGAACATGGAATGAAGAACACAGAATTTAGAATATAGAATACAGATTACTGAATATAGAATTTAGAATATAGAATGAAGAACACAGAATATAGAATATAGACTACGAAATGCAGAATATAGAATATAGAATATATAATAATGAGCACAAAATATAGATTAGAGAATATAGAACCCAGAATTAAGAACATGGAATGCAGAATACAGAATATAGAATATAGAATAGAGAATACTGAATATAAAATTTAAAATATAGAATGTAGAACACAGAATATATAATATAGACAAAGAATGCAGAATATAGTATATAGAATATAGAATGATGAACACAAAATATAGAATATAGAATAGAGAATATAGAACCCCGAATTTATAACATGGAAAGTAGAACACAGAATTTGGAATATTAAATACAGAATACTTAATATTGAATTTAGAAAATACAATATAGAACACAGAATATGGAATGTAGAATGCGGAATGTCTAATATTGAATACAGAATATAGAATTTAGAACACAGAATGTAGAATATGGAAAACAGAATACAGAAACGAGAATTTAGAACATGGAATGCACAACACAGAGTTTAGAATATAGAATACAGAATACTAAATATAAAATTTTGAACATAGAATATAGAACACAGAATACGGAATGTAGTATACGGAATGCAGAATATAGAATACAGAATATAGAATGCAGAACACAGATTATAGAATATGGAAAACAGAATACAGAACCCAGAATATAGAACATGGAATGCAGAACACTGAATTTAGAATATAGAATACATACAACTGAAAATAGAATTTAGAATATAGAATGTAGAACACAGAATGTAGAATATGGAAAACAGAATACAGAAACGAGAATTTAGAACATGGAATGCACAACACAGAGTTTAGAATATATAATACAGAATACTAAATATAAAATTTTGAATATAGAATATAGAACACAGAATACGGAATGTAGTATACGGAATGCAGAATATAGAATACAGAATATAGAATGTAGAACACAGAATATAGAATATGGAAAACAGAATACAGAACCCAGAATTTAGAACATGGAATGCAGAACACTGAATTTAAAATATAGAATACATACAACTAAGAAGAGAATTTAGAATATAGAATGTAGAACACAGAATTTAGAATATAGAACACAGAATGCTGAATATAGTATTTAGAATATCGAATGTTGAACACAGAATATAGAAAATAGAATAGCGTATATAGAACCCAGAATTTAGAACATGGAATTTAGAACACAGAATTTAGAATATAGAATACAGAATACTGAATATAGAATTTAGAACAAAGAATACGGAACACAGAATTTACAATATAGAATACAGAATACTTAATAAAGAATTTAGAATATAGAATTTAGAACACAGAATATAGAATATACACTACGGAATGCAGAATATAGAATATAGAATATAGAATGTTGAACCCAAAATATAGAATATAGAATAGAAAATATAGAACCCAGAATTTAGAAAATGGAAAGCAGAATTCAGTATTTAGTATATAGAATACAGAATACCGAATATGGATTTTAGAACATGGAATGCAGTACCCAGAAAATACAATATAGAATATGGAATACTGAATATAGTATATAGAATATAGAATTTAGAACACAGAGTAAAGAATATAGAGTATAGTATATAGAACCCAGAACTTAGAACATGGAATGCAGAACACAGAATTTAGAATATAGAATACAGAATACTGAATATAGAATTTAGATTATAGAATGTAGGACACAGAATATAGAATGTAGAATACGGAATGCAAAACATAGAATACACAATATAGTATCTAGAACACAGAACGTAGAATATTGAAAAAAGAATATAGATCCCAGGATTTAGAACATGGAATGAAGAACACAGAATTTGGAATATAAAATAGAGAATACTGAAAATAGAATTTAGAATATAGAATGTAGAACACAGAATATAGATTATAGAATAGAGAATGTAGAACCCCGAATTTTGAACATGGAATGCCGAACAAGGAATTTAGAATATAGAATACAGAATACTGAATATAGAATTTAGAACATGGAATGCAGAACACAGAATTTAGAATATAGAATACAGAATACTGAATATCGAATTTAGAATATAGAATGTAGAACCCAGTATATGGATTGTAGAATACGGATTGCAGAATATGGAATACAGAATATAGAATATAGAACACAGAATTTAGAATATTGGAAACAAAATAAAGATCCCAGGATTTAGAACATGGAATGCAGAAGACACAATTTGGAGTATAAAATACAGAATACTGAATATCGAAATTAGAATATAGTATGTAGAACACAGAATATAGATTATAGAATAGAGAATGTAGAACCCAGAATTTTGAACATGGAATTCCAAACACAGAATTTAGAATACAGAATACAGAATACTGAATATAGAATTTAGAACATAGAATGCGGAACACAGAAAATACAGTATAGAATACAGAATACGTAATATTGAATTTAGAACTTAGAATGCGGAACACAGCAATTAGAATATAGAATATAGAATACTGAATATATAATTAAGAACATGGAATGCTGAACCCACAATTTAGAATATAGAATACGGAATACTGAAAATAGAATTTAGAATATACAATGTAGAACACAGAATATAGAATATAGAGTATAGAATATAGAATACAGAATTTAGAACATGGAATGCAGAACACATTATTTATAAAATAGAATACAGAATACTGAATATAGAATTTAGAATATAGAATGAAAAACACAGAGTATAGAATATAGAATAGGAAATGCAGAATTTTGAGTACAGAATATAGAATGTAGAACACAGAATTTAGAATATGGAAAACAGAATATAGAACCAAGGAATTAGAACATGGCATGCAGAACACAGAATTTAGAATATAGAAAACAGAGTACTGAATATAGAATTTAGAATTAAGAATGTAGAACACAGAATTTAGAATATAGAATACCGAATACTGAATATAGAATATGAATATACAATGTAGAACACAGAGTTTAGAATATAGAATACAGAATACTGAATATAGAATTTAGAATATACAATGTACAAAACAGAATATAGGATAGAGAATATATAGGAAAGCAGAATATAGAATACAGAATATAGAACGTGGAACACTGAATATAGAATATATAGCACTGAATACTGAATATAGAATTTTGAATATAGAATGTTGAACACAGAATTTAGAATATAGAAAAGAGAATACTGAATAGAGAATTTAGAATATAGAATTTAGAACACAGAATAGAGAATATAGAACCGAGAATTTAGAACATGGAATGCAGAACATAGAATTTAGAATATAGAATACAGAATACTGAATATTGAATTTAGAATAAAGAATGTAGGACACAGAATATAGAATATAGGCTACGGAATGCAGAATATAGAATATAGAATATAGAATGATGAACCCAAAGTATAGAATATAGAATAGAAAATATAGAACCCAGAATTTAGAACATGGAAATCACAATGCAGTATTTAGTATATAGAATACAGAATACCGAATATGGATTATAGAACATGGAATGCAGAACCCAGAGAATACAATATAGAATACAGAATACTGAATATCGAATATAGAATATAAAATTTAGAACACAGAATATAGAATATAGAGAATAGTTTAAAGAACCCAGAATTTAGAACATGGAATGCAAAACACAGAATTTAGAATATAGAATACAGAATACAGAATACAGAATTTTGATTATAGAATGTCGGACACAGAATATAGAATGTAGAATACGGAATGCAGAATATAGAATACAGAATATAGAATGTATAACACAGAATTTAGAATATGGAAAACAGAATATAGAACCCAAAATTTAGAACATGGAATGCAGAACACAGAATTTAGAATATATACTACAGAATACTGAATATAAAATTTAGAATATAGAATGTAGAACACAGAATACGGAATGTAGAATACGGAATGCAGAATAATGAAAACAGAATATAGAATATAGAACACAGAATTTAGAATATGGAAAGCAGAATATAGAACCCAGAATTAAGAACATGGAATGCAGAACACAGAATTTAGAATATAGTATACAGATTACTGAATATAGAATTTAGAATATAGAATGAAGAACACAGAATATAGAATATGGACTACGGAATTCAGAATATAGAATATAGAATATATAATAATGAGCACAAAATATAGAATAGAGAATATAGAACCCAGAATTTAGAACATGGAATGCAGAACACAGAATATAGAATATAGAATACAGAATACTGAATATACAATTTAAAATATAGAATGTAGAACACAGAATATAGAATATAGACAAAGGAATGCAGAATATAGTATATAGAATATAGAATGATGAACACAAAATGTAGAATAAAGAATAGAGAATATAGAACCCCGAATTTATAACATGGAAGGTAGAACACAGAATTTGGAATATAAAATACAGAATACTTAGTATTGCATTTAGAAAATACAATATACAACACAGAATATGGAATGTAGAATACGGAATGTCTTATATTGAATACAGAATATAGAATGTAGAACACAGAATGTAGAATATGGAAAACAGAATACAGAAACCAGAATTTAGAACATGGAATGCACAAAACAGAGTTTAGAATATAGAATAGAGAATACTAAATATAAAATTTTGAATATAGAATATAGAACACAGAATACGGAATGTAGTAAACGGAATGCAGAATATAGAATACAGAATATAGAATGTAGAACACAGAATATAGAATATGGAAAACAGAATACAGAACCCAGAATTTAGAACATGGAATGCAGAACACTGAATTTAGAATATAGAATACATACAACTGAAAATAGAATTTAGAATATAGAATGTAGAACACAGAATTTAGAATATAGAACACAGAATTCTGAATATAGTATTTAGATTATCGAATGTTGAACACAGAATATAGAAAATAGAATAGAGTATATAGAACCCAGAATTTAGAACATGGAATTTAGAACACAGAATTTAGAATATAGAATACAGAATACTGAATATAGAATTTAGAACATAGAATACGGAACACAGAATTTACAATATAGAATACAGAATACTTAAAAAGAATTTAGAATATAGAATTTAGGACACAGAATATAGAATATACACTACGGAATGCAGAATATAGAATATAGAATATAGAATGTTGAACCCAAAGTATAGAATATAGAATAGAAAATATACAACCCAGAATTTAGAAAATGGAAAGCAGAATTCAGTATTTAGTATATAGAATACAGAATACCGAATATGGATTATAGATGATGGAAAGCAGAACCCAGAAAGTACAATATAGAATATGGAATACTAAATATGGAATATAGAATATAGAATTTAGAACACAGAGTAAAGAATATAGAGAATAGTATATAGAACCCAGAAGTTAGAACATGGAATGCAGAACACAGAATTTAGAATATAGAATACAGAATACTGAATATAGAATTTAGATTATAGAATGTAGGACACAGAATATAGAATGTAGAATACGGAATGCAAAACATAGAATACACAATATAGTATCTAGAACACAGAATGTAGAATATTGAAAACAGAATATAGATACCAGGATTTAGAACATGGAATGAAGAACACAGAATTTGGAATATAAAATACAGAATACTGAATATAGAATTTAGAATATCGAATGTAGGACACAGAATATAGATTATAGAATAGAGAATGTAGAACCCAGAATTTTAAACATGGAATGCCAAACACAGAATTTAGAATATAGAATACAGAATACTGAATATAGAATTTAGAACATGGAAAGCAGAACTCAGAAAATAGAATATAGAATACAGAATACTGAATATAGATATGAGAACATGGAATGCAGAACCCAGAATATAGAATATAGAATACGGAATACTGAATATAGAATTTAGAATATACAGTTTATAAAACAGAATATAGAATATAGAGAATAGAATATAGAACCCAGAATTTAGAACATGGAATGTAGAACACAATATTAAGAATATAGAATACAGAATACTAAATATAAAATTTTGAATATAGAATGTACATCACAGAATATGGAATGTAGGATACGGAATGCAGAATATAGAATACAGAATATAAAATTTAGAACACAGACTATAGAATATGGAAAACAGAATACAGAACCCAGAATTTAGAACATGGAATACCGAACACAGAATTTAGAATATAGAATACAGAATACTTAATATAGAATATAGAACATGGAAAGCAGAACACAGAATATAGAATACAGAATACAGAATACTGAATATAGAATTTAGAATATACACTATAGAACACAGAATATAGAATATAGAGTATAGAATATAGAACCCAAAATTTAGAACATGGAATGCAGAACACAATATAAGAATATAGAATACAGAATACTGAATATAGAATTTAGAATATAGAATGTAGAACACAGAGTATAGAATATACAATACGGAATTGAGAATATTGAGTACAGAATATAGAATGTAGAACACAGAATATAGAATATGGAAAACAGAATATAGAACCCAGAATTAAGAACATGGAATGTAGAACACAGAATACAGTATATACAATACAGTATATGGAACCCAAAATATAGAACATGGAATGAAGAACACAGAATTTAGAATATAGATTACAGAATACATAATATCGAATTTAGAATATAGAATGTAAAACACAGAATATGTAATGTAGAATATGGAATGCAGAATATTGAATACAGAATATAGAATGTAGAAGACTGAATTTAGAATATAGAAAACAGAATATAGAAATCAGAATTTAGAACATGGAATGCACAACACAGAATTTAGAAAATAGAATACAGATTTCTGAATATAGAATTTTGAATATAGTATGTAGAACACAGAATTTAGAATATAGAGTATAGAATATTGAATAAACAATATAGAATATAGAATGTAGAACACATAATTTAGAAGACAGAACACAGAATGCTGAATATAGTATTTAGAATATCGAATGTTGAACACAGAATATAGAAAATAGAATAGAGGATATAGAAAACAGAATTTAGAACATGGAATTTAGAACACAGAATTTAGAATATAGAATACAGTATACTGAGTATCGAACTTAGAATATAGAATGTAGAATTCAGAATATAGAATATAGGATACGGAATGTAAATTATAGAATAAAGAATGTAGAATGTAGAACACAAAAAATAGAATAAGGATAACAGAATACAGAACACAAAATTTAGAACATGGAATGCAGAACACAGAATTAAGAGTATATAATACAGAATACTGAATAAAAAATTTAGAATATAGAATGTAGAACACAGAATATGGAATACAGAATACGGAATGCAGAATATTGAATACAGAATGTAGAATATAGAACACAGAATTTAGAATATGGAAAACAGAATATAGAAGTCAGAATTTAGAACATGAAATGCAGAACACAGAATTTAGAATATAGAATACAGATTACTGAATAGAGAATTTAGAATATAGAATGTAGAACACAGAATTTAGAGTATAGAATACAGAATACTGAATATAGAATTTAGAATATAGAATGTAGAACACAGAATATAGAATATAGACAACGGAATGCAGAATATAGAATATAGAATCTAGAATAATGAGCACAAAATGTAGAATAGAGAATATAGAACACAGAATTTTGAACATGGAATGCAGAACACAGAATTTAGTATATAGAATACCGAATACTGAATATAGGATATGAATATACAATGTAGAACACAGAATATAGACTATAGAAAACGCAATGCAGAATATAGAATACAGAATATAGAATGTAGAACACAGAATATAGAATATGAAAAACAGAAACAAAACACAGAATTGAGAACATGGAATGCAGAACACAGAATTTAGAATATAGAAAACAGAATACTGAATATAGAATTTCGACTATAATATGTAGAACACAGAATTTAGAATATAAAATAAAGAATACTGAATATAGAATTTAGAATATAGAATGTAGAAACAGAATATAGAACAGAGAATAGAGAGTATAGCACAGAGAACTTTGAACACGGAAAGCAGAACACAGAATTTAGAATATAGAATACAGAATTCTTAATATATAATTTAGAATATAGAATGTTGAACACAGAGTATAGATTATAGAATACGGAATAATGAATATAGAATTTAGAATATAGAATGTAGAACACAGAATATAGAATATAGAATACGGAATGCAGAATATAGTATACAGAATATGGAATGTAGAACACAGAATAAAGAATATTGAATAGAGTATATGGAACCGAAAATTTAGAATATAAAATGCAGAACGCAGAATTTAGAATATAAAATACAGATACTGAATATAGAATGTAGAACACAGAATATTGAATGCAGAATACGGAATGCAGAATATTGAATACAGAATATAGAATGTAGAACACAGAATTTAGAATATGGAAAACAGAATATAGAACCCAGAATTTAGAACATGGAATGCAGAACACTGAATTTAAAATATAGAATACAGATTACTGAATATAGAATTTAGAATATACAATGTAGAACACAGAATATATAATATAGAATATGGAAAGCAGAATATAGAATACAGAATATAGAATGGAGAATACAGAATATAGATTATAGAATAGAGTATATGGAACACCAAAATTAGAACATGGAATGCAGAAAACAGAATTTAGAATATAGAATACAGAATACAGAATATAGAATTTAGAATATACAATGTAGAACACAGAATATAGAATATAGAATACGGAATGCAGAATATAGTATACAGAATATAGAACACAAAATTTAGAACATGGAATGCACAACACAGGATTTAGAATATAGAATAGAGAATACTGAATATAGAATATGAATATACAATTTTGAACACAGAAATTAGTATATAGAATAAAAAATACTGAATATAGAATTTAGAATATAGAATGTAAAAACAGAATATAGAATATAGAATAGAGAATATAGAACCCAGAATTTAGAACATGGAATGCAGAAAACAGAATTGAGAATATAGAATACAGAATACTGAATATAGGATTTAGAATATAGAATGTAGAACACAGAATATAGGATATAGACTACGGAATGCAGAATATAGAATGATGAACACAAAATGTAGAATATAGAATAGAGAATATAGAACGCAGAATTAAGAACATGGAAAGTAGAACACAGAGTTTAGAATATAGAATGCGGAATACAGAATATCGAATTTAGAATATTGAATGTGGAACTCAGAATATGGAATACAGAATACGGAATGCAGAATATTGGATACAGAATATAGAATGTACAACACAGAATTTAGAATATAGAGTATAGAATACTGAATATAGAATTTAGAATATAGAATGTAGAACACATAATATAGAATATAGAATACAGATTATAGAACCCAAAATTTAGAACATGGAATGCAGAACACAGAATTTAGAATATAGAATTCCGAATACTGAATATAGAATATGAATATACAATGCAGAACACAGTATTTAGAGTATGGAATACAGAATACTTTATATAGAATTTAGAATATTCAATGTAGAACACAGAATATAGAATATAGACTACAGAATGCAGAATATAGAATACAGAAGATAGAATATAGAACACAGAATATAGAATATGGAAAAGAGTATACAAAACCCAGAATTGAGAAAAAGGAATGAAGAAAACAGAATTTAGAATATAGAATACAGAATACTGAATATAGAATTTCAAATATAGAATGTTGAACATAGAATTTAGAATATACAATAAAGAATACTGAATATTGAATTTAGAATATGGTATGTAGAACACAGTATATAGAATATAGATATGGGAATGCAGAATATAGTAGGTAAAATATAGAATGAAAAACACAAATATAGAATATATAATAGTGAATATAAAACCCAGAAATTAGAACACTGAAAGCAGAACACTGAATTTAGAATATAGAATGTAGGATAATTATTATAAAATTTAGAATATAGAATGTTGAACACAGAGTATAGAATATAGAATACGGAATAGTGAATATAGAATTTAGAATATAGAATGTAGAACACAGAAAATAGAATATAGAATACGGAATGCAAAATTTAGAATACAGAATATAGAATGTAGAACATAGAATATAGAATATAGAATAGAGTATATGGAACACAAGTTTTAGAACATGGAATGCAGAACACAGAACTTAGAATATAGAATACAGAATACAGAATATAGAATATAGAATATAGAATGTAGAACACAGAATATAGAATATAGAATATAGTATATAGAACCCAGAATTTAGAACATGGAATGCACAACATAGAGTTTAGAATATAGAATAATGAATACTGAATATAAAATTTTGAATATAGAATGTATAACACAGAATATGGAATGTAGAGTACGGAATGCAGAATATAGAATACAGAATATAGAATGTAGAACACAGCATATAGAATATGGAAAACAGAATACAGAACCCAGAATTTACACCATGTAATGCAGAACACTGAATTTAGAAAATAGAATACATAGAACTGAAAATAGAATTTAGAATATAGAACTTAACACACAGAATTTAGAATATAGGACACACAATGCTGAATACAGTATTTAGAATATCGAATGTTGAACACAGAATATAGAAAATAGAATAGAGAATATAGAACCCAGATTTTAGAACATGGAAATTAGAACACAGAATTTATAATATAGGATACACAATACTGACTAGCGAACATAGAATAAAGAATATAGAATTCAGAATATAGATTATAGGATACAGAATGTAGAATATAGAATAAAGAATATAGAATATATAACACAAAATATAGAATATGGAAAACAGAATACAGAAACCAAAATTTAGAACATGGAATGCAGAACACAGAATTTAGAATATTGAAAACAGAATACTGATTAAAAATTTAGAATATAGAATGTAGAACACTGTAAATAGAATATAGAATAGAGAATATGGAACCCAGAATTTAGAACATGGAATGCAGAACACAGAATTTAGAATATAGAATACAGAATACTGAATAAAGGAGTTAGAATATTGAATGTAGAACACAGAATATAGAATATAGATTACAGAATGCAGAATATAGAATATAGAATATAGAATGATGAACCCAAAGTATAGAATATAGAATAGAAAATATAGAACCCAGAATTAAGAACATTGAATGTAGAATACACAATTTAGAATATAGAATACAGAATACTGAATATCGAATTTGAAATATAGAATGTAGAACACAGAATATGGAATGATAGATACGGAATGCAGAATATAGGATACAGAATACAGAATGTAGAACACAGTATATAGAATATGGAAAACAGAATACAGAACCCAGAATTTAGAACATGGAATGCAGAACACTGAATTTAGAATATAGAATACAGAATACAGAATATAGAATTTAGACTATAGAATGTAGGACACAGAATATAGAATGTAGAATACGGAATGCAAAATATAGAATACACAATATAGAATGTAGAACACAGAATATAGAATATGGAAAACAGAATATAGATCCCAGGATTTAGAACATGGAATGCAGAACACAGAATTTGGAATATAAAATACAGAATACTGAATATAGAATTTAGAATATAGAATGTAGAACACAGAATATAGATTATAGAATAGAGAATGTAGAACCCAGAATTTTGAACATGGAATGCCGAACACAGAATTTAGAATAAAGAATACAGAATACTGAATATAGAATTTAGAACATGGAATGCGGAACACAGAATTTACAATATAGAATACAGAATACTTAATATAGAATTTAGAACGTAGAATGCGGAACACAGCAATTAGAATATAGAATACAGTATACTGAATATATAATATAGAACATGGAAAGCAGAACTCAGAATATTGAATATACAATACAGAATACTCAATATAGAATTTAGAACATGGAATGCAGAACCCAGAATATAGAATATAGAATACGGTATACTGAATATAGAATTTAGAATATACAATGTAGAACACAGAATATAGAATATAGAATAGAGAATATAGAACCCAGAATTTAGAACATGGAATGCAGAACACAATATTTAGAACATAGAATACAGAATACTGAATATAGAATTTAGAATATAGAATGTAGAACACAGAGTATAGAATATAGAATACGGAATGCAGAATATTGAGTACAGAATATAGAATGTAGAACACAGAATTTTGAATATGGAAAACAGAATATAGAACCCAGGATTTAGAACATGGAATGCAGAACACAGAATTTAGAATATAGAATACAGACTACTGAATATAGAATTTAGAATTTAGAATGTACAACACAGAATTTAGAATATGGAATACCGAATACTGAATATAGAATTTGAATATACAATGTAGAACTAAGAATTGAGAATATAGAATACAGAATACTGAATATAGGATTTAGAATATAGAATGTAGAACACAGAATATAGAATATAGTCTACGGAATGCAGAATATAGAATGATGAACACAAAATATAGAATATAGAATAGAGAATATAGAACCCAGAATTAAGAACATGGAAAGTAGAACACAGAATTTAGAATATAGAATGCAGAATACAGAATATCGAATTTAGAATATAGAATGTGGAACTCAGAATATGGAATACAGAATACGGAATGCAGAATATTGGAAACAGAATATAGAATGTAGAACACAGAATTTAGAATATAGAGTATAGAATACTGAATATAGAATTTAGAATATAGAATGTAGAACACAGAATATAGAATATAGAATACAGATTATAGAACCCAAAATTTAGAACATGGAATGCAGAACACAGAATTTAGAATATAGAATTCCGAATACTGAATATAGAATATGAATATACAATGCAGAACACAGTATTTAGACTACGGAATACAGAATACTTTATATAGAATTTAGAATATTCAATGTAGAACACAGAATATAGAATATAGACTACACAATGCCGAATATAGAATACAGAAGATAGAATATAGAACACAGAATATAGAATATGGAAAACAGTATACAAAACCCAGAATTGAGAAAAAGGAAAGAAGAAAACAGAATTTAGAATATAGAATACAGAATACTGAATATAGAATTTCAAATATAGAATGTTGAACACAGAATTTAGAATATACAATAAAGAATACTGAATATTGAATTTAGAATATTGTATGTAGAACACAGTATATAGAATATAGATTTGGGAATGCAGAATATAGTAGGTAAAATATAGAATGAAGAACACAAATATAGAATATATAATAGTGAATATAAAACCCAGAACTTAGAACACTGAAAGCAGTACACTGAATTTAGAGTATAGAATGCAGGATAATTATTATAAAATTTAGAATATAGAATGTTGAACACAGAGTATAGAATATAGAATACGGAATAGTGAATATAGAATTTAGAATATAGAATGTAGAACACAGAAAATAGAATATAGAATAAGGAATGCAAAATTTAGAATACAGAATATAGAATGTAGAACATAGAATATAGAATATAGAATAGAGTATATGGAACACAAATTTTAGAACATGGAATGCAGAACACAGAATTTAGAATATAGAATACAGAATACAGAATATAGAATTTAGAATATAGAATGTAGAACACAGAATATAGAATATAGAGTATAGTATATAGAACCCTGAATTTAGAACATGGAATTCACAACATAGAGTTTAGAATATAGAAAAATGAATACTGAATATAAAATTTTGAATATAGAATGTATAACACAGAATATGGAATGTAGAATACGGAATGCAGAATATAGAATACAGAATATAGAATGTAGAACACAGAATATAGAATATGGAAAACAGAATACAGAACCCAGAATTTACAACATGTAATGCAGAACACTGAAATTAGAATATAGAATACATAGAACTGAAAATAGAATTTAGAATATAGAACGTAGAACACAGAATTTAGAATATAGAACACACAATGCTGAATACAGTATTTAGAATATCGAATGTTGAACACAGAATATAGAAAATAGAATAGAGAATATAGAACCCAGATTTTAGAACATGGAAATTAGAACACAGAATTTATAATATAGGATACACAATACTGACTAGCGAACATAGAATATAGAATATAGAATTCAGAATATAGATTATAGGATACAGAATGTAGAATATAGAATAAAGAATATAGAATATATAACACAAAATATAGTATATGGAAAACAGAATACAGTAACCAAAATTTAGAACATGGAATGCAGAACACAGAATTTAGAATATTGAAAACAGAATACTGAATAAAAATTTAGAATATAGAATGTAGAACACTGTAAATAGAATATAGAATAGAGAATATAGAACCCAGAATTTAGAACATGGAATGCAGAACACAGAATTTAGAATATAGAATACAGAATACTGAATAAAGAATTTAGAATATTGAATGTAGAACACAGAATATAGAATATAGATTACGGAATGCAGAATATAGAATATAGAATATAGAATGATGAACCCAAAGTATAGAATATAGAATAGAAAATATAGAACCCAGAATTAAGAACATTGAATGTAGAATACACAATTTAGTATATACAATACAGAATACTGAATATCGAATTTGGAATATAGAATGTAAAACACAGAATATGGAATGATAGATACGGAATGCAGAATATAGAATACAGAATATAGAATGTAGAACACAGTATATAGAATATGGAAAACAGAATAAAGAACCCAGGATGTAGAACATGGAATGCAGAACACAGAATTTAGAATATAGAAAACAGACTACTGAATATAGAATTTAGAATTTAGAATGTAGAACACAGAATTTAGACTATAGAATACCGAATACTGAATATAGAATATGAATATACAATGTAGAACACAGAATATAGAATATAGAATACGGAATGCAGAATATAGTATACAGAATATAGAACACAAAATTTAGAACATGGAATGCACAACACATGATTTAGAATATAGAATACCGAATTCTGAATATAGAATATGAATGTACAATGTTGAAAACAGAATTTAGAATATAGAATAAAAAATAATGAATATAGAATTTAGAATATAGAATGAAGAAAACAGAATATAGAATATAGAATAGAGAATATAGAACCCAGAATTTAGAACATGGAATGCAGAAAACAGAATTGAGAATACAGAATACAGAATACTGAATATAGGATTTAGAATATAGGATATAGAACACAGAATATAGAATATAGACTACGGAATGCAGAATATAGAATCATGAACACAAAATATAGAATATAGAATAGAGAATATAGAACCCAGAATTAAGAACATAGAAATTAGAACACAGAATTTAGAATATAGAATGCAGAATACAGAATATCTAATTTAGAATATAGAATGTGGAACACAGAATATGGAATACAGAATAGGGAATGCAGAATATTGAATACAGAATATAGAATGTAGAACACAGAATTTAGAATATAGAGTATAGAATATTGAATATAGAATTTAGAATATAGAATGTAGAACACAGAATATAGAATATAGAATACAGATTATAGAACCCACAATTTAGAACATGGAATGCAGAACACAGAATTTAGAATATAGAATTCCGAATACTGAATATAGAATATGAATATACAATGCAGAACACAGTATTTAGACTATGGAATACAGAATACTTTATATAGAATTTAGAATATTCAATGTAGAACACAGAATATAGAATATAGACTACAGAATGCAGAATATAGAATACAGAAGATAGAATATAGAACACAGAATATAGAATATGGAAAACAGTACACAAAACCCAGAATTGAGAAAAAGGAATGAAGAACACAGAATTTAGAATATAGAAAACAGAATACTGAATATAGAATTTCAAATATAGATAGTTGAACACAGAATTTAGAATATAAAATAAAGAATACTGAATATTGAATTTAGAATATTGTATGTAGAACACAGTATATAGAATATAGATTTGGGAATGCAGAATATAGTAGGTAAAATATTGAATGAAGAACACAAATATAGAATATATAATAGTGAATATAGAACTCAGAAATTAGAACACTGAAAGCAGAACACTGAATTTAGAATATAGAATACAGGATAATTATTATAAAATTTAGAATATAGAATGTTGAACACAGAGAATAGAATATAGAATACAGAATAGTGAATATAGAATTTACAATATACAATGTAGAACACAGAAAATAGAATATAGAACACGGAATGCAGAATTTAGAATACAGAATATAGAATGTACAACACAGAATATAGAATATAGAATAGAGTATATGGAACACAAAATTTAGAACATGGAATGCAGAACACAGAATTTAGAATATAGAATAAAGAATACAGAATATAGAATTTAGAATATAGTATGTAGAACACAGAATATAGAATATAGAGTATAGTATATAGAACCCAGAATTTCTAACATGGAATGCACAGCATAGAGTTTAGAATATTGAATAAAGAATACTGAATATAAAATTTTGAATATAGAAAGTATAACACAGAATATGGAATGTAGAATACGGAATGCAGAATATAGAATACAGAATATAGAATGTAGAACACAGAATATAGAATATGGAAAACAGAATACAGAACCCAGAATTTAGAACATGTAATGCAGAACACAGAATTTAGAATATAGATTACAGATTACTGAATATAGAATTTTGAATATAGAATGTAGAACACAGAATTTAGAATATAGACTTCGGAATGCAGAATATTGTATATAGATTATAGAATGATGAACACAAAATGTAAAATAAAGAATACAGAATATAGAACCCAGAATTTATAACATGGAATATAGAACACAGAATTTAGAATATAGAATACAGAATACTGAATATAGAATTTAGAATATAGAATGTAGAACACAGAATATAGATTATAGAATAGAGAATGTAGAACCCAGAATTTTGTACATGGAATGCCGAACACAGAATTTAGAATACAGAATACAGAATACTGAATATAGAATTTAGAACATAGAATGTGGAACACCGAATTTACAGAATAGAATACAGAATACTTAATATAGAATTTAGAAGTAAGAATGCAGAACACAGCAATTAGAATATAGAATATAGTATACTGAATATATAATTTAGAACATGGAATGCAGAACCCAGAATATAGAATATAGAATAAGGAATACTGAATATAGAATTTAGAATATACAATATAGAACACAGAATATAGAATATAGAGTATAGAATATAGAACCCAGAATTTAGAACATGGAATGCAGAACACAATATTTAGAAAATAGAATACAGAATACTGAATATAGAATTTAGAATATAGAATGTAGAACACAGAATTTAGAATATGGAAAACAGAATATAGAACCCAGGATTTAGAACATGGAATGTAGATCACAGCATTAGACTATAGAATACCGAATACTTAATATAGAATATGAATATACAATGTAGAACACAGAATTCTAAATATAGAATACAGAATACTGAATAAAGAATTTAGAATATACAATGTAGAAAACAGAATAAAGGATAGAGAATACGGAAAGCAGAATATAGAATACAGAATATAGAATATAGAACACAGAATATAGAATATAGAAAACAGAATACTGTATAGAGAATTTAGAATATAGAATTTAGAACACAGAATAGAAAATATAGAACCGAGAATTTAGAACATGGAATGCAGAACATAGAATTTAGAATATAGAATACAGAATACAGAATATAGAATTTAGAATATAGAATGTAGGACACAGAATATAGAATATAGGCTACGGAATGCAGAATATAGAATATAGAATTTAGAATGATGAACCCAAAGTGTAGAATATCGAATAGAAAATATAGAACCTAGAATTTAGAACATGGAAACAGAATTCAGTATTTAGTATATAGAATAAAGAATACCGAATATGGATTATAGAACATGGAATGCAGAACCCAGAAAGTACAATATAGAATACAGAATACTGAATATAGAATTTAGAATATTGAATGTAGAACACAGAATATGGAATGTAGAATACGGAATGCAGAACATAGAAAACAGAATATAGAATGTAGAACACAGAATTTAGACTATAGAAAACAGAATATAGAACCCAGAACTTAGAACATGGAATTCAGATCACAGAATTTAGAATATAAAATACAGATTACTGAATATAGAATTTAGAATATAAAATGTAGAACACAGAATATAGAATATAGACAACGGAATGCAGAATATAGTATATAGAATATAGAATGATGAACACAAAATATAAAATAAAGAATGCAGAATATAGAACCCAGACTTTATAACCTGGAATGTAGAACACAGAATTTAGTTTATAGAATACAGAATACTGAATATCGAATTTAGAATATAGAATGTAGGACACAGTATTTGCAATGTAGAATACGGAATGCAGAATATTGAATACAGAATATAGAATATAGAATACAGAATTTAGAATATTGGAAACAGAATATAGATCCCAGGATTTAGAACATGGAATGCAGAACACAGAATTTGGAATATAAAATATAGAATACTAAATATAGTATTTAGAATATAGAATGTAGAAAACAGAATATAGATTATACAATAGAGAATGTAGAACAGAGAATTTTGAACATGGAATGCCGAACACAGAATTTAGAATATAGAATACAGAATACTGAATATAGAATTTAGAACGTAGAATGCGGAACACAGCAATTAGAATATAGAAAACAGAATACTGAATATGTAATATACAACATGGAAAGCAGAACTCAGAATATTGAATATAGAATACAGAATACTGAATATAGATTTTAGAACATGGAATGCAGAACCCAGAATATAGAATATAGAATACGGTATACTGAATATAGAATTTAGAAAATACAATGTAGACACAGAATATAGAATAGAGAATAGAGAATATAGAACACAGAATTTAGAACATGGAATGAAGAACACAATATTTAGAACATAGAATACAGAATATTGAATATAGAATTTAGAATATAGAATGTAGAACACAGAGTATAGAAAATAGAATACAGAATACTGAATATAGAATTTAGAACATGGAAAGCAAAACTCAGAATATAGAATATAGAATACAGAATACTGAATATAAATTTGAGAACATGGAGTGCAGAACCCAGAATATAGAATATAGAATACGGAATACTGAATATAGAATTTAGAATATACAATTTAGAACACAGAATATAGAATATAGAGTATAGAATATAGAACCCAGAATTTAGAACACGGAATGCAGAACACAATATTAAGAATATAAAACACAGAATACTAAATATAAAATTTTGAATATAGAATGTAGAACACAGAATATGGAATGTAGAATACGGAATGCAGAATATAGAATACAGAATATAAAATTTAGAACACAGAAAATAAAATATGGAAAACAGAATTCAGAACCCAGAATTTAGAACATAGAAGGCAGAACACTGAATTTAGAATATAGAATACATACAACTGAAAATAGAATTTAGAATATAGAATGTAGAACACAGAATTTAGATTATAGAGAACAGAATACTGAATATAGAATTTCGAATATAGAATGTTGAACACAGAATTTAGAATATAGAATACAGAATACTGAGTATAGAATTTAGAATATAGAATTTAGAACACAGAATAGAGAATATAGAATAGAGAATATAGAACCGAGAATTTAGAACATGGAATGCAGAACACAGAATTTAGAATATAGAATACAGAATACTGAATATAGAATTTAGAATATAGAATGTAGGACACAGAATATAGAATATAGACTACGGAATGCAGAATATAGAATATAGATTATAGAATTATGAACCCAAAGTATAGAATATAGAATAGAAAATATAGAACCCAGAATTAAGAACATGGAAATTAGAACACCGAATTAAGAATATAGAATACAGAATACTGAATATAGAATGTAGAACACAGAATATGGAATGTTATATATGGAATGCAGAATATTGAATACAGAATATAGAATGTAGAACACAGAATATAGTATATAGGCTTCGGAATGCAGAATATAGAGTATAGAATATAGAATATAGATAGATGAACACAGAATATTGAATATAGGATAGAAAATATAGAACCCCGAATTTATAACATGGAAAGCAGAATTCAATATATAGTATAAAGAATACAGAATACCGAATATGGATTATAAAACATGGAATGCAGAACACAGAATTCAGAATATAGAATACAGAATACTGAATATAGAATTTAGATTATAGAATGTAAGACACAGAATATAGAATGTAGAATACGGAATGCAAAATATAGAATACAGAATATAGAATGTAGAACACAGAATGTATAATATGGAAAACAGAATACAGAAACGAGAATTTAGAACATGGAATGCAAAACACAGAGTTTAGAATATAGAATACAGAATACTAAATATAAAATTTTGAATATAGAATATAGAACACAGAATACGGAATTTAGTATACGGAATGCAGAATTTAGAATACAGAATATAGAATGTAGAACACAGAATATAGAATATGGAAAACAGAATACAGAACCCAGAATTTAGAACATGGAATGCAGAACAGTGAATTTAGAATATAGAATACATACAACTGAAAATAGAATTTAGAATATAGAATGTAGAACACAGAATTTAGAATATAGAACACAGAATGCTGAATATAGTATTTAGAATATCGAATGTTGAACACAGAATATAGAAAATAGAATAGAGTATATAGAACCCAGAATTTAGAACATGGAATTTAGAACACAGAATTTAGAATATAGAATACAGAATACTGAATATAGAATTTAGAACATAGAATACGGAACACAGAATTTACAATATAGAATACAGAATACTTAATAAAGAATTTAGAATATAGAATTTAGGACACAGAATATAGAATATACACTACGGAATGCAGAATATAGAATATAGAATATAGAATGTTGAACCCAAAGTATAGAATATAGAATAGAAAATATACAACCCAGAATTTAGAAAATGGAAAGCAGAATTCAGTATTTAGTATATAGAATACAGAATACCGAATATGGATTATAGAACATGGAATGCAGAACCCAGAAAATACAATATAGAATATGGAATACTGAATATAGAATATAGAATTTAGAACACAGAATACAGAATATAGAGTATAGTATATAGAACCCAGAATTAAGAACATGGAATGCACAACACAGAATTTAGAATATAGAATACAGAATACTGAATATAGAATTTAGATTATAGAATGTAGGACACAGAATATAGAATGTAGAATATGGAATGCAAAACATAGAATACACAATATAGTATCTAGAACACAGAATGTAGAATATTGAATACAGAATATAGATCCCAGGATTTAGAACATGGAATGAAGAACACAGAATTTGGAATATAAAATACAGAATACTGAATATAGATTTTAGAATATAGAATGTAGTACACAGAATATAGATTATAGAATAGGCAACGTAGAACCCAGTATTTTGAACATGGAATGCCGAACACACAAATTAGAATATAGAATACAGAATACTGAATATAGAATTTAGAACATGGAAAGCAAAACTCAGAATATAGTATATAGAATACGGAATTGAGAATATTGAGTACAGAATATAGAATATAGAACACAGAATATAGAATATGGAAAACAGAATATAGAACCCAGGATTTAGAACATGGAATGCAGAACACTAAATTTAGAATATAGAATACAGACTACTGAATATAGAATGTAGAATTTAGAATGTAGAACACAAAATTTAGAATATAGAATACCGAATACTGAATATAGAATATGAATATACAATGTAGAACACAGAACTTAGAATATACAATACCGAATACTGAATATAGAATTTAGAATATACAATGTAGAAAAGAGAATAAAGAATATAGAATACGGAAAGCAGAATATAGAATACAGAATATAGAATGTAGGACACAGAATATAGAATATGGGAAACAGAATACAAAACCCAGAATTGAGAATATGGAATGCAGAAGACAGAATTTAAAATATAGAGAACAGAATACTGAATATAGAATTTCGAATATAGAATGTTGAACACAGAATTTAGAATATAGAAAAAAGAATACTGAATATAGAATTTAGAATATAGAATTGAGAACACAGAATAGAGAATATAGAATAGAGAATATAGAACAGAGAATTTAGAACATGGAATTTAGAACACAGGATTTAGAATATAGAATACAGAATACTGAGTATCGAAATTAGAATATAGAATGTAGAACTCAGAATTTTGAATATAGGATACGGAATGTAGAATATAGAATAAAGAATATAGAATATAGAACACAAAATATAGAATATGGAAAACAGAATACAGAACCCAAAATTTAGAACATGGAATGCATAACACAGAATTTAGAGTATATACTACAGAATACTGAATATAAAATTTAGAATATAGAATATAGAACACAGAATACGGAATGTAGAATACGGAATGCAGAATATTGAAAACAGAATATAGAATGTAGAACACAGAATTTAGAATATGGAAAACAGAATATAGAACCCAGAATTTAGAACATGGAATGCAGAACACAGAATATAGAATACAGAATAAAGAATACTGAATATACAATTTAAAATATAGAATGTAGAACACAGAATATAGAATATAGACTACGGAATGCAGAATATAGTATATAGAATATAGAATGATGAACACAAAATGTAGAATAAAGAGTAGAGAATATAGAACCCCGAATTTATAACATGGAAATTAGAACACAGAATTTGGAATATAAAATACAGAATACTTAATATTGAATTTAGAAAATACAATATAGAACACAGAATATGGAATGTAGAATACGGAATGTCTAATATTGAATACAGAATATTGAATGTAGAACACAGAATGCAGAATATGGAAAACAGAATACAAAATCGAGAATTTAGAACATGGAATGCAAAACACAGAGTTTAGAATATTGAATACAGTATACTAAATATAAAATTTTGAATATAGAATATAGAACACAGAATACGGAATTTAGTATACGGAATGCAGAATTTAGAATACAGAATATAGAATGTAGAACAAAGAATATAGAATATGGAAAACAAAATACAGAACCCAGAATTTAGAATATGGAATGCAGAACAGTGAATTTAGAATATAGAATACATACAACTGAAAATAGAATTTAGAATATAGAATGTAGAACACAGAATTTAGAATATAGAACACAGAATGCTGAATATAGTATTTAGAATATCGAATGTTGAACACATAATATAGAAAATAGAATAGAGTATATAGAACCCAGAATTTAGAACATGGAATTTAGAACACAGAATTTAGAATATAGAATACAGAATACTGAATATAGAATTTAGAACATAGAATACGGAACACAGAATTTACAATATAGAATACAGAATACTTAATAAAGAATTTAGAATATAGAATTTAGGACACAGAATATAGAATATACACCACGGAATGCAGAATATAGAATATAGAATTTTGAACCCAAAGTATAGAATATAGAATAGAAAATATACAACCCAGAATTTAGAAAATGGAAAGCAGAATTCAGTATTTAGTATATAGAATACAGAATACCGAATATGGATTATAGAACATGGAATGCAGAACCCAGAAAATACAATATAGAATATGGAATACTGAATATAGAATATAGAATTTAGAACACAGAATAAAGAATATAGAGTATAGTATATAGAACCCAGAATTTAGAACATGGAATGCAGAACACAGAATTTAGAATATAGAATACAGAATACTGAATATAGAATTTAGAGTATAGAATGTAGGACACAGAATATAGAATGTAGAATACGGAATTCAAAACATAGAATACACAATATATTATCTAGAATACAGAATATAGAATATTGAAAACAGAATATAGATCCCAGGATTTAGAACATGGAATGAAGAACACAGAATTTGGAATATAAAATACAGAATACTGAATATAGAATTTAGAATATAGAATGTAGTACACAGAATATAGATTATAGAATAGAGAATGTAGAACCCAGAATTTTGAACATGGAATGCCGAACACAGAATTTAGAATATAGAATACAGAATACTGAATATAGAATTTAGAACATGGAAAGCAAAACTCAGAATATAGAATATAGAATACAGAATACTGATTATAATTTTGAGAACATGGAGTGCAGAACCCAGAATATAGAATATAGAATACGCAATACTGAATTTAGAATTTAGAATATACAATTAAGAACACAGAATATAGAATATAGAGTATAGAATATAGAACCCAGAATTTAGAACATGGAATGCAGAACACAATATTAAGAATATAAAACACAGAATACTAAATATAAAATTTTGAATATAGAATGTAGAACACAGAATATGGAATGTAGAATACGGAATGCAGAATATAGAATACAGAATATAAAATTTAGAACACAGAATATAGAATATGGAAAACAGAATTCAGAACCCAGAATTTAGATCATAGAATGCAGAACACTGAATTTAGAATATAGAATACATACAACTGAAAATAGTATTTAGAATATAGAATGTAGAACACAGAATTTAGATTATAGAGAACAGAATACTGAATATAGAATTTCGAATATAGAATGTTGAACACAGAATTTAGAATATAAAATACAGAATACTGAATATAGAATTTAGAATATAGAATTTAGAACACAGAATAGAGAATATAGAATAGAGAATATAGAACCGAGAATTTAGAACATGGAATGCAGAACACAGAATTTAGAATATAGAATACAGAATACTGAATATAGAAATTAGAATATAGAATGTAGGACACAGAATATAGAATATAGACTACGGAATGCAGAATATAGAATAAAGATTATAGAATTATGAACCCATAGTATAGAATATAGAATAGAAAATATAGAAACCAGAATTAAGAACATGGAAATTAGAACACCGAATTAAGAATATAGAATACAGAATACTGAATATAGAATGTAGAACACAGAATATGGAATGTTAGATATGGAATGCAGAATATTGAATACAGAATATAGAATGTAGAACACAGAATATAGTATATAGACTTCGGAATGCAGAATATAGAATATAGAATATAGAATATAGAAAGATGAAAACAGAATATTGAATATAGGATAGAAAATATAGAACCCCGAATTTATAACATGGAAAGCAGAATTCAATATATAGTATAAAGAATACAGAATACCGAATATGGATTATAGAACATGGAATGCAGAACACAGAATTCAGAATATAGAATAAAGAATACTGAATATAGAATTTAGATTATAGAATGTAAGACACAGAATATAGAATGTAGAATACGGAATGCAAAATATAGAATACAGAATATAGAATGTAGAACACAGAATGTAGAATATGGAAAACAGAATACAGAAACGAGAATTTAGAACATGGAATGCAAAACACACAGTTTAGAATATAGAATACAGAATACTAAATATAAAATTTTGAATATAGAATATAGAACACAGAATACGGAATTTAGTATACGGAATGCAGAATTTAGAATACAGAATATAGAATGTAGAACACAGAATATAGAATATGGAAAACAGAATACAGAACCCAGAATTTAGAACATGGAATGCAGAACAGTGAATTTAGAATATAGAATACATACAACTGAAAATAGAATTTAGAATATAGAATGTAGAACACAGAATTTAGAATATAGAACACAGAATGCTGAATATAGTATTTAGAATATCGAATGTTGAACACAGAATATAGAAAATAGAATAGAGTATATAGAACCCAGAATTTAGAACATGGAATTTAGAACACAGAATTTAGAATATAGAATACAGAATACTGAATATAGAATTTAGAACATAGAACACGGAACACAGAATTTACAATATAGAATACAGAATACTTAATAAAGAATTTAGAATATAGAATTTAGGACACAGAATATAGAATATACACTACGGAATGCAGAATATAGAATATAGAATATAGAATGTTGAACCCAAAGTATAGAATATAGAATAGAAAATATACAACCCAGAATTTAGAAAATGGAAGGCAGAATTCAGTATTTAGTATATAGAATACAGAATACCGAATATGGATTATAGAACATGGAATGCAGAACCCAGAAAATACAATATAGAATATGGAATACTGAATATAGAATATAGAATTTAGAACACAGAATAAAGAATATAGAGTATAGTATATAGAACCCAGAATTTAGAACATGGAATGCACAACACAGAATTTAGAATATAGAATACAGAATACTGAATATAGAATTTAGATTATAGAATGTAGGACACAGAATATAGAATGTAGAATACGGAATGCAAAACATAGAATACACATTATAGTATCTAGAACCCAGAATGTAGAGTATTGAAAACAGAATAAGATCCCAGGATTTAGAACATGGAATGAAGAACACAGAATTTGGAATATAAAATACAGAATACTGAATATAGAATTTAGAATATAGAATGTAGTACACAAAATATAGATTATAGAATAGAGAATGTAGAACCCAGAATTTTGAACATGGAATGCCGAACACAGAATTTAGAATATAGAATACAGAATACTGAATATAGAATTTAGTACATGGAAAGCAAAACTCAGAATATAGAATATAGAATACAGAATACTGAATATAATTTTGAGAACATGGAGTGCAGAACCCAGAATATAGAATATAGAATACGGAATACTGAATATAGAATTTAGAATATACAATTTAGAACAAAGAATATAGAATATAGAGTATAGAATATAGAAACCAGAATTTAGAACATGGAATGCAGAACACAATATTAAGAATATAAAATACAGGATACTAAATATAAAATTTTGAATATAGAATTTAGATCACAGAATATGGAATGTAGAATACGGAATGCAGAATATAGAATACAGAATATAAAATTTAGAACACAGAATATAGAATATGGAAAACAGAATACAGAACCCAGAATTTAGAACATGGAATGCAGAACACTGAATTTAGAATATAGAATACATACAACTGAAAATAGAATTTAGAATATAGAATGTAGAACACAGAATTTAGATTATAGAGAACAGAATACTGAATATAGAATTTCGAATATAGAATGTTGAACAAAGAATTTAGAATATAGAATACAGAATACTGAATATAGAATATAGAATTTAGAACACAGAATAGAGAATATAGAATAGAGAATATAGAACCGAGAATGTAGAAGATGGAATGCAGAACACAGAATTTAGAATATAGAATACAGAATACTGATTATAGAATTTAGAATATAGAATGTAAGACACAGAATATAGAATATAGACTACGGAATGCAGAATATAGAATACAGATTAAAGAATTATGAACACAAAGTGTAGAATATAGAATAGAAAATATAGAACCCAGAATTAAGAACATGGAAATTAGAACACCGAATTTAGAATATAGAATACAGAATACTGAATATAGAATGTAGAACACAGAATATGGAATGTTAGATATGGAATGCAGAATATTGAATACAGAATATAGAATGTAGAACACAGAATATACTATATAGATTTCGGAATGCAGAATATAGAATGTAGAATATAGAATATAGAAAGATGAACACAGAATATAGAATATAGGATAGAAAATATAGAACCACGAATTTAGAACATGGAAAGCAGAATTCAGTATTTAGTATAAAGAATACAGCATACCGAATATGGATTATAGAACATGGAATGCAGAACACAGAATTCAGAATATAGAATAGAGAATACTGAATATAGAATTTAGAATATAGAATGTAAGACACAGAATATAGAATGTAGAATACGGAATGCAAAATATAGAATACAGAATATAGAATGCAGAACACAGAATGTAGAATATGGAAAACAGAACACAGAAACGAGAAATTAGAACATGGAATGCACAACACAGAGTTTAGAATATAGAATACAGAATACTAAATATAAAATTTTGAATATAGAATACAGAACACAGAATACGGAATTTAGTATACGGAATGCAGAATTTAGAATACAGAATATAGAATGTAGAACACAGAATATAGAATATGGAAAACAAAATACAGAACCCAGAATTTAGAATATGGAATGCAGAACACTGAATTTAGAATATAGAATACATACAACTGAAAATAGTATTTAGAATATAGAATGTAGAACACAGAATTTAGAATATAGAACACAGAATGCTGAATATAGTATTTAGAATATCGAATGATGAACACAGAATATAGAAAATAGAATAGAGTATATAGAACCCAGAATTTAGAACATGGAATTTAGAACACAGAATTTACAATATAGAATACAGAATACTGAATATAGAATTTAGAACATAGAATACGGAACACAGAATTTAAAATATAGAATACAGAATACTTAATAAAGAATTTAGAATATAGAATTTAGGACACAGAATATAGAATATACACTACGGAATGCAGAATATAGAATATAGAATATAGAATGTTGAACCCAAAGTATAGAATATAGAATAGAAAATATAGAACCCAGAATTTAGAAAATGGAAAGCAGAATTCAGTATTTAGTATATAGAATACAGAATACCGAATATGGATTATAGAACATGGAATGCAGAACCCAGAAAATACAATATAGAATATGGAATACTGAATATAGAATATAGAATTTAGAACACAGAATAAAGAATATAGAGTATAGTATATAGAACCCAGAATTTAGAACATGGAATGCACAACACAGAATTTAGAATATAGAATACAGAATACTGAATATAGAATTTAGATTATAGAATGTAGGACACAGAATATAGAATGTAGAATACGGAATGCAAAACATAGAATACACAATATAGTATCTAGAACACAGAATATAGAATATTGAAAACAGAATATAGATCCCAGGATTTAGAACATGTAATGAAGAACACAGAATTTGGAATATAAAATACAGAATACTGAATATAGATTTTAGAATATAGAATGTAGTACACAGAATATAGATTATAGAATAGGCAACGTAGAACCCAGAATTTTGAACATGGAATGCCGAACACACAAATTAGAATATAGAATACAGAATACTGAATATAGAATTTAGAACATGGAAAGCAAAACTCAGAATATAGTATATAGAATACGGAATTGAGAATATTGAGTACAGAATATAGAATGTAGAACACAGAATATAGAATATGGAAAACAGAATATAGAACCCAGGATTTAGAACATGGAATGCAGAACACTAAATTTAGAATATAGAATACAGACTACTGAATATAGAATGTAGAATTTAGAATGTAGAACACAAAATTTAGAATATAGAATACCGAATACTGAATATAGAATATGAATATACAATGTAGAACACAGAATTTAGAATATACAATACCGAATACTGAATATAGAATTTAGAATATACAATGTAGAAAAGAGAATAAAGAATATAGAATATGGAAAGCAGAATATAGAATACAGAATATAGAATGTAGGACACAGAATATAGAAAATGGAAAACAGAATACAAAACCCAGAATTGAGAATATGGAATGCAGAAGACAGAATTTAGAATATAGAGAACAGAATACTGAATATAGAATTTCGAATATAGAATGTTGAACACAGAATTTAGAATATAGAAAACAGAATACTGAATATAGAATTTAGAATATAGAATTGAGAACACAGAATAGAGAATATAGAATAGAGAATATAGAACAGAGAATTTAGAACATGGAATTTAGAACACAGGATTTAGAATATAGAATACAGAATACTGAGTATCGAAATTAGAATATAGAATGTAGAACTCAGAATTTTTAATATAGGATACGGAATGTAGAATATAGAATAAAGAATATAGAATATAGAACACAAAATATAGAATATGGAAAACAGAATACAGAACCCAAAATTTAGAACAAGGAATGCAGAACACAGAATTTAGAGTATATACTACAGAATACTGAATATAAAATTTAGAATATAGAATATAGAACACAGAATACAGAATGTAGAATACGGAATGCAGAATACTGAAAACAGAATATAGAATGTAGAACACAGAATTTAGAATATGGAAAACAGAATATAGAACCCAGAATTTAGAACATGGAATGCAGAACACAGAATTTAGAATACAGAATAAAGAATACTGAATATACAATTTAAAATATAGAATGTAGAACACAGAATATAGAATATAGACTACGGAATGCAGAATATAGTATATAGAATATAGAATGATGAACACAAAATGTAGAATAAAGAATAGAGAATTTAGAACCCCGAATTTATAACATGGAAATTAGAACACAGAATTTGGAATATAAAATACAGAATACTTAATATTGAATTTAGAAAATACAATTTAGAACACAGAATATGGAATGTAGAATACGGAATGTCTAATATTGAATACAGAATATTGAATGTAGAACACAGAATGCAGAATATGGAAAACAGAACACAAAATCGAGAATTTAGAACATGGAATGCACAACACAGAGTTTAGAATTTAGAATACAGAATACTGAATATAAAATTTTGAATATAGAATGTAGAACACAGAATAGGAAATGTAGAATACGGAATTCAGGATATAGAATACAGAATATAGAATATAGAACACAGAATATAGAATATGGAAAACAGAATACAGAACCCAGAATTTACAACATGGAATGCAGAACACTGAATTTAGAATATAGCATACATAGAACTGAAAATAGAATTTAGAACATAGAATGTAGAACACAGAAATTAGAATATAGAACACACAATTCTGAATATAGTATTTAGAATATCGAATGTTGAACACAGAATATAGAAAATAGAATAGAGAATATAGAACCCAAAATTTAGAACATGGAAATTAGAACACAGAATTTATAATATAGGATACACAATACTGACTAGCGAACATAGAATATAGAATATAGAAATCAGAATATTGATTATAGGATACAGAATGTAGAATATAGAATAAAGAATATAGAATATATAACACAAAATATAGAATATGGAAAACAGAAAACAGAAACCAAAATTTAGAACATGGAATGCAGAACACAGAATTTAGAATATAGAAAACAGAATAATGAATAAAAATTTAGAATATAGAATGTAGAAAACTGAAAATAGAATATAGAATAGAGAATATAGAACCCAGAATTTAGAACATGGAATGCAGAACACAGAATTTAGAATATAGAATACAGAATAATGAATATAGAATTTAGAATATTGAATGTAGAACACAGAATATAGAATATAGATTATGGAATGCAGAATATAGAATATAGAATATAGAATGATGAACCCAAAGTATAGAATATAGAATAGAAAATATAGAACCCAGAATTAAGAACATTGAATGTAGAACCCCCAATTTAGAATATAGAATACAGAATACTGAATATCGAATTTAGAATATAGAATGTAGAACACAGAATATGGAATGATAGATATGGAATGCATAATATTGAAAACAAAATATAGAATATAGAACACAGAATTTAGAATATACACTTCGGAATGCAGAATATAGAATATACAATATAGAAAGATGAACACAGAATATAGAATATAGAATAGAATATATAGAACCCAGAATGTAGAACATGGAAAACAGAATTCAGTATTTATTATATAGAATACAGAATACCGAATATGGATAATAGACATTGGAATGCAGAACACAGAATATAGAATATAGAATATGGAATACTGAATATAGGATTTAGAATATAGAATTTAGAACACAGAATACAGAATATATTGTATAGTATATAGAACCCAGAATTTTGAACATGGAATGCAGAACAAAGAATTTAGAATATAGAATACAGAATACTGAATATAGAATTTAGATTATAGAATGTAGGACACAGAATATAGAAAGTAGAATACGGAATGCAAAATATAGTATTCAGAATATAGAATGTAGAACACAGAATGTAGAATAAGGAAAACAGAATATAGATCCCAGGATTTAGGACATGGAATGCAGAACACAGAATTTGGAATATAAAATACAGAATACTGAAAATAGAATTTAGAATATAGAATGTAGAACACACAATATAGATTATAGAATAGAGAATGTAGAAACCAGAATTTTGAACATGGAATGCCGAACACAGAATTTAGAATATAGAATACAGAATACTGAATATAGAATTTAGAACATGGAATCCGGAACACAGAATTTACAATATAGAATACAGAATACTTAATATAGAATTTAGAACGTAGAATGCGGAACACAGCAATTAGAATATGGAATACAGAATACTGAATATATAATATAGAACATGGAAAGCAGAATTCAGAATATAGAATATAGAATACAGAATACTGAATATAGATTTTAAAACATGGAATGCAGAACCCAGAATATAGAATATAGAATACGGTATACTGAATATAGAATTTAGAATATACAATGTAGAACACAGAATATAGAATATAGAATATAGAATATAGGACACAGAATTTAGAACATGGAATGCAGAACACAATATTTAGAATATAGAATACAGAATACTGAATATAGAATTTAAAATATAGAATGTAGAAAACAGAGTATAGAATATAGAATAGGGAATGCAGAATATTGAGTACAGAATATAGAATGTTGAACACAGAATTTAGAATATGGAAAACAGAATATAGATCGCAGGATTTAGAACATGGAATGCAGAACACAGAATTTAGAATATAGAATACAGACTACTGAATATAGAATTTAGAATTTAGAATGTACAACACAGAATGTAGAATATAGAATACCGAATAGTGAATATAGAATTTGAATATACAATGTAGAACACAGAATTTAGAATATAGAATACAGAATGCTGAATACAGAATTTAGAACATGGAATGCAGAACACAGAATTTGGAATATAAAATACAGAATACTGAATATAGAATTTAGAATATAGAATGTAGAACACAGAATATAGATTATAGAATAGAGAATGTAGAACCCAGAATTTTGAACATGGAATCCCGAACACAGAATTTAGAATACAGAATACAGAATACTGAATATAAATTTAGAACATAGAATGCGGAACACCGAATTTAGAGTATAGAATGCAGAATAC
The DNA here is from genome assembly GCF_048564905.1 of Vicugna pacos. NCBI lineage: Eukaryota > Metazoa > Chordata > Mammalia > Artiodactyla > Camelidae > Vicugna > Vicugna pacos. The sequence goes on from NW_027328738.1 coordinate 7,021,507, forward strand.
TTAATATAGAATTTAGAAGTTAGAATGCGGAACACAGCAATTAGAATATAGAATATAGAATACTGAATATATAATTTAGAACATGGAATGCAGAACCCAGAATATAGAATATAGAATAAGGAATACTGAATATAGAATTTAGAATATACAATATAGAACCCAGAATATAGAATATAGAGTATAGAATATAGAACCCAGAATTTAGAACATGGAATGCAGAACACAATATTTAGAAAATAGAATACAGAATACTGAATGTAGAATTTAGAATATAGAATGTAGAACACAGAGTATAGAATATAGAATAGGGAATGCAGAATATTGAGTACAGAATATAGAATGTAGAACACAGAATTTAGAATATGGAAAACAGAATATAGAACCCAGGATTTAGAACATGGAATGTAGAACACAGAATTTAGACTATAGAATACCGAATACTGAATATAGAATATGAATATACAATGTAGAACACAGAATTCAAAATATAGAATACAGAATACTGAATATAGAATTTAGAATATACAATGTAGAAAACAGAATAAAGGATAGAGAATACGGAAAGCAGAATATAGAATACAGAATATAGAATGTGAACACAGAATATAGAATATAGAAAACAGAATACTGAATAGAGAATTTAGAATATAGAATTTAGATCACATAATAGAGAATATAGAACCGAGAAATTAGAACATGAAATGCAGTACATAGAATTTACAATATAGAATACAGAATACTGAATATAGAATTTAGAATATAGAATGTAGGACACAGAATATAGAATATAGGCTACGGAATGCAGAATATAGAATATAGAATAAAGAATGATGAACCCAAAGTATGGAATATAGAATAGAAAATATAGAACCTAGAATTTAGAACATGGAAAGCAGAATTCAGTATTTAGTATATAGAATAAAGAATACCGAATATGGATTATAGATCATGGAAATCAGAACCCACAAAATACTATATAGAATACAGAATACTGAATATAGAATATAGAATATAGAATTAAGAACACAGTATATAGAATAGAGAGTATAGTATATAGAACCCAGAATTTAGAACATGGAATGCAGAACACAGAATTTAGAATATAGAATACAGAATACTGAATATAGAATTTAGATTATAGAATGTAGGACACAGAATATAGAATGTAGAATACGGAATGCAAAATATAGAATACACAATATAGAATGTAGAACAAAGAATGTAGAATATGCAAAACAGAATATAGATCCCAGGACTTAGAACATGGAATGCAGAAAACAGAATTTGGAATATAAAATACAAAATACTGAATATAGAATTTAGGATATAGAATGTAGAACACACAATATAGATTATAGAATAGAGAATGTAGAACCCAGAATTTTGAACATGGAATGCCGAACACAGAATTTAGAATATAGACTACAGAATAGTGAATATAGAATTTAGAACATGGAATGCGGAACACAGAATTTACAATATAGAATACAGAATACTTAATATAGAATTTAGAACGTAGAATGCGGAACACAGCAATTAGAATATAGAATACAGAATACTGAATATAGATTTTAAAACATGGAATGCAGAACCCAGAATATAGAATATAGAATACGGTATACTGAATATAGAATTTAGAATATACAATGTAGAACACAGAATATAGAATATATAATAGAGAATATAGAACCCAGAATTTAGAACATGGAATGCAGAACACAGAGTTTAGAATATAGAATACAGAATACTGAATATAAAATTTTGAATATAGAATGTAGAACACAGAATAGGAAATGTAGAATACGGAATTCAGGATATAGAATACAGAATATAGAATATAGAACACAGAATATAGAATATGGAAAACAGAATACAGAACCCAGAATTTACAACATGGAATGCAGAACACTGAATTTAGAATATAGAATACATAGAACTGAAAATAGAATTTAGAATATAGAATGTAGAACACAGAAATTAGAATATAGAACACACAATGCTGAATATAGTATTTAGAATTTCGAAAGTTGAACACAGAATATAGAAAATAGAATAGAGGATATAGAACCCAAAATTTAGAACATGGAAATTAGAACACAGAATTTATAATATAGGATACACAATACTGACTAGCGAACATAGAATATAGAATATAGAAATCAGAATATTGATTATAGGATACAGAATGTAGAATATAGAATAAAGAATATAGAATATATAACACAAAATATAGAATATGGAAAACAGAATACAGAAACCAAAATTTAGAACATGGAATGCAGAACACAGAATTTAGAATATAGAAAACAGAATAATGAATAAAAATTTAGAATATAGAATGCAGAACACTGTAAATAGGATATAGAATAGAGAATATAGAACCCAGAATTTAGAACATGGAATGCAGAACACAGAATTTAGAATATAGAATACAGAATACTAAATATAGAATTTAGAATATTGAATGTAGAACACAGAATATAGAATATAGATTATGGAATGCAGAATATAGAATATAGAATATAGAATGATGAACCCAAAGTATAGAATATAGAATAGAAAATATAGAAACCAGAATTAAGAACATTGAATGTAGAACCCCCAATTTAGAATATAGAATACAGAATACTGAATATCGAATTTAGAATATAGAATGTAGAACACAGAATATGGAATGATAGATATGGAATGCATAATATTGAATACAGAATATAGAATATAGAACACAGAATTTAGAATATACACTTCGGAATGCAGAATATAGAATATACAATATAGAAAGATGAACACAGAATATAGAATATAGAATGGAATATATAGAACCCAGAATTTAGAACATGGAAAACAGAATTCAGTATTTATTATGTAGAATACAGAATACCGAATATGGATAATAGAACATGGAATGCAGAACACAGAATATAGAATATAGAATATGGAATACTGAATATAGGATTTAGAATATAGAATTTAGAACACAGAATATAGAATATATTGTATAGTATATAGAACCCAGAATTTAGAACATGGAATGCAGGAAAAAGAATTTAGAATATAGAATACAGAATACTGAATATAGAATTTAGATTATAGAAAGTAGGACACAGAATATAGAAAGTAGAATACAGAATGCAAAATATAGTATTCAGAATATAGAATGTAGAACACAGAATGTAGAATAAGAAAAACAGAATATAGATCCCAGGATTTAGGACATGGAATGTAGAACACAGAATTTGGAATATAAAATACAGAATACTGAATATAGAATTTAGAATATAGAATGTAGAACACACAATATAGATTATAGAATAGAGAATGTAGAAACCAGAATTTTGAACATGGAATGCCGAACACAGAATTTAGAATATAGAATACAGATTCTGAATATAGAATTTAGAACATGGAATCCGGAACACAGAATTTACAATATAGAATACAGAATACTTAATATAGAATTTAGAACGTAGAATGCGGAACACAGCAATTAGAATATAGAATACAGAATACTGAATATATAATATAGAACATGGAAAGCAGAATTCAGAATATAGGATATAGAATACAGAATACTGAATATAGATTTTAAAACATGGAATGCAGAACCCAGAATATAGAATATAGAATACGGTATACTGAATATAGAATTTAGAATATACAATGTAGAACACAGAATATAGAATATAGAATATAGAATATAGAAGACAGAATTTATAACATGGAATGCAGAACATAATATTTAGAATATAGAATACAGAATACTGAATATAGAATTTAAAATATAGAATGTAGAACACAGAGTACAGAATATAGAATATGGAATGCAGAATATTGAGTACAGAATATAGAATGTAGAACACAGAATTTAGAATATGGAAAACAAAATATAGAACCCAGGATTTAGAACATGGAATGCAGAACACAGAATTTAGAACATAGAATACAGACTATTGAATATAGAATTTAGAATTTAGAGTGTACAACACAGAATTTAGAATATAGAGAAGAGAATACTGAATATAGAATTTCGAATATAGAATGTTGAACACAGAATTTAGAATATAGAAAACAGAATACTTAATATAGAATTTAGAATATAGAATTTAAAACACAGAATAGAGAAAATAGAATAGAGAATATAGAACAGAGAATTTAGAACATGGAATTTAGAACAGATTATTTAGAACATAGAATACAGAATACTGAGTATCGAATTTAGAATATAGAATGTAGAACTCAGAATTTAGAATATGGAAAACAGAATATAGAACCCAGGATATAGAACATGGAATGTAGAACACAGAATTTAGACTATAGAATACCGAATACTGAATATCGAATATGAATATACAATGTAGAACACAGAATTCAAAATATAGAATACAGAATACTGAATATAGAATTTAGAATATACAATGTAGAAAACAGAATAAAGGATAGAGAATACGGAAAGCAGAATATAGAATACAGAATATAGAATGTAGAACACAGAATATAGAATATAGAAAACAGAATATTGAATAGAATATTTAGAATATAGAATTTAGAACACAGAATAGAGAATATAGAACCGAGAAACTAGAACATGGAATGCAGAACATAGAATTTACAATATAGAATACAGAATACTGAATATAGAATTTAGAATATAGAATGTAGGACACAGAATATAGAATATAGGCTACGGAATGCAGAATATAGAATATAGAATATAGAATGATGAACCCAAAGTATGGAATATAGAATAGAAATTATAGAACCTAGAATTTAGAACATGGAAAGCAGAATTCAGTATTTAGTATATAAAATAAAGAATACCGAATATGGACTATAGAACATGGAATGCAGAACCCAGAAAATACAATATAGAATACAGAATACTGAATATAGAATTTAGAACACAGTATATAGAATAGAGAGTATAGTATATAGAACCCAGAATTTAGAAAATGGAATGCAGAACACAGAATTTAGAATATAGAATACAGAATACTGAATATAGAATTAAGATTATAGAATGTAAGACACAGAATATAGAATATAGAATACGGAATGCAAAATATAGAATACACAATATAGAATGTAGAACAAAGAATGTAGAATATGCAAAACAGAATATAGATCCCAGGATTTAGAACATGGAATGCAGAAAACAGAATTTGGAATATAAAATACAGAATACTGAATATAGAATTTAGAATATAGAATGTAGAACACACAATATAGATTATAGAATAGAGAATGTAGAACACAGAATTTTGAACATGGAATGCCGAACACAGAATTTAAAGTATAGAATACAGAATACTGAATATAGAATTTAGAACATGGAATGCGGAACACAGAATTTACAATATAGAATACAGAATACTTAATATAGAATTTAGAACGTAGAATGCGGAACACAGCAATTAGAATATAGAATACAAAATACTGAATATATAATATAGAACATGGAAAGCAGAACTCAGAATATAGAATATAGAATACAGAATACTGAATATAGATTTTAAAACATGGAATGCAGAACCCAGAATATAGAATATAGAATACGGTATACTGAATATAGAATTTAGAATATACAATGTAGAACACAAAATATAGAATTTAGAATATAGAATATAGAACACAGAATTTAGAACATGGAATGCAGAACATAATATTTAGAATATAGAATACAGAATACTCAATATAGAATTTAAAATATAGAATGTAGAACACAGAATTTAGAATATGGAAAACAAAATATAGAACCCAGGATTTAGAACATGGAATGCAGAACACAGAATTTAGAACATAGAATACAGACTACTGAATATAGAATTTAGAATTTAGAATGTACAACACAGAATTTAGAATATAGAATACCGAATACTGAATATAGAATTTGAATATACAATGTAGAACACAGAATTTAGAATATAGAATACAGAATACTGAATATAGAATTTAGAATATACAATGTAGAAAACAGAATAAAGAATATAGAATACGGAAAGCAGAATATAGAATACAGAAAATAGATTGTAGAGCACAGAATATAGAATATGGAAAACAGAATACAAAACCCAGAATTGAGAACATGGAATGCAGAACACAGAATTTAGAATATAGAGAAGAGAATACTGAATATAGAATTTCGAATATAGAATGTTGAACACAGAATTTAGAATATAGAAAACAGAATACTTAATATAGGATTTAGAATATAGAATTTAAAACACAGAATAGAGAATATAGAATAGAGAATATAGAACAGAGAATTTAGAACATGGAATTTAGAACAGATTATTTAGAACATAGAATACAGAATACTGAGTATCGAATTTAGAATATAGAATGTAGAACTCAGAATTTAGAATATAGGATACGGAAAGTAGAATAAAGAATATAGAAAATAGAACACAAAATGTAGAATATGGAAAGCAGAATACAGAACCGAAAATTTAGAACATGGAATGCAGAACACAGAATTTAGAGTATATACTACAGAATACTGAATATAAAATTTAGAATATAGAATGTAGAAAACAAAATATGGAATATAGAATACGGAATGCAGAATATAGAATACAGAATATAGAATGTAGAACACAGAATATAGAATATGGGAAACAGAGTACAGAACCCAGAGTTTAGAACATGGAATGTAGAACATATAATTAAGAATATAGAATACAGATTACTGAATATAGAATTTAGAATATAGAATGTAGAACACAGAATTTAGAATATAGAGAACGGAATGCAGACTATTGTATATAGAATATAGAATGAAGAACACAAAATATAAAATAAAAAATACAGAATATAGAACCCAGAATTTATAAAATGGAATGTAGAACACAGAATTTAGAATATAGAATACAGAATACTGAATATAGAATTTAGAACATGGAATGCGGAACACAGAATTTACAATATAGAATACAGAATACTTAATATAGAATTTAGAACGTAGAATGCGGAACACAGCAATTAGAATATAGAATACAGAATACTGAATATATAATATAGAACATGGAAAGCAGAACTCAGAATATAGAATATAGAATACAGAATACTGAATATAGATTTTAAAACATGGAATGCAGAACCCAGAATATAGAATACAGAATACGGTATACTGAATATAGAATTTAGAATATACAATGTAGAACACAGAATATAGAATATAGAATATAGAATATAGAAGACAGAATTTATAACATGGAATGCAGAACATAATATTTAGAATATAGAATACAGAATACTGAATATAGAATTTAAAATATAGAATGTAGAACACAGAGTACAGAATATAGAATATGGAATGCAGAATATTGAGTACAGAATATAGAATGTAGAACACAGAATTTAGAATATGGAAAACAAAATATAGAACCCAGGATTTAGAACATGGAATGCAGAACACAGAATTTAGAACATAGAATACAGACTATTGAATATAGAATTTAGAATTTAGAGTGTACAACACAGAATTTAGAATATAGAGAAGAGAATACTGAATATAGAATTTCGAATATAGAATGTTGAACACAGAATTTAGAATATAGAAAACAGAATACTTAATATAGAATTTAGAATATAGAATTTAAAACACAGAATAGAGAAAATAGAATAGAGAATATAGAACAGAGAATTTAGAACATGGAATTTAGAACAGATTATTTAGAACATAGAATACAGAATACTGAGTATCGAATTTAGAATATAGAATGTAGAACTCAGAATTTAGAATATGGAAAACAGAATATAGAACCCAGGATTTAGAACATGGAATGTAGAACACAGAATTTAGACTATAGAATACCGAATACTGAATATCGAATATGAATATACAATGTAGAACACAGAATTCAAAATATAGAATACAGAATACTGAATATAGAATTTAGAATATACAATGTAGAAAACAGAATAAAGGATAGAGAATACGGAAAGCAGAATATAGAATACAGAATATAGAATGTAGAACACAGAATATAGAATATAGAAAACAGAATATTGAATAGAATATTTAGAATATAGAATTTAGAACACAGAATAGAGAATATAGAACCGAGAAACTAGAACATGGAATGCAGAACATAGAATTTACAATATAGAATACAGAATACTGAATATAGAATTTAGAATATAGAATGTAGGACACAGAATATAGAATATAGGCTACGGAATGCAGAATATAGAATATAGAATATAGAATGATGAACCCAAAGTATGGAATATAGAATAGAAATTATAGAACCTAGAATTTAGAACATGGAAAGCAGAATTCAGTATTTAGTATATAAAATAAAGAATACCGAATATGGACTATAGAACATGGAATGCAGAACCCAGAAAATACAATATAGAATACAGAATACTGAATATAGAATTTAGAACACAGTATATAGAATAGAGAGTATAGTATATAGAACCCAGAATTTAGAACATGGAATGCAGAACACAGAATTTAGAATATAGAATACAGAATACTGAATATAGAATTAAGATTATAGAATGTAAGACACAGAATATAGAATATAGAATACGGAATGCAAAATATAGAATACACAATATAGAATGTAGAACAAAGAATGTAGAATATGCAAAACAGAATATAGATCCCAGGATTTAGAACATGGAATGTAGAACACAGAATACAGTATATACAATACAGTATATGGAACCCAAAATATAGAACATGGAATGAAGAACACAGAATTTAAAATATAGATTACAGAATACATAATATCGAATTTAGAATATAGAATGTAAAACACAGAATATGTAATGTAGAATATGGAATGCAGAATATTGAATACAGAATATAGAATGTAGAAGACTGAATTTAGAATATAGAAAACAGAATATAGAAATCAGAATTTAGAACATGGAATGCACAACACAGAATTTAGAAAATAGAATACAGATTTCTGAATATAGAATTTAGAATATAGTATGTAGAACACAGAATTTAGAATATAGAGTATAGAATATTGAATAAACAATATAGAATATAGAATCTAGAACACATAATTTAGAAGACAGAACACAGATTGCTGAATATAGTATTTAGAATATCGAATGTAGAACACAGAATATAGAAAATAGAATAGAGGATATAGAAACCAGAATTTAGAACATGGAATTTAGAACACAGAATTTAGAATATAGAATACAGAATACTGAGTATCGAACTTAGAATATAGAATGTAGAATTCAGAATATAGAATATAGGATACGGAATGTAAATTATAGAATAAAGAATGTAGAATGTAGAACACAAAACATAGAATAAGGATAACAGAATACAGAACACAAAATTTAGAACATGGAATGCAGAACACAGAATTAAGAGTATATAATACAGAATACTGAATAAAAAATTTAGAATATAGAATGTAGAACACAGAATATGGAATACAGAATACGGAATGCAGAATATTGAATACAGAATGTAGAATATAGAACACAGAATTTAGAATATGGAAAACAGAATATAGAAGTCAGAATTTAGAACATGAAATGCAGAACACAGAATTTAGAATATAGAATACAGATTACTGAATATAGAATTTAGAATATAGAATGTAGAACACAGAATTTAGAGTATAGAATACAGAATACTGAATATAGAATTTAGAATATAGAATGTAGTACACAGAATATAGAATATAGACAACGGAATGCAGAATATAGAATATAGAATATAGAATAATGAGCACAAAATGTAGAATAGAGAATATAGAACACAGAATTTTGAACATGGAATGCAGAACACAGAATTTAGTATATAGAATACCGAATACTGAATATAGGATATGAATATACAATGTAGAACACAGAATATAGACTATAGAAAACGCAATGCAGAATATAGAATACAGAATATAGAATGTAGAACACAGAATATAGAATATGAAAAACAGAAACAAAACACAGAATTGAGAACATGGAATGCAGAACACAGAATTTAGAATATAGAAAACAGAATACTGAATATAGAATTTCGACTATAAAATGTAGAACACAGAATTTAGAATATAAAATAAAGAATACTGAATATAGAATTAAGAATATAGAATGTAGAAACAGAATATAGAACAGAGAATAGAGAGTATAGCACAGAGAACTTTGAACACGGAAAGCAGAACACAGAATTTAGAATATAGAATACAGAATTCTTAATATATAATTTAGAATATAGAATGTTGAACACAGAGTATAGATTATAGAATACGGAATAATGAATATAGAATTTAGAATATAGAATGTAGAACACAGAATATAGAATATAGAATACGGAATGCAGAATATAGTATACAGAATATGGAATGTAGAACACAGAATATAGAATATTGAATAGAGTATATGGAACCGAAAATTTAGAATATAAAATGCAGAACGCAGAATTTAGAATATAAAATACAGAATACTGAATATAGAATGTAGAACACAGAATATTGAATGCAGAATACGGAATGCAGAATATTGAATACAGAATATAGAATGTAGAACACAGAATTTAGAATATGGAAAACAGAATATAGAACCCAGAATTTAGAACATGGAATGCAGAACACTGAATTTAAAATATAGAATACAGATTACTGAATATAGAATTTAGAATATACAATGTAGAACACAGAATATATAATATAGAATATGGAAAGCAGAATATAGAATACAGAATATAGAATGGAGAATACAGAATATAGATTATAGAATAGAGTATATGGAACACCAAAATTAGAACATGGAATGCAGAAAACAGAATTTAGAATATAGAATACAGAATACAGAATATAGAATTTAGAATATACAATGTAGAACACAGAATATAGAATATAGAATACGGAATGCAGAATATAGTATACAGAATATAGAACACAAAATTTAGAACATGGAATGCACAACACAGGATTTAGAATATAGAATACAGAATACTGAATATAGAATATGAATATACAATGTTGAACACAGAATTTAGTATATAGAATAAAAAATACTGAATATAGAATTTAGAATATAGAATGTAAAAACAGAATATAGAATATAGAATAGAGAATATAGAACCCAGAATTTAGAACATGGAATGCAGAAAACAGAATTGAGAATATAGAATACAGAATACTGAATATAGGATTTAGAATATAGAATGTAGAACACAGAATATAGAATATAGACTACGGAATGCAGAATATAGAATGATGAACACAAAATGTAGAATATAGAATAGAGAATATAGAACCCAGAATTAAGAACATGGAAAGTAGAACACAGAGTTTAGAATATAGAATGCGGAATACAGAATATCGAATTTAGAATATAGAATGTGGAACTCAGAATATGGAATACAGAATACGGAATGCAGAATATTGGATACAGAATATAGAATGTACAACACAGAATTTAGAATATAGAGTATAGAATACTGAATATAGAATTTAGAATATAGAATGTAGAACACATAATATAGAATATAGAATACAGATTATAGAACCCAAAATTTAGAACATGGAATGCAGAACACAGAATTTAGAATATAGAATTCCGAATACTGAATATAGAATATGAATATACAATGCAGAACACAGTATTTAGACTATGGAATACAGAATACTTTATATAGAATTTAGAATATTCAATGTAGAACACAGAATATAGAATATAGACTACAGAATGCAGAATATAGAATACAGAAGATAGAATATAGAACACAGAATATAGAATATGGAAAACAGTATACAAAACCCAGAATTGAGAAAAAGGAATGAAGAAAACAGAATTTAGAATATAGAATACAGAATACTGAATATAGAATTTCAAATATAGAATGTTGAACATAGAATTTAGAATATACAATAAAGAATACTGAATATTGAATTTAGAATATTGCATGTAGAACACAGTATATAGAATATAGATATGGGAATGCAGAATATAGTAGGTAAAATTTAGAATGAAAAACACAAATATAGAATATATAATAGTGAATATAAAACCCAGAACTTAGAACACTGAAAGCAGAACACTGAATTTAGAATATAGAATGTAGGATAATTATTATAAAATTTAGAATATAGAATGTTGAACACAGAGTATAGAATATAGAATACGGAATAGTGAATATAGAATTTAGAATATAGAATGTAGAACACAGAAAATAGAATATAGAATACGGAATGCAAAATTTAGAATACAGAATATAGAATGTAGAACATAGAAAATAGAATATAGAATAGAGTATATGGAACACAAGTTTTAGAACATGGAATGCAGAACACAGAATTTAGAATATAGAATACAGAATACAGAATATAGAATTTAGAATATAGAATGTAGAACACAGAATATAGAATATAGAGTATAGTATATAGAACCCAGAATTTAGAACATGGAATGCACAACATAGAGTTTAGAATATAGAATAATGAATACTGAATATAAAATTTTGAATATAGAATGTATAACACAGAATATGGAATGTAGAGTACGGAATGCAGAATATAGAATACAGAATATAGAATGTAGAACACAGCATATAGAATATGGAAAACAGAATACAGAACCCAGAATTTACACCATGTAATGCAGAACACTGAATTTAGAAAATAGAATACATAGAACTGAAAATAGAATTTAGAATATAGAACTTAACACACAGAATTTAGAATATAGGACACACAATGCTGAATACAGTATTTAGAATATCGAATGTTGAACACAGAATATAGAAAATAGAATAGAGAATATAGAACCCAGATTTTAGAACATGGAAATTAGAACACAGAATTTATAATATAAGATACACAATACTGACTAGCGAACATAGAATAAAGAATATAGAATTCAGAATATAGATTATAGGATACAGAATGTAGAATATAGAATAAAGAATATAGAATATATAACACAAAATATAGAATATGGAAAACAGAATACAGAAACCAAAATTTAGAACATGGAATGCAGAACACAGAATTTAGAATATTGAAAACAGAATACTGATTAAAAATTTAGAATATAGAATGTAGAACACTGTAAATAGAATATAGAATAGAGAATATGGAACCCAGAATTTAGAACATGGAATGCAGAACACAGAATTTAGAATATAGAATACAGAATACTGAATAAAGGAGTTAGAATATTGAATGTAGAACACAGAATATAGAATATAGATTACAGAATGCAGAATATAGAATATAGAATATAGAATGATGAACCCAAAGTATAGAATATGGAATAGAAAATATAGAACCCAGAATTAAGAACATTGAATGTAGAATACACAATTTAGAATATAGAATACAGAATACTGAATATCGAGTTTGAAATATAGAATGTAGATCACAGAATATGGAATGATAGATACGGAATGCAGAATATAGGATACAGAATATAGAATGTAGAACACAGTATATAGAATATGGAAAACAGAATACAGAACCCAGAATTTAGAACATGGAATGCAGAACACTGAATTTAGAATATAGAATACAGAATACAGAATATAGAAATTAGATAATAGAATGTAGGACACAGAATATAGAATGTAGAATACGGAATGCAAAACATAGAATACACAATATAGAATGTAGAACACAGAATATAGAATATGGAAAACAGAATATAGATCCCAGGATTTAGAACATGGAATGCAGAACACAGAATTTGGAATATAAAATACAGAATACTGAATATAGAATTTAGAATATAGAATGTAGAACACAGAATATAGATTATAGAATAGAGAATGTAGAACCCAGAATTTTGAACATGGAATGCCGAACACAGAATTTAGAATAAAGAATACAGAATACTGAATATAGAATTTAGAACATGGAATGCGGAACACAGAATTTACAATATAGAATACAGAATACTTAATATAGAATTTAGAACGTAGAATGCGGAACACAGCAATTAGAATATAGAATACAGAATACTGAATATATAATATAGAACATGGAAAGCAGAACTCAGAATATTGAATATACAATACAGAATACTCAATATAGAATTTAGAACATGGAATGCAGAACCCAGAATATAGAATATAGAATATAGAATACGGTATACTGAATATAGAATTTAGAATATACAATGTAGAACACAGAATATAGAATATAGAATAGAGAATATAGAACCCAGAATTTAGAACATGGAATGCAGAAAACAAAATTGAGAATATAGAATACAGAATACTGAATATAGGATTTAGAATATAGAATGTATAACACAGAATATAGAATATAGACTACGGAATGCAGAATATAGAATGATGAAAACAAAATCTAGAGTATAGAATAGAGAATATAGAACCCAGAATTAAGAACATGGAAAGTAGAACACAGAGTTTAGAATATAGAATGCGGAATACAGAATATCGAATTTAGAATATAGAATGTGGAACTCAGAATATGGAATACAGAATACGGAATGCAGAATATTGGATACAGAATATAGAATGTACAACACAGAATTTAGAATATAGAGTATAGAATACTGAATATAGAATTTAGAATATAGAATGTAGAACACATAATATAGAATATAGAATACAGATTATAGAACCCAAAATTTAGAACATGGAATGCAGAACACAGAATTTAGAATATAGAATTCCGAATACTGAATATAGAATATGAATATACAATGCAGAACACAGTATTAAGGCTACGGAATACAGAATACTTTATATAGAATTTAGAATATTCAATGTAGAACACAGAATATAGAATATACACTACAGAATGCCGAATATAGAATACAGAAGATAGAATATAGAACACAGAATATAGAATATGGAAAACAGTATACAAAACCCAGAATTGAGAAAAAGGAAAGAAGAAAACAGAATTTAGAATATAGAATACAGAATACTGAATATAGAATTTCAAATATAGAATGTTGAACACAGAATTAAGAATATACAATAAAGAATACTGAATATTGAATTTAGAATATTGTATGTAGAACACAGTATATAGAATATAGATTTGGGAATGCAGAATATAGTAGGTAAAATATAGAATGAAGAACACAAATATAGAATATATAATAGTGAATATAAAACCCAGAACTTAGAACACTGAAAGCAGAACACTGAATTTAGAATATAGAATGCAGGATAATTATTATAAAATTTAGAATATAGAATGTTGAACACAGAGTATAGAATATAGAATACGGAATAGTGAATATAGAATTTAGAATATAGAATGTAGAACACAGAAAATAGAATATAGAATACGGAATGCAAAATTTAGAATACAGAATATAGAATGTAGAACATAGAATATAGAATAGAGTATATGGAACACAAATTTTAGAACATGGAATGCAGAACACAGAATTTAGAATATAGAATACAGAATACAGAATATAGAATTTAGAATATAGAATGTAGAACACAGAATATAGAATATAGAGTATAGTATATAGAACCCTGAATTTAGAACATGGAATGCACAACATAGAGTTTAGAATATAGAAAAATGAATACCGAATATAAAATTTTGAATATAGAATGTATAACACAGAATATGGAATGTAGAATACGGAATGCAGAATATAGAATACAGAATATAGAATGTAGAACACAGAATATAGAATATGGAAAACAGAATACAGAACCCAGAATTTACAACATGTAATGCAGAACACTGAAATTAGAATATAGAATACATAGAACTGAAAATAGAATTTAGAATATAGAACGTAGAACACAGAATTTAGAATATAGAACACACAATGCTGAATACAGTATTTAGAATATCGAATGTTGAACACAGAATATAGAAAGTAGAATAGAGAATATAGAACCCAGATTTTAGAACATGGAAATTAGAACACAGAATTTATAATATAGGATACACAATACTGACTAGCGAACATAGAATATAGAATATAGAATTCAGAATATAGATTATAGGATACAGAATGTAGAATATAGAATAAAGAATATAGAATATATAACACAAAATATAGTATATGGAAAACAGAATACAGTAACCAAAATTTAGAACATGGAATGCAGAACACAGAATTTAGAATATTGAAAACAGAATACTGAATAAAAATTTAGAATATAGAATGTAGAACACTGTAAATAGAATATAGAATAGAGAATATAGAACCCAGAATTTAGAACATGGAATGCAGAACACAGAATTTAGAATATAGAATACAGAATACTGAATAAAGAATTTAGAATATTGAATGTAGAACACAGAATATAGAATATAGATTACGGAATGCAGAATATAGAATATAGAATATAGAATGATGAACCCAAAGTATAGAATATAGAATAGAAAATATAGAACCCAGAATTAAGAACATTGAATGTAGAATACACAATTTAGTATATAGAATACAGAATACTGAATATCGAATTTGGAATATAGAATGTAGAACACAGAATATGGAATGATAGATACGGAATGCAGAATATAGAATACAGAATATAGAATGTAGAACACAGTATATAGAATATGGAAAACAGAATACAGAACCCAGGATTTAGAACATGGAATGCAGAACACAGAATTTAGAATATAGAATACAGACTACTGAATATAGAATTTTGAATTTAGATTGTACAACACAGAATTTAGAATATAGAATTCCGAATACTGAATATAGAATTTGAATATACAATATAGAACAAAGAATTTAGAATATAGAATACAGAACACTGAATATAGAATTTAGAATATACAATGTAGAAAACAGAATAAAGAATATAGAATACGGAAAGCAGAATACAGAATACAGAACGTAGAATGTAGAGCACAGAATATAGAATATGGAAAACAGAATACAAAACCCAGAATTGAGAACATGGAATGCAGAACACAGAATTTAGAATATAGAGAAGAGAATACTGAATATAGAATTTCGAATATAGAATGTTGAACACAGAATTCAGAATATAGAATACAGAATACTGAATATAGAATTTAGAATATAGAATTTAGAACACAGAATAGAGAATATAGACAAGAGAATATAGAACAGAGAATTTAGAACATGGAATTTAGAACACAGAATTTAGAATTTAGAATACAGAATACTGAGTATCGAATTTAGAATATAGAATGTAGAATTCAGAATTTAGAATATAGGATACGGAAAGTAGAATATAGAATAAAGAATATAGAAAATAGAACACAAAATATAGAATATTTAAAACAGAATACAGAACCCAAAATTTAGACCATGGAATGCAGAGCACAGAATTTAGAGTATATACTACAGAATACTGAATATAAAATTTAGAATATAGAATGTAGAACACAAAATATGGAATGTAGAATACGGAATGCAGAATATAGAATACAGAATATAGAATGTAGAACACAGAATTTAGAATATAGACTACGGAATGCAGAATATTGTATATAGAATATAGAATGATGAACTCAAAATATAGAATAAAGAATACAGAATATAGAACCCAGAATTTATAACATGGAATGTAGAACACAGAATTTAGAATACAGAATACAGAATACTGAATATCGAATTTAGAATATAGAATGTAGAACACAGTATATGTAATGTAGAATACGGTATGCAGAATATGGAATACAGAATATAGAATGTAGAACACAGAATTTAGAATATTGAAAACAGAACATAGATCCCAGGATTTAGAACATGGAATGCAGAACACAGAATTTGGAATATAAAATTCAGAATACTGAATATAGAATTTAGAATAAAGAATGTAGAACACTGAATAAAGATTATAGAAGAGAGAATGTAGAACCCAGAATTTTGAACATGGAATGCCGAACACAGAATTTAGAATACAGAATACAAAATACTGAATATAGAATTAAGAACATGGAATGCGGAACACAGAAATTACAGTATAGTATACAGAATACTTAATATAGTATTTGGAATTTAGAATGCGGAACACAGTAATTAGAATATAGAATATAGAATACTGAATATATAATTTAGAACATGGAATGCAGAACCTAGAATATAGATTATAGAACAAGGAATACTGAATATAGAATTTAGAATATACAACGTAGAACACAGAATATAGAATATAGAGTATAGAATATAGAACCCAGAATTTAGAACATGGAATGCAGAACGCAATATTTAGAAAATAGAATACAGAATACTGAATATAGAATTTAGAATATAGAATGTATAACACAGAATAGAGAATATAGAATAGAGAATATAGAACCGAGAATTTAGAACATGGAATGCAGAACACAGAATTTAGAATATAGAATACAGAATACTGAATATAGAATTTAGAATATAGAATGTAGGACACAGAATATAGAATATAGACTACGGATTGCTGAATATAGAATATAGAATGATGAACCCAAAGTATAGAATATAGAATAGAAAATATAGAACCCAGAATTAAGAACATGGAATGTAGAACACCGAATTTAGAATATAGAATACAGAATACTGAATATAGAATGTAGAACACAGAATATGGAATGTTAGATACGGAATGCAGAATGTTGAATACAGAATATAGAATGTAGAACACAGAATATAGAATATAGACTTCGGAATGCAGAATATAGAATATAGAATATAGAAAGATGAACACAGAATATAGAATATAGGATAGAAAATTTAGAACCCCGAATTTAGAACATGAAAAGCAGAATTCAGTATTTAGTATATAGAATACAGAATACCGAATATGGATTATAGAACATGGAATGCAGAACACAGGATTCAGAATATAGAATACAGAACACTGAATATAGAATTTAGATTATAGAATGTAAGACACAGAATATAGAATGTAGAATACGGAATGTAAAATATAGAATACAGAATATAGAATGCAGAACACAGAATGTAGAATATGGAAAACAGAATACAGAAACGAGAATTTAGAACATGGAATGCACAACACATTATTTAGAATATAGAATACCGAATTCTGAATATAGAATATGAATGTACAATGTTGAACACAGAATCTAGAATATAGAATAAAAAATAATGAATATGGAATTTAGAATATAGAATGAAGAAAACAGAATATAGAATATAGAATAGAGAATATAGAACCCAGAATTTAGAACATGGAATGCAGAAAACAGAATTGAGAATACAGAATACAGAATACTGAATATAGGATTTAGAATATAGGATATAGAACACAGAATATAGAATATAGACTACGGAATGCAGAATATAGAATCATGAACACAAAATAAAGAATATAGAATAGAGAATATAGAACCCAGAATTAAGAACATAGAAATTAGAACACAGAATTTAGAATATAGAATGCAGAATACAGAATATCTAATTTAGAATATAGAATGTGGAACACAGAATATGGAATACAGAATAGGGAATGCAGAATATTGAATACAGAATATAGAACGTAGAACACAGAATTTAGAATATAGAGTATAGAATATTGAATATAGAATTTAGAATATAGAATGTAGAACACAGAATATAGAATATAGAATACAGATTATAGAACCCAAAATTTAGAACATGGAATGCAGAAAACAGAATTTAGAATATAGAATTCCGAATACTGAATATAGAATATGAATATACAATGCAGAACACAGTATTTAGACTATGGAATACAGAATACTTTATATAGAATTTAGAATATTCAATGTAGAACACAGAATATAGAATATAGCCTACAGAATGCAGAATATAGAATACAGAAGATAGAATACAGAACACAGAATATAGAATATGGAAAACAGTACACAAAACCCAGAATTGAGAAAAAGGAATGTAGAACACAGAATTTAGAATATAGTCTACGGAATGCAGAAAATTGTATATAGAATATAGAATGATGAACACAAAATATAGAATAAAAAATACAGAATATAGAACCCAGAATTTATAACATGGAATGTAGAACACAGAATTTAGAATATAGAATACAGAATACTGAATATAGAATTTAGAACATGGAATGCAGAACACAGAATTTGGAATATAAAATACAGCATACTGAATATAGAATTTAGAATATAGAATGTAGAACACAGAATATAGATTATAGAATAGATAATGTAGAACCCAGAATTTTGAACATGGAATCCTGAACACAGAATTTAGAATACAGAATACAGAATACTGAATATAGAATTTAGAACATAGAATGCGGAACACCGAATTTACAGTATAGAATACAGAATGCTTAATATAGAATTTAGAAGTTAGAATGCGGAACACAGCAATTAGAATATAGAATATAGAATACTGAATATATAATTTAGAACATGGAATGCAGAAACCAAATATAGAATATAGAATAAGGAATACTGAATATAGAATTTAGAATATACAATGTAGAACACAGAATATAGAATATAGAGTATATAATATAGAACCCAGAATTTAGAACATGGAATGCAGAACACAATATTTAGAAAATAGAATACAGAATACTGAATATAGAATTTAGAATATAGAATGTAGAACACAGAGTATAGAATATAGAATAGGGAATGCAGAATATTGAGTACACAATATAGAATGTAGAACAGAGAATTTAGAATATTGTAAACAGAATATGGAACCCAGGATTTAGAACATGGAATGCAGAACACAGAATTTAGAATATAGAAAACAGACTACTGAATATAGAATTTAGAATTTAGAATGTAGAACACAGAATTTAGACTATAGAATACCGAATACTGAATATAGAATATGAATATACAATGTAGAACACAGAATATAGAATATAGAATACGGAATGCAGAATATAGTATACAGAATATAGAACACAAAATTTAGAACATGGAATGCACAACACAGGATTTAGAATATAGAATACCGAATTCTGAATATAGAATATGAATGTACAATGTTGAACACAGAATTTAGAATATAGAATAAAAAATAATGAATATAGAATTTAGAATATAGAATGAAGATAACAGAATATAGAATATAGAATAGAGAATATAGAACCCAGAATTTAGAACATGGAATGCAGAAAACAGAATTGAGAATACAGAATACAGAATACTGAATATAGGATTTAGAATATAGGATATAGAACACAGAATATAGAATATAGACTACGGAATGCAGAATATAGAATCATGAACACAAAATATAGAATATAGAATAGAGAATATAGAACCCAGAATTAAGAACATAGAAATTAGAACACAGAATTTAGAATATAGAATGCAGAATACAGAATATCTAATTTAGAATATAGAATGTGGAACACAGAATATGGAATACAGAATAGGGAATGCAGAATATTGAATACAGAATATAGAATGTAGAACACAGAATTTAGAATATAGAGTATAGAATATTGAATATAGAATTTAGAATATAGAATGTAGAACACAGAATATAGAATATAGAATACAGATTATAGAACCCACAATTTAGAACATGGAATGCAGAACACAGAATTTAGAATATAGAATTTCGAATACTGAATATAGAATATGAATATACAATGCAGAACACAGTATTTAGACTATGGAATACAGAATACTTTATATAGAATTAAGAATATTCAATGTAGAACACAGAATATAGAATATAGACTACAGAATGCAGAATATAGAATACAGAAGATAGAATATAGAACACAGAATATAGAATATGGAAAACAGTACACAAAACCCAGAATTGAGAAAAAGGAATGAAGAACACAGAATTTAGAATATAGAAAACAGAATACTGAATATAGAATTTCAAATAAAGATAGTTGAACACAGAATTTAGAATATAAAATAAAGAATACTGAATATTGAATTAAGAATATTGTATGTAGAACACAGTATATAGAATATAGATTTGGGAATGCAGAATATAGTAGGTAAAATATTGAAAGAAGAACACAAATATAGAATATATAATAGTGAATATAGAACTCAGAAATTAGAACACTGAAAGCAGAACACTGAATTTAGAATATAGAATACAGGATAATTATTATAAAATTTAGAATATAGAATGTTGAACACAGAGAATAGAATATAGAATACAGAATAGTGAATATAGAATTTACAATATACAATGTAGAACACAGAAAATAGAATATAGAACACGGAATGCAGAATTTAGAATACAGAATATAGAATGTACAACATAGAATATAGAATATAGAATAGAGTATATGGAACACAAAATTTAGAACATGGAATGCAGAACACAGAATTTAGAATATAGAATAAAGAATACAGAATATAGAATTTAGAATATAGTATGTAGAACACAGAATATAGAATATAGAGTATAGTATATAGAACCCAGAATTTCTAACATGGAATGCACAACATAGAGTTTAGAATATTGAATAAAGAATACTGAATATAAAATTTTGAATATAGAAAGTATAACACAGAATATGGAATGTAGAATACGGAATGCAGAATATAGAATACAGAATATAGAATGTAGAACACAGAATATAGAATATGGAAAACAGAATACAGAACCCAGAATTTAGAACATGTAATGCAGAACACAGAATTTAGAATATAGATTACAGATTACTGAATATAGAATTTTGAATATAGAATGTAGAACACAGAATTTAGAATATAGACTTCGGAAGGCATAATATTGTATATAGATTATAGAATGATGAACACAAAATGTAAAATAAAGAATACAGAATATAGAACCCAGAATTTATAACATGGAATATAGAACACAGAATTTAGAATATAGAATACAGAATACTGAATATAGAAATTAGAATATAGAATGTAGAACACAGAATATAGATTATAGAATAGAGAATGTAGAACCCAGAATTTTGAACATGGAATGCCGAACACAGAATTTAGAATACAGAATACAGAATACTGAATATAGAATTTAGAACATAGAATGTGGAACACCGAATTTACAGAATAGAATACAGAATACTTAATATAGAATTTAGAAGTAAGAATGCGGAACACAGCAATTAGAATATAGAATATAGTATACTGAATATATAATTTAGAATATGGAATGCAGAACCCAGAATATAGAATATAGAATAAGGAATACTGAATATAGAATTTAGAATATACAATATAGAACACAGAATATAGAATATAGAGTATAGAATATAGAACCCAGAATTTAGAACATGGAATGCAGAACACAATATTTAGAAAATAGAATACAGAATACTGAATATAGAATTTAGAATATAGAATGTAGAACACAGAATTTAGAATACGGAAAACAGAATATAGAACCCAGGATTTAGAACATGGAATGTAGAACACAGCATTAGACAATAGAATACCGAATACTGAATATAGAATATGAATATACAATGTAGAACACAGAATTCTAAATATAGAATACAGAATACTGAATATAGAATTTAGAATATACAATGTAGAAAACAGAATAAAGGATAGAGAATACGGAAAGCAGAATATAGAATACAGAATATAGAATGTAGAACACAGAATATAGAATATAGAAAACAGAATACTGAATAGAGAATTTAGAATATAGAATTTAGAACACAGAATAGAAAATATAGAACCGAGAAATTAGAACATGGAATGCAGAACATAGAATTTAGAATATAGAATACAGAATACAGAATATAGAATTTAGAATATAGAATGTAGGACACAGAATATAGAATATAGGCTACGGAATGCAGAATATAGAATATAGAATTTAGAATGATGAACCCAAAGTGTAGAATATCGAATAGAAAATATAGAACCTAGAATTTAGAACATGGAAACAGAATTCAGTATTTAGTATATAGAATAAAGAATACCGAATATGGAATATAGAACATGGAATGCAGAACCCAGAAAGTACAATAAAGAATACAGAATACTGAATATAGAGTTTAGAATATTGAATGTAGAACACAGAATATGGAATGTAGAATACGGAATGCAGAACATAGAAAACAGAATATAGAATGTAGAACACAGAATTTAGACTATAGAAAACAGAATATAGAACCCAGAACTTAGAACATGGAATTCAGATCACAGAATTTAGAATATAAAATACAGATTACTGAATATAGAATTTAGAATATAAAATGTAGAACACAGAATATAGAATATAGACAACGGAATGCAGAATATAGTATATAGAATATAGAATGATGAACACAAAATATAAAATAAAGAATGCAGAATATAGAACCCAGACTTTATAACCTGGAATGTAGAACACAGAATTTAGTTTATAGAATTCAGAATACTGAATATCGAATTTAGAATATAGAATGTAGGACACAGTATTTGCAATGTAGAATACGGAATGCAGAATATTGAATACAGAATATAGAATATAGAATACAGAATTTAGAATATTGGAAACAGAATATAGATCCCAGGATTTAGAACATGGAATGCAGAACACAGAATTTGGAATATAAAATATAGAATACTAAATATAGTATTTAGAATATAGAATGTAGAAAACAGAATATAGATTATAGAATAGAGAATGTAGAACAGAGAATTTTGAACATGGAATGCCGAACACAGAATTTAGAATATAGAATACAGAATACTGAATATAGAATTTAGAACGTAGAATGCGGAACACAGCAATTAGAATATAGAAAACAGAATACTGAATATGTAATATAGAACATGGAAAGCAGAACTCAGAATATTGAATATAGAATACAGAATACTGAATATAGATTTTAGAACATGGAATGCAGAACCCAGAATATAGAATATAGAATACGGTATACTGAATATAGAATTTAGAAAATACAATGTAGACACAGAATATAGAATAGAGAATAGAGAATATAGAACACAGAATTTAGAACATGGAATGAAGAACACAATATTTAGAACATAGAATACAGAATATTGAATATAGAATTTAGAATATAGAATGTAGAACACAGAGTATAGAAAATAGAATACAGAATACTGAATATAGAATTTAGAACATGGAAAGCAAAACTCAGAATATAGAATATAGAATACAGAATACTGAATATAAATTTGAGAACATGGAGTGCAGAACCCAGAATATAGAATATAGAATAAGGAATACTGAATATAGAATTTAGAATATACAATTTAGAACACAGAATATAGAATATAGAGTATAGAATATAGAACCCAGAATTTAGAACACGGAATGCAGAACACAATATTAAGAATATAAAACACAGAATACTAAATATAAAATTTTGAATATAGAATGTAGAACACAGAATATGGAATGTAGAATACGGAATGCAGAATATAGAATACAGAATATAAAATTTAGAACACAGAATATAGAATATGGAAAACAGAATTCAGAACCCAGAATTTAGAACATAGAATGCAGAACACTGAATTTAGAATATAGAATACATACAACTGAAAATAGAATTTAGAATATAGAATGTAGAACACAGAATTTAGATTATAGAGAACAGAATACTGAATATAGAATTTCGAATATAGAATGTTGAACACAGAATTTAGAATATAGAATACAGAATACTGAATGTAGAATTTAGAATATAGAATTTAGAACAAAGAATAGAGAATATAGAATAGAGAATATAGAACCGAGAATTTAGAACATGGAATGCAGAACACAGAATTTAGAATGTAGAATACAGAATACTGAATATAGAATTTAGAATATAGAATGTAGGACACAGAATATAGAATATAGACTACGGAATGCAGAATATAGAATATAGATTATAGAATTATGAACCCAAAGTATAGAATATAGAATAGAAAATATAGAACCCAGAATTAAGAACATGGAAATTAGAACACCGAATTAAGAATATAGAATACAGAATACTGAATATAGAATGTAGAACACAGAATATGGAATGTTAGATATGGAATGCAGAATATTGAATACAGAATATAGAATGTAGAACACAGAATATAGTATATAGGCTTCGGAATGCAGAATATAGAATATAGAATATAGAATATAGAAAGATGAACACAGAATATTGAATATAGAATAGAAAATATAGAACCCCGAATTTATAACATGGAAAGCAGAATTCAATATATAGTATAAAGAATACAGAATACCGAATATGGATTATAGAACATGGAATGCAGAACACAGAATTCAGAATATAGAATACAGAATACTGAATATAGAATTTAGATTATAGAATGTAAGATACAGAATATAGAATGTAGAATACGGAATGCAAAATATAGAATACAGAATATAGAATGTAGAACACAGAATGTAGAATATGGAAAACAGAATACAGAAACGAGAATTTAGAACATGGAATGCAAAACACAGAGTTTAGAATATAGAATACAGAATACTAAATATAAAATTTTGAATATAGAATATAGAACACAGAATACGGAATTTAGTATACGGAATGCAGAATTTAGAATACAGAATATAGAATGTAGAACACAGAATATAGAATATGGAAAACAGAATACCGAACCCAGAATTTAGAACATGGAATGCAGAACAGTGAATTTAGAATATTGAATACATACAAATGAAAATAGAATTTAGAATATAGAATGTAGAACACAGAATTTAGAATATAGAACACAGAATGCTGAATATAGTATTTAGAATATCGAATGTTGAACACAGAATATAGAAAATAGAATAGAGTATATAGAGCCCAGAATTTAGAGCATGGAATTTAGAACACAGAATTTAGAATATAGAATACAGAATACTGAATATAGAATTTAGAACATAGAATACGGAACACAGAATTTACAATATAGAATACAGAATACTTAATAAAGAATTTAGAATATAGAATTTAGGACACAGAATATAGAATATACACTACGGAATGCAGAATACAGAATATAGAATATAGAATGTTGAACCCAAAGTATAGAATATAGAATAGAAAATATACAACCCAGAATTTAGAAAATGGAAAGCAGAATTCAGTATTTAGTATATAGAATACAGAATACCGAATATGGATTATAGAACATGGAATGCAGAACCCAGAAAATACAATATAGAATATGGAATACTGAATATAGAATATAGAATTTAGAACACAGAATAAAGAATATAGAGTATAGTATATAGAACCCAGAATTTAGAACATGGAATGCACAACACAGAATTTAGAATATAGAATACAGAATACTGAATATAGAATTTAGATTATAGAATGTAGGACACAGAATATAGAATGTAGAATACGGAATGCAAAACATAGAATACACAATATACTATCTAGAACACAGAATGTAGAATATTGAATACAGAATATAGATCCCAGGATTTAGAACATGGAATGAAGAACACAGAATTTGGAATATAAAATACAGAATACTGAATATAGAATTTAGAATATAGAATGTAGTACACAGAATATAGATTATAGAATAGAGAATGTAGAACCCAGAATTTTGAAAATGGAATGCCGAACACAGAATTTAGAATATAGAATACAGAATACTGAATATAGAATTTAGAACATGGAAAGCAAAACTAAGAATATAGAATATAGAATACAGAATACTGAATATAATTTTGAGAACATGGAGTGCAGAACCCAGAATATAGAATATAGAATACGGAATACTGAATATAGAATTTAGAATATACAATTTACAACAAAGAATATAGTAGAGAATAGAATATAGAAACCAGAATTTAGAACATGGAATGCAGAACACAATATTAAGAATATAAAATACAGGATACTAAATATAAAATTTTGAATATAGAATGTAGATCACAGAATATGGAATGTAGAATACGGAATGCAGAATATAGAATACAGAATATAAAATTTAGAACACAGAATATAGAATATGGAAAACAGAATACAGAATACAGAATTTAGAACATGGAATGCAGAACACTGAATTTAGAATATAGAATACATACAACTGAAAATAGAATTTAGAATATAGAATGTAGAACACAGAATTTAGATTATAGAGAACAGAACACTGAATATAGAATTTCGAATATAGAATGTTGAACACAGAATTTAGAATATAGAATACAGAATACTGAATATAGAATATAGAATTTAGAACACAGAATAGAGAATATAGAATAGAGAATATAGAACCGAGAATGTAGAAGATGGAATGCAGAACACAGAATTTAGAATATAGAATACAGAATACTGAATATAGAATTTAGAATATTGAATGTAAGACACAGAATATAGAATATAGACTACGGAATGCAGAATATAGAATACAGATTATAGAATTATGAACACAAAGTGTAGAATATAGAATAGAAAATATAGAACCCAGAATTAAGAACATGGAAATTAGAACACCGAATTAAGAACATAGAATACAGAATACTGTATATAGAATGTAGAACACAGAATATGGAATGTTAGATATGGAATGCAGAATATTGAATACAGAATATAGAATGTAGAACACAGAATATACTATATAGATTTCGGAATGCAGAATATAGAATGTAGAATATAGAATATAGAAAGATGAACACAGAATATAGAATATAGGATAGAAAATATAGAACCACGAATTTAGAACATGGAAAGCAGAATTCAGTATTTAGTATAAAGAATACAGAATACCGAATATGGATTATAGAACATGGAATGCAGAACACAGAATTCAGAATATAGAATAGAGAATACTGAATATAGAATTTAGATTAAAGAATGTAAGACACAGAATATAGAATGTAGAATACGAAATGCAAAATATAGAATTCAGAATATAGAATGTAGAACACAGAATATAGAAAATAGAATAGAGTATATAGAACCCAGAATTTAGAACATGGAATTTAGAACACAGAATTTAGAATATAGAATACAGAATACTGAATATAGAATTTAGAACATGGAAAGCAAAACTCAGAATATAGAATATAGAATACAGAATACTAAATATAAAATTATGAATATAGAATATAGAACACAGAATACGGAATTTAGTATACGGAATGCAGAATTTAGAATACAGAATATAGAATGTAGAACACAGAATATAGAATATGGAAAACAAAATACAGAACCCAGAATTTAGAACATGGAATGCAGAACACTGAATTTAGAATATAGAATACATAAAACTGAAAATAGAATTTAGAATATAGAATGTAGAGCACAGAATTTAGAATATAGAACACAGAATGCTGAATATAGTATTTAGAATATCGAATGTTGAACACAGAATATAGAAAATAGAATAGAGTATATAGAACCCAGAATTTAGAACATGGAATTTAGAACACAGAATTTAGAATATAGAATACAGAATACTGAATATAGAATTTAGAACATAGAATACGGAACACAGAATTTACAATATAGAATACAGAATACTTAATAAAGAATTTAGAATATAGAATTTAGGACACAGAATATAGAATATACACTACGGAATGCAGAATATAGAATATAGAATGTTGAACCCAAAGTATAGAATATACAATAGAAAATATAGAACCCAGAATTTAGAAAATGGAAAGCAGAATTCAGTATTTAGTATATAGAATACAGAATACCGAATATGGATTATAGAACATGGAATGCAGAACCCAGAAAATACAATAAAGAATATGGAATACTGAATATAGAATATAGAATTTAGAACACAGAATAAAGAATATAGAGTATAGTATATAGAACCCAGAATTTAGAACATGGAATGCACAACACAGAATTTAGAATATAGAATACAGAATACTGAATATAGAATTTAGAATATAGAATGTAGAACACCGAATATAGATTATAGAATAGAGAATGTAGAACCCAGAATTTTGAACATGGAATGCCGAACACAGAATATAGAATATAGAATACAGAATACTGAATATAGAATATAGAACATGGAAAGCAGAACACAGAATATAGAATATAGAGTATAGAATATAGAACCCAGAATTTAGAACATGGAATGCAGAACACAATATAAGAATATAGAATACAGAATACTGAATATAGTATTTAGAATATAGAATGTAGAATACAGAGTATAGAATATAGAATACGGAATTGAGAATATTGAGTACAGAATATAGAATGTAGAACCCAGAATATAGAATATGGAAAACAGAATATAGAACCCAGGATTTAGAACATGGAATGCAGAACCCTGAATTTAGAATATAGAATACAGACTTCTGAATATAGAATGTAGATTTTAGAATGTAGAACACAGAATTTAGAATATAGAATACCGAATACTGAATATAGAATATGAATATACAATGTAGAACACAGAATTTAGAATATACAATACCGAATACTGAATATAGAATTTAGAATATACAATGTAGAAAAGAGAATAAAGAATATAGAATACGGAAAGCAGAATATAGAATACAGAATATAGAATGTAGGACACAGAATATAGAATATGGAAAACAGAATATAAAACCCAGAATTGAGAATATGGAATGCAGAAGACAGAATTTAGTATATAGAGAACAGAATACTGAATATAGAATTTCGAATATAGAATGTTGAACACAGAATTTAGAATATAGAAAACATAATACTGAATATAGAATTTAGAATATAGAATTGAGAACACAGAATAGAGAATAGAGAATAGAGAATATAGAACATAGAATTTAGAACATGGAATTTAGAACACAGAATTTAGAATATAGAACACAGAATACTGAGTATCGAAATTAGAATATAGAATGTAGAACTCAGAATTTTGAATATAGGATACGGAATGTAGAATATAGCATAAAGAATATAGAATATAGAACACAAAATATAGAATATGGAAAACAGAATACAGAACCCAAAATTTAGAACATGGAATGCAGAACACAGAATTTAGAGTATATAATACAGAATACTGAATATAAAATTTAGAATATAGAATGTAGAACACAGAATACGGAATGTAGAATACGGAATGCAGAATATTGAAAACAGAAAATAGAATGTAGAACACAGAATTTAGAATATGGAAAACAGAATATAGAACCCAGAATGTAGAACATGGAATGCTGAACACGGAATTTAGAATAAAGAATACAGATCACTGAATATAGAATTTAGAATATAGAATGAAGAACACAGAATATAGAATATAGACTAAGGAATGCAGAATATAGAATACAGAATATAGAATGCAGAACACAGAATATAGAATATGGAAAACAGAATACAGAAAAGAGAATTTAGAACATGGAATGCACAACACAGAGTTTAGAATTTAGAATACAGAATACTAAATATAAAATTTTGAATATAGAATATAGAACACAGAATACGGAATGTAGTATACGGAATGCAGAATATAGAATACAGAATTTAGAATGTAGAACACAGAATATAGAATATGGAAAACAGAATACAGAACCCAGAATTTAGAACATGGAATGCAGAACACAGAATTTAGAGTATATACTACAGAATACTGAATATAAAATTTAGAATATAGAATGTAAAACACAGAATACGGAATGTAGAATACGGAATGCAGAATATTGAAAACAGAATATAGAATGTAGAACACAGAATTTAGAATATGGAAAACAGAATATAGAACCCAGAATTTAGAACATGGAATGCAGAACACAGAATTTAAAATATAGAATACATACAACTAAAAAGAGAATTTAGAATCTAGAATGTAGAACACAGAATTTAGAATATAGAACACAGTATGCTGAATATAGTATTTAGAATATCGAATGTTGAACACAGAATATAGAAAATAGAATAGAGTATATAGAACCCAGAATTTAGAACATGGAATTTAGAACACAGAATTTAGAATATAGAATACAGAATACTGAATATAGAATTTAGAACATATAATACGGAACACAGAATTTGCAATATAGAATACAGATTACTGAATATAGAATTAAGAATAAAGAATGAAGAACACAGAATATAGAATATAGACTACGGAAAGGAGAATATAGAATAAAGAATATAATAATAATGAGCACAAAATATAGAATACAGAATATACAACCCAGAATTTAGAACATGGAATGCAGAACACAGAATATAGAATATAGAATACAGAATACTGAATATACAATTTAAAATATAGAATGTAGAACACAGAATATAGAATATAAACTAAGGAATGCAGAATATGGTATATAGAATATAGAATGATGAACACAAAATTTAGAATAAAGAATAGAGAATATAGAACCCCGAATTTATAGCATGGAAAGTAGAACACAGAATTTGGAATATAATATACAGAATACTTAATATTGAATTTAGAAAATACAATATAGAACACAGAATATGGAATGTAGAATGCGGAATGTCTAATATTGAATACAGAATATAGAATGTAGAACACAGAATGTAGAATATGGAAAACAGAATACAGAAACGAGAATTTAGAACATGGAATGCACAACACAGAGTTTAGAATATATAATACAGAATACTAAATATAAAATTTTGAATATAGAATATAGAACACAGAATACGGAATGTAGTATACGGAATGCAGAATATAGAATACAGAATATAGAATGTAGAACACAGAATATAGAATATGGAAAACAGAATACAGAACCCAGAATTTAGAACATGGAATGCAGAACACTGAATTTAAAATATAGAATACATACAACTAAGAAGAGAATTTAGAATATAGAATGTAGAACACAGAATTTAGAATATAGAACACAGAATGCTGAATATAGTATTTAGAATATCGAATGTTGAACACAGAATATAGAAAATAGAATAGCGTATATAGAACCCAGAATTTAGAACATGGAATTTAGAACACAGAATTTAGAATATAGAATACAGAATACTGAATATAGAATTTAGAACAAAGAATACGGAACACAGAATTTACAATTTAGAATACAGAATACTTAATAAATAATTTAGAATATAGAATTTAGAACACAGAATATAGAATATACACTACGGAATGCAGAATATAGAATATAGAATATAGAATGTTGAACCCAAAATATAGAATATAGAATAGAAAATATAGAACCCAGAATTTAGAAAATGGAAAGCAGAATTCAGTATTTAGTATATAGAATACAGAATACCGAATATGGATTTTAGAACATGGAATGCAGTACCCAGAAAATACAATATAGAATATGGAATACTGAATATAGTATATAGAATATAGAATTTAGAACACAGAGTAAAGAATATAGAGTATAGTATATAGAACCCAGAACTTAGAACATGGAATGCAGAACACAGAATTTAGAATATAGAATACAGAATACTGAATATAGAATTTAGATTATAGAATGTAGGACACAGAATATAGAATGTAGAATACGGAATGCAAAACATAGAATACACAATATAGTATCTAGAACACAGAACGTAGAATATTGAAAAAAGAATATAGATCCCAGGATTTAGAACATGGAATGAAGAACACAGAATTTGGAATATAAAATAGAGAATACTGAAAATAGAATTTAGAATATAGAATGTAGAACACAGAATATAGATTATAGAATAGAGAATGTAGAACCCCGAATTTTGAACATGGAATGCCGAACAAGGAATTTAGAATATAGAATACAGAATACTGAATATAGAATTTAGAACATGGAAAGCAGAACTCAGAATATAGAATATAGAATACAGAATACTGAATATAGTTTTGAGAACAAGGAATGCAGAACCCAGAATATAGAATATAGAATACGGAATACTGAATATAGAATTTAGAATATACAATTTAGAAAACAGAATATAGAATATAGAGTATAGAATATAGAACCCAGAATTTAGAGCATGGAATGTAGAACACAATATTAAGAATATAGAATACAGAATACTAAATATAAAATTTTGAATATAGAATGTAGATCACAGAATATGGAATGTAGAATACGGAATGCAGAATATAGAATGCAGAATATAAAATTTAGAACACAGAATATAGAATATGGAAAACAGAATACAGAACCCAGAATTTAGAACATGGAATGCAGAACACTGAATTTAGAATATAGAATACATAAAACTGAAAAAAGAATTTAGAATATAGAATATAGAACACAGAATTTAGAATATAGAACACAGAATGCTGAATATAGTATTTAGAATATCGAATGTTGAACACAGAATATAGAAAATAGAATAGAGTATATAGAACTCAGAATTTAGAACATGGAATTAAGAACACAGAATTTAGAATATAGAATACAGAATACTGAATATAGAATTTAGAACATAGAATGCGTAACACATAATTTACAATATAGAATACAGAATACTTAATATAGAATTTAGAATATAGGATTTAGGACACAGAATATAGAATATAGACTACGGAATGCAGAATATAGAATATAGAATATAGAATGTTGAACCCAAAGTATAGAATATAGAATATAAAATATAGAACCCAGAATTTAGATAATGGAAAGCAGAATTCAGT
This sequence comes from Vicugna pacos, assembly GCF_048564905.1. NCBI lineage: Eukaryota > Metazoa > Chordata > Mammalia > Artiodactyla > Camelidae > Vicugna > Vicugna pacos. Next base: position 7,055,838 of record NW_027328738.1, read on the forward strand.
ATTTAGTATATAAGATACAGAATACCGAATATGGATTATAAAACATGGAATGCAGAACCCAGAAAATACAATATAGAATATGGAATACTGAATATAGAATATAGAATATAGAATTTAGAACACAGAATACAGATTATAGAGTATAGTATATAGAACCCAGAATTTAGAACATGGAATGCAGAACACAGAATTTAGAATATAGAATACAGAATACTGAATATAGAATTTAGATTATAGAATTTAGGACACAGAATATAGAATATAGAATACGGAATGCAAAACATAGAATACACAATATAGTATCTAGAGCACAGAATGTAGAATATTGAAAACAGAATATGATCCCAGGATTTAGAACATGGAATGAAGAACACAGAATTTGGAATATAAAATACAGAATACTGAATATAGAATTTAGAATATAGAATGTACAACACAGAATATAGATTATAGAATAGAGAATGTAGAACCCCGAATTTTGAACATGGAATGCCGAACAAGGAATTTAGAATATAGAATACAGAAAACTGAATATAGAATTTAGAACATGGAAAGCAGAACTCAGAATATAGAATATAGAATACAGAGTACTGAATATAGATTTGAGAACAAGGAATGCAGAACCCAGAATATAGAATATAGAATACGGAATACTGAATATAGAATTTAGAATACACAATTTAGTAAACAGAATATAGAATATAGAGTATAGAATATAGAACCCAGAATTTAGAGCATGGAATGTAGAACACAATATTAAGAATATAGAATACAGGATACTAAATATAAAATTTTGAATATAGAATATAGAACCCAGAATACGGAATGTAGTGTACGGAATGCAGAATATAGAATACAGAATATAGAATGCAGAACACAGAATATAGAATATGGAAAACAGAATACAGAACCCAGAATTTAGAACATGGAATGCAGAACACTGAATTTAGAATATAGAATACAAACAACTGAAAATAGAATTTAGAATATAGAATGTAGAACACAGAATTTAGAATATAGAACACAGAATGCTGAACATAGTATTTAGAATATCGAATGTTGAACACAGAATATAGAAAGTAGAATAGAGTATATAGGACCCAGAAATTAGAACATGGAATTTAGAACACAGAATTTAGAATATAGAATACAGAATACTGAATATAGAATTAAGAACATAGAATACGGAACACAGAATTTACAATATAGAATACAGAATATTTAATAAAGAATTTAGAATATAGAATTTAGGACACAGAATATAGAATATACACTACGGAATGCAGAATATAGAATGTAGAATATAGAATGTTGAACCCAAAATATAGAATATAGAATAGAAAATATAGAACCCAGAATTTAGAAAATGGAAAGCAGAATTCAGTATTTAGTATATAGAATACAGAATACCGAATATGGATTTTAGAACATGGAATGCAGAACCCAGAAAATACAATATAGAATATGGAATACTGAATATAGTATATAGAATATAGAATTTAGAACACAGAATAAAGAATATAGAGTATAGTATATAGAACCCAGAACTTAGAACATGGAATGCAGAACACAGAATTTAGAATATAGAATACAGAATACTGAATATAGAATTTAGATTATAGAATGTAGGACACAGAATATAGAATGTAGAATACGGAATGCAAAACATAGAATACACAATATAGTATCTAGAACACAGAACGTAGAATATTGAAAACAGAATATAGATCCCAGGATTTAGAACATGGAATGAAGAACACAGAATTTGGAATATAAAATAGAGAATACTGAAAATAGAATTTAGAATATAGAATGTACAACACAGAATATAGATTATAGAATAGAGAATTAGAACCCCGAATTTTGAACATGGAATGCCGAACAAGGAATTTAGAATATAGAATACAGAAAACTGAATATAGAATTTAGAACATGGAAAGCAGAACTCAGAATATAGAATATAGAATACAGAGTACTGAATATAGATATGAGAACAAGGAATGCAGAACCCAGAATATGGAATATAGAATACGGAATACTGAATATAGAATTTAGAAAATACAATTTAGAAAACAGAATATAGAATATAGAGTATAGAATATAGAACCCAGAATTTAGAGCATGGAATGTAGAACACAATATTAAGAATATAGAATACAGAATACTAAATATAAAATTTTGAATATAGAATATAGAACCCAGAATACGGAATGTAGTATACGGAATGCAGAATATAGAATACAGAATATAGAATGCAGAACACAGAATATAGAATATGGAAAACAGAATACAGAACCCAGAATTTAGAACATGGAATGCAGAACACTTAATTTAGAATATAGATTACATACAACTGAAAATAGAATATAGAATATAGAATGTAGAACACAGAATTTAGAATATAGAACACAGAATGCTGAATATAGTATTTAGAATATCGAATGTTGAACACAGAATATAGAAAATAGAATAGAGTATATAGAACCCAGAATTTAGAACATGGAATTTAGAACACAGAATTTAGAATATAGAATACAGAATACTGAATATAGAATTAAGAACATAGAATAGGGAACACAGAATTTACAATATAGAATACAGAATTTTTAATAAAGAATTTAGAATATAGAATTTAGGACACAGAATATAGAATATACACTACGGAATGCAGAATATAGAATATAGAATATAGAATGTTGAACCCAAAGTATAGAATATAGAATAGAAAATATAGAACCCAGAATTTAGAAAATGGAAAGCAGAATTCAGTATTTAGTATATAGAATACAGAATACCGAATATGGATTATAGAACATGGAATGCAGAACCCAGAAAATACAATATAGAATATGGAATACTGAATATGGAATATAGAATATAGAATTTAGAACACAGAGTAAAGAATATAGAGTATAGTATATAGAACCCAAAATTTAGAACATGGAATGCAGAACACAGAATTTAGAATATAGAATACAGAATACTGAATATAGAATTTAGATTATAGAATGTAGGACACAGAATATAGAATATAGAATACGGAATGCAAAACATAGAATACACAATATAGTATCTAGAACACAGAATGTAGAATATTGAAAACAGAATAAGATCCCAGGATTTAGAACATGGAAAGAAGAACACAGAATTTGGAATATAAAATACAGAATACTGAATATAGAATTTAGAATATAGAATGTAGAACACCGAATATAGATTATAGAATAGAGAATGTAGAACCCAGAATTTTGAACATGGGATGCCGAACACAGAATTTAGAATATAGAATACAGAATACTGAATATAGAATATAGAACATGGAAAGCAGAACACAGAATATAGAATATAGAATACAGAATACTGAATAGAGATTTGAGAACATGGAATGCAGAACCCAGAATATAGAATATAGAATACGGAATACTGAATATAGAATTTAGAATATACAATATAGAACACAGAATATAGAATATAGAGAATACAATATAGAACCCAGAATTTAGAACATGGAATGCAGAACACTGAAGTTAGAATACAGAATACAGACTACTGAATATAGAATTTAGAATGTAGAACACAAAATTTAGAATATAGAATACCGAATACTGAATATAGAATATGAATATACAATGTAGAACACAGAATTTAGAATATACAATACCGAATACTGATTATAGAATTTAGAATACACAATGTAGAAAAGAGAATAAAGAATATAGAATATGGAATGCAGAATATAGAATACAGAATATAGAATGTAGGACACAGAATATAGAATATGGAAAACAGAATACAAAACCCAGAATTGAGAATATGGAATGCAGAAGACAGAATTTAGAATATAGAGAACAGAATACTGAATATAGAAATTCGAATATAGAATGTTGAACACAGAATTTAGAATATAGAAAACAGAATACTGAATATAGAATTTAGAATATAGAATTGAGAACACAGAATAGAGAATATAGAACAGAGAATTTAGAACATGGAATTTAGAACACAGAATTTAGAATATAGAACACAGAATACTGAGTATCGAAATTAGAATATAGAATGTAGAACTCAGAATTTTGAATATAGGATACGGAATGTAGAATATAGAATAAAGAATATAGAATATAGAACACAAAATATAGAATATGGAAAACAGAATACAGAACCCAAAATTTAGAACATGGAATGCAGAACATAGAATTTAGAGTATATACTACAGAATACTGAATATAAAATTTAGAATATAGAATGTAGAACACAGAATACGGAATGTAGAATACGGAATACAGAATAATGAAAACAGAATATAGAATGTAGAACACAGAATTTAGAATATGGAAAACAGAATATAGAACCCAGAATTTAGAACATGGAATGAAGAACAAAGAATTTAGAATATAGAATACAGATTACTGAATATAGAATTTAGAATATAGAATGAAGAACACAGAATATAGAATATAGACTACGAAATGCAGAATATAGAATATAGAATATATAATAATGAGCACAAAATATAGATTAGAGAATATAGAACCCAGAATTAAGAACATGGAATGCAGAATACAGAATATAGAATATAGAATAGAGAATACTGAATATAAAATTTAAAATATAGAATGAAGAACACAGAATATATAATACAGACAAAGGAATGCAGAATATAGTATATAGAATATAGAATGATGAACACAAAATATAGAATATAGAATAGAGAATATAGAATCCCGAATTTATAACATGGAAAGTAGAACACAGAATTTGGAATATTAAATACAGAATACTTAATATTGAATTCAGAAAATACAATATAGAACACAGAATATGGAATGTAGAATGCGGAATGTCTAATATTGAATACAGAATATAGAATTTAGAACACAGAATGTAGAATATGGAAAACAGAATACAGAAACGAGAATTTAGAACATGGAATGCACAACACAGAGTTTAGAATATAGAATACAGAATACTAAATATAAAATTTTGAACATAGAATATAGAACACAGAATACGGAATGTAGTATACGGAATGCAGAATATAGAATACAGAATATAGAATGCAGAACACAGATTATAGAATATGGAAAACAGAATACAGAACCCAGAATTTAGAACATGGAATGCAGAACACTGAATTTAGAATATAGAATACATACAACTGAAAATAGAATTTAGAATATAGAATGTAGAACACAGAATGTAGAATATGGAAAACAGAATACAGAAACGAGAATTTAGAACATGGAATGCACAACACAGAGTTTAGAATATATAATACAGAATACTAAATATAAAATTTTGAATATAGAATATAGAACACAGAATACGGAATGTAGTATACGGAATGCAGAATATAGAATACAGAATATAGAATGTAGAACACAGAATATGGAATATGGAAAACAGAATACAGAAAACAGAATTTAGAACATGGAATGCAGAACACTGAATTTAAAATATAGAATACATACAACTGAAAATAGAATTTAGAATATAGAATGTAGAACACAGAATGTAGAATATGGAAAACAGAATACAGAAACGAGAATTTAGAACATGGAATGCACAACACAGAGTTTAGAATATATAATACAGAATACTAAATATAAAATTTTGAATATAGAATATAGAACACAGAATACGGAATGTAGTATACGGAATGCAGAATATAGAATACAGAATATAGAATGTAGAACACAGAATATAGAATATGGAAAACAGAATACAGAACCCAGAATTTAGAACATGGAATGCAGAACACTGAATTTAAAATATAGAATACATACAACTAAGAAGAGAATTTAGAATATAGAATGTAGAACACAGAATTTAGAATATAGAACACAGAATGCTGAATATAGTATTTAGAATATCGAATGTTGAACACAGAATATAGAAAATAGAATAGCGTATATAGAACCCAGAATTTAGAACATGGAATTTAGAACACAGAATTTAGAATATAGAATACAGAATACTGAATATAGAATTTAGAACAAAGAATACGGAACACAGAATTTACAATATAGAATACAGAATACTTAATAAAGAATTTAGAATATAGAATTTAGAACACAGAATATAGAATATACACTACGGAATGCAGAATATAGAATATAGAATATAGAATGTTGAACCCAAAATATAGAATATAGAATAGAAAATATAGAACCCAGAATTTAGAAAATGGAAAGCAGAATTCAGTATTTAGTATATAGAATACAGAATACCGAATATGGATTTTAGAACATGGAATGCAGTACCCAGAAAATACAATATAGAATATGGAATACTGAATATAGTATATAGAATATAGAATTTAGAACACAGAGTAAAGAATATAGAGTATAGTATATAGAACCCAGAACTTAGAACATGGAATGCAGAACACAGAATTTAGAATATAGAATACAGAATACTGAATATCGAATTTAGAATATAGAATGTAGAACCCAGTATATGGATTGTAGAATACGGATTGCAGAATATGGAATACAGAATATAGAATATAGAACACAGAATTTAGAATATTGGAAACAAAATAAAGATCCCAGGATTTAGAACATGGAATGCAGAAGACAGAATTTGGAGTATAAAATACAGAATACTGAATATCGAATTTAGAATATAGTATGTAGAACACAGAATATAGATTATAGAATAGAGAATGTAGAACCCAGAATTTTGAACATGGAATTCCAAACACAGAATTTAGAATACAGAATACAGAATACTGAATATAGAATTTAGAACATAGAATGCGGAACACAGAAAATACAGTATAGAATACAGAATACGTAATATTGAATTTAGAACTTAGAATGCGGAACACAGCAATTAGAATATAGAATATAGAATACTGAATATATAATTAAGAACATGGAATGCTGAACCCACAATTTAGAATATAGAATACGGAATACTGAAAATAGAATTTAGAATATACAATGTAGAACACAGAATATAGAATATAGAGTATAGAATATAGAATACAGAATTTAGAACATGGAATGCAGAACACATTATTTATAAAATAGAATACAGAATACTGAATATAGAATTTAGAATATAGAATGAAAAACACAGAGTATAGAATATAGAATAGGAAATGCAGAATATTGAGTACAGAATATAGAATGTAGAACACAGAATTTAGAATATGGAAAACAGAATATAGAACGAAGGAATTAGAACATGGAATGCAGAACACAGAATTTAGAATATAGAAAACAGAGTACTGAATATAGAATTTAGAATTAAGAATGTAGAACACAGAGTTTAGAATATAGAATACAGAATACTGAATATAGAATTTAGAATATACAATGTACAAAACAGAATATAGGATAGAGAATACGGAAAGCAGAATATAGAATACAGAATATAGAACGTGGAACACAGAATATAGAATATAGAGCACTGAATACTGAATATAGAATTTTGAATATAGAATGTTGAACACAGAATTTAGAATATAGAAAAGAGAATACTGAATAGAGAATTTAGAATATAGAATTTAGAACACAGAATAGAGAATATAGAACCGAGAATTTAGAACATGGAATGCAGAACATAGAATTTAGAATATAGAATACAAAATACTGAATATTGAAATTAGAATAAAGAATGTAGGACACAGAATATAGAATATAGGCTACGGAATGCAGAATATAGAATATAGAATATAGAATGATGAACCCAAAGTATAGAATATAGAATAGAAAATATAGAACCCAGAATTTAGAACATGGAAATCACAATGCAGTATTTAGTATATAGAATACAGAATACCGAATATGGATTATAGAACATGGAATGCAGAACCCAGAGAATACAATATAGAATACAGAATACTGAATATCGAATATAGAATATAAAATTTAGAACACAGAATAAAGAATATAGAGAATAGTATAAAGAACCCAGAATTTAGAACATGGAATGCAAAACACAGAATTTAGAATATAGAATACAGAATACACAATACAGAATTTTGATTATAGAATGTCGGACACAGAATATAGAATGTAGAATACGGAATGCAGAATATAGAATACACAATATAGAATGTAGAACACAGAATTTAGAATATGGAAAACAGAATATAGAACCCAAAATTTAGAACATGGAATGCAGAACACAGAATTTAGAGTATATACTACAGAATACTGAATATAAAATTTAGAATATAGAATGTAGAACACAGAATACGGAATGTAGAATACGGAATGCAGAATAATGAAAACAGAATATAGAATATAGAACACAGAATTTAGAATATGGAAAGCAGAATATAGAACCCAGAATTAAGAACATGGAATGGAGAACACAGAATTTAGAATATAGTATACAGATTACTGAATATAGAATTTAGAATATAGAATGAAGAACACAGAATATAGAATATAGACTACGGAATTCAGAATATAGAATATAGAATATATAATAATGAGCACAAAATATAGAATAGAGAATATAGAACCCAGAATTTAGAACATGGAATGCAGAACCCAGAATATAGAATATAGAATACAGAATACTGAATATACAATTTAAAATATAGAATGTAGAACACAGAATATAGAATATAGACAAAGGAATGCAGAATATAGTATATAGAATATAGAATGATGAACACAAAATGTAGAATAAAGAATAGAGAATATAGAACCCCGAATTTATAACATGGAAGGTAGAACACAGAATTTGGAATATAAAATACAGAATACTTAGTATTGCATTTAGAAAATACAATATTCAACACAGAATATGGAATGTAGAATACGGAATGTCTTATATTGAATACAGAATATAGAATGTAGAACACAGAATGTAGAATATGGAAAACAGAATACAGAAACGAGAATTTAGAACATGGAATGCACAACACAGAGTTTAGAATATAGAATAGAGAATACTAAATATAAAATTTTGAATATAGAATATAGAACACAGAATACGGAATGTAGTAAACGGAATGCAGAATATAGAATACAGAATATAGAATGTAGAACACAGAATATAGAATATGGAAAACAGAATACAGAACCCAGAATTTAGAACATGGAATGCAGAACACTGAATTTAGAATATAGAATACATACAACTGAAAATAGAATTTAGAATATAGAATGTAGAACACAGAATTTAGAATATAGAACACAGAATTCTGAATATAGTATTTAGATTATCGAATGTTGAACACAGAATATAGAAAATAGAATAGAGTATATAGAACCCAGAATTTAGAACATGGAATTTAGAACACAGAATTTAGAATATAGAATACAGAATACTGAATATAGAATTTAGAACATAGAATACGGAACACAGAATTTACAATATAGAATACAGAATACTTAAAAAGAATTTAGAATATAGAATTTAGGACACAGAATATAGAATATACACTACGGAATGCAGAATATAGAATATAGAATATAGAATGTTGAACCCAAAGTATAGAATATAGAATAGAAAATATACAACCCAGAATTTAGAAAATGGAAAGCAGAATTCAGTATTTAGTATATAGAATACAGAATACCGAATATGGATTATAGATGATGGAAAGCAGAACCCAGAAAGTACAATATAGAATATGGAATACTAAATATGGAATATAGAATATAGAATTTAGAACACAGAGTAAAGAATATAGAGAATAGTATATAGAACCCAGAAGTTAGAACATGGAATGCAGAACACAGAATTTAGAATATAGAATACAGAATACTGAATATAGAATTTAGATTATAGAATGTAGGACACAGAATATAGAATGTAGAATACGGAATGCAAAACATAGAATACACAATATGGTATCTAGAACACAGAATGTAGAATATTGAAAACAGAATATAGATACCAGGATTTAGAACATGGAATGAAGAACACAGAATTTGGAATATAAAATACAGAATACTGAATATAGAATTTAGAATATCGAATGTAGGACACAGAATATAGATTATAGAATAGAGAATGTAGAACCCAGAATTTTAAACATGGAATGCCAAACACAGAATTTAGAATATAGAATACAGAATACTGAATATAGAATTTAGAACATGGAAAGCAGAACTCAGAAAATAGAATATAGAATACAGAATACTGAATATAGATATGAGAACATGGAATGCAGAACCCAGAATATAGAATATAGAATACGGAATACTGAATATAGAATTTAGAATATACAATTTATAAAACAGAATATAGAATATAGAGAATAGAATATAGAACCCAGAATTTAGAACATGGAATGTAGAACACAATATTAAGAATATAGAATACAGAATACTAAATATAAAATTTTGAATATAGAATGTACATCACAGAATATGGAATGTAGGATACGGAATGCAGAATATAGAATACAGAATATAAAATTTAGAACACAGACTATAGAATATGGAAAACAGAATACAGAACCCAGAATTTAGAACATGGAATACCGAACACAGAATTTAGAATATAGAATACAGAATACTGAATATAGAATTTAGAATATACACTATAGAACACAGAATATAGAATATAGAGTATAGAATATAGAACCCAAAATTTAGAACATGGAATGCAGAACACAATATAAGAATATAGAATACAGAATACTGAATATAGAATTTAGAATATAGAATGTAGAACACAGAGTATAGAATATACAATACGGAATTGAGAATATTGAGTACAGAATATAGAATGTAGAACACAGAATATAGAATATGGAAAACAGAATATAGAACCCAGAATTAAGAACATGGAATGTAGAACACAGAATACAGTATATACAATACAGTATATGGAACCCAAAATATAGAACATGGAATGAAGAACACAGAATTTAGAATATAGATTACAGAATACATAATATCGAATTTAGAATATAGAATGTAAAACACAGAATATGTAATGTAGAATATGGAATGCAGAATATTGAATACAGAATATAGAATGTAGAAGACTGAATTTAGAATATAGAAAACAGAATATAGAAATCAGAATTTAGAACATGGAATGCACAACACAGAATTTAGAAAATAGAATACAGATTTCTGAATATAGAATTTTGAATATAGTATGTAGAACACAGAATTTAGAATATAGAGTATAGAATATTGAATAAACAATATAGAATATAGAATGTAGAACACATAATTTAGAAGACAGAACACAGAATGCTGAATATAGTATTTAGAATATCGAATGTTGAACACAGAATATAGAAAATAGAATAGAGGATATAGAAACCAGAATTTAGAACATGGAATTTAGAACACAGAATTTAGAATATAGAATACAGAATACTGAGTATCTAACTTAGAATATAGAATGTAGAATTCAGAATATAGAATATAGGATACGGAATGTAAATTATAGAATAAAGAATGTAGAATGTAGAACACAAAAAATAGAATAAGGATAACAGAATACAGAACACAAAATTTAGAACATGGAATGCAGAACACAGAATTAAGAGAATATAATACAGAATACTGAATAAAAAATTTAGAATATAGAATGTAGAACACAGAATAAGGAATACAGAATACGGAATGCAGAATATTGAATACAGAATGTAGAATATAGAACACAGAATTTAGAATATGGAAAACAGAATATAGAAGTCAGAATTTAGAACATGAAATGCAGAACACAGAATTTAGAATATAGAATACAGATTACTGAATAGAGAATTTAGAATATAGAATGTAGAACACAGAATTTAGAGTATAGAATACAGAATACTGAATATAGAATTTAGAATATAGAATGTAGAACACAGAATATAGAATATAGACAACGGAATGCAGAATATAGAATATAGAATCTAGAATAATGAGCACAAAATGTAGAATAGAGAATATAGAACACAGAATTTTGAACATGGAATGCAGAACACAGAATTTAGTATATAGAATACCGAATACTGAATATAGGATATGAATATACAATGTAGAACACAGAATATAGACTATAGAAAACGCAATGCAGAATATAGAATACAGAATATAGAATGTAGAACACAGAATATAGAATATGAAAAACAGAAACAAAACACAGAATTGAGAACATGGAATGCAGAACACAGAATTTAGAATATAGAAAACAGAATACTGAATATAGAATTTCGACTATAATATGTAGAACACAGAATTTAGAATATAAAATAAAGAATACTGAATATAGAATTTAGAATATAGAATGTAGAAACAGAATATAGAACAGAGAATAGAGAGTATAGCACAGAGAACTTTGAACACGGAAAGCAGAACACAGAATTTAGAATATAGAATACAGAATTCTTAATATATAATTTAGAATATAGAATGTTGAACACAGAGTATAGATTATAGAATACGGAATAATGAATATAGAATTTAGAATATAGAATGTAGAACACAGAATATAGAATATAGAATACGGAATGCAGAATATAGTATACAGAATATGGAATGTAGAACACAGAATAAAGAATATTGAATAGAGTATATGGAACCGAAAATTTAGAATATAAAATGCAGAACGCAGAATTTAGAATATAAAATACAGATACTGAATATAGAATGTAGAACACAGAATATTGAATGCAGAATACGGAATGCAGAATATTGAATACAGAATATAGAATGTAGAACACAGAATTTAGAATATGGAAAACAGAATATAGAACCCAGAATTTAGAACATGGAATGCAGAACACTGAATTTAAAATATAGAATACAGATTACTGAATATAGAATTTAGAATATACAATGTAGAACACAGAATATATAATATAGAATATGGAAAGCAGAATATAGAATACAGAATATAGAATGGAGAATACAGAATATAGATTATAGAATAGAGTATATGGAACACCAAAATTAGAACATGGAATGCAGAAAACAGAATTTAGAATATAGAATACAGAATACAGAATATAGAATTTAGAATATACAATGTAGAACACAGAATATAGAATATAGAATACGGAATGCAGAATATAGTATACAGAATATAGAACACAAAATTTAGAACATGGAATGCACAACACAGGATTTAGAATATAGAATACAGAATACTGAATATAGAATATGAATATACAATTTTGAACACAGAAATTAGTATATAGAATAAAAAATACTGAATATAGAATTTAGAATATAGAATGTAAAAACAGAATATAGAATATAGAATAGAGAATATAGAACCCAGAATTTAGAACATGGAATGCAGAAAACAGAATTGAGAATATAGAATACAGAATACTGAATATAGGATTTAGAATATAGAATGTAGAACACAGAATATAAGATATAGACTACGGAATGCAGAATATAGAATGATGAACACAAAATGTAGAATATAGAATAGAGAATATAGAACGCAGAATTAAGAACATGGAAAGTAGAACACAGAGTTTAGAATATAGAATGCGGAATACAGAATATCGAATTTAGAATATAGAATGTGGAACTCAGAATATGGAATACAGAATACGGAATGCAGAATATTGGATACAGAATATAGAATGTACAACACAGAATTTAGAATATAGAGTATAGAATACTGAATATAGAATTTAGAATATAGAATGTAGAACACATAATATAGAATATAGAATACAGATTATAGAACCCAAAATTTAGAACATGGAATGCAGAACACAGAATTTAGAATATAGAATTCCGAATACTGAATATAGAATATGAATATACAATGCAGAACACAGTATTTAGACTATGGAATACAGAATACTTTATATAGAATTTAGAATATTCAATGTAGAACACAGAATATAGAATATAGACTACAGAATGCAGAATATAGAATACAGAAGATAGAATATAGAACACAGAATATAGAATATGGAAAAGAGTATACAAAACCCAGAATTGTGAAAAAGGAATGAAGAAAACAGAATTTAGAATATAGAATACAGAATACTGAATATAGAATTTCAAATATAGAATGTTAAACATAGAATTTAGAATATACAATAAAGAATACTGAATATTGAATTTAGAATATGGTATGTAGAACACAGTATATAGAATATAGATATGGGAATGCAGAATATAGTAGGTAAAATATAGAATGAAAAACACAAATATAGAATATATAATAGTGAATATAAAACCCAGAAATTAGAACACTGAAAGCAGAACACTGAATTTAGAATATAGAATGTAGGATAATTATTATAAAATTTAGAATATAGAATGTTGAACACAGAGTATAGAATATAGAATACGGAATAGTGAATATAGAATTTAGAATATAGAATGTAGAACACAGAAAATAGAATATAGAATACGGAATGCAAAATTTAGAATACAGAATATAGAATGTAGAACATAGAATATAGAATATAGAATAGAGTATATGGAACACAAGTTTTAGAACATGGAATGCAGAACACAGAACTTAGAATATAGAATACAGAATACAGAATATAGAATTTAGAATATAGAATGTAGAACAGAGAATATAGAATATAGAATATAGTATATAGAACCCAGAATTTAGAACATGGAATGCACAACATAGAGTTTAGAATATAGAATAATGAATACTGAATATAAAATTTTGAATATAGAATGTATAACACAGAATATGGAATGTAGAGTACGGAATGCAGAATATAGAATACAGAATATAGAATTTAGAACACAGCATATAGAATATGGAAAACAGAATACAGAACCCAGAATTTACACCATGTAATGCAGAACACTGAATTTAGAAAATAGAATACATAGAACTGAAAATAGAATTTAGAATATAGAACTTAACACACAGAATTTAGAATATAGGACACACAATGCTGAATACAGTATTTAGAATATCGAATGTTGAACACAGAATATAGAAAATAGAATAGAGAATATAGAACCCAGATTTTAGAACATGGAAATTAGAACACAGAATTTATAATATAGGATACACAATACTGACTAGCGAACATAGAATAAAGAATATAGAATTCAGAATATAGATTATAGGATACAGAATGTAGAATATAGAATAAAGAATATAGAATATATAACACAAAATATAGAATATGGAAAACAGAATACAGAAACCAAAATTTAGAACATGGAATGCAGAACACAGAATTTAGAATATTGAAAACAGAATACTGATTAAAAATTTAGAATATAGAATGTAGAACACTGTAAATAGAATATAGAATAGAGAATATGGAACCCAGAATTTAGAACATGGAATGCAGAACACAGAATTTAGAATATAGAATACAGAATACTGAATAAAGGAGTTAGAATATTGAATGTAGAACACAGAATATAGAATATAGATTACAGAATGCAGAATATAGAATATAGAATATAGAATGATGAACCCAAAGTATAGAATATAGAATAGAAAATATAGAACCCAGAATTAAGAACATTGAATGTAGAATACACAATTTAGAATATAGAATACAGAATACTGAATATCGAATTTGAAATATAGAATGTAGAACACAGAATATGGAATGATAGATACGGAATGCAGAATATAGGATACAGAATACAGAATGTAGAACACAGTATATAGAATATGGAAAACAGAATACAGAACCCAGAATTTAGAACATGGAATGCAGAACACTGAATTTAGAATATAGAATACAGAATACAGAATATAGAATTTAGACTATAGAATGTAGGACACAGAATATAGAATGTAGAATACGGAATGCAAAATATAGAATACACAATATAGAATGTAGAACACAGAATATAGAATATGGAAAACAGAATATAGATCCCAGGATTTAGAACATGGAATGCAGAACACAGAATTTGGAATATAAAATACAGAATACTGAATATAGAATTTAGAATATAGAATGTAGAACACAGAATATAGATTATAGAATAGAGAATGTAGAACCCAGAATTTTGAACATGGAATGCCGAACACAGAATTTAGAATAAAGAATACAGAATACTGAATATAGAATTTAGAACATGGAATGCGGAACACAGAATTTACAATATAGAATACAGAATACTTAATATAGAATTTAGAACGTAGAATGCGGAACACAGCAATTAGAATATAGAATACAGAATACTGAATATATAATATAGAACATGGAAAGCAGAACTCAGAATATTGAATATACAATACAGAATACTCAATATAGAATTTAGAACATGGAATGCAGAACCCAGAATATAGAATATAGAATACGGTATACTGAATATAGAATTTAGAATATACAATGTAGAACACAGAATATAGAATATAGAATAGAGAATATAGAACCCAGAATTTAGAACATGGAATGCAGAACACAATATTTAGAACATAGAATACAGAATACTGAATATAGAATTTAGAATATAGAATGTAGAACACAGAGTATAGAATATAGAATACGGAATGCAGAATATTGAGTACAGAATATAGAATGTAGAACACAGAATTTTGAATATGGAAAACAGAATATAGAACCCATGATTTAGAACATGGAATGCAGAACACAGAATTTAGAATATAGAATACAGACTACTGAATATAGAATTTAGAATTTAGAATGTACAACACAGAATTTAGAATATGGAATACCGAATACTGAATATAGAATTTGAATATACAATGTAGAACTAAGAATTGAGAATATAGAATACAGAATACTGAATATAGGATTTAGAATATAGAATGTAGAACACAGAATATTGAATATAGTCAACGGAATGCAGAATATAGAATGATGAACACAAAATATAGAATAGAGAATAGAGAATATAGAACCCAGAATTAAGAACATGGAAAGTAGAACACAGAATTTAGAATATAGAATGCAGAATACAGAATATCGAATTTAGAATATAGAATGTGGAAGTCAGAATATGGAATACAGAATACGGAATGCAGAATATTGGAAACAGAATATAGAATGTAGAACACAGAATTTAGAATATAGAGTATAGAATACTGAATATAGAATTTAGAATATAGAATGTAGAACACAGAATATAGAATATAGAATACAGATTATAGAACCCAAAATTTAGAACATGGAATGCAGAACACAGAATTTAGAATATAGAATTCCGAATACTGAATATAGAATATGAATATACAATGCAGAACACAGTATTTAGACTACGGAATACAGAATACTTTATATAGAATTTAGAATATTCAATGTAGAACACAGAATATAGAATATAGACTACAGAATGCCGAATATAGAATACAGAAGATAGAATATAGAACACAGAATATAGAATATGGAAAACAGTATACAAAACCCAGAATTGAGAAAAAGGAAAGAAGAAAACAGAATTTAGAATATAGAATACAGAATACTGAATATAGAATTTCAAATATAGAATGTTGAACACAGAATTTAGAATATACAATAAAGAATACTGAATATTGAATTTAGAATATTGTATGTAGAACACAGTATATAGAATATAGATTTGGGAATGCAGAATATAGTAGGTAAAATATAGAATGAAGAACACAAATATAGAATATATAATAGTGAATATAAAACCCAGAACTTAGAACACTGAAAGCAGAACACTGAATTTAGAATATAGAATGCAGGATAATTATTATAAAATTTAGAATATAGAATGTTGAACACAGAGTATAGAATATAGAATACGGAATAGTGAATATAGAATTTAGAATATAGAATGTAGAACACAGAAAATAGAATATAGAATACGGAATGCAAAATTTAGAATACAGAATATAGAATGTAGAACATAGAATATAGAATATAGAAGAGAGTATATGGAACACAAATTTTAGAACATGGAATGCAGAACACAGAATTTAGAATATAGAATACAGAATACAGAATATAGAATTTAGAATATAGAATGTAGAACACAGAATATAGAATATAGAGTATAGTATATAGAACCCTGAATTTAGAACATGGAATGCACAACATAGAGTTTAGAATATAGAAAAATGAATACTGAATATAAAATTTTGAATATAGAATGTATAACACAGAATATGGAATGTAGAATACGGAATGCAGAATATAGAATACAGAATATAGAATGTAGAACACAGAATATAGAATATGGAAAACAGAATACAGAACCCAGAATTTACAACATGTAATGCAGAACACTGAAATTAGAATATAGAATACATAGAACTGAAAATAGAATTTAGAATATAGAACGTAGAACACAGAATTTAGAATATAGAACACACAATGCTGAATACAGTATTTAGAATATCGAATGTTGAACACAGAATATAGAAAATAGAATAGAGAATATAGAACCCAGATTTTACAACATGGAAATTAGAACACAGAATTTATAATATAGGATACACAATACTGACTAGCGAACATAGAATATAGAATATAGAATTCAGAATATAGATTATAGGATACAGAATGTAGAATATAGAATAAAGAATATAGAATATATAACACAAAATATAGTATATGGAAAACAGAATACAGTAACCAAAATTTAGAACATGGAATGCAGAACACAGAATTTAGAATATTGAAAACAGAATACTGAATAAAAATTTAGAATATAGAATGTAGAACACTGTAAATAGAATATAGAATAGAGAATATAGAACCCAGAATTTAGAACATGGAATGCAGAACACAGAATTTAGAATATAGAATACAGAATACTGAATAAAGAATTTAGAATATTGAATGTAGAACACAGAATATAGAATATAGATTACGGAATGCAGAATATAGAATATAGAATATAGAATGATGAACCCAAAGTATAGAATATAGAATAGAAAATATAGAACCCAGAATTAAGAACATTGAATGTAGAATACACAATTTAGTATATACAATACAGAATACTGAATATCGAATTTGGAATATAGAATGTAGAACACAGAATATGGAATGATAGATACGGAATGCAGAATATAGAATACAGAATATAGAATGTAGAACACAGTATATAGAATATGGAAAACAGAATAAAGAACCCAGGATGTAGAACATGGAATGCAGAACACAGAAATTAGAATATAGAAAACAGACTACTGAATATAGAATTTAGAATTTAGAATGTAGAACACAGAATTTAGACTATAGAATACCGAATACTGAATATAGAATATGAATATACAATGTAGAACACAGAATATAGAATATAGAATACGGAATGCAGAATATAGTATACAGAATATAGAACACAAAATTTAGAACATGGAATGCACAACACATGATTTAGAATATAGAATACCGAATTCTGAATATAGAATATGAATGTACAATGTTGAACACAGAATTTAGAATATAGAATAAAAAATAATGAATATAGAATTTAGAATATAGAATGAAGAAAACAGAATATAGAATATAGAATAGAGAATATAGAACCCAGAATTTAGAACATGGAATGCAGAAAACAGAATTGAGAATACAGAATACAGAATACTGAATATAGGATTTAGAATATAGGATATAGAACACAGAATATAGAATATAGACTACGGAATGCAGAATATAGAATCATGAACACAAAATATAGAATATAGAATAGAGAATATAGAACCCAGAATTAAGAACATAGAAATTAGAACACAGAATTTAGAATATAGAATGCAGAATACAGAATATCTAATTTAGAATATAGAATGTGGAACACAGAATATGGAATACAGAATAGGGAATGCAGAATATTGAATACAGAATATAGAATGTAGAACACAGAATTTAGAATATAGAGTATAGAATATTGAATATAGAATTTAGAATATAGAATGTAGAACACAGAATATAGAATATAGAATACAGATTATAGAACCCACAATTTAGAACATGGAATGCAGAACACAGAATTTAGAATATAGAATTCCGAATACTGAATATAGAATATGAATATACAATGCAGAACACAGTATTTAGACTATGGAATACAGAATACTTTATATAGAATTTAGAATATTCAATGTAGAACACAGAATATAGAATATAGACTACAGAATGCAGAATATAGAATACAGAAGATAGAATATAGAACACAGAATATAGAATATGGAAAACAGTACACAAAACCCAGAATTGAGAAAAAGGAATGAAGAACACAGAATTTAGAATATAGAAAACAGAATACTGAATATAGAATTTCAAATATAGATAGTTGAACACAGAATTTAGAATATAAAATAAAGAATACTGAATATTGAATTTAGAATATTGTATGTAGAACACAGTATATAGAATATAGATTTGGGAATGCAGAATATAGTAGGTAAAATATTGAATGAAGAACACAAATATAGAATATATAATAGTGAATATAGAACTCAGAAATTAGAACACTGAAAGCAGAACACTGAATTTAGAATATACAATACAGGATAATTATTATAAAATTTAGAATATAGAATGTTGAACACAGAGAATAGAATATAGAATACAGAATAGTGAATATAGAATTTACAATATACAATGTAGAACACAGAAAATAGAATATAGAACACGGAATGCAGAATTTAGAATACAGAATATAGAATGTACAACACAGAATATAGAATATAGAATAGAGTATATGGAACACAAAATTTAGAACATGGAATGCAGAACACAGAATTTAGAATATAGAATAAAGAATACAGAATATAGAATTTAGAATATAGTATGTAGAACACAGAATATAGAATATAGAGTATAGTATATAGAACCCAGAATTTCTAACATGGAATGCACAGCATAGAGTTTAGAATATTGAATAAAGAATACTGAATATAAAATTTTGAATATAGAAAGTATAACACAGAATATGGAATGTAGAATACGGAATGCAGAATATAGAATACAGAATATAGAATGTAGAACACAGAATATAGAATATGGAAAACAGAATACAGAACCCAGAATTTAGAACATGTAATGCAGAACACAGAATTTAGAATATAGATTACAGATTACTGAATATAGAATTTTGAATATAGAATGTAGAACACAGAATTTAGAATATAGACTTCGGAATGCAGAATATTGTATATAGATTATAGAATGATGAACACAAAATGTAAAATAAAGAATACAGAATATAGAACCCAGAATTTATAACATGGAATAAAGAACACAGAATTTAGAATATACAATACAGAATACTGAATATAGAATTTAGAATATAGAATGTAGAACACAGAATATAGATTATAGAATAGAGAATGTAGAACCCAGAATTTTGAACATGGAATGCCGAACACAGAATTTAGAATACAGAATACAGAATACTGAATATAGAATTTAGAACATAGAATGTGGAACACCGAATTTACAGAATAGAATACAGAATACTTAATATAGAATTTAGAAGTAAGAATGCGGAACACAGCAATTAGAATATAGAATATAGTATACTGAATATATAATTTAGAACATGGAATGCAGAACCCAGAATATAGAATATAGAATAAGGAATACTGAATATAGAATTTAGAATATACAATATAGAACACAGAATATAGAATATAGAGTATAGAATATAGAACCCAGAATTTAGAACATGGAATGCAGAACACAATATTTAGAAAATAGAATACAGAATACTGAATATAGAATTTAGAATATAGAATGTAGAACACAGAATTTAGAATATGGAAAACAGAATATAGAACCCAGGATTTAGAACATGGAATGTAGATCACAGCATTAGACTATAGAATACCGAATACTGAATATAGAATATGAATATACAATGTAGAACACAGAATTCTAAATATAGAATACAGAATACTGAATAAAGAATTTAGAATATACAATGTAGAAAACAGAATAAAGGATAGAGAATACGGAAAGCAGAATATAGAATACAGAATATAGAATATAGAACACAGAATATAGAATATAGAAAACAGAATACTGTATAGAGAATTTAGAATATAGAATTTAGAACACAGAATAGAAAATATAGAACCGAGAATTTAGAACATGGAATGCAGAACATAGAATTTAGAATATAGAATACAGAATACAGAATATAGAATTTAGAATATAGAATGTAGGACACAGAATATAGAATATAGGCTACGGAATGCAGAATATAGAATATAGAATTTAGAATGATGAACCCAAAGTGTAGAATATCGAATAGAAAATATAGAACCTAGAATTTAGAACATGGAAACAGAATTCAGTATTTAGTATATAGAATAAAGAATACCGAATATGGATTATAGAACATGGAATGCAGAACCCAGAAAGTACAATATAGAATACAGAATACTGAATATAGAATTTAGAATATTGAATGTAGAACACAGAATATGGAATGTAGAATACGGAATGCAGAACATAGAAAACAGAATATAGAATGTAGAACACAGAATTTAGACTATAGAAAAGAGAATATAGAACCCAGAACTTAGAACATGGAATTCAGATCACAGAATTTAGAATATAAAATACAGATTACTGAATATAGAATTTAGAATATAAAATGTAGAACACAGAATATAGAATATAGACAACGGAATGCAGAATATAGTATATAGAATATAGAATGATGAACACAAAATATAAAATAAAGAATGCAGAATATAGAACCCAGACTTTATAACCTGGAATGTAGAACACAGAATTTAGTTTATAGAATACAGAATACTGAATATCGAATTTAGAATATAGAATGTAGGACACAGTATTTGCAATGTAGAATACGGAATGCAGAATATTGAATACAGAATATAGAATATAGAATACAGAATTTAGAATATTGGAAACAGAATATAGATCCCAGGATTTAGAACATGGAATGCAGAACACAGAATTTGGAATATAAAATATAGAATACTAAATATAGTATTTAGAATATAGAATGTAGAAAACAGAATATAGATTATACAATAGAGAATGTAGAACAGAGAATTTTGAACATGGAATGCCGAACACAGAATTTAGAATATAGAATACAGAATACTGAATATAGAATTTAGAACGTAGAATGCGGAACACAGCAATTAGAATATAGAAAACAGAATACTGAATATGTAATATACAACATGGAAAGCAGAACTCAGAATATTGAATATAGAATACAGAATACTGAATATAGATTTTAGAACATGGAATGCAGAACCCAGAATATAGAATATAGAATACGGTATACTGAATATAGAATTTAGAAAATACAATGTAGACACAGAATATAGAATAGAGAATAGAGAATATAGAACACAGAATTTAGAACATGGAATGAAGAACACAATATTTAGAACATAGAATACAGAATATTGAATATAGAATTTAGAATATAGAATGTAGAACACAGAGTATAGAAAATAGAATACAGAATACTGAATATAGAATTTAGAACATGGAAAGCAAAACTCAGAATATAGAATATAGAATACAGAATACTGAATATAAATTTGAGAACATGGAGTGCAGAACCCAGAATATAGAATATTGAATACGGAATACTGAATATAGAATTTAGAATATACAATTTAGAACACAGAATATAGAATATAGAGTATAGAATATAGAACCCAGAATTTAGAACACGGAATGCAGAACACAATATTAAGAATATAAAACACAGAATACTAAATATAAAATTTTGAATATAGAATGTAGAACACAGAATATGGAATGTAGAATACGGAATGCAGAATATAGAATACAGAATATAAAATTTAGAACACAGAAAATAAAATATGGAAAACAGAATTCAGAACCCAGAATTTAGAACATAGAAGGCAGAACACTGAATTTAGAATATAGAATACATACAACTGAAAATAGAATTTAGAATATAGAATGTAGAACACAGAATTTAGATTATAGAGAACAGAATACTGAATATAGAATTTCGAATATAGAATGTTGAACACAGAATTTAGAATATAGAATACAGAATACTGAGTATAGAATTTAGAATATAGAATTTAGAACACAGAATAGAGAATATAGAATAGAGAATATAGAACCGAGAATTTAGAACATGGAATGCAGAACACAGAATTTAGAATATAGAATACAGAATACTGAATATAGAATTTAGAATATAGAATGTAGGACACAGAATATAGAATATAGACTACGGAATGCAGAATATAGAATATAGATTATAGAATTATGAACCCAAAGTATAGAATATAGAATAGAAAATATAGAACCCAGAATTAAGAACATGGAAATTAGAACACCGAATTAAGAATATAGAATACAGAATACTGAATATAGAATGTAGAACACAGAATATGGAATGTTATATATGGAATGCAGAATATTGAATACAGAATATAGAATGTAGAACACAGAATATAGTATATAGGCTTCGGAATGCAGAATATAGAGTATAGAATATAGAATATAGAAAGATGAACACAGAATATTGAATATAGGATAGAAAATATAGAACCCCGAATTTATAACATGGAAAGCAGAATTCAATATATAGTATAAAGAATACAGAATACCGAATATGGATTATAAAACATGGAATGCAGAACACAGAATTCAGAATATAGAATACAGAATACTGAATATAGAATTTAGATTATAGAATGTAAGACACAGAATATAGAATGTAGAATACGGAATGCAAAATATAGAATACAGAATATAGAATGTAGAACACAGAATGTAGAATATGGAAAACAGAATACAGAAACGAGAATTTAGAACATGGAATGCAAAACACAGAGTTTAGAATATAGAATACAGAATACTAAATATAAAATTTTGAATATAGAATATAGAACACAGAATACGGAATTTAGTATACGGAATGCAGAATTTAGAATACAGAATATAGAATGTAGAACACAGAATATAGAATATGGAAAACAGAATACAGAACCCAGAATTTAGAACATGGAATGCAGAACACTGAATTTAGAATATAGAATACATAAAACTGAAAAAAGAATTTAGAATATAGAATGTAGAACACAGAATTTAGAATATAGAACACAGAATGCTGAATATAGTATTTAGAATATCGAATGTTGAACACAGAATATAGAAAATAGAATAGAGTATATAGAACCCAGAATTTAGAACATGGAATTTAGAACACAGAATTTAGAATATAGAATACAGAATACTGAATATAGAATTTAGAACATAGAATACGGAACACAGAATTTACAATATAGAATACAGAATACTTAATAAAGAATTTAGAATATAGAATTTAGGACACAGAATATAGAATATACACTACGGAATGCAGAATATAGAATATAGAATATAGAATGTTGAACCCAAAGTATAGAATATAGAATAGAAAATATACAACCCAGAATTTAGAAAATGGAAAGCAGAATTCAGTATTTAGTATATAGAATACAGAATACCGAATATGGATTATAGAACATGGAATGCAGAACCCAGAAAATACAATATAGAATATGGAATACTGAATATAGAATATAGAATTTAGAACACAGAATACAGAATATAGAGTATAGTATATAGAACCCAGAATTAAGAACATGGAATGCACAACACAGAATTTAGAATATAGAATACAGAATACTGAATATAGAATTTAGATTATAGAATGTAGGACACAGAATATAGAATGTAGAATATGGAATGCAAAACATAGAATACACAATATAGTATCTAGAACACAGAATGTAGAATATTGAATACAGAATATAGATCCCAGGATTTAGAACATGGAATGAAGAACACAGAATTTGGAATATAAAATACAGAATACTGAATATAGATTTTAGAATATAGAATGTAGTACACAGAATATAGATTATAGAATAGGCAACGTAGAACCCAGAATTTTGAACATGGAATGCCGAACACACAAATTAGAATATAGAATACAGAATACTGAATATAGAATTTAGAACATGGAAAGCAAAACTCAGAATATAGTATATAGAATACGGAATTGAGAATATTGAGTACAGAATATAGAATGTAGAACACAGAATATAGAATATGGAAAACAGAATATAGAACCCAGGATTTAGAACATGGAATGCAGAACACTAAATTTAGAATATAGAATACAGACTACTGAATATAGAATGTAGAATTTAGAATGTAGAACACAAAATTTAGAATATAGAATACCGAATACTGAATATAGAATATGAATATACAATGTAGAACACAGAATTTAGAATATACAATACCGAATACTGAATATAGAATTTAGAATATACAATGTAGAAAAGAGAATAAAGAATATAGAATACGGAAAGCAGAATATAGAATACAGAATATAGAATGTAGGACACAGAATATAGAATATGGGAAACAGAATACAAAACCCAGAATTGAGAATATGGAATGCAGAAGACAGAATTTAGAATATAGAGAACAGAATACTGAATATAGAATTTCGAATATAGAATGTTGAACACAGAATTTAGAATATAGAAAAAAGAATACTGAATATAGAATTTAGAATATAGAATTGAGAACACAGAATAGAGAATATAGAATAGAGAATATAGAACAGAGAATTTAGAACATGGAATTTAGAACACAGGATTTAGAATATAGAATACAGAATACTGAGTATCGAAATTAGAATATAGAATGTAGAACTCAGAATTTTGAATATAGGATACGGAATGTAGAATATAGAATAAAGAATATAGAATATAGAACACAAAATATAGAATATGGAAAACAGAATACAGAACCCAAAATTTAGAACATGGAATGCATAACACAGAATTTAGAGTATATACTACAGAATACTGAATATAAAATTTAGAATATAGAATATAGAACACAGAATACGGAATGTAGAATACGGAATGCAGAATATTGAAAACAGAATATAGAATGTAGAACACAGAATTTAGAATATGGAAAACAGAATATAGAACCCAGAATTTAGAACATGGAATGCAGAACACAGAATATAGAATACAGAATAAAGAATACTGAATATACAATTTAAAATATAGAATGTAGAACACAGAATATAGAATATAGACTACGGAATGCAGAATATAGTATATAGAATATAGAATGATGAACACAAAATGTAGAATAAAGAGTAGAGAATATAGAACCCCGAATTTATAACATGGAAATTAGAACACAGAATTTGGAATATAAAATACAGAATACTTAATATTGAATTTAGAAAATACAATATAGAACACAGAATATGGAATGTAGAATACGGAATGTCTAATATTGAATACAGAATATTGAATGTAGAACACAGAATGCAGAATATGGAAAACAGAATACAAAATCGAGAATTTAGAACATGGAATGCAAAACACAGAGTTTAGAATATTGAATACAGTATACTAAATATAAAATTTTGAATATAGAATATAGAACACAGAATACGGAATTTAGTATACGGAATGCAGAATTTAGAATACAGAATATAGAATGTAGAACACAGAATATAGAATATGGAAAACAAAATACAGAACCCATAATTTAGAATATGGAATGCAGAACAGTGAATTTAGAATATAGAATACATACAACTGAAAATAGAATTTAGAATATAGAATGTAGAACACAGAATTTAGAATATAGAACACAGAATGCTGAATATAGTATTTAGAATATCGAATGTTGAACACATAATATAGAAAATAGAATAGAGTATATAGAACCCAGAATTTAGAACATGGAATTTAGAACACAGAATTTAGAATATAGAATACAGAATACTGAATATAGAATTTAGAACATAGAATACGGAACACAGAATTTACAATATAGAATACAGAATACTTAATAAAGAATTTAGAATATAGAATTTAGGACACAGAATATAGAATATACACCACGGAATGCAGAATATAGAATATAGAATTTTGAACCCAAAGTATAGAATATAGAATAGAAAATATACAACCCAGAATTTAGAAAATGGAAAGCAGAATTCAGTATTTAGTATATAGAATACAGAATACCGAATATGGATTATAGAACATGGAATGCAGAACCCAGAAAATACAATATAGAATATGGAATACTGAATATAGAATATAGAATTTAGAACACAGAATAAAGAATATAGAGTATAGTATATAGAACCCAGAATTTAGAACATGGAATGCAGAACACAGAATTTAGAATATAGAATACAGAATACTGAATATAGAATTTAGAGTATAGAATGTAGGACACAGAATATAGAATGTAGAATACGGAATGCAAAACATAGAATACACAATATATTATCTAGAACACAGAATATAGAATATTGAAAACAGAATATAGATCCCAGGATTTAGAACATGGAATGAAGAACACAGAATTTGGAATATAAAATACAGAATACTGAATATAGAATTTAGAATATAGAATGTAGTACACAGAATATAGATTATAGAATAGAGAATGTAGAACCCAGAATTTTTAACATGGAATGCCAAACACAGAATTTAGAATATAGAATACAGAATACTGAATATAGAATTTAGAACATGGAAAGCAAAACTCAGAATATAGAATATAGAATACAGAATACTGAATATAATTTTGAGAACATGGAGTGCAGAACCCAGAATATAGAATATAGAATACGCAATACTGAATTTAGAATTTAGAATATACAATTAAGAACACAGAATATAGAATATAGAGTATAGAATATAGAACCCAGAATTTAGAACATGGAATGCAGAACACAATATTAAGAATATAAAACACAGAATACTAAATATAAAATTTTGAATATAGAATGTAGAACACAGAATATGGAATGTAGAATACGGAATGCAGAATATAGAATACAGAATATAAAATTTAGAACACAGAATATAGAATATGGAAAACAGAATTCAGAACCCAGAATTTAGATCATAGAATGCAGAACACTGAATTTAGAATATAGAATACATACAACTGAAAATAGTATTTAGAATATAGAATGTAGAACACAGAATTTAGATTATAGAGAACAGAATACTGAATATAGAATTTCGAATATAGAATGTTGAACACAGAATTTAGAATATAAAATACAGAATACTGAATATAGAATTTAGAATATAGAATTTAGAACACAGAATAGAGAATATAGAATAGAGAATATAGAACCGAGAATTTAGAACATGGAATGCAGAACACAGAATTTAGAATATAGAATACAGAATACTGAATATAGAAATTAGAATATAGAATGTAGGACACAGAATATAGAATATAGACTACGGAATGCAGAATATAGAATAAAGATTATAGAATTATGAACCCATAGTATAGAATATAGAATAGAAAATATAGAAACCAGAATTAAGAACATGGAAATTAGAACACCGAATTAAGAATATAGAATACAGAATACTGAATATAGAATGTAGAACACAGAATATGGAATGTTAGATATGGAATGCAGAATACTGAATACAGAATATAGAATGTAGAACACAGAATTTAGTATATAGACTTCGGAATGCAGAATATAGAATATAGAATATAGAATATAGAAAGATGAAAACAGAATATTGAATATAGGATAAAAAATATAGAACCCCGAATTTATAACATGGAAAGCAGAATTCAATATATAGTATAAAGAATACAGAATACCGAATATGGATTATAGAACATGGAATGCAGAACACAGAATTCAGAATATAGAATAAAGAATACTGAATATAGAATTTAGATTATAGAATGTAAGACACAGAATATAGAATGTAGAATACGGAATGCAAAATATAGAATACAGAATATAGAATGTAGAACACAGAATGTAGAATATGGAAAACAGAATACAGAAACGAGAATTTAGAACATGGAATGCAAAACACACAGTTTAGAATATAGAATACAGAATACTAAATATAAAATTTTGAATATAGAATATAGAACACAGAATACGGAATTTAGTATACGGAATGCAGAATTTAGAATACAGAATATAGAATGTAGAACACAGAAAATAGAATATGGAAAACAGAATACAGAACCCAGAATTTAGAACATGGAATGCAGAACAGTGAATTTAGAATATAGAATACATACAACTGAAAATAGAATTTAGAATATAGAATGTAGAACACAGAATTTAGAATATAGAACACAGAATGCTGAATATAGTATTTAGAATATCGAATGTTGAACACAGAATATAGAAAATAGAATAGAGTATATAGAACCCAGAATTTAGAACATGGAATTTAGAACACAGAATTTAGAATATAGAATACAGAATACTGAATATAGAATATAGAATTTAGAACACAGAATAGAGAATATAGAATAGAGAATATAGAACCGAGAATGTAGAAGATGGAATGCAGAACACAGAATTTAGAATATAGAATACAGAATACTGATTATAGAATTTAGAATATAGAATGTAAGACACAGAATATAGAATATAGACTACGGAATGCAGAATATAGAATACAGATTAAAGAATTATGAACACAAAGTGTAGAATATAGAATAGAAAATATAGAACCCAGAATTAAGAACATGGAAATTAGAACACCGAATTTAGAATATAGAATACAGAATACTGAATATAGAATGTAGAACACAGAATATGGAATGTTAGATATGGAATGCAGAATATTGAATACAGAATATAGAATATAGAACACAGAATATACTATATAGATTTCGGAATGCAGAATATAGAATGTAGAATATAGAATATAGAAAGATGAACACAGAATATAGAATATAGGATAGAAAATATAGAACCACGAATTTAGAACATGGAAAGCAGAATTCAGTATTTAGTATAAAGAATACAGCATACCGAATATGGATTATAGAACATGGAATGCAGAACACAGAATTCAGAATATAGAATAGAGAATACTGAATATAGAATTTAGAATATAGAATGTAAGACACAGAATATAGAATGTAGAATACGGAATGCAAAATATAGAATACAGAATATAGAATGCAGAACACAGAATGTAGAATATGGAAAACAGAACACAGAAACGAGAAATTAGAACATGGAATGCACAACACAGAGTTTAGAATATAGAATACAGAATACTAAATATAAAATTTTGAATATAGAATACAGAACACAGAATACGGAATTTAGTATACGGAATGCAGAATTTAGAATACAGAATATAGAATGTAGAACACAGAATATAGAATATGGAAAACAAAATACAGAACCCAGAATTTAGAATATGGAATGCAGAACACTGAATTTAGAATATAGTATACATACAACTGAAAATAGTATTTAGAATATAGAATGTAGAACACAGAATTTAGAATATAGAACACAGAATGCTGAATATAGTATTTAGAATATCGAATGATGAACACAGAATATAGAAAATATAATAGAGTATATAGAACCCAGAATTTAGAACATGGAATTTAGAACACAGAATTTACAATATAGAATACAGAATACTGAATATAGAATTTAGAACATAGAATACGGAACACAGAATTTAAAATATAGAATACAGAATACTTAATAAAGAATTTAGAATATAGAATTTAGGACACAGAATATAGAATATACACTACGGAATGCAGAATATAGAATATAGAATATAGAATGTTGAACCCAAAGTATAGAATATAGAATAGAAAATATAGAACCCAGAATTTAGAAAATGGAAAGCAGAATTCAGTATTTAGTATATAGAATACAGAATACCGAATATGGATTATAGAACATGGAATGCAGAACCCAGAAAATACAATATAGAATATGGAATACTGAATATAGAATATAGAATTTAGAACACAGAATAAAGAATAAAGAGTATAGTATATAGAACCCAGAATTTAGAACATGGAATGCACAACACAGAATTTAGAATATAGAATACAGAATACTGAATATAGAATTTAGATTATAGAATGTAGGACACAGAATATAGAATGTAGAATACGGAATGCAAAACATAGAATACACAATATAGTATCTAGAACACAGAATATAGAATATTGAAAACAGAATATAGATCCCAGGATTTAGAACATGGAATGAAGAACACAGAATTTGGAATATAAAATACAGAATACTGAATATAGATTTTAGAATATAGAATGTAGTACACATAATATAGATTATAGAATAGGCAACGTAGAAACCAGAATTTTGAACATGGAATGCCGAACACACAAATTAGAATATAGAATACAGAATACTGAATATAGAATTTAGAACATGGAAAGCAAAACTCAGAATATAGAATATAGAATACGGAATTGAGAATATTGAGTACAGAATATAGAATGTAGAACACAGAATATAGAATATGGAAAACAGAATATAGAACCCAGGATTTAGAACATGGAATGCAGAACACTAAATTTAGAATATAGAATACAGACTACTGAATATAGAATGTAGAATTTAGAATGTAGAACACAAAATTTAGAATATAGAATACCGAATACTGAATATAGAATATGAATATACAATGTAGAACACAGAATTTAGAATATACAATACCGAATACTGAATATAGAATTTAGAATATACAATGTAAAAAGAGAATAAAGAATATAGAATACGGAAAGCAGAATATAGAATACAGAATATAGAATGTAGGACACAGAATATAGAAAATGGAAAACAGAATACAAAACCCAGAATTGAGAATATGGAATGCAGAAGACAGAATTTAGAATATAGAGAACAGAATACTGAATATAGAATTTCGAATATAGAATGTTGAACACAGAATTTAGAATATAGAAAACAGAATACTGAATATAGAATTTAGAATATAGAATTGAGAACACAGAATAGAGAATATAGAATAGAGAATATAGAACAGAGAATTTAGAACATGGAATTTAGAACACAGGATTTAGAATATAGAATACAGAATACTGAGTATCGAAATTAGAATATAGAATGTAGAACTCAGAATTTTTAATATAGGATACGGAATGTAGAATATAGAATAAAGAATATAGAATATAGAACACAAAATATAGAATATGGAAAACAGAATACAGAACCCAAAATTTAGAACATGGAATGCAGAACACAGAATTTAGAGTATATACTACAGAATACTGAATATAAAATTTAGAATATAGAATATAGAACACAGAATACAGAATGTAGAATACGGAATGCAGAATATTGAAAACAGAATATAGAATGTAGAACACAGAATTTAGAATATGGAAAACAGAATATAGAACCCAGAATTTAGAACATGGAATGCAGAACACAGAATTTAGAATACAGAATAAAGAATACAGAATATACAATTTAAAATATAGAATGTAGAACACAGAATATAGAATATAGACTACGGAATGCAGAATATAGTATATAGAATATAGAATGATGAACACAAAATGTAGAATAAAGAATAGAGAATTTAGAACCCCGAATTTATAACATGGAAATTAGAACACAGAATTTGGAATATAAAATACAGAATACTTAATATTGAATTTAGAAAATACAATATAGAACACAGAATATGGAATGTAGAATACGGAATGTCTAATATTGAATACAGAATATTGAATGTAGAACACAGAATGCAGAATATGGAAAACAGAACACAAAATCGAGAATTTAGAACATGGAATGCACAACACAGAGTTTAGAATTTAGAATACAGAATACTGAATATAAAATTTTGAATATAGAATGTAGAACACAGAATAGGAAATGTAGAATACGGAATTCAGGATATAGAATACAGAATATAGAATATAGAACACAGAATATAGAATATGGAAAACAGAATACAGAACCCAGAATTTACAACATGGAATGCAGAACACTGAATTTAGAATATAGAATACATAGAACTGAAAATAGAATTTAGAACATAGAATGTAGAACACAGAAATTAGAATATAGAACACACAATTCTGAATATAGTATTTAGAATATCGAATGTTGAACACAGAATATAGAAAATAGAATAGAGAATATAGAACCCAAAATTTAGAACATGGAAATTAGAACACAGAATTTATAATATAGGATACACAATACTGACTAGCGAACATAGAATATAGAATATAGAAATCAGAATATTGATTATAGGATACAGAATGTAGAATATAGAATAAAGAATATAGAATATATAACACAAAATATAGAATATGGAAAACAGAAAACAGAAACCAAAATTTAGAACATGGAATGCAGAACACAGAATTTAGAATATAGAAAACAGAATAATGAATAAAAATTTAGAATATAGAATGTAGAAAACTGAAAATAGAATATAGAATAGAGAATATAGAACCCAGAATTTAGAACATGGAATGCAGAACACAGAATTTAGAATATAGAATACAGAATAATGAATATAGAATTTAGAATATTGAATGTAGAACACAGAATATAGAATATAGATTATGGAATGCAGAATATAGAATATAGAATATAGAATGATGAACCCAAAGTATAGAATATAGAATAGAAAATATAGAACCCAGAATTAAGAACATTGAATGTAGAATCCCCAATTTAGAATATAGAATACAAAATACTGAATATCGAATTTAGAATATAGAATGTAGAACACAGAATATGGAATGATAGATATGGAATGCATAATATTGAAAACAAAATATAGAATATAGAACACAGAATTTAGAATATACACTTCGGAATGCAGAATATAGAATATACAATATAGAAAGATGAACACAGAATATAGAATATAGAATAGAATATATAGAACCCAGAATTTAGAACATGGAAAACAGAATTCAGTATTTATTATATAGAATACAGAATACCGAATATGGATAATAGACATTGGAATGCAGAACACAGAATATAGAATATAGAATATGGAATACTGAATATAGGATTTAGAATATAGAATTTAGAACACAGAATACAGAATATATTGTATAGTATATAGAACCCAGAATTTTGAACATGTAATGCAGAACAAAGAATTTAGAATATAGAATACAGAATACTGAATATAGAATTTAGATTATAGAATGTAGGACACAGAATATAGAAAGTAGAATACGGAATGCAAAATATAGTATTCAGAATATAGAATTTAGAACACAGAATGTAGAATAAGGAAAACAGAATATAGATCCCAGGATTTAGGACATGGAATGCAGAACACAGAATTTGGAATATAAAGTACAGAATACTGAAAATAGAATTTAGAATATAGAATGTAGAACACACAATATAGATTATAGAATAGAGAATGTAGAACACAGAATTTTGAACATGGAATGCCGAACACAGAATTTAGAATATAGAATACAGAATACTGAATATAGAATTTAGAACATGGAATCCGGAACACAGAATTTACAATATAGAATACAGAATACTTAATATAGAATTTAGAACGTAGAATGCGGAACACAGCAATTAGAATATGGAATACAGAATACTGAATATATAATATAGAACATGGAAAGCAGAATTCAGAATATAGAATATAGAATACAGAATACTGAATATAGATTTTAAAACATGGAATGCAGAACCCAGAATATAGAATATAGAATACGGTATACTGAATATAGAATTTAGAATATACAATGTAGAACACAGAATATAGTATATAGAATATAGAATATAGGACACAGAATTTAGAACATGGAATGCAGAACACAATATTTAGAATATAGAATACAGAATACTGAATATAGAATTTAAAATATAGAATGTAGAAAACAGAGTATAGAATATAGAATAGGGAATGCAGAATATTGAGTACAGAATATAGAATGTTGAACACAGAATTTAGAATATGGAAAACAGAATATAGATCGCAGGATTTAGAACATGGAATGCAGAACACAGAATTTAGAATATAGAATACCGAATAGTGAATATAGAATTTGAATATACAATGTAGAACACAGAATTTAGAATATACAATACAGAATGCTGAATACAGAATTTAGAACATGGAATGCAGAACACAGAATTTGGAATATAAAATACAGAATACTGAATATAGAATTTAGAATATAGAATGTAGAACACAGAATATAGATTATAGAATAGAGAATGTAGAACCCAGAATTTTGAACATGGAATCCCGAACACAGAATTTAGAATACAGAATACAGAATACTGAATATAAATTTAGAACATAGAATGCGGAACACCGAATTTAGAGTATAGAATGCAGAATACTTAATATAGAATTTAGAAGTTAGAATGCGGAACACAGCAATTAGAATATAGAATATAGAATACTGAATATATAATTTAGAACATGGAATGCAGAACCCAGAATATAGAATATAGAATAAGGAATACTGAATATAGAATTTAGAATATACAATATAGAACCCAGAATATAGAATATAGAGTATAGAATATAGAACCCAGAATTTAGAACATGGAATGCAGAACACAATATTTAGAAAATAGAATACAGAATACTGAATGTAGAATTTAGAATATAGAATGTAGAACACAGAGTATAGAATATAGAATAGGGAATGCAGAATATTGAGTACAGAATATAGAATGTAGAACACAGAATTTAGAATATGGAAAACAGAATATAGAACCCAGGATTTAGAACATGGAATGTAGAACACAGAATTTAGACTATAGAATACCGAATACTGAATATAGAATATGAATATACAATGTAGAACACAGAATTCAAAATATAGAATACAGAATACTGAATATAGAATTTAGAATATACAATGTAGAAAACAGAATAAAGGATAGAGAATACGGAAAGCAGAATATAGAATACAGAATATAGAATGTGAACACAGAATATAGAATATAGAAAACAGAGTACTGAATAGAGAATTTAGAATATAGAATTTAGATCACATAATAGAGAATATAGAACCGAGAAATTAGAACATGGAATGCAGTACATAGAATTTACAATATAGAATACAGAATACTGAATATAGAATTTAGAATATAGAATGTAGGACACAGAATATAGAATATAGGCTACGGAATGCAGAATATAGAATATAGAATAAAGAATGATGAACCCAAAATATGGAATATAGAATAGAAAATATAGAACCTAGAATTTAGAACATGGAAAGCAGAATTCAGTATTTAGTATATAGAATAAAGAATACCGAATATGGATTATAGATCATGGAAATCAGAACCCACAAAATACTATATAGAATACAGAATACTGAATATAGAATATAGAATATAGAATTAAGAACACAGTATATAGAATAGAGAGTATAGTATATAGAACCCAGAATTTAGAACATGGAATGCAGAACACAGAATTTAGAATATAGAATACAGAATACTGAATATAGAATTTAGATTATAGAATGTAGGACACAGAATATAGAATGTAGAATACGGAATGCAAAATATAGAATACACAATATAGAATGTAGAACAAAGAATGTAGAATATGCAAAACAGAATATAGATCCCAGGACTTAGAACATGGAATGCAGAAAACAGAATTTGGAATATAAAATACAAAATACTGAATATAGAATTTAGGATATAGAATGTAGAACACACAATATAGATTATAGAATAGAGAATGTAGAACCCAGAATTTTGAACATGGAATGCCGAACACAGAATTTAGAATATAGACTACAGAATAGTGAATATAGAATTTAGAACATGGAATGCGGAACACAGAATTTACAATATAGAATACAGAATACTTAATATAGAATTTAGAACGTAGAATGCGGAACACAGCAATTAGCATATAGAATACAGAATACTGAATATAGATTTTAAAACATGGAATGCAGAACCCAGAATATAGAATATAGAATACGGTATACTGAATATAGAATTTAGAATATACAATGTAGAACACAGAATATAGAATATATAATAGAGAATATAGAACCCAGAATTTAGAACATGGAATGCAGAACACAGAGTTTAGAATATAGAATACAGAATACTGAATATAAAATTTTGAATATAGAATGTAGAACACAGAATAGGAAATGTAGAATACGGAATTCAGGATATAGAATACAGAATATAGAATATAGAACACAGAATATAGAATATGGAAAACAGAATACAGAACCCAGAATTTACAACATGGAATGCAGAACACTGAATTTAGAATATAGAATACATAGAACTGAAAATAGAATTTAGAATATAGAATGTAGAACACAGAAATTAGAATATAGAACACACAATGCTGAATATAGTATTTAGAATTTCGAAAGTTGAACACAGAATATAGAAAATAGAATAGAGGATATAGAACCCAAAATTTAGAACATGGAAATTAGAACACAGAATTTATAATATAGGATACACAATACTGACTAGCGAACATAGAATATAGAATATAGAAATCAGAATATTGATTATAGGATACAGAATGTAGAATATAGAATAAAGAATATAGAATATATAACACAAAATATAGAATATGGAAAACAGAATACAGAAACCAAAATTTAGAACATGGAATGCAGAACACAGAATTTAGAATATAGAAAACAGAATAATGAATAAAAATTTAGAATATAGAATGTAGAACACTGTAAATAGGATATAGAATAGAGAATATAGAACCCAGAATTTAGAACATGGAATGCAGAACACAGAATTTAGAATATAGAATACAGAATACTAAATATAGAATTTAGAATATTGAATGTAGAACACAGAATATAGAATATAGATTATGGAATGCAGAATATAGAATATAGAATATAGAATGATGAACCCAAAGTATAGAATATAGAAGAGAAAATATAGAACCCAGAATTAAGAACATTGAATGTAGAACCCCCAATTTAGAATATAGAATACAGAATACTGAATATCGAATTTAGAATATAGAATGTAGAACACAGAATATGGAATGATAGATATGGAATGCATAATATTGAATACAGAATATAGAATATAGAACACAGAATTTAGAATATACACATCGGAATGCAGAATATAGAATATACAATATAGAAAGATGAACACAGAATATAGAATATAGAATGGAATATATAGAACCCAGAATTTAGAACATGGAAAACAGAATTCAGTATTTATTATGTAGAATACAGAATACCGAATATGGATAATAGAACATGGAATGCAGAACACAGAATATAGAATATAGAATATGGAATACTGAATATAGGATTTAGAATATAGAATTTAGAACACAGAATATAGAATATATTGTATAGTATATAGAACCCAGAATTTAGAACATGGAATGCAGGAAAAAGAATTTAGAATATAGAATACAGAATACTGAATATAGAATTTAGATTATAGAAAGTAGGACACAGAATATAGAAAGTAGAATACAGAATGCAAAATATAGTATTCAGAATATAGAATGTAGAACACAGAATGTAGAATAAGAAAAACAGAATATAGATCCCAGGATTTTGGACATGGAATGCAGAACACAGAATTTGGAATATAAAATACAGAATACTGAATATAGAATTTAGAATATAGAATGTAGAACACACAATATAGATTATAGAATAGAGAATGTAGAAACCAGAATTTTGAACATGGAATGCCGAACACAGAATTTAGAATATAGAATACAGAATACTGAATATAGAATTTAGAACATGGAATCCGGAACACAGAATTTACAATATAGAATACAGAATACTTAATATAGAATTTAGAACGTAGAATGCGGAACACAGCAATTAGAATATAGAATACAGAATACTGAATATATAATATAGAACATGGAAAGCAGAATTCAGAATATAGGATATAGAATACAGAATACTGAATATAGATTTTAAAACATGGAATGCAGAAACCAGAATATAGAATATAGTATACGGTATACTGAATATAGAATTTAGAATATACAATGTAGAACACAGAATATAGAATATAGAATATAGAATATAGAATATAGAACACAGAATTTAGAACATGGAATGCAGAACACAATATTTAGAATATAGAATACAGAATACTGAATATAGAATTTAAAATATAGAATGTAGAAAACAGAGTATAGAATATAGAATAGGGAATGCAGAATATTGAGAACAGAATATAGAATGTTGAACACAGAATTTAGAATATGGAAAACAGAATATAGATCCCAGGATTTAGAACATGGAATGCAGAACACAGAATTTAGAATATAGAATACAGACTACTGAATATAGAATTTAGAATTTAGAATATACAACACAGAATTTAGAATATAGAATACCGAATACTGAATATAGAATTTGAATATACAATGTAGAACACAGAATTTAGAATATAGAATACAGAATACTGAATATAGAATTTAGAACATGGAATGCAGAACACAGAATTTGGAATATAAAATACAGAATACTTAATATAGAATTAAGAATATAGAATGTAGAACACACAATATAGATTATAGAATAGAGAATGTAGAACCCAGAATTTTGAACATGGAATGCCGAACACAGAATTTAGAATATAGACTACAGAATACTGAATATAGAATTTAGAACATGGAATGCGGAACACAGAATTTACAATATAGAATACAGAATACTTAATATAGAATTTAGAACGTAGAATGCGGAACACAGCAATTAGAATATAGAATACAGAATACTGAATATATAATATAGAACATGGAAAGCAGAACTCAGAATATAGAATATAGAATACAGAATACTGAATATAGATTTTAAAACATGGAATGCAGAACCCAGAATATAGAATACAGAATACGGTATACTGAATATAGAATTTAGAATATACAATGTAGAACACAGAATATAGAATATAGAATATAGAATATAGAAGACAGAATTTATAACATGGAATGCAGAACATAATATTTAGAATATAGAATACAGAATACTGAATATAGAATTTAAAATATAGAATGTAGAACACAGAGTACAGAATATAGAATATGGAATGCAGAATATTGAGTACAGAATATAGAATGTAGAACACAGAATTTAGAATATGGAAAACAAAATATAGAACCCAGGATTTAGAACATGGAATGCAGAACACAGAATTTAGAACATAGAATACAGACTATTGAATATAGAATTTAGAATTTAGAGTGTACAACACAGAATTTAGAATATAGAGAAGAGAATACTGAATATAGAATTTCGAATATAGAATGTTGAACACAGAATTTAGAATATAGAAAACAGAATACTTAATATAGAATTTAGAATATAGAATTTAAAACACAGAATAGAGAAAATAGAATAGAGAATATAGAACAGAGAATTTAGAACATGGAATTTAGAACAGATTATTTAGAACATAGAATACAGAATACTGAGTATCGAATTTAGAATATAGAATGTAGAACTCAGAATTTAGAATATGGAAAACAGAATATAGAACCCAGGATTTAGAACATGGAATGTAGAACACAGAATTTAGACTATAGAATACCGAATACTGAATATCGAATATGAATATACAATGTAGAACACAGAATTCAAAATATAGAATACAGAATACTGAATATAGAATTTAGAATATACAATGTAGAAAACAGAATAAAGGATAGAGAATACGGAAAGCAGAATATAGAATACAGAATATAGAATGTAGAACACAGAATATAGAATATAGAAAACAGAATATTGAATAGAATATTTAGAATATAGAATTTAGAACACAGAATAGAGAATATAGAACCGAGAAACTAGAACATGGAATGCAGAACATAGAATTTACAATATAGAATACAGAATACTGAATATAGAATTTAGATTATAGAATGTAGGACACAGAATATAGAATGTAGAATATGGAATGCAAAACATAGAATACACAATATAGTATCTAGAACACAGAATGTAGAATATTGAATACAGAATATAGATCCCAGGATTTAGAACATGGAATGAAGAACACAGAATTTGGAATATAAAATACAGAATACTGAATATAGATTTTAGAATATAGAATGTAGTACACAGAATATAGATTATAGAATAGGCAACGTAGAACCCAGAATTTTGAACATGGAATGCCGAACACACAAATTAGAATATAGAATACAGAATACTGAATATAGAATTTAGAACATGGAAAGCAAAACTCAGAATATAGTATATAGAATACGGAATTGAGAATATTGAGTACAGAATATAGAATGTAGAACACAGAATATAGAATATGGAAAACAGAATATAGAACCCAGGATTTAGAACATGGAATGCAGAACACTAAATTTAGAATATAGAATACAGACTACTGAATATAGAATGTAGAATTTAGAATGTAGAACACAAAATTTAGAATATAGAATACCGAATACTGAATATAGAATATGAATATACAATGTAGAACACAGAATTTAGAATATACAATACCGAATACTGAATATAGAATTTAGAATATACAATGTAGAAAAGAGAATAAAGAATATAGAATACGGAAAGCAGAATATAGAATACAGAATATAGAATGTAGGACACAGAATATAGAATATGGGAAACAGAATACAAAACCCAGAATTGAGAATATGGAATGCAGAAGACAGAATTTAGAATATAGAGAACAGAATACTGAATATAGAATTTCGAATATAGAATGTTGAACACAGAATTTAGAATATAGAAAAAAGAATACTGAATATAGAATTTAGAATATAGAATTGAGAACACAGAATAGAGAATATAGAATAGAGAATATAGAACAGAGAATTTAGAACATGGAATTTAGAACACAGGATTTAGAATATAGAATACAGAATACTGAGTATCGAAATTAGAATATAGAATGTAGAACTCAGAATTTTGAATATAGGATACGGAATGTAGAATATAGAATAAAGAATATAGAATATAGAACACAAAATATAGAATATGGAAAACAGAATACAGAACCCAAAATTTAGAACATGGAATGCATAACACAGAATTTAGAGTATATACTACAGAATACTGAATATAAAATTTAGAATATAGAATATAGAACACAGAATACGGAATGTAGAATACGGAATGCAGAATATTGAAAACAGAATATAGAATGTAGAACACAGAATTTAGAATATGGAAAACAGAATATAGAACCCAGAATTTAGAACATGGAATGCAGAACACAGAATATAGAATACAGAATAAAGAATACTGAATATACAATTTAAAATATAGAATGTAGAACACAGAATATAGAATATAGACTACGGAATGCAGAATATAGTATATAGAATATAGAATGATGAACACAAAATGTAGAATAAAGAGTAGAGAATATAGAACCCCGAATTTATAACATGGAAATTAGAACACAGAATTTGGAATATAAAATACAGAATACTTAATATTGAATTTAGAAAATACAATATAGAACACAGAATATGGAATGTAGAATACGGAATGTCTAATATTGAATACAGAATATTGAATGTAGAACACAGAATGCAGAATATGGAAAACAGAATACAAAATCGAGAATTTAGAACATGGAATGCAAAACACAGAGTTTAGAATATTGAATACAGTATACTAAATATAAAATTTTGAATATAGAATATAGAACACAGAATACGGAATTTAGTATACGGAATGCAGAATTTAGAATACAGAATATAGAATGTAGAACACAGAATATAGAATATGGAAAACAAAATACAGAACCCAGAATTTAGAATATGGAATGCAGAACAGTGAATTTAGAATATAGAATACATACAACTGAAAATAGAATTTAGAATATAGAATGTAGAACACAGAATTTAGAATATAGAACACAGAATGCTGAATATAGTATTTAGAATATCGAATGTTGAACACATAATATAGAAAATAGAATAGAGTATATAGAACCCAGAATTTAGAACATGGAATTTAGAACACAGAATTTAGAATATAGAATACAGAATACTGAATATAGAATTTAGAACATAGAATACGGAACACAGAATTTACAATATAGAATACAGAATACTTAATAAAGAATTTAGAATATAGAATTTAGGACACAGAATATAGAATATACACCACGGAATGCAGAATATAGAATATAGAATTTTGAACCCAAAGTATAGAATATAGAATAGAAAATATACAACCCAGAATTTAGAAAATGGAAAGCAGAATTCAGTATTTAGTATATAGAATACAGAATACCGAATATGGATTATAGAACA
Organism: Vicugna pacos; assembly: GCF_048564905.1. Classification (NCBI taxonomy): domain Eukaryota; kingdom Metazoa; phylum Chordata; class Mammalia; order Artiodactyla; family Camelidae; genus Vicugna; species Vicugna pacos. The sequence continues at coordinate 7,099,776 of NW_027328738.1, forward strand.
TGGAATGCAGAACCCAGAAAATACAATATAGAATATGGAATACTGAATATAGAATATAGAATTTAGAACACAGAATAAAGAATATAGAGTATAGTATATAGAACCCAGAATTTAGAACATGGAATGCAGAACACAGAATTTAGAATATAGAATACAGAATACTGAATATAGAATTTAGAGTATAGAATGTAGGACACAGAATATAGAATGTAGAATACGGAATGCAAAACATAGAATACACAATATATTATCTAGAACACAGAATATAGAATATTGAAAACAGAATATAGATCCCAGGATTTAGAACATGGAATGAAGAACACAGAATTTGGAATATAAAATACAGAATACTGAATATAGAATTTAGAATATAGAATGTAGTACACAGAATATAGATTATAGAATAGAGAATGTAGAACCCAGAATTTTTAACATGGAATGCCGAACACAGAATTTAGAATATAGAATACAGAATACTGAATATAGAATTTAGAACATGGAAAGCAAAACTCAGAATATAGAATATAGAATACAGAATACTGAATATAATTTTGAGAACATGGAGTGCAGAACCCAGAATATAGAATATAGAATACGCAATACTGAATTTAGAATTTAGAATATACAATTAAGAACACAGAATATAGAATATAGAGTATAGAATATAGAACCCAGAATTTAGAACATGGAATGCAGAACACAATATTAAGAATATAAAACACAGAATACTAAATATAAAATTTTGAATATAGAATGTAGAACACAGAATATGGAATGTAGAATACGGAATGCAGAATATAGAATACAGAATATAAAATTTAGAACACAGAATATAGAATATGGAAAACAGAATTCAGAACCCAGAATTTAGATCATAGAATGCAGAACACTGAATTTAGAATATAGAATACATACAACTGAAAATAGTATTTAGAATATAGAATGTAGAACACAGAATTTAGATTATAGAGAACAGAATACTGAATATAGAATTTCGAATATAGAATGTTGAACACAGAATTTAGAATATAAAATACAGAATACTGAATATAGAATTTAGAATATAGAATTTAGAACACAGAATAGAGAATATAGAATAGAGAATATAGAACCGAGAATTTAGAACATGGAATGCAGAACACAGAATTTAGAATATAGAATACAGAATACTGAATATAGAAATTAGAATATAGAATGTAGGACACAGAATATAGAATATAGACTACGGAATGCAGAATATAGAATAAAGATTATAGAATTATGAACCCATAGTATAGAATATAGAATAGAAAATATAGAAACCAGAATTAAGAACATGGAAATTAGAACACCGAATTAAGAATATAGAATACAGAATACTGAATATAGAATGTAGAACACAGAATATGGAATGTTAGATATGGAATGCAGAATATTGAATACAGAATATAGAATGTAGAACACAGAATTTAGTATATAGACTTCGGAATGCAGAATATAGAATATAGAATATAGAATATAGAAAGATGAAAACAGAATATTGAATATAGGATAGAAAATATAGAACCCCGAATTTATAACATGGAAAGCAGAATTCAATATATAGTATAAAGAATACAGAATACCGAATATGGATTATAGAACATGGAATGCAGAACACAGAATTCAGAATATAGAATAAAGAATACTGAATATAGAATTTAGATTATAGAATGTAAGACACAGAATATAGAATGTAGAATACGGAATGCAAAATATAGAATACAGAATATAGAATGTAGAACACAGAATGTAGAATATGGAAAACAGAATACAGAAACGAGAATTTAGAACATGGAATGCAAAACACACAGTTTAGAATATAGAATACAGAATACTAAATATAAAATTTTGAATATAGAATATAGAACACAGAATACGGAATTTAGTATACGGAATGCAGAATTTAGAATACAGAATATAGAATGTAGAACACAGAATATAGAATATGGAAAACAGAATACAGAACCCAGAATTTAGAACATGGAATGCAGAACAGTGAATTTAGAATATAGAATACATACAACTGAAAATAGAATTTAGAATATAGAATGTAGAACACAGAATTTAGAATATAGAACACAGAATGCTGAATATAGTATTTAGAATATCGAATGTAGAACACAGAATATAGAAAATAGAATAGAGTATATAGAACCCAGAATTTAGAACATGGAATTTAGAACACAGAATTTAGAATATAGAATACAGAATACTGAATATAGAATTTAGAACATAGAACACGGAACACAGAATTTACAATATAGAATACAGAATACTTAATAAAGAATTTAGAATATAGAATTTAGGACACAGAATATAGAATATACACTACGGAATGCAGAATATAGAATATAGAATATAGAATGTTGAACCCAAAGTATAGAATATAGAATAGAAAATATACAACCCAGAATTTAGAAAATGGAAAGCAGAATTCAGTATTTAGTATATAGAATACAGAATACCGAATATGGATTATAGAACATGGAATGCAGAACCCAGAAAATACAATATAGAATATGGAATACTGAATATAGAATATAGAATTTAGAACACAGAATAAAGAATATAGAGTATAGTATATAGAACCCAGAATTTAGAACATGGAATGCACAACACAGAATTTAGAATATAGAATACAGAATACTGAATATAGAATTTAGATTATAGAATGTAGGACACAGAATATAGAATGTAGAATACGGAATGCAAAACATAGAATACACATTATAGTATCTAGAACCCAGAATGTAGAGTATTGAAAACAGAATAAGATCCCAGGATTTAGAACATGGAATGAAGAACACAGAATTTGGAATATAAAATACAGAATACTGAATATAGAATTTAGAATATAGAATGTAGTACACAAAATATAGATTATAGAATAGAGAATGTAGAACCCAGAATTTTTAACATGGAATGCCGAACACAGAATTTAGAATATAGAATACAGAATACTGAATATAGAATTTAGTACATGGAAAGCAAAACTCAGAATATAGAATATAGAATACAGAATACTGAATATAATTTTGAGAACATGGAGTGCAGAACCCAGAATATAGAATATAGAATACGGAATACTGAATATAGAATTTAGAATATACAATTTAGAACAAAGAATATAGAATATAGAGTATAGAATATAGAAACCAGAATTTAGAACATGGAATGCAGAACACAATATTAAGAATATAAAATACAGGATACTAAATATAAAATTTTGAATATAGAATTTAGATCACAGAATATGGAATGTAGAATACGGAATGCAGAATATAGAATACAGAATATAAAATTTAGAACACAGAATATAGAATATGGAAAACAGAATACAGAACCCAGAATTTAGAACATGGAATGCAGAACACTGAATTTAGAATATAGAATACATACAACTGAAAATAGAATTTAGAATATAGAATGTAGAACACAGAATTTAGATTATAGAGAACAGAATACTGAATATAGAATTTCGAATATAGAATGTTGAACAAAGAATTTAGAATATAGAATACAGAATACTGAATATAGAATATAGAATTTAGAACACAGAATAGAGAATATAGAATAGAGAATATAGAACCGAGAATGTAGAAGATGGAATGCAGAACAAAGAATTTAGAATATAGAATACAGAATACTGATTATAGAATTTAGAATATAGAATGTAAGACACAGAATATAGAATATAGACTACGGAATGCAGAATATAGAATACAGATTAAAGAATTATGAACACAAAGTGTAGAATATAGAATAGAAAATATAGAACCCAGAATTAAGAACATGGAAATTAGAACACCGAATTTAGAATATAGAATACAGAATACTGAATATAGAATGTAGAACACAGAATATGGAATGTTAGATATGGAATGCAGAATATTGAATACAGAATATAGAATATAGAACACAGAATATACTATATAGATTTCGGAATGCAGAATATAGAATGTAGAATATAGAATATAGAAAGATGAACACAGAATATAGAATATAGGATAGAAAATATAGAACCACGAACTTAGAACATGGAAAGCAGAATTCAGTATTTAGTATAAAGAATACAGCATACCGAATATGGATTATAGAACATGGAATGCAGAGCACAGAATTCAGAATATAGAATAGAGAATACTGAATATAGAATTTAGAATATAGAATGTAAGACACAGAATATAGAATGTAGAATACGGAATGCAAAATATAGAATACAGAATATAGAATGAAGAACACAGAATGTAGAATATGGAAAACAGAACACAGAAACGAGAAATTAGAACATGGAATGCACAACACAGAGTTTAGAATATAGAATACAGAATACTAAATATAAAATTTTGAATATAGAATACAGAACACAGAATACGGAATTTAGTATACGGAATGCAGAATTTAGAATACAGAATATAGAATGTAGAACACAGAATATAGAATATGGAAAACAAAATACAGAACCCAGAATTTAGAATATGGAATGCAGAACACTGAATTTAGAATATAGAATACATACAACTGAAAATAGTATTTAGAATATAGAATGTAGAACACAGAATTTAGAATATAGAACACAGAATGCTGAATATAGTATTTAGAATATCGAATGATGAACACAGAATATAGAAAATATAATAGAGTATATAGAACCCAGAATTTAGAACATGGAATTTAGAACACAGAATTTACAATATAGAATACAGAATACTGAATATAGAATTTAGAACATAGAATACGGAACACAGAATTTAAAATATAGAATACAGAATACTTAATAAAGAATTTAGAATATAGAATTTAGGACACAGAATATAGAATATACACTACGGAATGCAGAATATAGAATATAGAATATAGAATGTTGAACCCAAAGTATAGAATATAGAATAGAAAATATAGAACCCAGAATTTAGAAAATGGAAAGCAGAATTCAGTATTTAGTATATAGAATACAGAATACCGAATATGGATTATAGAACATGGAATGCAGAACCCAGAAAATACAATATAGAATATGGAATACTGAATATAGAATATAGAATTTAGAACACAGAATAAAGAATAAAGAGTATAGTATATAGAACCCAGAATTTAGAACATGGAATGCACAACACAGAATTTAGAATATAGAATACAGAATACTGAATATAGAATTTAGATTATAGAATGTAGGACACAGAATATAGAATGTAGAATACGGAATGCAAAACATAGAATACACCATATAGTATCTAGAACACAGAATATAGAATATTGAAAACAGAATATAGATCCCAGGATTTAGAACATGGAATGAAGAACACAGAATTTGGAATATAAAATACAGAATACTGAATATAGATTTTAGAATATAGAATGTAGTACACATAATATAGATTATAGAATAGGCAACGTAGAACCCAGAATTTTGAACATGGAATGCCGAACACACAAATTAGAATATAGAATACAGAATACTGAATATAGAATTTAGAACATGGAAAGCAAAACTCAGAATATAGAATATAGAATACGGAATTGAGAATATTGAGTACAGAATATAGAATGTAGAACACAGAATATAGAATATGGAAAACAGAATATAGAACGCAGGATTTAGAACATGGAATGCAGAACACTAAATTTAGAATATAGAATACAGACTACTGAATATAGAATGTAGAATTTAGAATGTAGAACACAAAATTTAGAATATAGAATACCGAATACTGAATATAGAATATGAATATACAATGTAGAACACAGAATTTAGAATATACAATACCGAATACTGAATATAGAATTTAGAATATACAATGTAGAAAAGAGAATAAAGAATATAGAATACGGAAAGCAGAATATAGAATACAGAATATAGAATGTAGGACACAGAATATAGAAAATGGAAAACAGAATACAAAACCCAGAATTGAGAATATGGAATGCAGAAGACAGAATTTAGAATATAGAGAACAGAATACTGAATATAGAATTTCGAATATAGAATGTTGAACACAGAATTTAGAATATAGAAAACAGAATACTGAATATAGAATTTAGAATATAGAATTGAGAACACAGAATAGAGAATATAGAATAGAGAATATAGAACAGAGAATTTAGAACATGGAATTTAGAACACAGGATTTAGAATATAGAATACAGAATACTGAGTATCGAAATTAGAATATAGAATGTAGAACTCAGAATTTTTAATATAGGATACGGAATGTAGAATATAGAATAAAGAATATAGAATATAGAACACAAAATATAGAATATGGAAAACAGAATACAGAACCCAAAATTTAGAACATGGAATGCAGAACACAGAATTTAGAGTATATACTACAGAATACTGAATATAAAATTTAGAATATAGAATATAGAACACAGAATACAGAATGTAGAATACGGAATGCAGAATATTGAAAACAGAATATAGAATGTAGAACACAGAATTTAGAATATGGAAAACAGAATATAGAACCCAGAATTTAGAACATGGAATGCAGAACACAGAATATAGAATACAGAATAAAGAATACAGAATATACAATTTAAAATATAGAATGTAGAACACAGAATATAGAATATAGACTACGGAATGCAGAATATAGTATATAGAATATAGAATGATGAACACAAAATGTAGAATAAAGAATAGAGAATTTAGAACCCCGAATTTATAACATGGAAATTAGAACACAGAATTTGGAATATAAAATACAGAATACTTAATATTGAATTTAGAAAATACAATATAGAACACAGAATATGGAATGTAGAATACGGAATGTCTAATATTGAATACAGAATATTGAATGTAGAACACAGAATGCAGAATATGGAAAACAGAACACAAAATCGAGAATTTAGAACATGGAATGCACAACACAGAGTTTAGAATTTAGAATACAGAATACTGAATATAAAATTTTGAATATAGAATGTAGAACACAGAATAGGAAATGTAGAATACGGAATTCAGGATATAGAATACAGAATATAGAATATAGAACACAGAATATAGAATATGGAAAACAGAATACAGAACCCAGAATTTACAACATGGAATGCAGAACACTGAATTTAGAATATAGAATACATAGAACTGAAAATAGAATTTAGAACATAGAATGTAGAACACAGAAATTAGAATATAGAACACACAATTCTGAATATAGTATTTAGAATATCGAATGTTGAACACAGAATATAGAAAATAGAATACAGAATATAGAACCCAAAATTTAGAACATGGAAATTAGAACACAGAATTTATAATATAGGATACACAATACTGACTAGCGAACATAGAATATAGAATATAGAAATCAGAATATTGATTATAGGATACAGAATGTAGAATATAGAATAAAGAATATAGAATATATAACACAAAATATAGAATATGGAAAACAGAAAACAGAAACCAAAATTTAGAACATGGAATGCAGAACACAGAATTTAGAATATAGAAAACAGAATAATGAATAAAAATTTAGAATATAGAATGTAGAAAACTGAAAATAGAATATAGAATAGAGAATATAGAACCCAGAATTTAGAACATGGAATGCAGAACACAGAATTTAGAATATAGAATACAGAATAATGAATATAGAATTTAGAATATTGAATGTAGAACACAGAATATAGAATATAGATTATGGAATGCAGAATATAGAATATAGAATATAGAATGATGAACCCAAAGTATAGAATATAGAATAGAAAATATAGAACCCAGAATTAAGAACATTGAATGTAGAATCCCCAATTTAGAATATAGAATACAAAATACTGAATATCGAATTTAGAATATAGAATGTAGAACACAGAATATGGAATGATAGATATGGAATGCATAATATTGAAAACAAAATATAGAATATAGAACACAGAATTTAGAATATACACTTCGGAATGCAGAATATAGAATATACAATATAGAAAGATGAACACAGAATATAGAATATAGAATAGAATATATAGAACCCAGAATTTAGAACATGGAAAACAGAATTCAGTATTTATTATATAGAATACAGAATACCGAATATGGATAATAGACATTGGAATGCAGAACACAGAATATAGAATATAGAATATGGAATACTGAATATAGGATTTAGAATATAGAATTTAGAACACAGAATACAGAATATATTGTATAGTATATAGAACCCAGAATTTTGAACATGTAATGCAGAACAAAGAATTTAGAATATAGAATACAGAATACTGAATATAGAATTTAGATTATAGAATGTAGGACACAGAATATAGAAAGTAGAATACGGAATGCAAAATATAGTATTCAGAATATAGAATTTAGAACACAGAATGTAGAATAAGGAAAACAGAATATAGATCCCAGGATTTAGGACATGGAATGCAGAACACAGAATTTGGAATATAAAATACAGAATACTGAAAATAGAATTTAGAATATAGAATGTAGAACACACAATATAGATTATAGAATAGAGAATGTAGAACACAGAATTTTGAACATGGAATGCCAAACACAGAATATAGAATATAGAAAACAGAATATTGAATAGAATATTTAGAATATAGAATTTAGAACACAGAATAGAGAATATAGAACCGAGAAACTAGAACATGGAATGCAGAACATAGAATTTACAATATAGAATACAGAATACTGAATATAGAATTTAGAATATAGAATGTAGGACACAGAATATAGAATATAGGCTACGGAATGCAGAATATAGAATATAGAATATAGAATGATGAACCCAAAGTATGGAATATAGAATAGAAATTATAGAACCTAGAATTTAGAACATGGAAAGCAGAATTCAGTATTTAGTATATAAAATAAAGAATACCGAATATGGACTATAGAACATGGAATGCAGAACCCAGAAAATACAATATAGAATACAGAATACTGAATATAGAATTTAGAACACAGTATATAGAATAGAGAGTATAGTATATAGAACCCAGAATTTAGAACATGGAATGCAGAACACAGAATTTAGAATATAGAATACAGAATACTGAATATAGAATTAAGATTATAGAATGTAAGACACAGAATATAGAATATAGAATACGGAATGCAAAATATAGAATACACAATATAGAATGTAGAACAAAGAATGTAGAATATGCAAAACAGAATATAGATCCCAGGATTTAGAACATGGAATGCAGAAAACAGAATTTGGAATATAAAATACAGAATACTGAATATAGAATTTAGAATATAGAATGTAGAACACACAATATAGATTATAGAATAGAGAATGTAGAACACAGAATTTTGAACATGGAATGCCGAACACAGAATTTAAAGTATAGAATACAGAATACTGAATATAGAATTTAGAACATGGAATGCGGAACACAGAATTTACAATATAGAATACAGAATACTTAATATAGAATTTAGAACGTAGAATGCGGAACACAGCAATTAGAATATAGAATACAAAATACTGAATATATAATATAGAACATGGAAAGCAGAACTCAGAATATAGAATATAGAATACAGAATACTGAATATAGATTTTAAAACATGGAATGCAGAACCCAGAATATAGAATATAGAATACGGTATACTGAATATAGAATTTAGAATATACAATGTAGAACACAAAATATAGAATTTAGAATATAGAATATAGAACAAAGAATTTAGAACATGGAATGCAGAACATAATATTTAGAATATAGAATACAGAATACTCAATATAGAATTTAAAATATAGAATGTAGAACACAGAATTTAGAATATGGAAAACAAAATATAGAACCCAGGATTTAGAACATGGAATGCAGAACACAGAATTTAGAACATAGAATACAGACTACTGAATATAGAATTTAGAATTTAGAATGTACAACACAGAATTTAGAATATAGAATACCGAATACTGAATATAGAATTTGAATATACAATGTAGAACACAGAATTTAGAATATAGAATACAGAATACTGAATATAGAATTTAGAATATACAATGTAGAAAACAGAATAAAGAATATAGAATACGGAAAGCAGAATATACAATACAGAAAATAGATTGTAGAGCACAGAATATAGAATATGGAAAACAGAATACAAAACCCAGAATTGAGAACATGGAATGCAGAACACAGAATTTAGAATATAGAGAAGAGAATACTGAATATAGAATTTCGAATATAGAATGTTGAACACAGAATTTAGAATATAGAAAACAGAATACTTAATATAGGATTTAGAATATAGAATTTAAAACACAGAATAGAGAATATAGAATAGAGAATATAGAACAGAGAATTTAGAACATGGAATTTAGAACAGATTATTTAGAACATAGAATACAGAATACTGAGTATCGAATTTAGAATATAGAATGTAGAACTCAGAATTTAGAATATAGGATACGGAAAGTAGAATAAAGAATATAGAAAATAGAACACAAAATGTAGAATATGGAAAGCAGAATACAGAACCGAAAATTTAGAACATGGAATGCAGAACACAGAATTTAGAGTATATACTACAGAATACTGAATATAAAATTTAGAATATAGAATGTAGAAAACAAAATATGGAATATAGAATACGGAATGCAGAATATAGAATACAGAATATAGAATGTAGAACACAGAATATAGAATATGGGAAACAGAGTACAGAACCCAGAATTTAGAACATGGAATGTAGAACATAGAATTAAGAATATAGAATACAGATTACTGAATATAGAATTTAGAATATAGAATGTAGAACACAGAATTTAGAATATAGAGAACGGAATGCAGACTATTGTATATAGAATATAGAATGAAGAACACAAAATATAAAATAAAAAATACAGAATATAGAACCCAGAATTTATAAAATGGAATGTAGAACACAGGATTTAGAATATAGAATACAGAATACTGAATATAGAATTTAGAACATGGAATGCAGAACACAGAATTTGGAATATAAAATACAGAATACTGAATATAGAATTTAGAAAATAGAATGTAGAACACAGAATATAGATTATAGAATAGTGAATGTAGAACCCAGAATTTTGAACATGGAATCCCGAACACAGAATTTAGAATACAGAATACAGAATACTGAATATAGAATTTAGAACATAGAATGCGGAACACCGAATTTACAGTATAGAATACAGAATACTTAATATAGAATTTAGAAGTTAGAAATTGGAACACAGCAATTAGAATATAGAATATAGAATACTGAATATATAATATAGAACCTGGAATGCAGAACCCAGAATATAGAATATAGAATAAGGAATACTGAATATAGAATTTAGAATATACAATGTAGAACACAGAATATAGAATATAGAGTATAGAATATAGAACCCAGAATTTAGAACATGGAATGCAGAACACAATATTTAGAAAATAGAATACAGAATACTGAATATAGAATTTAGAATATAGAATGTAGAACACAGAGTATAGAATATAGAATAGGGAATGCAGAATATTGAGTACAGGATATAGAATGTAGAACACAGAATTTAGAATATGGAAAACAGAATATAGAACCCAGGATTTAGAACATGGAATGTAGAACACAGAATTTAGACTATAGAATACCGAATACAGAATATAGAATTTGAATATACAATGTAGAACACAGAATTCAAAATATAGAATACAGAATACTGAATATAGAATTTAGAATATACAATGTAGAAAACAGAATAAAGGATAGAGAATACGGAAAGCAGAATATAGAATACAGAATATAGAATGTAGAACACAGAATATAGAATATAGAAAACAGAATACTGAATAGAGAATTTAGAATATACAATTTAGAACACAGAATAGAGAATATAGAACCGAGAAATTAGAACATGGAATGCAGAACATAGAATTTACACTATAGAATACAGAATACTGAATATAGAATTTAGAATATAGAATGTAGGACACAGAATATAGAATATAGGCTACGGAATGCAGAATATAGAATATAGAATATAGAATGATGAACCCAAAGTATGGAATATAGAATAGAAAATATAGAACCTAGAATTTAGAACATGGAAAGCAGAATTCAGTATTTAGTATATAAAATAAAGAATACCGAATATGGATTTTAGAACATGGAATGCTGAACCCAGAAAATACAATATAGAATACAGAATACTGAATATAGAATTTAGAACACAGTATATAGAATAGAGAGTATAGTATATAGAACCCAGAATTTAGAACATGGAATGCAGAACACAGAATTTAGTATATAGAATACAGAATACTGAATATAGAATTTAGATTATAGAATGTAGGACACAGAATATAGAATGTAGAATACGGAATGCAAAATATGGAATACACAATATAGAATATAGAACAAAGAATGTAGAATAAGCAAAACAGAATATAGATCCCAGGATTAAGAACATGGAATGCAGAACACAGAATTTGGAATATAAAATACAGAATACTGAATATAGAATTTAGAATATAGAATGTAGAACACACAATATAGATTATAGAATAGAGAATGTAGAACCCAGAATTTTGAACATGGAATGCCAAACACAGAATTTAGAATATAGAATACAGAATACTGAATATAGAATTTAGAACATGGAATGCGGAACACAGAATTTACAATATAGAATACAGAATACTTAATATAGAATTTAGAATATGCAATGTTGAACACAGAATATAGAATATAGAATATAGAACACAGAATTTAGAACATGGAATGCAGAACCTAATATTTAGAATATAGTATACAGAATACTGAATATAGAATATAAAATATAGAATGTAGAACACAGAGAACAGAATATAGAATAGGGAATGCAGAATATTGAGTACAGAATATAGAATGTAGAACACAGAATATAAAATATGGAAAACAAAATATAGAACCCAGGATTTAGAACATGGAATGCAGAACACAGAATTTAGAATATAGAATACCGAATACTGAATATAGAATTTGAATATACAATGTAGAACACAGAATTTAGAATATATAGAAGAGAATACTGAATATAGAATTTAGAACATGGAATGCAGAACACAGAATTTGGAATATAAAATACAGAATACTGAATATAGAATTTAGAATATAGAATGTAGAACACAGAATATAGATTATAGAATAGAGAATGTAGAACCCAGAATTTTGAACATGGAATCCCGAACACAGAATTTAGAATACAGAATACAGAATACTGAATATAGAATTTAGAACATAGAATGCGGAACACCGAATTGACAGTATAGAATACAGAATACTTAATATAGAATTTAGAAGTTAGAATGCGGAACACAGCAATTAGAATATAGAGTATAGTATAATGAATATATAATATAGAACCTGGAATGCAGAACCCAGAATATAGAATATAGAATAAGGAATACTGAATATAGAATTTAGATTACACAATGTAGAACACAGAATATAGAATATAGAGTATAGAATATAGAACCCAGAATTTAGAACATGCAATGCAGAACACAATATTTAGAAAATAGAGTACAGAATACTGAATATAGAATTTAGAATATAGAATGTAGAACCCAGAGTATAGAATATAGAATAGGGAATGCAGAATATTGAGTACAGGATATAGAATGTAGAACACAGAATTTAGAATATGGAAAACAGAATATAGAACCCAGGATTTAGAACATGGAATGTAGAACACATAATTTAATCTATAGAATACCGAATACTGAATATCGAATATGAATATACAATGTAGAACACAGAATTCAAAATATAGAATACAGAATACTGAATATAGAATTTAGAATATACAATGTAGAAAACAGAATAAAGGATAGAGAATACGGAAAGCAGAATATAGAATACAGAATATAGAATGTAGAACACAGAATATAGAATATAGAAAACAGAATACTGAATATAGATTTTAAAACATGGAATGCAGAACCCAGAAAATACAATATAGAATACAGAATACTGAATATAGAATTTAGAACACAGTATATAGAATAGAGAGTATAGTATTTAGAACCCAGAATTTAGAACATGGAATGCAGAACACAGAATTTAGAATATATAATACAGAATACTGAATATAGAATTTAGATTATAGAAGGTAGGACACAGAATATAGAATGTAGAATACGGAATGCAAAATATAGAATACATAATATAGAATGTAAAACAAAGAATGTAGAATATGCAAAACAGAATATAGATCCCAGGATTTAGAACATGGAATGCAGAACACCGAATTTGGAATATAAAATACAGAATACTGAATATAGAATTTAGAATATAGAATGTAGAACACACAATATAGATTATAGAATAGAGAATGTAGAACCCAGAATTTTGAACATGGAATGCCGAACACAGAATTTAGAATATAGAATACAGAATACTGAATATAGAATTTAGAACATGGAATGCGGAACACAGAATTTACAATATAGAATACAGAATACTTAATATAGAATTTAGAACGTAGAATGCGGGACACAGCAATTAGAATATAGAATACAGAATACTGAATATATAATATAGAACATGGAAAGCAGAACTCAGAATATAGAATATAGAATACAGAATACTGAATATAGATTTTAAAACATGGAATGCAGAACCCAGAATATAGAATATAGAATACGGTATACTGAATATAGAATTTAGAATATACAATGTAGAACACAGAATATAGAATATAGAATATAGAACACAGAATTTAGAACATGGAATGCAGAACATAATATTTAGAATATAGAATACAGAATACTGAATATAGAAAATAAAACATAGAATGTAGAACACAGAGAACAGAATATAGAATAGGGAATGCAGAATATTGAGTACAGAATATTGAATGTAGAACACAGAATATAGAATATGGAAAACAAAATATAGAACCCAGGATTTAGAACATGGAATGCAGAACACAGAATTTAGAACATAGAATACAGACTACTGAATATAGAATTTAGACTTTAGAATGTACAACACAGAATTTAGAATATAGAATACCGAATACTGAATATAGAATTTGAATATACAATGTAGAACACAGAATTTAGAATATAGAATACAGAATACTGAATATAGAATTTAGAATATACAATGTAGAAAACAGAATAAAGAATATAGAATACGGAAAGCAGAATATAGAATACAGAAAATAGAATGTAGAGCACAAAATATAGAATATGGAAAACAGAATACAAAACCCAGAATTGAGAACATGGAATGCAGAACACAGAATTTAGAATATAGAGAAGAGAATACTGAATATAGAATTTCGAATATAGAATGTTGAACACAGAATTTAGAATATAGAAAACAGAATACTTAATATAGAATTTAGAATATAGAATTTAAAACACAGAATAGAGAATATAGAATAGAGAATATAGAACAGAGAATTTAGAACATGGAATTTAGAACAGATTATTTAGAACATAGAATACAGAACACCGAGTATCGAATTTAGAATATAGAATGTAGAACTCAGAATTTAGAATATAGGATACGGAAAGTAGAATATAGAATAAAGAATATAGAAAATAGAACACAAAATGTAGAATATGGAAAACAGAATACAGAACCGAAAATTTAGAACATGGAATGCAGAACACAGAATTTAGAGTATATACTGCAGAATACTGAATATAATATTTAGAATATAGAATGTAGAACACAGTATATGGAATGTAGAAAACGGAATGCAGAATATGGAATACATAATATAGAATGTAGAACACAGAATTTAGAATACTGAAAACAGAATATAGATCCCAGGATTTAGAACATGGATTGCAGAGCACAGAATTTGGAATATAAAATACAGAATACTGAATATAGAATTTAGAATATAGAATGTAGAACACAGAATAAAGATTATACAATAGAGAATGTAGAACCCAGAATTTTGAACATGGAATGCCGAACACAGAATTTAGAATACAGAATACAGAATAATGAATATAGAATTTAGAACATAGAATGTGGAACACAGAATTTACAGTACAGAATACAGAATACTTAATATAGAATTAAGAAATTAGAATGCGGAAAACAGCAATTAGAATTTAGAATATAGAATACTGAATATATAATTTAGAACATGGAATGCAAAACCTAGAATATAGAATATAGAATAAGGAATACTGAATATAGAATTTAGAATATAAAATATAGAACACAGAATATAGAATATAGATTAAAGAATATAGAAGCCAGAATTTAGAACATGGAATGCACAACACAATATTTAGAAAATAGAATACAGAATACTGAATATAGAATTTAGAATATAGAATGTAGAACACAGTGTATAGAATATAGAATAGGGAATGCAGAATATTGAGTACAGAATATAGAATGTAGAACACAGAATTTAGAATATGGAAAACAGAATATAGAACCCAGGATTTAGAAAACGGAATGCAGAACACAGAATTTAGAATATAGAAAACAGAGTACTGAATATAGAATTTAGAATTTACAATGTAGAACACAGAATTTAGAATATAGAATACCGAATACTGAATATAGAATATAAATATACAATGTAGAACACAGAATTCAGAATATAGAATACAGAATACTGAATATAGAATTTAGAATATACAATGTAGAAAACAGAATAAAGGATAGAGAATAAGGAAAGCAGAATATAGAATACAGAATATAGAATGTAGAACACAGAATATAGATTATAGAATACAGAATACTGAATAGAGAATTTCGAATATAGAATGTAGAACTCAGAATATAAAATATGGAAAACAGAATACAAAACTCAGAATTGAGAACATGGAATGCAGAACACAGAATTTAAAATATAGAGAACAGAATACTGAATATAGAATTTCGAATATAGAATGTTGAACACAGAATTTAGAATATAGAAAACAGAATACTGAATATAGAATTTAGAATATAGAATTTAGAACACAGAATAGAGAATATAGAACCGAGAATTTAAAACATGGAAAGCAGAACAAAGAATTTAGAATATAGAATACAGAATACTGAATATAGAATTTAGAATACAGAATGTAGGACACAGAATATAGAATATAGACTACGGAATGCAGAATATAGAATATAGATTATAGAATGATGAACCCAAAGTATAGAATATAGAATAGAAAATATAGAACCCAGAATTAAGAACATGGAATGTAGAACACCGAATTTAGAATATAGAATACAGAATACTGAATATAGAATGTAGAACACAGAATATGGAATGTTAGATACGGAATGCAGAATATTGAATACAGAATATAGAATGTAGAACACAGAATGTAGAATATAGACTTCGGAATGCAGAATATAGAATATAGAATATAGAAAGATGAACACAGAATATAGAATATAGGATAGAAAATATAGAACCCCGAATTTAGAACATGGAAATCAGAATTCAGTATTTAGTATATAGAATACAGAATACCGAATATGGATTATAGAACATGGAATGCAGAACACAGAATTCAGAATATAGAATACAGTATACTGAATATAGAATTTAGATTATAGAATGTAAGACACAGAATATAGAATGTAGAATACGGAATGCAAAATATAGAATACAGAATATTGAATGTAGAACACAGAATATAGAATATGGAAAACAGAATACAGAACCCAGAATTTAGAACATGGAATGCAGAACACTGAATTAAGTATACAAAATAAAAACAACTGAAAATAGAATTTAGAATAGAGAATGTAGAACACAGAATTTAGAATATAGAACACAGAATGCTGAATAGAGTATTTAGAATATCGAATGTTGAACACAGAATATAGAAAATAGAATAGAGTATATAGAACCCAGAATTTAGAACATGGAATTTAGAACACAGAATTTAGAATATAGAATACATACAACTGAAAATAGAATTTAGAATATAGAATGTAGAACACAGAATTTAGAATATAGAGAACAGAATACTGAATATACAATTTCGAATATAGAATGTTGAACACAGAATTTAGAATATAGAATAGAGAGTACTGAATATAGAATTTAGAATATAGAATTTAGAACACAGAATAGAGAATATAGAATAGAGAATATAGAACCGAGAATTTAGAACATGGAATGCAGAACACAGAATATAGAATATAGAATACAGAATACTGAATATAGAATTTAGAATATACAATGTAGAACACAGAATATAGAATATAGAGTATAGAATATAGAACCCAGAATTTAGAACATGGAATGCAGAACACAATATTTAGAAAATAGAATACAGAATACTGAATATAGAATTTAGAATATAGAATGTAGAACACAGAGTATTGAATATAGAATAGGGAATGCAGAATATTGAGTACAGGATATAGAATGTAGAACACAGAATTTAGAATATGGAAAACAGAATATAGAACCCAGGATATAGAACATGGAATGTAGAACACAGAATTTAGACTATAGAATACCGAATACTGAATATCGAATATGAATATACAATGTAGAACACAGAATTCAAAATATAGAATACAGAATACTGAATATAGAATTTAGAATATACAATGTAGAAAACAGAATAAAGGATACAGAAGACGGAAAGCAGAATATAGAATACAGAATATAGAATGTAGAACACAGAATATAGAATATAGAAAACAGAATACTGAATAGAGAATTTAGAATATAGAATGTAGAACACAGAATAGAGAATATAGAACCGAGAAATTAGAACATGGAATGCAGAATATAGAATTTACAATATAGAATACAGAATACTGAATATAGAATTTAGAATATAGAATGTAGGACACAGAATATAGAATATAGGCTACGGAATGCAGAATATAGAATATAGAATATAGAATGATGAACCCAAAGTATGGAATATAGAATAGAAAATATAGAACCTAGAATTTAGAACATGGAAAGCAGAATTCAGTATTTAGTATATAAAATAAAGAATACCGAATATGGATTATAGAACATGGAATGCAGAACCCAGAAAATACAATATAGAATACAGAATACTGAATATAGAATTTAGAACACAGTATATAGAATAGAGAGTATAGTATATAGAACCCAGAATTTAGAACATGGAATGCAGAACACAGAATTTAGAATATAGAATACAGAATACTGAATATAGAATTATGATTATAGAATGTAGGACACAGAATATAGAATGTAGAATACGGAATGCAAAATATAGAATACACAATATAGAATGTAGAACAAAGAATGTAGAATATGCAAAACAGAATATAGATCCCAGGATTTAGAACATGGAATGCAGAAAACAGAATTTGGAATATAAAATACAGAATACTGAATATAGAATTTAGAATATAGAATGTAGAACACACAATATAGATTATAGAATAGAGAATGTAGAACCCAGAATTTTGAACATGGAATGCCGAACACAGAATTTAGAATATAGAATACAGAATACTGAATATAGTATTTAGAACATGGAATGCGGAACACAGAATTTACAATATAGAATACAGAATTCTTAATATAGAAATTAGAACGTAGAATGCGGGACACAGCAATTAGAATATAGAATACAGAATACTGAATATATAATATAGAACATGGAAAGCAGAACTCAGAATATAGAATATAGAATACAGAATACTGAATATAGATTTTAAAACATGGAATGCAGAACCCAGAATATAGAATATAGAATACGGTATACTGAATATAGAATTTAGAATATACAATGTAGAACACAGAATATAGAATATAGAATATAGAATATAGAACACAGAATTTAGAACATGGAATGCGGAACATAATATTTAGAATATAGAATACAGAATACTGAATATAGAAAATAAAATATAGAATGTAGAACACAGAGAAAAGAATATAGAATAGGGAATGCAGAATATTGAGTACAGAATATTGAATGTAGATCACAGAATATAGAATATGGAAAACAAAATATAAAACCCAGGATTTAGAACTTGGAATGCAGAACACAGAATTTAGAACATAGAATACAGACTACTGAATATAGAATTTAGAATTTAGAATGTACAACACAGAATTTAGAATATAGAATACCGAATACTGAATATAGAATTTGAATATACAATGTAGAACACAGAATTTAGAATATAGAATACAGAATACTGAATATAGAATTTAGAATATACAATGTAGAAAACAGAATAAAGAATATAGAATACGGAAAGCAGAATATAGAATACAGAAAATAGAATGTAGAGCACAGAATATAGAATATGGAAAACAGAATACAAAACCCAGAATTGAGAACATGGAATGCAGAACACAGAATTTAGAATATAGAGAAGAGAATACTGAATATAGAATTTCGAATATAGAATGTTGAACACAGAATTTAGAATATAGAAAACAGAATACTTAATATAGAATTTAGAATATAGAATTTAAAACACAGAATAGAGAATATAGAATAGAGAATATAGAACAGAGAATTTAGAACATGGAATTTAGAACAGATTATTTAGAACATAGAATACAGAATACCGAGTATCGAATTTAGAATATAGAATGTAGAACTCAGAATATAGAATATAGGATACGGAAAGTAGAATATAGAATAAAGAATATAGAAAATAGAACACAAAATGTAGAATATGGAAAACAGAATACAGAACCGAAAATTTAGAACATGGAATGCAGAACACAGAATTTAGAGTATATACTACAGAATACTGAATATAATATTTAGAATATAGAATGTAGAACACAGTATATGGAATGTAGAAAACGGAATGCAGAATATGGAATACAGAATATAGAATGTAGAACACAGAATTTAGAATACTGAATATAGAATATAGATCCCAGGATTTAGAACATGGAATGCAGAGCACAGAATTTGGAATATAAAATACAGAATACTGAATATAGTATTTAGAATATAGAATGTAGAACACAGAATTTAGAATATAGAGAACGGAATGCAGAATATTGTATATAGAATATAGAATGAAGAACACAAAATATAAAATAAAAAATACAGAATATAGAACCCAGAATTTATAAAATGGAATGTAGAACACAGAATTTAGAATATAGAATACAGAATACTGAATATAGAATTTAGAACATGGAATGCAGAACACAGAATTTGGAATATAAAATACAGAATACTGAATATAGAATTTAGAATATAGAATGTAGAACACAGAATATAGATTATAGAATAGAGAATGTAGAACCCAGAATTTTGAACATGGAATCCCGAACACAGAATTTAGAATACAGAATACAGAATACTGAATATAGAATTTAGAACATAGAATGCGGAACACCGAATTTACAGTATAGAATACAGAATACTTAATATAGAATTTAGAAGTTAGAATGCGGAACACAGCAAATAGAATATAGAATATAGAATACTGAATATATAATATAGAACCTGGAATGCAGTACCCAGAATATAGAATATAGAATAAGGAATACTGAATATAGAATTTAGAATATACAATGTAGAACACAGAATATAGAATATAGAGTATAGAATATAGAACCCAGAATTTAGAACATGGAATGCAGAACACAATATTTAGAAAATAGAATACAGAATACTGAATATAGAATTTAGAATATAGAATGTAGAACACAGAGTATAGAATATAGAATAGGGAATGCAGAATATTGACTACAGGATATAGAATGTAGAACACAGAATTTAGAATATGGAAAACAGAATATAGAACTCAGGATTTAGAACATGGAATGTAGAACACAGAATTTAGACTATAGAATACCGAATACTGAATATCGAATATGAATATACAATGTAGAACACAGAATTCAAAATATAGAATACAGAATACTGAATATAGAATTTAGAATATACAATGTAGAAAACAGAATAAAGGATAGAGAAGACGGAAAGCAGAATATAGAATACAGAATATAGAATTTAGAACACAGAATAGAGAATATAGAACCGAGAAATTAGAACATGGAATGCAGAACATAGAATTTACAATATAGAATAGAGAATACTGAATATAGAATTTAGAATATAGAATGTAGGACACAGAATATAGAATATAGGCTACGGAATGCAGAATATAGAATATACAATATAGAATGATGAACCCAAAGTATGGAATATAGAATAGAAAATATAGAACCTAGAATTTAGAACATGGAAAGCAGAATTCAGTATTTAGTATATAAAATAAAGAATACCGAATATGGATTTTAGAACATGGAATGCAGAACCCAGAAAATACAATATAGAATACAGAATACTGAATATAGAATTTATAACACAGTATACAGAATAGAGAGTATAGTATATAGAACCCAGAATTTAGAACATGGAATGCAGAACACAGAATTTAGAATATAGAATACAGAATACTGAATATAGAATTTAGATTATAGAATGTAGGACACAGAATATAGAATGTAGAATACGGAATGCAAAATATAGAATACACAATATAGAATGTAGAACAAAGAATGTAGAATATGCAAAACAGAATATAGATCCCAGGATTTAGAACATGGAATGCAGAACACCGAATTTGGATTATAAAATACAGAATACTGAATATAGAATTTAGAATATAGAATGTAGAACACACAATATAGATTATAGAATAGAGAATGTAGAAACCAGAATTTTGAAAATGGAATGCTGAACACAGAATTTAGAATATAGAATACAGAATACTGAATATAGAATTTAGAACATGGAATGCGGAACACAGAATTTACAATATAGAATACAGAATACTTAATATAGAATTTAGAACGTAGAATGCGGAACACAGCAATTAGAATATAGAATACAGAATACTGAATATATAATATAGAACATGGAAAGCAGAACTCAGAATATAGAATATAGAATACAGAATACTGAATATATATTTTAAAACATGGAATGCAGAACCCAGAATATAGAATATAGAATACGGTATACTGAATATAGAATTTAGAATATACAATGTAGAACACAGAATATAGAATATAGAATATAGAATATAGAATATAGAACACAGAATTAAGAACATGGAATGCAGAACATAATATTTAGAATATAGAATACAGAATACTGAATATAGAATATAAAATATAGAATGTAGAACACAGAGAACAGATTATAGAATAGGGAATGCAGAATATTGAGTACAGAATATAGAATGTAGAACACAGAATATAGAATATGGAAAACAAAATATAGAACCCAGGATTTAGAACATGGAATGCAGAACACAGAATTTAGAACATAGAATACAGACTACTGAATATAGAATTTAGAATTTAGAATGTACCACACAGAATTTAGAATATAGAATACCGAATACTGAATATAGAATTTGAATATACAATGTAGAACACAGAATTTAGAATATAGAATACAGAATACTGAATATAGAATTTAGAATATACAATGTAGAAAACAGAATAAAGAATATAGAATAAGGAAAGCAGAATATAGAATACAGAAAATAGAATGTAGAGCACAGAATATAGAATATGGAAAACAGAATACAAAACCCAGAATTGAGAACATGGAATGCAGAACACAGAATTTAGAATATAGAGAAGAGAAAATACTGAATATAGAATTTCGAATATAGAATGTTGAACACAGAATTTAGAATATAGAAAACAGAATACTTTATATAGAATTTAGAATATAGAATTTAAAACACAGAATAGAGAATATAGAATAGAGAATATAGAACAGAGAATTTAGAACATGGAATTTAGAACAGATTATTTAGAACATAGAATACATAATACCGAGTATCGAATTTAGAATATAGAATGAAGAATTTAGAATTTAGAATATAGGATACGGAAAGTAGAATATAGAATAAAGAATATAGAAAATAGAACACAAAATGTAGAATATTTAAAACAGAATACAGAACCGAAAATGTAGAACATGGAATGCAGAACACAGAATTTAGAGTATATACTACAGAATACTGAATATAATATTTAGAATATAGAATGTAGAACTCAGTATATGGAATGTAGAAAACGGAATGCAGAATATGGAATACAGAATATAGAGTGTAGAACACAGAATTTAGAATATTGAAAACAGAATATAGATCCCAGGATTTAGAACATGGAATGCAGAGCACAGAATTTGGAATATAAAATACAGAATACTGAATATAGAATTTAGAATATAGAATGTAGAACACAGAATAAAGATTATAGAATAGAGAATGTAGAACCCAGAATTTTGAACATGGAATGCCGAACACAGAATTTAGAATACAGAATACAGAATAATGAATATAGAATTTAGAACATAGAATGTGGAACACAGAATTTACAGTATAGAATACAGAATACTTAATATAGAATTTAGAAATTAGAATGCGGAAAACAGCAATTAGAATATAGAATATAGAATACTGAATATATAATTTAGAACATGGAATGCAAAACCTAGAATATAGAATATAGAATAAGGAATACTGAATATAGAATTTAGAATATAAAATATAGAACACAGAATACAGAATATAGATTATAGAATATACAACCCAGAATTTAGAACATGGAATGCAGAACACAATATTTAGAAAATAGAATACAGAATACTGAATATAGGATTTAGAATATAGAATGTAGAACACAGTGTATAGAATATAGAATAGGGAATGCAGAATATTGAGTACAGAATGTAGAATGTAGAACACAGAATTTAGAATATGGAAAACAGAATATAGAACCCAGGATATAGAAAACCGAATGCAGAACACAGAATTTAGAATATAGAAAACAGAGTACTGAATATAGAATTTAGAATTTACAATGTAGAACACAGAATTTAGAATATAGAACACGAATACTGAATATAGAATATGAATATACAATGTAGAACACAGAATTCAGAATATAGAATACAGAATACTGACTATAGAATTTAGAATATACAATGTAGAAAACAGAATAAAGAATAGAGAATACGGAAAGCAGAATATAGAATACAGAATATAGAATGTAGAACACAGAATACAGATTATAGAAAACAGAATACTGAAAAGAGAATTTCGAATATAGAATGTAGAACTCAGAATATAGAATATGGAAAACAGAATACAAAACCCAGAATTGAGAACATGGAATGCAGAACACAGAATTTAAAATATAGAGAACAGAATACTGAATATAGAATTTCGAATATAGAATGTTGAACACAGAATTTAGAATATAGAAAACAGAATACTGAATATAGAATTTAGAATATAGAATTTAGAACACAGAATAGAGAATATAGAACCGAGAATTTAGAACATGGAATGCAGAACAAAGAATTTAGAATATAGAATACAGAATACTGAATATAGAATTTAGAATATAGAATGTAGGACACAGAATATAGAATATAGACTACGGAATGCAGAATATAGAATATAGATTATAGAATGATGAACCCAAAGTATAGAATATAGAATAGAAAATATAGAACCCAGAATTAAGAACATGGAATGTAGAACACCGAATTTAGAATATAGAATACAGAATACTTAATATAAAATGTAGAACACAGAATATGGAATTTTAGATACGGAATGCAGAATATTGAATACAGAATATAGAATGTAGAACACAGAATGTAGAATATAGACTTCGGAATGCTGAATATAGAATATAGAATATAGAAAGATGAACACAGAATATAGAATATAGGATAGAAAATATAGAACCCCGAATTTAGAACATGGAAAGCAGAATTCAGTATTTAGTATATAGAATACAGAATACCGAATATGGATTATAGAACATGGAATGCAGAACACAGAATTCAGAATATAGAATACAGAATACTGAATATAGAATTTAGATTATAGAATGTAAGACACAGAATATAGAATGTAGAATACGTAATGCAAAATATAGAATACAGAATATTGATTGTAGAACACAGAATATAGAATATGGAAAACAGAATACAGAACCCAGAATTTAGAACATGGAATGCAGAACACTGAATTAAGTATATAAAATACAAACAACTGAAAATAGAATTTACAATATAGAATGTAGAACACAGAATTTAGAATATAGAACACAGAATGCTGAATAGAGTATTTAGAATATCGAATGTTGAACACAGAATATAGAAAATAGAATAGAGTATATAGAACCCAGAATTTAGAACATGGAATTTAGAACACAGAATTTAGAATATATAATACATACAACTGAAAATAGAATTTAGAATATAGAATGTAGAACACAGAATTTAGAATATAGAGAACAGAATACTGAATATAGAATTTCGAATATAGAATGTTGAACACAGAATTTAGAATATAGAATACAGCGTACTGAATATAGAAGTTAGAATATAGAATTTAGAACACAGAATAGAGAATATAGAATAGAGAATATAGAACCGAGAATTTAGAACATGGAATGCAGAACACAGAATTTAGAATATAGAATACAGAATACTGAATATAGAATTTAGAATATAGAATGTAGGACACAGAATATAGAATATAGACTACGGAATGCAGAATATAGAATATAGAATATAGAATGATGAACCCAAAGTATAGAATATAGAATAGAAAATATAGAACCCAGAATTAAGAACATGGAAAGTAGAACACCGAATTTAGAATATAGAATACAGAATACTGAATATAGAATATAGAACACAGAATATTGAATGTCAGATACGGAATGCAGAATATTGAATACAGAATATAGAATGTAGAACACAGAATATAGTATATAGACTTCGGAATGCAGAATATAGAATATAGTATATAGAAAGATGAACTCAGAATATAGAATATAGGATAGAAAATATTGAACCCCGAATTTAGAACATGGAAAGCAGAATTCAGTATTTAGTATAAAGAATACAGAATACAGAATGTGGATTATAGAACATGGAATGCAGAACACAGAATTCAGAATATAGAATACAGAATACTGAATACAGAATTTAGATTATAGAATGTAAGACACCGAATATAGAATGTAGAATACGGAATGCAGAATATAGAATACAGAATATAGAATGTAGAACACAGATTATAGAATATGGAAAACAGAATACAGAAACGAAAATTTAGAACTTGGAATGCACAACACAGAGTTTAGAATATAGAATACAGAATACTAAATATAAAATTTTGAATATAGAATATAGAACACAGAATACGGAATGTAGTATACGGAATACAGAATATAAAATACAGAATATAGAATGTAGAACACAGATTATAGAATATGGAAAACAGAATACAGAACCCAGAATTTAGAACATGGAATGCAGAACACTGAATTTAGAATATAGAATATATACAACTGAAAATAGAATTTAGAATATAGAATGTAGAACACAGAATTTAGAATATAGAACACAGAATGCTGAATAGAGTATTTAGAATATCGAATGTTGAACACAGAATATAGAAAATAGAATAGAGTATATAGAACCCAGAATTTAGAACATGGAATTTAAAACACAGAATTTAGAATATAGAATACAGAATACTTAATAAAGAATTTAGAATATAGAATTTAGGAAACAGAATATAGAATATACACTACGGAATGCAGAATATAGAATATAGTATATAGAATGTTGAACCCAAAGTATAGAATATAGAATAGAAAATATAGAACCCAGAATTTAGAAAATGGAAAGCAGAATTCAGTATTTAGTATATAGAATACAGAATACCGAATATGGATTATAGAACATGGAATGCAGAACCCAGAAAATACAATATAGAATATGGAATACTGAATATAGAAAATAGAATATAGAATTTAGAACACAGAGTAAAGAATATAGAGTATAGTATATAGAACCCAGAACTTAGAACATGGAATGCAGAACACAGAATTTAGAATATAGAATACAGAATACTGAATATAGGATTTTGATTATAGAATGTAGGACACAGAATATAGAATGTAGAATACGGAATGCAAA
Source organism: Vicugna pacos (assembly GCF_048564905.1). Lineage (NCBI taxonomy): Eukaryota > Metazoa > Chordata > Mammalia > Artiodactyla > Camelidae > Vicugna > Vicugna pacos. The sequence continues at coordinate 7,127,718 of NW_027328738.1, forward strand.
ACATAGAATACACAATATAGTATCTAGAACACAGAATGTAGAATATTGAAAACTGAATATAGATCCCAGGATTTAGAACATGGAATGAAGAACACAGAATTTGGAATATAAAATACAGAATACTGAATACAGAATTTAGAATATAGAATGTAGAACACAGAATATAGATTATAGAATAGACAATGTAGAACCCAGAATTTTGAACATGGAATGCCGAACACAGAATTTAGAATATAGAATACAGAATACTGAATATAGAATTTAGAACATGGAAAGCAGAACTCAGAATATAGAATATAGAATACAGAATACTGAATATAGATTTGAGGACATGGAGTGCAGAATCAAGAATATAGAATATAGAATACGGAATACTGAATATAAAATTTAGAATATACAATTTAGAAAACAGAATATAGAATATAGAGTATAGAATATAGAACCCAGAATTTAGAACATGGAATGTAGAACCCAATATTAAGAATATAAATTCAGAATACTAAATATAAAATTTTGAATATAGAATGTAGATCACAGAATATGGAATGTAGAATACGGAATGCAGAATATAGAATACAGAATATAAAATTTAGAACACAGAATATAGAATATGTAAAACAGAATACAGAACCCAGAATTCAGAACATGGAATGCAGAACACTGAATTTAGAATATAGAATACATACAACTGAAAAAAGAATTTAGAATATAGAATGTAGAACACAGAATTTAGAATATACAACACAGAATGCTGAATATAGTATTTAGAATATCGAATGTTGAACACAGAATATAGAAAATAGAATAGAGTATATAGAACTCAGAATTTAGAACATGGATTTAAGAACACAGAATTTAGAATATAGAATACAGAATACTGAATATAGAATTTAGAACATAGAATGCGGAACACAGAATTTACAATATAGAATACAGAATACTTAATATAGAATTTAGAATATAGAATTTAGGACACAGAATATAGAATATAGAATACGGAATGCAGAATATAGGATATAGAATATAGAATGTTGAACCCAAAGTATAGAATATAGAATATAAAATATAGAACCCAGAATTTAGATAATGGAAAGCAGAATTCAGTATTTAGTATATAGAATACAGAATACCGATTATGGATTATAGAACATGGAATGCAGAACCCAGAAAATACAATATAGAATATGGAATACTGAATATAGAATATAGAATATAGAATTTAGAACACAGAATAAAGTATATAGAGTATAGTATATAGAACCCAGAATTTAGAACATGGAATGCCGAACACAGAATTTAGAATATAGAATAAATAATACTGAAAATAGAATATAGAACATGGAAAGCAGAACCCAGAATATAGAATATAGAATACGGAATACTGAACATAGAATTTAGAATATACAATATAGAACACAGAATATAGAATATAGAGTATAGAATATAGAACCCAGAATTTAGAACATGGAATGCAGAACACAATATAAGAATATAGAATACAGAATACTGAATATAGAATTTAGAATATAGAATGTAGAACACAGAGTATAGAATATAGAATACGGAATTGAGAATATTGAGTACAGAATATAGAATGTAGAACACAGAATATAGAATATGGAAAACAGAATATAGAACCCAGGATTTAGAACATGGAATGCAGATCACTGAATTTAGAATATAGAATACAGACTACTGAATATAGAATTTAGAATTAAGAATGTAGAACACAAAATTTAGAATATAGAATACCGAATACTGAATATAGAATATGAATATACAATGTAGAACACAGAATTTAGAATATACAATACCGAATACTGAATATAGAATTTAGAATATACAATGTAGAAAAGAGAATAAAGAATATAGAATACGGAAAGCAGAATATAGAATACAGAATATAGAATATAGGACACAGAATATAGAATATGGAAAACAGAATACAAAACCCAGAATTGAGAATATGGAATGCAGAAGACAGAATTTAGAATATAGAGAACAGAATACTGAATATAGAATATCGAATATAGAATGTTGAACACAGAATTAAGAATATAGAAAACAGAATACTGAATATAGAATTTAGAATATAGAATTGAGAATACAGAATAGAGAATATAGAATAGAGAATATAGAACAGAAAATTTAGAACATGGAATTTAGAACACAGAATTTAGAATATAGAATACAGAATACTGAGTATCGAAATTAGAATATAGAATGTAGAACTCAGAATTTTGAATATAGGATACGGAATATACAATATAGAATAAAGAATATAGAATATAGAATACAAAATATAGAATATCTAAAACAGAATACAGAACCCAAAATTTAGAACATGGAATGCAGAACACAGAATTTAGAGTATATTCTACAGAATACTGAATATAACATTTAGAATATAGAATGTAGAACACAGAATACGGAATGTAGAATACGGAATGCAGAATATTGAAAACAGAATATAGAATGTAGAACACAGAATTTAGAATATGGAAAACAGAATATAGAACCCAGAATTTAGAACATGGAATGCAGAACACAGAATGTAGAACATAGAATACAGATTACTGAATATAGAATTTAGAATATAGAATGAAGAACATAGAATATAGAATATAGATTACGGAATGCCGAATATAGAATATAGAATATAGAATAATGAGCACAAAATATAGAATAGACAATATAGAACCCAGAATTTAGAACATGGAATGCAGAACACAGAATATAGAAAATAGAATACAGAATACTGAATACACAATTTAAAATATAGAATGTAGAACACAGAATATAGAATATAGACTACGGAATGCAGAATATAGTATATAGAATATAGAATGATGAACACAAAATGTAGAATAAAGAATAGAGAATATAGAACCCCGAATTTATAACATGGAAGGTAGAACACAGAATTTGGAATATAGAATACCGAATACTGAATATAGAATTTTTAATAAAAATGTAGAACACAGAATTTAGAATATAGGATACGGAATGTAAAATATAAAATACAGAATATAGAATGTAGAACACAAAATATAGAATATGGAAAACAGTATACAGAAACCAAAATTTAGAACATGGAATGCAGAACACAGAATTTAGAGTATATAATACAGATTACTGAATATAAAATTTAGAATATAGAATGTAGAACACAGAATATGGAATGCAGAATACGGAATGCAGAATATTGAATACAGAATATAGAATGTAGAACACAGAATTTAGAATATGGAAAACAGAATATAGAACCCAGGATTTAGAACATGGAATGCAGAACACTGAATTTAAAATATAGAATACAGATTACTGAATGTAGAATTTATAATATACAATGTAGAACACAGAATATATAATATAGAATATGGAATGCAGAATATAGAATACAGAATATAGAATGAGAATACAGAATATAGAATAGAGAATAGAGTATATGGAACACATAAATTAGAACATGGAATGCAGAACACAGAATTTAGAATATAGAATACAGAATACTGATTATAGAATTTAGAATATAGATGGTAGAACACAGAATTTAGAATATAGAATACCGAATACCGAATATAGAATATGAATATTCAATGTAGAACACAAAATTTAGAATATAGAATACAGAATACAGAATATAGAATTTAGAATATACAATGTAGAACACAGAATATAGAATATAGAATACGGAATGCAGAATATATTATACAGAATATACAACACATAATTTAGAACATGGAATGCACAACACAGGATTTAGAATATAGAATACCGAATACTGAATATAGAATATGAATATACAATGTTGAACACAGAACTTAGAATTTGGAATATAAAATAATGAATATAGAATTTAGAATAAAGAATGTAGAAAACAGAATATAGAATATAGAATAGAGAATATAGAACCCAGAATTTAGAACATGGAATGCAGAAAACAGAATTGAGAATATAGAATACAGTATACTGAATATAGGATTTAGAATATAGAATGTAGAACACAGAATATAGAATATAGACTACGGAATGCAGAATATAGGATGCACAATATAGAATGATGAACACAAAATATAGAATATAGAATAGAGAATATAGAACCCAGAATTAAGAAAATGGAAAGTAGAACACAGAATTTAGAATATAGAATGCAGAATACAGAATATCGAATTTAGAATATAGAATGTGGACCACAGAATATGGAATACAGAATACGGAAAGCAGAATATAGGATACAGAAAATAGAATGTAGAACCCAGAATTTAAAATATAGAGTATAGAATATTGAATATAGAATTTAGAATATAGAATGTAGAACACAGAATATAGAATATAGAATACACATTACAGAACCCAAAATTTAGAACATGGAATGCAGAACACAGAATTTAGAATATAGAATTCCGAATACTGAATATAGAATATGAATATACAATGCAGAACACAGTATTTAGTCTATGGAATACAGAATACTTTATATAGAATTTAGAATATTCAATGTAGAACACAGAATATAGAATATAGACTACAGAATGCAGAATATATAATACAGAAGATAGAATATAAAACACAGAATATAGAATACGGAAAACAGTATACAAAACCCAGAATTGAGAAAAAGGAATGAAGAACACAGAATTTAGAATATAGAATACAGAATACTGAATATAGAATTTTAAATATAGAATGTTGAACACAGAATTTAGAATATACAATAAAGAATACTGAATATTGAATTTAGAATATTGTATATAGAACACAGTATATAGAATATAGATTTGGGAATACAGAATATATTAGGTAAAATATAGAATGAAGAACACAAATATAGAATATATAATAGTGAATATAGAACCCAGAACTTAGAACACTGAAAGCAGAACACTGAATTTAGAATATAGAATGCAGGATAATTATAATAAAATTTAGAATATAGAATGTTGAACACAGAGTATAGAATATAGAATACGGAATAGTGAATATAGAATTTAGAATATAGAATTTAGATCACAGAAAATAGAATATAGAATAGAGAATGCAGAATTTAGAATACAGAATATAGAATGTAGAACATAGAATATAGAATATAGAATAGAGTATATGGAACACAAAATTTAGAACATGGAATGCAGAACACAGAATTTAGAATATTGAATACAGAATGTAGAATATAGAATTTAGAATATAGAATGTAGAACACAGAATATAGAATATAGACTACGTAATGCAGAATATAGAATATAGAATGTACAATAATGAGCACAAAATATAGAAAAGAGAATATAGAACCCAGAATCCAGAACATGGAATGTAGAACACAGAATACAGTATATAGAATAGAGAATATGGAACCCAAAATATAGAACATGGAATGAAGAGCACAGAATTTAGAATATAGATTACAGAATACATAATATCGAATTTAGAATGTAGAATGTAAAACACAGAATATGTAATGTAGAATACCCAATGCAGAATATTAAATACAGAATATAGAATGTAGAATACTGAATTTAGAATATGGAAAACAGAATATAGAACTCAGAATTTAGAACATGGAATGCAGAACACAGAATTTAGAAAATAGAATACAGATTACTGAATATAGAATTTAGAATATAGAATGTAGAACACAGAATTTAGAAGACAGAACACAGAATGCTGAATATAGTATTTAGAATATCGAATCTTGAACACAGAATATAGAAAATAGAATAGAGAATATAGAAACCAGAATATAGAACATGGAATTTAGAACACAGAATTTAGAGTATATAATACAGAATTCTGAATATAAAATTTAGAATATAGAATGTAGAACACAGAATATGGAATACAGAATACGGAATGCAGAATATTGAATACAGAATATAGAATATAGAACACAGAATTTAGAATATGGAAAACAGAATATAGAAGTCAGAATTTAGAACATGGAATTCAGAACACAGAATTTAGGATATAGAATAGAGATTACTGAGTATAGAATTTAGAATATAGAATGTAGAACACAGAATTTATAGTATAGAATACAGAATACTGAATATAGAATTTAGAATATAGAATGTAGAACACAGAATATTGAATATAGACAAAGGAATGCAGAATATAGAATATAGAATAATGAGCACAAAATGTAGAATAGAGAATATAGAACACAGAATTTAGAACATGGAATGCAGAACACAGAATTTAGTATACAGAATACCGAATACTGACTATAGAATTAGAACACAGAGTATAGAATACAGCATGCAGAATATAAAATACAGAATATAGAAAGCAGAACACAAAATATAGAATATGGAAAACAGAATAGAGAACTCAGAATATAGAACATGGAATGCAGAACACAGATTATAGAATATAGAATACAGAATACTGAATATAGAATTTAGAATATAGAATCAAGAACACAGAATATAGAATATAGTATAGAGAATATAGAACACAGAATTTAGAACATGGAATGCAGAACACAGAATGTAGAATTTAGAATACCAAATACTGAATATAGAATTTTGAATAAAGAATGTAGAACACAGAATTTAGAATATAGGATACGGAATATAGAATATAGAATACAGAATATAGAATGTAGAACACAAAATATAGAATATGGAAAACAGAATACAAAACCCAAAATTTAGAACTTGGAGTGCAGAACACAGAATTTAGAGTATATAATACAGATTACTGAATATAAAATTTAGAATATAGAATGTAGAACACAGAATATGGAATGCAGAATACGGAATGCAGAATATTGAATACAGAATATAGAATCTAGAACACAGACTTTAGAATATGGGAAAGAGAATATAGAACCCAGAATTTAGAACATGGAATGCAGAACACTGAATTTAAAATGTAGAATACAGATCACTGAATATAGAATTTAGAATATACAATGTAGAACACAGAATATAGAATATAGAATATGGAATGCAGGATATACAATACAGAATATAGAATGGAGAACACAGAATAAAGAATATATTATAGAGTATATGGAACACAAAAATTAGAACATGGAATGCAGAACACAGAATTTAGAATATAGAATACAGAATACAGAATATAGAATTTAGAATATAGAATGTAGAACACAGTATATGGAATGTAGAATACGGAATGCAAAATCTCGAATTCATTATATAGAATGTAGAACACAGAACGTAGAATATGGAATACAGAATACAGAAACGAGAATTTAGAACATGGAATGCACAACACAGAATTTAGAATATAGAATACAGAATACAGAATATAGAATTTAGAATATAGAATGTAGAACACAGAGTATTGAATATAGAATACGGAATGCAGAATATTGAGTACAGAATATAGAATGTAGAACACAGAATTTAGAATATGGAAAACAGAATATAAAACCCAGGATTTAGAACATGGAATGGAAAACACAGAATTTAGAATATAGAATACAGACTACTGAATATAGAATTTAGAATTTACAATGTAGAACACAGAATTTAGAATATACAAAACCGAATACTGAATAAAGAATATGAATATACAATGTAGAAAACAGAATATAGAATACGGAAAGCAGAATATAGAATACAGAATATTGAATGTAGAACACAGAATATTGAAAATGGAAAACAGAATACAAAACCCAGAATTGAGAACATTGAATGCAGAACACAGAATTTAGAATATAGAAAATAGAATACTGAATATAGAATTTCAAATATAGAATGTTGAACACAGAAAACAGAATATAGAAAACAGAAATCTGAATACAGAATTTAGAATATAGGATGTACAACACAGAATAGAAAATTTAGAATTGAGGATATAGAACCGAGAATTTAGAACATGGAATGCAGAATACAATTTTTAGGTTATAGAATACAGAATAATGAATATAGAATTTAGAATATAGAATGTAGAATACAGAATATAGAATATAGACTACGGAATGCAGAATATATAATATAGAATATAGAATGTTGAACCCAAAGTATAGAATATAGAATAGAAAATATAGAAGCCAGAATTAAGAACATGGAATATAGAACACAGAATTTAGAATATAGAATACAGAATACTGAATATCGAATTTAGAATATAGAATGTAGAACACAGAATATGGAATGTTAGATACGGAATGCAGAATTTTGAATACAGAATATAGAATATAGAAGTCAGAATATAGAATATAGATTTCAGAATGCAGAATATAGAATATAGAATATAGAAATGTGAACACAATATAGAATATAGAATAGAAAATATAGAACACAGAATTTAGAACATGGAAAGCAGAATTCAGTATTTAGTATATAGAATACAGAATAACGAATATGGATTATAGAACATGAAATGCAGAACTCAGAATATACAATATAGAATACGGAATACTGAAAATAGAATTTAGAATATAGAATGTAGAACACACAATATAGAATATAGAGTATAGAATATAGAAACCAGAATATGGAACATGGAATGCAGAACACAGAATTTAGAATATAGAATACAGAATACTGAATTTAGAATTTAGATTATAGAATGTAGGACACAGAATATAGAATGTAGAATACGGAATGCAAAATATAGGATACAGAAAATATAATGTAGAACACAGAATGTAGAATATGGAAACAGAATACAGAAACGAGAATTTAGAACATGGAATGCAGAACACTGAATTTAGAATATAGAATACATACAACTGAAAATAGAATTTATTATATAGAATGTAGAACACAGAATTCAGAATATAGAACACACAATGCTGAATATAGTATTTATAATATCGAATATTGAACCCAGAATATAGAAATTTGAATAGAGAATAAAGAACCCAGAATTTAGAACATGGAATTTACAACACAGAATTTATAATATAGGATACAGAATACTGAGTATCGAACTTAGAATATAGAATATAGAACTCAGAATATAGAATATAGGATACGGAATGTAGAATATAGAATAAAGAATATAGAACATAGAACACAAAATATAGAATATGGAAAACAGAATACAGAACCCAAAATTTAGATCATGGAATGCAGAACAAAGAATTTAGAATATAGAATACAGATTACTGAATATAGAATGTAGAACACAGAATTTAGAATATAGAATACAGAATACTGAAAAAAGAATTTAGAATATAGACTGAAGAACACAGAATATAGAATATAGACTACGGAATGCAGAATATAGTATATAGAATATAGAATATAGAATAATGAGCCCAAAATATATAATAGAGAATATACAACTCAGAATTTAGAACTTGGAATGCAGAACACAGAATTTAGATTATAGAATACCGAATACTGAATATAGAATATTAATATACAATATAGAACACAGTATTTAGAATATAGAATACACAATACTGAATATAGAATTTAGAATATACATTGTAGAACACAGAATATAGAATAGAGAATACGGAATGCAGAATATAGAATACAGAATATAGAATGTAGAATGCAGAATATAGAATATGGAAAACAGAATACAAAACACAGAATTGATAACATGGAATGCAGAACACAGAATATAGAATAAAGAATAAAGGATACTGAATATAGAATTTAAAATATAGAATGTAGAACACAGAATATAGAATATAGAATACGGAATGCAGAATTTAGAATACAGAATCTAGAATGTAGAACGCAGAATATAGAATATGGAAAACAGAATACAAAACACAGAATTGAGAACATGGAATGCAGAACACAGAATATAGAATATAGAAAACAGAATACTGAATATAGGATTTCAAATATAGAATGTTGAACACAGAATTTAGAATATACAATAAAGAATACTGAATATTGAATTTAGAATATAGAATGTAGAACACAGTATATAGAATTTAGTTTAGGGAATGCAGAATATAGAAGGTAGAATATAGAATGAAGAACACAAATATAGAAAATATAATAGTTAATATAGAACCCAGAACTAAGAACACGGAAAGCAGAACACTGAATTTAGAATATAGAATACAGGATAGTTATTATAAAATTTACAATATAGAATGTTGAACACAGAGTATAGAATATAGAATATGGAATAGTGAATATAGAATGTAGAACACAGAATATAGAATATAGAATACGGAATGCAGAATTTAGAATACAGAATATAGAATGTAGAACACAGAATATAGAATATAGAATAGAGTATATGGAACCCAAAATTTACAACATGGAATTGAGAACACAGAATTTAGAATATAAAATACAGAATACTGAATATAGAATTTAGAATATAGAATGTAGAACACAGAATATAGAATATAGACTACGGAATGCAGAATAAGAATATAGAAAGTACAATAATGAGCACAAAATATAGAAAAGAGAATACAGAACCCAGAATCCAGAACATGGAATGTAGAACACAGAATATAGTATATAGAATAGGGAATATGGAACCCAAAATATAGAACATGGAATGCAGAACACAGAATTTAGAATATACATTACAGAATACATAATATCGAATTTAGAATATAGAATGTAAAACACAGAATATGTATTGTAGTATACAGAATGCAGAATATTGAATACAGACTATAGAATGTAGAAGACTGAATTTAGAATATGGAAAACAGAATATAGAATCCAAATTTAGAACATGGAATGCAGAACACAGAATTTAGAAAATAGAATAAAGATTACTGAATATAGAATTTAGAATATAGAATGTAGAACACAGAATTTAGAATATAGAGTATAGAATACTGAATATAAAATTTAGATTATAGAATGTAGAACACAGAATTTAGAAGACAGAACAGAGAATGCTGAATATATTATTTAGAATATCGAATCATGAACACAGAATATAGAAAATAGAATAGAGTATATAGAAACCAGAACTTAGAACATGGAATTTAGAACACAGAATTTAGAATATAGAATACAGAATACTGAGTATCGAACTTAGAATATAGAATGTAGAAGTCAGAATATAGAATATAGGATACGGAATGAAAATTATAGAATAAAGAATATAGAATGTAGAACACAAAATATCGAATATGGAAAACAGAATACAGAACACAAAATTTAGAACATGGAATGCAGAACACAGAATTTAGAGTATATAATACAGAATACTGAATATAAAATTTAGAATATACAATGTAGAACACAGAATATGGAATACAGAATACGGAAGGCAGAATATTGAATACAGAATATAGAATATAGAACAGAGAATTTAGAATATGGAAAAGGAATATAGAATTCAGAATTTAGAACATGGAATGCAGAAAACAGAATTTAGAATATAGAATACAGATTACTAAATATAGAATGTAGAACACAGAATTTAGTATATAGAAAAGAGAATACTGAATATAGAATTTTCAATATACAATGAAGAACATATAATATAGAATATAGACTACGGAATGCAGAATATAGAATATAGAATATAGAATAATGACCACAAAATATAGAATAGAGAATATAGAACCCAGAATTTAGAACTTGGAATGCAGAACACAGAATTTAGAATATAGAATACCGAATACTGAATATAGAATATGAATATACACTGTTGAACACAGAATTTAGAATATAGAACACAGAATGCTGAATAAAGTATTTAGAATATCGAATGTTGAGCACAGAATATAGAAACTAGAATAGAAAATATAGAACCCAGAATTTAGAACGTGGAATTTAGAACACAGAATTTAGAATATAGAATACAGAATACTGAGTATCGAACTTAGAATATAGAATGTAGAACACAGAAATTAGAATATAGAACACAGAATGCTGAATATAGAATTTAGAATATCGAATGTTGAACACAGATTATACAAAATTAAATAGAGAATATACAACTCAGAATTTAGAATATGGAATTTAGAACACAGAATTTAGAATATAGAATACAGAATACTGAATATCGAACTTAGAATATAGAATGTAGAATTCAGAATATAGAATATAGGATACGGAATGTAAATTATAGAATAAAGAATATAGAATGTAGAACACAAAATATAGAATAAGGAAAACAGAATACAAAACACAAAATTTAGAACATGGAATGCAGAACACAGAATTTAGAGTATATATTACAGAATACTGAATAAAAAATTTAGAATATAGAATGTAGAACACAGAATATGGAATACAGAATAAGGAATGCAGAATATTGAATACAGAATATACAATATAGAACACAGAATTTAGAATATGGAAAACAGAATATAGAAGTCAGAATTTAGAACATGGAATGCAGAACACAGAATTTAGAATATAGAATACAGATTACTGAATATAGAATTTAGAATATAGAATGTAGAACACAGAATTTAGAGTATAGAATACAGAATACTGAATATAGAATTTAGAATATAGAATGTAGAACACAGAATATAGAATATAGACAACGGAAGGCAGAATATAGAATATAGAATATAGTATAATGAGCACAAAATGTAGAATAGAGAATATAGAACACAGAATTTTGAACATGGAATGCAGAACACAGAATTTAGTATATAGAATACCGAATAATATATATAGGATATGAATATACAATGTAGAACACAGAATATAGAATATAGAATAAGGAATGCAGAATATAGAATACAGAACATAGAATGTAGAACACAGAATATAGAATATGAAAAACAGAAACAAAACACAGAATTGAGAACATGGAATGCAGAACACAAAAATTAGAATATAGAAAACAGAATACTGAATATAGAATTTCGACTATAAAATGTAGAACACAGAATTTAGAATATAAAATAAAGAATACTGAATATAGAATTTAGAATATAGAATGTAGAAACAGAATATAGAACAGAGAATAGAGAGTATAGCACAGAGAACTTAGAACACGGAAAGCAGAACACAGAATTTAGAATATAGAATGCAGAAATCTTAATATAAAATTTAGAATATAGAATGTTGAACACAGAGTATAGATTATATAATACGGAATAATGAATATAGAATTTAGAATATAGAATGTAGAACACAGAATATAGAATATAGAATACGGAATGCAGAATATAGTATACAGAATATGGAATGTAGAACACAGAATATAGAATATTGGATAGAGTATATGGAACCGAAAATTTAGAATATAAAATGCAGAACACAGAATTGAGAATATAAAATACAGAATACTGAATATAAAATTAGAACACAGAATATAGAATACGGTATGCAGAATATTCAATACAGAATATAGAAGGCAGAACACAGAATATAGAATATGGAAAACAGAATAGAGAACTCAAAATATAGAACATGGAATGCAGAACACAGATTTTAGAATAAAGAATGCAGAATACTGAATATAGAATTTAGAATATAGAATGCAGAACACAGAATATAGAACATAGTATAGAGAATATAGAACCCAGAATTTAGAACATGGAATGCAGAACACAGAATATAGAATATAGAATACCGAATAATGAATATAGAATTTTGAATAAAGAATGTAAAACACAGAATTTAGAATATAGGATACGGAATGTAGAATATAGAAAACAGAATATAGAATGTAGAACACAAAATATAGAATATGGAAAACAGAATACAGAACCCAAAATTTAGAACATGGAATGCAGAACACAGAATTTAGAGTATATAATACAGATTACTGAATATAAAATTTAGAATATAGAATGTAGAACACAGAATATGGAATGCAGAATACGGAATGCAGAATTGAATACAGAATATAAAATGTAGAACACAGAATTTAGAATATGGAAAAGAGAATATAGTACCCATAATTTAGAACATGGAATGCAGAACACTGAATTTAAAATATAAAATACAGATTACTGAATACAGAATTTAGAATATACAATGTAGAACACAGAATATAGAATATAGAATATGGAATGCAGAATATAGAATACAGAATATAGAATGGAGAACACAGAATTTAGAATATAGAATAGAGTATATGGAACACATAAATTAGAACATGGAATGCAGAACACAGAATTTAGAATATAGAATACAGAATACTGAATATAGAATTTAGAATATAGAATGTAGAACACAGAATTTAGAATATAGAATACCGAATACTGAATATAGAATATGAATATACAATGTAGAACACAGAATTTAGAATATAGAATACAGAATACAGAATATAGAATTAAGAATATACAATGTAGAACACAGAATATAGAATATAGAATACGGAATGCAGAATATAGTATGCGGAATATAGAACACAAAATTTAGAACATGGAATGCACAATACAGGATTTAGAATATAGAATACCGAATACTGAATATAGAATATGAATATACAATGTTGAACACAGAATTTAGTATATAGAATAAAAAATACTGATAATAGAATTTAGAATATAGAATGCAGAAAACAGAATATAGAATATGGAACAGAGAATATAGAACCCAGTATTTAGAACATGGAATGCAGAAAACAGAATTGAGAATATAGAATACAGAATACTAAATATAGTATTTAGAATATAGAATGTAGAACACAGAATATAGTATATAGACTACGGAATGCAGAATATAGAATGCTGAACACAAAGTATAGAATAAAGAATAGAGAATATAGAACCCAGAGTTAAGAACATGGAAGTAGAACACAGAATTTAGAATATAGAATGCAGAATATATAATATCGAATTTAGAATATAGAATGTGGAACTCAGAATATGGAATACAGAATACGGAATGCAGAATATTGGATACAGAATATAGAATGTAGAACACAGAATTTAGAATATAGAGTATAGATTACTGAATATAGAATTTAGAATATAGAATGTAGAACACAGAATATAGAATATAGAATACAGATTATAGAACACAAAATTTAGAACATGGAATGCAGAACACAGAATTTATAATATAGAATTCCGAATACTGAATTTAGAATATGAATATACAATGCAGAACACAGTATTTAGACTATGGAATACAGAATACTTAATAAAAATTTAGAATATAGAATGTAGAACACTGTAAATAGAATATAGAATAGAGAATATAGAACCCAGAATTTAGAACATAGAATGCAGAACACAGAATTTAGAATATAGAATACAGAATAGTGAATAAAGAATTTAGAATATTGAATGTAGAACACAGAATATAGAATATAGATTACGGAATGCAGAATACAGAATATAGAATATAGAATGATGAACCCAAAGTATAGAATATAGAATAGAAAATATAGAAACCAGAATTAAGAACATTGAATGTAGAATACACAATTTAGAATATAGAATACAGAATACTGAATATCGAATTTGGAATATAGAATGTAGAACACAGAATATGGAATGATAGATACGGAATGCAGAATATAGAATACAGAATATAGAATGTAGAACACAGTATATAGAATATGGAAAACAGAATACAGAACCCAGAATTTAGAACATGGAATGCAGAACACTGAATTTAGAATATAGAATACAGAATACAGAATATAGAATTTAGATTATAGAATGTAGGACACAGAATATAGAATTTAGAATACGGAATGCAAAATATAGGATACAGAATATAGAATGTAGAACACAGAATGTAGAATATGGAAAACAGGATATAGATCCCAGGATTTAGAACATGGAATGCAGAACACAGAATTTGGAATATAAAATACAGAATACTGAATATAGAATTTAGAATATAGATTGTAGAACACAGAATATAGATTATAGAATAGAGAATGTAGAACCCAGAATTTTGAACATGGAATGCCGAACACAGAATTTAGAATAAAGAATACAGAATACTGAATATAGAATTTAGAACATGGAATGCGGAACACAGAATTTACAATATAGAATACAGAATACTTAATATAGAATTTAGAACGTAGAATGCGGAACACTGCAATTAGAATATAGAATACAGAATACTGAATATATAATATAGAACATGGAAAGCAGAACTCAGAATATTGAATATAAAATACAGAATACTCAATAAAGTTTTTAGAACATGGAATGCAGAACCCAGAATATAGAATATAGAATACGGTATACTGAATATAGAATTTAGAATATACAATGTAGAACACAGAATATAGAATATAGAATAGAGAATATAGAACCCAGAATTTAGAACATGGAATGCAGAACACAATATTTAGAACATAGAATACTGAATACTGAATATAGAATTTAGAATATAGAATGTAGAACACAGAGTATAGAATATAGAATACGGAATGCAGAATATTGAGTACAGAATATAGAATCTAGAACACAGAATTTAGAATATGGAAAACAGAATATAGAACCCAGGATTTAGAACATGGAATGCGGAACACAGAATTTAGAAAATAGAATACAGACTACTGAATATTGAATTTAGAATTTAGAATGTACAACACAGAATTTAGAATATAGAATATCGAATACTGAATATAGAATTTGAATATACAATTTAGAACACAGAATTTAGAATATAGAATACAGAATACTGAATATAGAATTTAAAATATACAATGTAGAAAACAGAATAAAGAATATAGTATACGGACAGCAGAATATAGAATAGAGAATACTGAATATAGAATTTAGAATATACAATGTAGAACACAGAATAGAAAATTTAGAGTTGAGAATATAGAACCGAGAATTTAGAACATGGAAAGCAGAATTCAGTATTTAGTATATAGAATACAGAATAACAGAATATAGAAAGTAAAACACAGAATTTAGTATATAGAACACACAATGCTGAATATAGTATTTAGAATATCGAATGTTGAACACAGAATATAGAAAATAGAATAGAGCATATAGAACCCAGAATGTAGAACATGGAATTTACAACACAGAATTTATAATATAGGATACAGAATACTGAGTATCGAACTTTGAATATAGAATACAGAACTCAGAATATAGAATATTGTATACGGAATGTAGAATATAGAATAAAGAATATAGAATATAGAACACAAAATATAGAATATGGAAAACAGATTACAGAACCCAAAATTTAGAACATGGAATGCAGAACACAGAATTTAGAGTATATACTACAGAATACTGAATATAAAATTTCGAATAAATAATGTAGAACACAGAATATGGAATGTAGAATACGGAATGCACAATATTGAATACAGAATATAGAATGTAGAACACAGAATTTAGAATATAGAGTATAGAATACTGAATATAGAATTTAGAATATAGAATGTAGAACACAGAATATAGAATATAGAATACAGATTATAGAACCCAAAATTTAGAACATGGAATGCAGAACACAGAATTTAGAATATAGAATTCCGAATACTGAATATAGAATATGAATATACAATGCACAACACAGTATTTAGACTATGGAATACAGAATACTTTATATAGAATCTAGAAAATTCAATGTAGAACACAGAATTTAGATATAGACTACAGAATGCAGAATATAGAATACAGAAGATAGAATATAGAACACAGAATATAGAATATGGAAAACAGTATACAAAACCCAGAATTGAAAAAAGGAATGAAGAAAACAGAATTTAGAATATAGAATACAGAATGCTGAATATAGAATTTCAAATATAGAATGTTGAACACAGAATTTAGAATATAAAATAAAGAATACTGAATATTGAATTAAGAATATTGTATGTAGAACACAGTATATAGAATATAGATTTGGGAATGCAGAATATAGTAGGCAAAATATAGAATGAAGAACACAAATATAGAATATATAATAGTGAATATAAAACCCAGAACTTAGAACACTGAAAGCAGAACACTGAATTAAGAATATAGAAAGCAGGATAATTATTATAAAATTTAGAATATAGAATGTTGAACACAAAGTATAGAATATAGAATACGGAATAGTGAATATAGAATTTAGAATATAGAATGTAGAACACAGAAAATAGAATATAGAATACGGAATGCAGAATTTAGAATACAGAATATAGAATGTAGAACATAGAATATAGAATATAGAATAGAGTATATGGAACACAAATTTTAGAACATGGAATGCAGAACACAGAATTTAGAATATAGAATACAGAATACAGAATATAGAATTTAGAATATAGAATGTAGAACACAGAGAATAGAATATAGAGTATAGTATATAGAACCCAGAATTTAGAACATGGAATGCACAACATAGAGTTTAGAATATAGAATAATGAATACTGAATATAAAATTTTGAATATAGAATGTATAACACAGAATATGGAATGTAGACTACGGAATGCAGAATATAGAATACAGAATATAGAATGTAGAACACAGAATATAGAATATGGAAAACAGAATACAGAACCCAGAATTTACAACATGTAATGCAGAACACTGAATTTAGAATATAGAATACATAGAACTGAAAATAGAATTTAGAATATAGAACGTAGAACACAGAATTTAGAATATAGAACACACAATGCTGAATATAGTATTTAGAATATCGAATGTTGAACACAGAATATAGAAAATAGAATAGAGAATATAGAACCCGGATTTTAGAACATGGAAATTAGAACACAGAATTTATAATATAGGATACACAATACTGACTAGCGAACATAGAATATAGAATTCAGAATATAGATTATAGGATACAGAATGTAGAATATAGAATAAAGAATATAGAATATATAACACAAAATATAGAATATGGAAAACAGAATACAGAAACCAAAATTTAGAACATGGAATGCAGAACACAGAATTTAGAATATTGAAAACAGAATACTGAATAAAAATTTAGAATATAGAATGTAGAACACTGTAAATAGAATATAGAATAGAGAATATAGAACCCAGAATTTAGAACATGGAATGCAGAACACAGAATTTAGAATATAGAATACAGAATACTGAATAAAGAATTTAGAATATTGAATGTAGAACACAGAATATAGAATATAGATTACGGAAAGCAGAATACAGAATATAGAATATAGAATGATGAACCCAAAGTATAGAATATAGAATAGAAAATATAGAACCCAGAATTAAGAACATTGAATGTAGAATACACAATTTAGAATATAGAATACAGAATACTGAATATCGAATTTGGAATATAGAATGTAGAACAAAGAATATGGAATGATAGATACGGAATGCAGAATATAGAATACAGAATATAGAATGTAGAACACAGTATATAGAATATGGAAAACAGAATACAGAACCCAGAATTTAGAACATGGAATGCAGAACACTGAATTTAGAATATAGAATACAGAATACAGAATATAGAATTTAGATTATAGAATGTAGGACACAGAATATTGAATTTAGAATACGGAATGCAAAATATAGGATACAGAATATAGAATGTAGAACACAGAATGTAGAATATGGAAAACAGAATATAGATCCCAGGATTTAGAACATGGAATGCAGAGCACAGAATTTGGAATATAAAATACAGAATACTGAATATAGAATTTAGAATATAGAATGTAGAACAAAGAATATAGATTATAGAATAGAGAATGTAGAACCCAGAATTTTGAACATGGAATGCCGAACACAGAAGTTAGAATAAAGAATACAGAATACTGAATATAGAATTTAGAACATGGAATGCGGAACACAGAATTTACAATATAGAATACAGAATACTTAATATAGAATTTAGAATGTAGAATGCGGAACACAGCAATTAGAATATAGAATACAGAATACTGAATATATAATATAGAACATGGAATGCAGAACTCAGAATATTGAATATAGAATACAGAATACTCAATAAAGATTTTAGAACATGGAATGCAGAACCCAGAATATAGAATATAGAATACGGTATACTGAATATAGAATTTAGAATATTCAATGTAAAACACAGAATATAGAATATAGAATAGAGAATATAGAACCCAGAATTTAGAACATGGAATGCAGAACACAATATTTAGAACATAGAATACAGAATACTGAATATAGAATTTAGAATATAGAATGTAGAACACAGAGTATAGAATATAGAATACGGAATGCAGAATATTGAGTTCAGAATATAGAATCTAGAACACAGAATTTAGAATATGGAAAACAGAATATAGAACCCAGGATTTAGAAAATGGAATGCGGAACACAGAATTTAGAATATAGAATACAGACTACTGAATATAGAATTTAGAATATAGAATGTAGAACAAAGAATATGGAATGATAGATACGGAATGCAGAATATAGAATACAGAATATAGAATGTAGAACACAGTATATAGAATATGGAAAACAGAATACAGAACCCAGAATTTAGAACATGGAATGCAGAACACTGAATTTAGAATATAGAATACAGAATACAGAATATAGAATTTAGATTATAGAATGTAGGACACAGAATATTGAATTTAGAATACGGAATGCAAAATATAGGATACAGAATATAGAATGTAGAACACAGAATGTAGAATATGGAAAACAGAATATAGATCCCAGGATTTAGAACATGGAATGCAGAGCACAGAATTTGGAATATAAAATACAGAATACTGAATATAGAATTTAGAATATAGAATGTAGAACAAAGAATATAGATTATAGAATAGAGAATGTAGAACCCAGAATTTTGAACATGGAATGCCGAACACAGAAGTTAGAATAAAGAATACAGAATACTGAATATAGAATTTAGAACATGGAATGCGGAACACAGAATTTACAATATAGAATACAGAATACTTAATATAGAATTTAGAATGTAGAATGCGGAACACAGCAATTAGAATATAGAATACAGAATACTGAATATATAATATAGAACATGGAATGCAGAACTCAGAATATTGAATATAGAATACAGAATACTCAATAAAGATTTTAGAACATGGAATGCAGAACCCAGAATATAGAATATAGAATACGGTATACTGAATATAGAATTTAGAATATTCAATGTAAAACACAGAATATAGAATATAGAATAGAGAATATAGAACCCAGAATTTAGAACATGGAATGCAGAACACAATATTTAGAACATAGAATACAGAATACTGAATATAGAATTTAGAATATAGAATGTAGAACACAGAGTATAGAATATAGAATACGGAATGCAGAATATTGAGTTCAGAATATAGAATCTAGAACACAGAATTTAGAATATGGAAAACAGAATATAGAACCCAGGATTTAGAAAATGGAATGCGGAACACAGAATTTAGAATATAGAATACAGACTACTGAATATAGAATTTAGAATATACAATGTAGAAAACAGAATAAAGAATATAGAATACGGACAGCAGAATATACAATACAGAATACTGAATATAGAATTTAGAATATACAATGTAGAACACAGAATAGAAAATTTAGAGTTGAGAATATAGAACCGAGAATTTAGAACATGGAAAGCAGAATTCAGTATTTAGTATATAGAATACAGAATAACAGAATATAGAAAGTAAAACACAGAATTTAGAATATAGAACACACAATGCTGAATATAGTATTTAGAATATCGAATGTTGAACACAGAATATAGAAAATAGAATAGAGCATATAGAACCCAGAATTTAGAACATGGAATTTACAACACAGAATTTATAATATATGATACAGAATACTGAGTATCGAACTTAGAATATAGAATACAGAACTCAGAATATAGAATATTGTATACGGAATGTAGAATATAGAATAAAGAATATAGAATATAGAACACAAAATATAGAATATGGAAAACAGATTACAGAACACAAAATTTAGAACATGGAATGCAGAACACAGAATTTAGAGTATATACTACAGAATACTGAATATAAAATTTCGAATAAATAATGTAGAACACAGAATATGGAATGTAGAATACGGAATGCACAATATTGAATACAGAATATAGAATGTAGAACACAGAATTTAGAATATGGAATACTGAGTATAGAACCCAGAATATAGAACATGGAGTGCAGAACACAGAATTTAGAATATAGAATACAGAATACTGAATATAGAATTTAGAATATAGAATGTAGGACACAGAACATAGAATATAGACTACGGAATGCAGAATATAGAATATAGAATATAGAATGATGAACCCAAATTATAGAATATAGAATAGAAAATATAGAACCCAGAATTAAGAACATGGAATGTAGAACACAGAATTTGAATATAGAGTACAGAATACTGAATATCGAATTTAGAATAAAGAATGTAGGATACAGAATATGGAATGTTAGATACGGAATGCAGAATATTGAATGTAGAATATAGAATGTAGAACAGAGAATTTAGAATATAGTCTTTGGAATGCAAAATATAGAATATAGAATATAGAATATAGAATATAGAAAGATGAACACAGAATCTAGAATATAGAATAGAAAATATAGAATCCAGAAATTAGAACATGGAAAGCAGAATTCAGTGTTTAGTATATAGAATAGAGAATACCGAATATGGATTATAGATCATGGAATGCAGAACACAGAATATACAATATAGAATACGGAATACTGAGAATAGAATTTAGAAAATAGAATTTAGAACACAGAATATAGAATATAGATTATAGTATATAGAACCCACTATTTAGAACATGGAATGCCGAACACAGAATTTAGAATATAGAATACAGAATACTGAATATAGAATTTAGAATATAGAATTTAGGACACACAATATAGAATATAGACTACGGAAGGCAGAATATAGAATATAGAATGATGAAACGAAGGTATAGAATATAGAACAGAAAAAATAGAATCCAGAATTGAGAACATTGAGTGCAGAACACAGAATTTAGAATATAGAATACAGAATACTGAATATAGAATTTAGATTATAGAATGTAAGACACAGAATATAGAATGTAGAATACGGAATTCAAAATATACAATACACAATATAGAATGTAGAACACAGAATGTAGAATTTGAAAATATAATATAGATCCCAGAATTTAGAATATGGAATGCCGAACACAAAATTTGGAATATAAAATACAGAATATTGAATATAGAATGTAGAACACAGAATATATATTATAGAATATAGAATGTGGAACACAGAATTTTTAACATGGAATGCCGAACACAGAATATAGAATATGGAAAACAGAATACAGAACCCAGAATGTAGAACATGGAATGCAGAACACTGAATTTTGAATATAGAATACATACAACTGCAAATAGAATTTTGAATATAGAATGTAGAACACAGAATTTAAAATATAGAACACAGAATGCTGAATATAGTATTTAGAATATCGAATGTTGAACACAGAATATAGAGAATAGAATAGAATATATAGAACCCAGAATTTATAACATGGAATATACAACACAGAATTTAGAATATAGAATACAGAATACTGAATATCGAGTTTAGAATATGAAATGTAGAACACAGTATATGGAATGTAGAATACGGAATGCAGAATATTGAATACAGAATATAGAATGTAGAGGACAGAATTTAGAATATTGAAAACAGAATATAGAACCTAGAATATAGAACATAGAATGCAGAACACAAAATTTGGAATATAAAATACAGAATACTGAATATAGAATTTAGAATATAGAATGTAGAACACAGAATATAGATATTGGAATATAGAATGTAGAACCCAGAATTTTAAACATGTAATGCCGAACACATAATTTAGAATATAGAATACAGAATACTGAATATAGAGTTTAGAACATAGAATATGGAACACAGAATTTACAATATAGAATACAGAATACTTAATATAGAACTTAGAATTTAGAATGAGGAACACAGCAATTAGAATATAGAATACAGAATACTGAATATAGAATTTAGAACATGTAAAGCAGAACTCAGAATATAGAATATAGAATACAGAATTCTGAATATAGATTTTAGAACATGGAATGCAGAACCCAGAATATAGAATATAGAAAACCGAATACTGAATATAGAATTTAGAATACACAATGTAGAACACAGAATATGGAATATAGAGTATAGAATATAGAACCCAGAATTTAGAACATGGAATGCAGAACACAATATTTAGAATATAGAATACAGAATACTGAATATAGAATTTACATTATAGAATGTAGAACACAGAGTGTAGAATATAGAATACGGAATGCAGAATATTGAGTACAGAATATAGAATGTAGAACACAGAATTTATAATAAGGAAAACAGAATATAGAACCCAGGATTTAGAACATGCAATGCAGAACACAGAATTTAGAATATAGAGTACAGACTACTGAATATAGAATTTAGAATTTAGAATGTAGAACACAGAATTTAGAATATGGAATACCGAATACTGAATATAGAATATGAATATACAATGTAGCACACAGAATTTAGATTAAGAATACAGAAAACTAAATATAGAATTGAGAATATACAATGTACAAACAGAATATAGAATATAGCATACGGAAAGCAGAATACAGAATACAGAATATAGAATGCAGAACACAGAATATAGAATATGGAAAACAGAATACAAAACAGAATTGAGAACATGGAATGCAGAGCAGAGAATTTAGAATACAGAAAACATAATACTGAATATTGAATTTCGAATATAAAATATAGAACACAGAATTTAGACTATAGAATAAAGAATACTGAATATAGAATATAGAATATATAATGTAGAACACAGAATATAGAATATAGAATAGAGAATATAGAACCCAGAATATAGAACATGGAATGCAGAACACAGAATATAGAGTATAGAATACAGAATATGGAATATAGAATTTAGAATATAGAATGTAGACACAGAATATAGAATATAGACTACGGAATGCAGAATATACTATTTAGAATATAGAATGATGAACACAAAAAAAAAGAATAAAGAATAGAGAATATAGAACCCAGTATTTATAACATGGAATGTAGAACACAGAATTTAGAATATAGAATACAGAATAATGAATTTAGAATTTAGAATATTGAATGTGGAACACAGAATAAAGAATACGGCATGCAGAATATACAATACAGAATATAGAATGCAAAACACAGAATACAGAATATGGAACACTGAATACAGAACCCAGAATTGAGAACATGGAAAGCAGAACACAGAATTTAGAATATAGAATACAGAATAATTTATATACAATTTCGAATATACAATGTTGAACACAGAATTTAGAATATAGAAAACAGAATACTGAATATAGAATTTAGAATATAGAATGTAGAACACAGAATATAGAATATAGACTGCGGAATGCAGAATATAGAATATTGAATATAGAATGCTGAACCCAAAATATAGAATATAGAATACAAAATATAGAACCCAGAAATAAGAACATTGAATGTAGAACACAGAATTTAGAATATAGAATACAGAATACTGAATATCGAATTAAGAATATAGAATGTAGAACACAGAATATGGAATATAGAGTATAGAATATAGAACCCAGAATTTAGAACATGGAATGCAGAACACAATATTTAGAATATAGAATACAGAATACTGAATATAGAATTTACAATATAGAATGTAGAACACAGAGTGTAGAATATAGAATACAGAATGCAGAATATTGAATACAGAATATAGAATATAGAACACAGAATATAGAATATACACCTCGGAATGCAGAATATAGAATATAGAAAGATGAACACAGAATATAGAATATAGAATAGATAATATAGAACCCAGAAATTAGAACATGGAAAGCAGAATTCATTACTTAGTGTATAGAATACAGAATACCGAATATGGATTATAGAACATGGAATGCAGAACCCAGAATATACAATATAGAATACGGAATAGTGAATGTAGAATACAGAATTAAGAATATGGGAAACAGAATACAAAACACAGAATTGAGAACATGGAATGCAGAACAGAGAATTTAGAATATAGAAAACAGAATACTGAATATTGAATTTCGAATATAAAATATAGAACACAGAATTTAGAATATAGAATAAAGAATACTGAATACAGAATTTAGAATATAGAATGTAGAACACAGAATATAGAATAGAGAATAGAGAATATAGAACCCAGAATTTAGAACATGGAATGCAGAACCCAGAATATAGAATATAGAATACAGAATACTGAATATAGAATTTAGAATATAGAATGTAGAACACAGAATATAGAATATAGAATACAGAATACTGAATATAGAATTTAGAATATAGAATGTAGAACAGCATATAGAATATAGACTACGGAATGCAGAATATAGAATTTAGAATGTAGAATAATTAGCACAAAATATATAATAGAGTATATAGAACCCAGAATATAGAACATGGAATGTAGAAAACAGAATATAGAATAGAGTATACAGAATACTTAATATCGAATTTAGAACATAGAATGTAGAACACAGAATATGGAATGCAGAATACGGAATGCGTAATAATGAATACAAAAGATAGAATGTAGAACACAGAATTTAGAATATGGAAAACAGAATATAGAACACAGTATTTAGAACATTGAATGCAGAACAAAGCATTTAGAATATAGAATACAGATTACTGAATATAGAATTTAGAATATAGAATGTAGAACGCAGAATTTAGAATATTGATATAGAATACTGAGTATAGGATTTAGAATATAGAATGTAGAACACAGTATATAGAATATAGAATACAGAATATAGAACACATAATTTAGAACATGGAAAACACAACACAGAATTTAGAATATAGAATACCGAATACTGAATATAGAATATGAATATGCAATGTAGAACACAGAATTTAGAATATAGAATACAGAATACTGTATATAGAATTTAGAATATACAATGTAGAACACAGAATATAGAATATAGAATACGGAATACTGAATATAGAATTTAGAATATAGAATGTAGAACAGAAAAGAGAATATAGAATACGGAAAGCAGAATATAGAATACAGAATATAGAATGAAGAACACAAATATAGAATATATAATAGTGAATTTAGAACACACAACTTAGAACACGGAAAGCAAAACACAGAATTTAGAATACAGAATACAGAATACTGAATATAAAATTTAGAATACAAATGTTGAACACAGAGTATAGAAAATAGAATACGGAATACTGAATATAGAATTTAGAATATAGAATATAGAATAAATTATATGGAACCCAAAATTTAGAACATGGAATGCAGAACACAGAATATAGAATAAAGTCTACGGAATGCAGAATATAGTATATAGAATATAGAATGATGAACACAAAATATAGAATAAAGAATAGAGTATATAGAACCCAGTATTTATAACATGGAATATAGAACACAGAATTTAAAATACAGAATACAGAATAATGAATTAAGAATTTAGAATATTGAATGTGGAACACAGAATATAGAATACGGCATGCAGAAAATACAATACAGAATATAGAATGCAAAACACAGAATATAGAATATGGAAAACTGAATACAGGACCCAGAATATAGAACATGGAATGCAGAACACAGAATTTAGTATACAGAATACAGAATAATGAATATAGAATTTAGAATAGAGAACGTAGAACACAGAATTATGAATATATAATAAAGAATACTGTATATAAAATATAGAATATAGAATGTAGAACACAGAATATAGAATATAGAATACAGAATACTGAATATAGAATTTAGAATAAAAAATGCAGAACACAGAATTTAGAATATAGGATACAGAATGTAGAATATAGAGTACAGAAAATAGAAAGTAGAACACAAAATATAGAATATGGAAAACAGAATACAGAACCCATATTTAGAGCATGGAATGCAGAACACAGAATTTAGAGTATATAACACAGAATACTGAATATACAATTTAGATTATAGAATGTAGAACACGGAATATGGAAAGTAGAATACGGAATGCAGAATATTGAATACAGAATATAGAATGTAGAACACAGAATTTAGAATATAGAATACAGAATACTGTATATAGAATTTAGAATATAGAATGTGGGACAGAGAATATAGAATATAGATTATGGAATGCAGAATACAGAATATAGAATGTAGAAAATTGAGCACAAAATATAGAATAGAGTATATAGAACCCAGAATTTAGAACATGGATTGTAGAACACAGAATATAGAATATAGAATACAGAATACTTAATATAGAATTTAGAACATAGAATGCGTAACACATCAGTTAGAATATAGAATACACTATACTGAATATATAATTTAGAACATGGATAGCAGAACTCAGAATATAGAATATAGAATACAGAATACTGAATATAGATTTTAGAACATGGAATGCAGAACCCAGAATATAGAATATAGAATAAGGAATTCTGAATATAGAATTTAGAATATACAATTAAGAACACAGAATATAGAATATAGAGTATAGAATTTAGAACCCAGAATTTAGAACATGGAATGCAGAACACAATATTTAGAATATAGAATACAGAATACTGAATACAGAATTTAGAATATAGAATGTAGATCACAGAATTTATAATATAGAATAAAGAATACTGAATATAGAATTTAGAATATACAATGTAGAAAACAGAATAAAGAATATAGAATACGGAAAGCAGAATATAGGATACAGAATATATAATGAAGAACACAGAATGTAGAATAGAGAATAGAGAATATAGAACCCAGAATTTAGAACATGGAATTTAGAACACAGAATTTATAATATAGAATACAGAATACTGAGTATTGAACAAAGAATATATAATGTAGAACACAGAATTTAGAATATAGGATACGGAATGAAGAATATAGAATAAAGAATATAGAATATAGAACACAAATATAGAATATGGAAAACAGAATACAGAAACCAAAATTTAGAACATGGAATGCAGAACACAGAATTTAGAGTATATACTACAGAATACTGAATATAAAATTTAGAATATAGAATGTAGAACACAGAATATGGAATGTAGAATACGGAAGGCAGAATATGGAAAACAGAATATAGAATATAGAACACAGAATTTAGAATTTGGAAAACAGAATATAGAACCCAGAATTTAGAACATGGAATGCAGAACACATAATTTAGAATATAGAATACAGATTAGTGAATATAGAATGTAGAACACAGAATTAAGTATATAGAATACAGAATACTGAATATAGAATTTAGAATATAGAATGAAGAACACAGAATATAGAATATAGACTATGGAATGCAGAATATAGAATATATAATATAGAATAATGAGCACAAAATATAGAATAGAGAATATAGAACCCAGAATTTAGAACTTGGAATGCAGAACACAGTATTTAGAATATAGAATACAGATTACTGAATATAGAATTTAGATTATAGAATGCAGAAAACAGAATATATAATATAGACTACGGAATGCAGAATATAGCATATAGAATATAGAATGATGAACACAAAATATAGAATAAAGAATAGAGAATATAGAACCCAAAATTTATAACATGGAATGTAGGACACAGAATTTAGAATATAGAATACAGAATACTGAATATCGAATTTAGAATATAGAATGTAGAACACAGTATATGGAATGTAGAATACGGAATGCAGAATATTGAGTACACAATTTAGAATATAGAACACAGAATTAAGAATATACAAAACCGAATACTGAATATAGAATATGAATAAACAATGTAGAACACAGAATTTGGAATATAGAATACCGATTACTGAATATAGAATTTAGATTATAGAATGCAGAAAACAGAATATAGAATATAGACTACGGAATGCAGTATATAGCATATAGAATATAGAATGATGAACACAAAATATAGAATAAAGAATAGAGAATATAGAACCTAAAATTTATAACATGGAATGTAGGACACAGAATTTAGAATATAGAATACAGAATACTGAATATCGAATTTAGAATATAGAATGTAGAACACAGTATATGGGATGTAGAAGACGGAATGCAGAATATTGAATACACAATTTAGAATATAGAACACAGAATTAAGAATATACAAAACCGAATACTGAGTATAGAATATGAATAAACAATGTAGAACACAGAATTTAGAATATAGAATACAGAATACTGAATATAGAATTTAGAATATACAATGTTGAAAACAGAATATAGAATATACAATACGGAAAGCAGAATATAGTATACAGAATATAGAATGTAGAACACAGAATATAGGATATGGAAAACAGAATACAAAACCCAGAGTTGAGAACATTGAATGCAGAACACAGAATTTAGAATATAGAAAACAGAATACTGAATATAGAATTTCGAATATAGAATGTTGAACACCGAATATAGAATATAAAAAACAGAATACTGAATATAGAATTTGGAATATACAATTTAGAACAAAGAATAGAAAATTTAGAGTTGAGAATATAGAACCCAGAATTTAGAACATGGAAAGCAGAATTCAGTATTTAGTATATAGAATACAGAATACCGAATATGGATTATAGAACATGGAATGCAGAACTCAGAATATGCAATATAGAATACAGAATACTAAATATAGTATTTAGAATATAGAATGTAGAACACACAATATTGAATATAGAGTATAGAATATAGAATCCTGAATTTGGAACATGGAATACAGAACACAGAATTTAGAATATAGAATACAGAATACTGAATACAGAATTTAGATTATAGAACTTAGGACACAGAATATGGAATGTAGAATACGGAATGCAAAATATAGGATACAGAATATAGAATGTATAACACAGAATGTAGAATATGGAAAACAGAATACAGAAACGAGAATTTAGAACATGGAATGCACAACACAGAGTTTAGAATATAGAATACAGAATACTGAATATAAAATTTTGAATATAGAATGTAGAACACAGAATTTAGAATATAGAACACACAACGCTGAATATAGTATTTAGAATATCGAATGTTGAACACAGAATATAGAAAATAGAATAGAGCATATAGAACCCAGAATATAGAACATGGAATTTACAACACAGAATTTAGAATATAGAACACACAACGCTGAATATAGTATTTAGAATATCGAATGTTGAACACAGAATATAGAAAATAGAATAGAGCATATAGAACCCAGAATTTAGAACATGGAATTTACAACACAGAATTTAGAATATAGGATACAGAATACTGAGTATCGAACTTAGAATATAGAATACAGAACTCAGAATATAGAATATAGTATACGGAATGCAGAATATAGAATAAAGTATATAGAATATAGAACACAAAATATAGAATATGGAAAACAGAATACAGAACCCAAAATTTAGAACATGGAATGCAGAACACAGAATTTAGAGTATATACTACAGAATACTGAATATAAAATTTCGAATAAATAATGTAGAACACAGAATATGGAATGTAGAATATGGAATGCATAATATTGAATACAGAATATAGAATGTAGAACACGGAATTTAGAATATGGAATACTGAGTATAGAACCCAGAATATAGAACATGGAATGCAGAACACAGAATTTAGAATATAGAATACAGAATACTGAATATAGAATTTAGAATATAGAATGTTGGACACAGAATATAGAATATAGACTACGGAATGCAGAATATAGAATATAGATTATAGAATGATGAACCAAAATTATAGAATATAGAATAGAAATTATAGAACCCAGAATTAAGAACATGGAATGTAGAACACAGAATTTGAATATAGAATACAGAATACTGAATATCGAATTTAGAATATAGAATGTAGGACACAGAATATGGAATGTAAGATACAGAATGCAGAATATTGAATGCAGTATATAGAATGTAGAACACAGAATTTAGAATATAGACTTTGGAATGCAGAATATAGAATACAGAATATAGAATATAGAAAGATGAACACAGAATCTAGAATATAGAACAGAAAATATAGAATCCAGAATATAGAACATAGAAAGCAGAATTCACCATTTAGTATATAGAATAGAGAATACCGAATATGGATTATAAATCATGGAATGCAGAACCCAGAATATACATTATAGAATACGGAATACTGAGTATTGAATTTAGAAAATAGAATTTAGAACACAGAATATAGAATATAGAGTATAGTATATAGAACCCACAATTTAGAACATGGAATACCGAACACAGAATTTAGAATATAGAATACAGAATACTTAATATAGAATTTAGAATATAGAATTTAGGACACACAATATAGAATATAGACTACGGAATTCAGAATATAGAATATAGAATATAGAATGATGAACCGAAGGCATAGAATATAGAATAGAAAATATAGAATCCAGAATTTAGAACATGGAATGCAGAACACAGAATTTAGAATATAGAATACAGAATACTGAATATAGAATTAAGTTATAGAATGTAAGACACAGAATATAGAATGTAGAATACGGAATTCAAAATATAGAATACACAATATAGAATGTAGAACACAGAATGTAGAATATGGAAAACAGAATATAGATCCCAGAATTTAGAACATGGAATGCAGAACACAGAATTTGGAATATAAAATACAGAATACTGAATATAGAATTTAGAGTATAGAATGTAGAACACAGAATATAGATTATAGAATATAGAATGTAGAACACAGAATTTTTAACATGGAATGCCGAACACAGAATATAGAATATGGAAAACAGAATACAGAACCCAGAATTTAGAACATGGAATGCAGAACACTGAATTTAGAATATAGAATACATACAACTGAAAATTGAATTTTGAATATAGAATGTAGAACACAGAATTTAAAATATAGAACACAGAATGCTGAATATAGTATTTAGAATATCGAATGTTGAACACAGAATATAGAGAATAGAATAGAATATATAGAACCCAGCATTTATAACATGGAATATAGAACACAGAATTTAGAATATAGAATACACAATACTGAATATCGAATTAAGAATATAAAATGTAGAACACAGTATATGGAATGTAGAATACGGAATGCAGAATATTGAATACAGGATATAGAATGTAGAAGACAGAATTTAGAATATTGAAAACAGAATATAGAACCCAGAATATAGAACATAGAATGCAGAACACAGAATTTGGAATATAAAATACAGAATACTGAATATAGAATTTAGAATATAGAATGTAGAACACAGAATATAGATAATGGAATATAGAATGTAGAACCCAGAATTTTAAACATGTAATGCCGAACACAGAATTTAGAATATAGAATACAGAATACTGAATATAGAGTTTAGAACATAGAATGCGGAACACAGAATTTACAATATAGAATACAGAATACTTAATATAGAACGTAGAACTTAGAATGAGGAACAGAGCAATTAGAATATAGAATACAGAATACTGAATATAGAATTTAGAACATGGAAAGCAGAACTCAGAATATAGAATATAGAATACAGAATACTGAATATAGATTTTAGAACATGGAATGCAGAACCCAGAATATAGAATATAGAAAACGGAATACTGAATATAGAATTTAGAATACACAATGTAGAACACAGAATGTGGAATATAGAGTATAGAATATAGAACCCAGAATTTAGAACATGGAATGCAGAACACAATATTTAGAATATAGAATACAGAATACTGAATATAGAATTTAGAATATAGAATGTAGAACACAGAGTGTAGAATATAGAATATGGAATGCAGAATATTGAGTACAGAATATACAATGTAGAACACAGAATTTATAATATGGAAAACAAAATATAGAACCAAGGATTTAGAACATGGAATGTGGAACACAGAATTTAGAATATAGAGTACAGACTACTGAATATAGAATTTAGAATTTAGAATGTAGAACACAGAATTTAGAATATGGAATACCGAATACTGAATATAGAATATGAATATACAATGTAGCACACAGAATTTAGATTAAGAATACAGAATACTGAATATAGAATTGAGAATATACAATGTAGAAAACAGAATATAGAATATAGTACACGGAAAGCAGAATACAGAATACAGAATATAGAATGTACAACACAGAATATAGAATATGGAAAACAGAATACAAACCCAGAATTGAGAACATTGAATGCAGAACACAGAATTTAGAATATAGAAAACAGAATACTGAATATAGAATTTCGAATATAGAATGTTGAACACCGAATATAGAATATAAAAAACAGAATACTGAATATAGAATTTAGAATATACAATGTAGAACACAGAATAGAAAATTTACAGTTGAGAATATAGAACCCAGAATTTAGAACATGGAAAGCAGAATTCAGTATTTAGTATAAAGAATACAGAATACCAAGTATGGATTATAAAACATGGAAAGTAGAACTCAGAATATACAATATAGAATACGGAATACTAAATATAGTATTTAGAATATAGAATGTAGAACACACAATATTGAATATAGAGTATAGAATATAGAATCCTGAATTTGGAACATGGAATGCAGAACACACAATTTAGAATATAGAATACAGAATACTGAATATAGAATTTAGATTATAGAACTTAGGACACAGAATATGGAATGTAGAATACGGAATGCAAAATATAGGATACAGAATATAGAATGTATAACACAGAATGTAGAATATGGAAAACAGAATACAGAAACGAGAATTTAGAACATGGAATGCACAACACAGAGTTTAGAATATAGAATACAGAATACTGAACATAAAATTTTGAATATAGAAAGTAGAACACAGAATATGGAATGTAGAATACGGAATGCAGGATATAGAATAGAGAATATAGAATGTAGAACACAGAATATAGAATACGGAAAACAGAATACAGAACCAAGAATTTAGAACATGGAATGCAGAACACTGAATTTAGAATATAGAATACATAGAACTGAAAATAGAACATAGAATATAGAAAGTAGAACACAGAATTTAGAATATAGAACACACAACGCTGAATATAGTATTTAGAATATCGAATGTTGAACACAGAACATAGAAGATAGAATAGAGCATATAGAACCCAGAATTTAGAACATGGAATTTACAACACAGAATTTAGACTATAGGATACAGAATACTGAGTATCGAACTTAGAATATAGAATACAGAACTCAGAATATAGAATATAGTATACGGAATGTAGAATATAGAATAAAAAATATAGAATATAGAACACAAAATATAGAATATGGAAAACAGAATACAGAACACAAAATTTAGAACATGGAATGCAGAACACAGAATTTAGAGTATATACTACAGAATACTGAATATAAAATTTCGAATAAAAATGTAGAACACAGAATATGAAATGTATAATACGGAATGCAGAATATTGAATACAGAATATTGAATGTACAACACAGAATTTAGAATATGGAATACTGAGTATAGAACCCAGAATATAAAACATGGAATGCAGAACACAGAATTTAGAATATAGAATACAGAATACTGAATATAGAATATAGAATATAGAATGTTGGACACAGAATATAGAATATACACTACGGAATGCAGAATATAGAATATAGAATATAGAATGATGAACCAAAATTATAGAATATAGAATAGAAAATATAGAACCCAGAATTAATAACATTAAATGTAGAACACAGAATTTGAATATAGAATACAGAATACTGAATATCGAATTTAGAATATAGAATGTAGGACACAGAATATGGAATGTAAGATACGGAATGCAGAATATTGAATGCAGAATATAGAATGTAGAACACAGAATTTAGAATATAGACTTTGGAATGCAGAATATAGAATATAGAATTTAGAATATATAAAGATGAACACAGAATCTAGAATATAGAATATAAAATTTAGAATCAAGAATTTAGAACATGGAAAGCAGAATTCACTATTTAGTATATAGAATAGAGAATACCGAATATGGATTATAGATCATGGAATGCAGAACCCAGAATATACAATATAGAATACGGAATACTGAGTATTGAATTTAGAAAATAGAATTTAGAACACAGAATATAGAATATAGAGTATAGTATATAGAACCCACAACTTTGAACATGGAATGCCGAACACAGAATTTAGAATATAGAATACAGATTACTTAATATAGAATTTAGAATATAGAATTTATGACACACAATAGAGAATATAGACTACGGAATCAGAATATAGAATATAGAATATAGAATGATGAACCGAAGGTATAGAATATAGAATAGAAAATATAGAATCCAGAATTTAGAACATGGAATGCAGAACACAGAATTTAGAATATAGAATACAGAATACTGAATATAGAATTTAGATTATAGAATGTAAGACACAGAATATAGAATGTAGAATACGGTATTGAAAATATAGAATACACAATATAGAATGTAGAACACAGAATGTAGAATATGGAAAACAAAATATAGATCCCAGAATTTAGAACATGGAATGCAGAACACAGAATTTGCAATATAAAATACAGAATACTGAATATAGAATTTAGAATATAGAATGTAGAACACAGAATATAGATTATAGAATATAGAATGTAGAACACAGAATTTTTAACATGGAATGCCGAACACAGAATATAGAATATGGAAAACAGAATACAGAACCCAGAATTTAGAACATGGAATGCAGAACACTGAATTTAGAATATAGTATACATACAACTGAAAATAGAATTTTGAATATACAATGTAGAAAACAGAATTTAGTATTTAGAACACAGAATGCTGAATATAGTATTTAGAATATCGAATGTTGAACACAGTATATAGAGAATAGAATAGAATATATAGAACCCAGAATTTATAACATGCAATACAGAACACAGAATTTAGAATATAGAATACAGAATACTGAATATCGAATTTAGAATATAAAATGTAGAACACAGTATATGGAATGTAGAATACGGAATGCAGAATATTGAATACAGAATATAGAATGTAGAAGACAGAATTAAGAATATTGAAAACAGAATATAGAACCCAGAATATAGAACATAGAATGCAGAACACAGAATTTGGAATATAAAATACAGAATACTGAATATAGAATTTAGAATATAGAATGTAGAACACAGAATATAGATAATGGGATATAGAATGTAGAACCCAGAATTTTAAACATGTAATGCCGAACACAGAATTTAGAATATAGAATACAGAATACTGAATATAGAGTTTAGACCATAGAATGCGGAACACAGAATTTACAATATAGAATACAGAATACTTAATATAGAACGTAGACCTTAGAATGAGGAACACAGCAATTAGAATATAGAATACCGAATACTGAATATATACTTTAGAACATGGATAGCAGAACTCAGAATATAGAATATAGAATACAGAATACTGAATATAGATTATAGAACATGGAATGCAGAACCCAGAATATAGAATATAGAAAACGGAATACTGAATATAGAATTTAGAATACACAATGTAGAACACAGAATATGGAATATAGATTATAGAATATAGAGCCCAGAATTTAGAACATGGAATGCAGAACACAATATTTAGAATATAGAATACACAATACTGAATATAGAATTTAGAATATTGAATGAAGAACACAGATTGTAGTATATAGAATACGGAATGCAGAATATTGAGTACAGAATATAGAATGTAGAACACAGAATTTATAATATGGAAAACAAAATATAGAAATCAGGATTTAGAACATGGAATGCAGAACACAGAATTAAGAATATAGAGTACAGACTACTGAATATAAAATTTAGAATTTAGAATGTAGAACACAGAATTTAGAATATGGAATACCAAATACTGAATATAGAATATGAATATACAATGTAGCACAAAGAATTTAGATTAAGAATACAGAATACTGAATATAGAATTGAGAATATACAATGTAGGAAACAGAATATAGAATATAGAATAAGGAAAGCAGAATACAGAATACAGAATATAGATTGTAGAACACAGAATATAGAATATGGAAAACAGAATACAAAACAGAATTGAGAACATGGAATGCAGAACAGAGAATTTAGAATACAGAAAACATAATACTGAATATTGAATTTCAAATATAAAATATAGAACACAGAATTTAGTCTATAGAATAAAGAATACTGAATATAGAATTTAGAATATATAATGTAGAACACAGAATATAGAATATAGAATAGAGAATATAGAACCCAGAAGGTAGAACATGGAATGCAGAACACAGAATATAGAATATAGAAGACAGAATATTGAATATAGAATTTAGAATATAGAATGTAGACACAGAATATAGAATATAGACTATGGAATGCAGAATATAATGTTTAGTATATAGAATGTTGAACACAAAATATAGAATAAAGAATAGAGAATATAGAACCCAGTATTTATAACATAGAATGTAGAACACAGAATTTAGAATATAGAATACAGAATAATGAATTTAGAATTAAGAATATTGAATGTGGAACACAGAATATAGAATACGGCATGCAGAATATACAATAAAGTATATAGAATGCAAAACACAGAATATAGAATATGGAAAACTGAATACAGAACACAGAATTGAGATCATGGAAAGCAGAACACAGAATTTAGAATATAGAATACAGAATACTTTATATAGAATTTCGAATATAGAATGTTGAACACAGAATTTAGAATATAGAAAACAGAATACTGAATATAGAATTTAGAATATAGAATGTAGAACACAGAATATAGAATATAGAATACGGAATGCAGAATATAGAATATTGAATATAGAATGATGAACCCAAAGTATAGAAAATAGAATAGAAAATATAGAAACCAGAAATAAGAACATTGAATGTAGAACACAGAATTTAGAATATAGAATACAGAATACTGAATATCGAATGTAGAATATAGAATGTAGAACACAGAATATGGAAAGTTAGATACAGAATGCAGAACATTGAATACAGAATATAGAATATAGAACACAGAATATAGAATATACACTTCGGAATGCAGAAAATAGAATATAGAATATAGAAAGATGAACACAGAATATAGAATATAGAATAGATAATATAGAACCCAGAATTTAGAACATGGAAAGCAGAATGCATTACTAAGTGTATAGAATACAGAATACCGAATATGGATTATAGAACATGGAATGCAGAACCCAGAATATACAATATAGAATACGGAATAGTGAATGTAGAATACAGAATTAAGAATATGGGAAACAGAATACAAAACAAAAATTGAGAACATGGAATGCAGAACAGAGAATTTAGAATATAGAGAACAGAATACTGAATATTGAATTTCGAATATAAAATATAGAACACAGAATTTAGAATATAGAATAAAGAATACTGAATACAGAATTTAGAATATAGAATGTAGAACACAGAATATAGAATAGAGAATAGAGAATATAGAACCCAGAATTTAGAACATGGAATGCAGAACACAGAATATAGAATATAGAATACAGAATACTGAATATAGAATTTAGAATATAGAATGTAGAACACAGAATATAGAATATAGACTACGGAATGCAGAATATAATATATAGAATATAGAATGATGAACACAAAATATTGAATAAAGAATAGAGAATATAGAACCCAGTATTTATAACATGGAATGTAGAACACAGAATTTAGAATATAGAATACAGAATAATGAATTTAGAATTTAGAATATTGAATGTGGAACACAGAATATAGAATACGGCATGCAGAATATACAATACAGAATGTAGAATGCAAAACACAGAATATAGAATATGGAAAACTGAATACAGAACCCAGAATATAGAACATGGAATGCAGAACACAGAATTTAGTATATAGAATACAGAATAATGTATATAAAATTTAGATTATAGAATGTAGAACACAGAATATGGAAAGCAGAATACGGAATGCAGTATACTGTATACAGAATAAAGAATGCAGAAGACAGAATTTAGAATATGGAAAACAGAATATAGAACCAAGAATTTAGAACATGGAAAGCAGAACACAGAATTTAGAATATAGAATACAGAATACTGAATATAGAATTTAGAATATAGAATGTAGAACAGCATATAGAATATAGACTACAGAATGCAGAATATAGAATATAGAATGTAGAATAATTAGCACAAAATATATAATAGAGTATATAGAACCCAGAATTTAGAACATGGAATGTAGAACACAGAATATAGAATAGAGTATACAGAATACTTAATATCGAATTTAGAACATAGAATGTAGAACACAGAATATGGAATGTTGAATACGGAATGTCTAATATTGAATAAAAAATATAGAATGTAGAACACAGATTTTAGAATATGGAAAACAGAATATAGAACACAGTATTTAGAACATAGAATGCAGAACAAAGCATTTAGACTATAGAATACAGATTACTGAATATAGAATTTAGAATATAGAATGTAGAACACAGAATTTAGAATATTGATATAGAATACTGATTATAGGATTTAGAATGTAGAATGTAGAACACAGAATATAGAATATAGAATACAGAATATAGAATGAAGAACACAAATATAGAATATATAATAGTGAATATAGAACACACAGCTTAGAACACGGAAAGCAGAACACAGAATTTAGAATACAGAATACAGAATACTTAATATAAAATTTAGAATACAAATGTTGAACACAGAGTATAGAAAATAGAATACGGAATACTGAATATAGAATTTAGAAAATACAATGTAGAACAAAAAATAGAATATAGAATACGGGAATGCAGAATATAGAATACAGAATAAAGAATGTAGAACATAGAATATAGAATATAGAATAAAGTATATGGAACCCAAAATTTACAACATGGAATGCAGAACACAGAATATAGAATATAGACTACGGAATGCAGAATAAAGTATATAGAAAATAGAATGATGAACACAAAATATAGAATAAAGAATAGAGTATATAGAACCCAGTATTTATAACATGGATTATAGAACACAGAATTTAGAATATAGAATACAGAATAATGAATTTAGAATTTAGAATATTGAATGTGGAACACAGAATATAGAATATGGCATGCAGAAAATACAATACAGAATATAGAATGCAAAACACAGAATATAGAATATGGAAAACTGAATACAGGACCCAGAATATAGAACATGGAATGCAGAACACAGAATTTAGTATACAGAATACAGAATAATGAATATAGAATTTAGAATAGAGAACGTAGAACACAGAATTAAGAATATATAATAAAGAATACTGAATATAAAATTTAGAATATAGAATACAGAACACAGAATATAGAATGAAGAATACAGAATACTGAATATAGAATTTAGAATAAAAAATTCAGAACACAGAATTTAGAATATAGGATACGGAATGTAGAATATAGAATACAGAAAATAGAATGTAGAACACAAAATATAGAATATGGAAAACAGAATACAGAATCCAAATTTAGAGCATGGAATGCAGAACACAGAATTTAGAGTATATAATACAGAATACTGAATATAAAATTTAGATTATAGAATGTAGAACACAGAATATGGAAAGTAGAATACGGAATGCAGAATATTGAATACAGAATATAGAATGTAGAACACAGAATTTAGAATATGGAAAACAGAATATAGAACCCAGAATTTAGAACATGGAATGCAGAACACAGAATTTAGAATATAGAATACAGATTACTGAATATAGAACTTAGAATTTAGAATGTACAACACAGAATTTAGAATATAGAATACAGAAAACTGAATATAGAATTTAGAATATAGAATGTAGAACACAGAATATAGAATATATACAATGGAATGAAGAATATAGAATATAGAATATAGAATAATGAGCACAAAATGTAAAATAGAGAATATAGAACCCAGAATTTAGAACATGGAATGC
This sequence comes from Vicugna pacos, assembly GCF_048564905.1. Lineage (NCBI taxonomy): Eukaryota > Metazoa > Chordata > Mammalia > Artiodactyla > Camelidae > Vicugna > Vicugna pacos. Next base: position 7,169,542 of record NW_027328738.1, read on the forward strand.
AGAACACACAATTTAGAATATAGAAACAGAATACTGGATATATAATTTTGAATATAGTATGTAGAACACAGAATTTAGGATACAGAATAAAGAATACAGAATATAGAATTTAGAATATAGAATGTAGAACACAGAATATAGAATATAGAATATAGAATAGAGAACTCAGAACTTAGAACACGGAAAGGAGAACACAGATTTTAGAATATAGAATATACAATACTTAATATAAAATTTACAATATAGAAAGTTGAACACAGAGTATATTATACAGAATACGGAATACTGAATATAGAATTTAGAATATAGAATATAGAACACAGAATAGAGAATATAGAATACGGAATGCAGAATATAGAATACAGAATACAGAATGTAGAACACAGAATATAGAACATAGAATAGAGTATATGGAACACAAAATTTAGAACATGGGATGCAGAACACACAATTTAGAATATAGAATACAGAATACTGAATATTGTATTTAGAATAAAAAATGCAGAACACAGAATTTAGAATATAGGATACGGAATGTAGAATATAAAATACAGAATATAGAATGTCGAACACAAAATAAAGAATATGGAAAACAGAATATAGAACCCAAAATTTAGAACATGGAATGCAGAACACAGAATTTAGAGTATATAATACAGAATAGTGAATATAAAATTTAGATTATAGAATGAAGAACACAGAATATGGAAAGCAGAATACGGAATGCAGAATATTGAATACAGAATAAAGAATGTAGAACACAGAATTTAGAATATGGAAAACAGAATATAGAACCAAGAATTTAGAACATGGAAAGCAGAACACAGAATTTCGAATATAGAATACAGATTACTGAACTTAGAATTAAGAATTTAGAATGTAGAACACAGAATTTAGAATATAGAATACAGAATACTCAATAGAGAATTTAGAATATAGAATGTAGAACAACATATAGAATATAGATTACGGAATGCAGAATATAGAATATAGAATGTAGAATAACGAGCACAAAATATAGAATAGAGAATATAGAACCCAGAATTCCGAACATGGAATGTAGAACACAGAATATAGAATATTGAATACAGAATAAATAATATCGAATTTAGAAAATAGAATGTAGAACACAGAATATGGAATGTAGAATACGGAATTCAGAATATTGAATACAGAATATAGAATCAAGCACACAGAATTTGGAATATTGAAAACAGAATATAGAACCCAGAATTTAGAACATGGAATGCAGAAAACAGAATTAAGAATATAGAATACAGATTACTGAATTTAGAATTTAGAATATAGAATGTATAACACAGAATTTAGAATATAGAGTATAGAATACTTAATATAGTATTTAGAATATAGAATGTAGAACACAGAATATAGAATATAGAATACAGAGTTTAGAACCCAGAATTTAGAAATGGAATGCGGAACAGAGAATTTGAATATAGAATACAGAATACTGAATACAGATTTTAGGATATAAAATGTAGAACACAGAATATAGAATATAGATTAGGGAATGCAGAATATAGTAGGTAGAATATAAATGAAGAACACAAATATAAAGTATATAATAGTGAACATATAACCCAGAACTTACAACATGGTAAGCAGAACACAGAATTTAGAATATAGAAAACAGTATACTTAATATAAAATTTAGAATATAAAATGTTGAACACAGAGTATAGAATATAGAATACGGAATAGTGAATATAGAATTTAGAATATAGAATGTAGAACACCGAAAATAGAATATAGAATACGGAATGCAGAATATAGAATACAGAATATAGAATGTAGAACACAGAATATAGAATATAGAATAGAGTATATGGAACACAAAATTAAGAACATGGAATGCATTACACAGCATTTAAAACATAGAACACCGAATACTGAATATAGAATATGAACATAAAATGTAGAACACACAATTTAGAATATAGAATACAGAACACTGAATATACAATTTAGAATATACAATGTAGAACACAGAATATAGAATATAGAATACAGAATGCAGAATATTGAATACCGAACATAGAATATTGAACACACAATATACAATATAGAAAAGAGTATATAGATCCCAAAATTTAGAACATGGAATGCAGAACACATAATTTAGAATATAGAATGTAGAAAACAGAATGTAGAATTCGGAATGCAGAATATACAATACAGAAGGTAGAATGCAGAGCACAGAATATAGAATATGGAAAACAGAATACAGAAGTCAGAATAATAACATTGAATGAAGAACAAAGAATTTACAATATACTATACAAAATACTCAATATAGAATTCAGAACATTGAATGCAGAACATAGAATTTAGAATATAACACTCAGAATAATGTATATAGAATTTAGAATATAGAATGTGTAACAAAGAAATAATAATATAGACTACGGAATAGAGAATATAGAATATAGAATATAGAATGAAGAACACAAAATCTAGAATATAGAATAAAGAATTTAGAACCCAGAATTTAGAAATGGATTGCGGAACAGAGAATTTAGAATATAGAATACAGAATACTGAATAAAGATATTAGAATATAAAATGTAGAACACAGAATATAGAATATAGATAAGGGAATGCAGAATATAGTAGGTAGAATATAAATGAAGAACACAAATGTACAAAATATAATAGTGAATATAGAACTCAGAACTTAGAACATGGAAAGCTGAACACAGAATTAAGAATATAGAATACAGTATACTTAATATAAAATTTATAATATAGAATGTTGAACACAGAGTATAGAATATAGAATACGGAATACAGAATATAGAATTTAGAATATAGAATATAGAACACAGAAAATAGAATATACAATACGGAATGCTGAATACAGAATACAGAATATAAAATGTAGAACACAGAATATAGAATAGAGAATACAGTATATGGAACCCAAAATATACAACATGGAATGCAGAACACAGAACTTAGGATATAGAATACAGAATACTGAATGTAGAATTTAGAATATAGAATGTAGAACACAGAATATAGAATACGGCATGCAGAATATACAATAAAGAATATAGAATGCAGAACACACAACATAGAATATGGAAAACAGAAGACAGAACTCAGAATATAGAACATGGAATGCAGAACACAGAATTTAGAATATAGAATACAGAATACTGAATATAGAATATAGAATATAGAATGTAAAACACAGAATATAGAATATAAAATAAAGAATACTGAATATAGAATTTAGAATATAGAATGTACAACACAGAATATAGAATATAGAATAGAGAACATGGAACACAGAATATAGAACATGGAATGCAGAACACAGAATATAGGATATAGAACACAGAATACTGAATATAGAATTTAGAATAAAGAATTTAGAACACAGAATATGGAATATAGAATACGGAATGCAGAATATTGAATACAGAGTATAGAATATAGAACACAGAATATAGAATATGGAAAACAGAATATAGAACCCAGAATTTAGAACATGGAATGCAGAACACAGAATTTAGAATATAGAATACAGATTACTGAATATAGAATTTAGAATTTAGAATGTAGAACACAGAATTTAGAATATAGAATACAGAATACTGAATATAGAAATTAGAATATAGTGTGTAGAACACAGAATTTATAATATAGACTACGGAATGCAGAATACAGTATATACAATGCAGAAAAATGAGCACAAAATATAGAATACAGAATATAGAACCCAGAATTCAGAACATGGAATGTAGAACACAGAATATAAAATATAGAATACAGAATACATAATATCGAATTTAGAATATAGAATGCAGAACACAGAATATGGAATGTAGAATACGGAACGCTGAATATTGAATACAAAATATAGAATATAGAACACAGAATGTAGAATATGAAAAACAGAATATAGAACCCAGAATTTAGAACATAGGATGCAGAACAAAGAATTTAGAATATAGAATACAGATAACTGAATATAGAATTTAGGATATAGAATGTAGAACACAGAATTTAGAATATAGAGTATAGAACACTTTATATTGGATTTAGTATATAGAATGTAGAACACAGAATTTATAATATAGAATACAAAATATACAACCCAAAATTTAGAACATGGAATGCACAACACAGAACTTAGTGTATAGAATACCGAATACTGAATATAGAATATGAATATACAATGTAGAACACAGAATTTAGAATATAGAATACAGAATACTGAATATAGAATTTTGAATATACAATGTAGAACACAGAAAATATAATATAGAATATGCAATGCAGAATATAGAATACACAATATAGAACACAAAATTTAGAACATGGAATGCAGTACACAGCATTTAAAATATAGAACACCGAATACTGAATATATAATATGAATATACAATGTAGAACACAGAATTTAGAATATAGAATACAGAATACTGAATATAGAATTTAGAATATAGAATGTAGAACAGAGAATATAGAATATAGATTATGGAATGCAGAATATAGAATATAGAATGTAGAATAATGAGCACAAAATTTAGAATAGAGTATATAGAACGCAGAATTGAGAACATGGAATGTAGAACACAGAATATAGAATATGGAAAACACAAGACAGTACTCAGAATATAGAACATGGAATGCAGAACACAGAATTTCGAATATAGAATAGAGATTACTGAACTTAGAATTTAGAATTTAGAATGTAGAACACAGAATTTAGAATATAGAATACAGAATACTTAATATAGAATTTAGAATATAAAATGTAGAACACATAATATAGAATACAGAATACAGAATATACAACCCAAAATTTAGAACATGGAATGCACAACACAGAATTTAGAGTATAGAATACCTAATACTGTATATAGAATATGAATATACAATGTAGAACACAGAATTTAGAATATAGAATACAGAATACTTAATATAGAATATAGAATATACAATGTAGAACACAGACTATAGAATATAGAATACGAAATGCAGAATATAGAATACACAATATATAAAAAAAATTTAGAACATGGAATGCAGTACACAGCATTTAAAATATAGAACACGGAATACTGAATATAGAATATGAATATACAATGTAGAACACAGAATTTAGAATATAGTATACAGAATACTAAATATAGAATTTAGAATATACAATATAGAACACAGAATATAGAATATAGAATAAGGAATGCAGAATACTGAATACAGAATATAGAATATTGAACACACAATATATAATATACAATAGAGTATATTGAACCCAAAATTTAGAACATGGAATGCAGAACACTGAATTTAAAGTATAGAATGTAGAAAACAGAATGTAGAATACGAAATGCAGAATATATAATACAGAATATAGAATGCAGAGCAAAGAATATAGAATATGGAAAACAGAATACAGAAGTCAGAATTATAATATTGAATGCAGAACACAGAATTTACAATATACTATACAGAATACTCAGTATAGAATTTAGAACATGGAATGCAGAACACAGAATTAAGAATATATTATACAGATTACTGAATATAGAATTTAGAATATAGAATGTAGAACACAGAGTTTAGAATATAGAGTATAGAATACTTAATATACAATTTAGAATATAGAATGTAGAACACAGAATATAGAATATAGAATACAGAATATGCAACGCAAAATTTAGAACATGGAATGCACAACACAGAATTTAGAATATAGAATACCGAATACTGGATATAGAATATGAATATACAATGTAGAACACAGAAATTACAATGTAGAATACAGAATACTGAATATAGAATATAGAATATACAATGTAGAACACAGAATATAGAATATAGAATACGGAATGCAGAATATAGAATACACAATATATAACACAAAATTTAGAACATGGAATGCAGTACACAGCATTTAAAATATAGAACACGGAATACTGAATATAGAATATGAATATACAATGTAGAACACAGAATATAGAATATAGAATACAGAATACTAAATATAGAATTTAGAATATACAATATAGAACACAGAATATAGAATATAGAATAAGGAATGCAGAATACTGAATACAGAATATAGAATATTGAACACACAATATATAATATACAATAGAGTATATAGAACCCAAAATTTAGAACATGGAATGCAGAACACTGAATTTAAAATATAGAATGTAGAAAACAGAATGTAGAATACGGAATGCAGGATATACTATACAGAATATAGAATGCAGAGCAAAGAATATAGAATATGGAAAACAGAATACAGAAGTCAGAATTATAATATTGAATGCAGAACACAGAATTTACAATATACTATACAGAATACTCACTATACAATTTAGAACATGGAATGCAGAACACAGAATTTAGAATATATAATACAGATTACTGAATATAGAATTTAGAATATAGAATGTAGAACAGCATATAAAATATAGACTACGGAATGCAGAATATAGAATATAGAATATAGAATAATTAGCACAAAATATATAATAGAGTATATAGAACCCATAATTTAGAACATGGAATTTAGAACACAGAATATAGAATAGAGTATACAGAATACTTAATATCGAATTTAGAACATAGCATATAGAACACAGAATATGGAATGTAGAATACGGAATGCCTAATATTGAATACAAAATATAGAATGTAGAACACAGAATTTAGAATATGGAAAACAGAATATAGAATGTAGAACACAGAATATAGAATATGGAAAACAGAATATAGAACCCAGAATTTAGAACATGGAATGCAGAACACAGAATTTAGAATATTGATATAGAATACTGAGTATAGGATTTAGAATATAGAATGCAGAACACAGAATATAGAATATACAATACAGTATATAGAACACATAATTTAGAACATGGAAAACACAACACAGTATTTAGAATATAGAATACCGAATACTGAATATAGAATATGAATATGCAATGTAGAACACAGAATTTAGAATAAAGAATACAGAATACTGAGTATCGAACTTAGAATATGTAATGTAGAACACAGATTTTAGAATATAGGATACGGAATGTAGAATATAGAATAAAGAATATAGAATATAGAACACAATTTTAGAATATGGAAAACAGAATACACAAACCAAAATTTAGAACATGGAATGCAGAACACAGAATTTAGAGTATATACTACAGAATACTGAATATAAAATTTAGAATATAGAATGTAGAACACAGAATATGGAATTTAGAATACGGAATGCAGAATATGGAAAACAGAATATAGAATATAGAACACAGAATTTAGAATATGGAAAACAGTATATAGAACCCAGAATTTAGAACATGGAATGCAGACCACAGAATTTAGAATATAGAATACAGATTAGTGAATATAGAATGTAGAACACAGAATTTAGTATATAGAATACAGAATACTGAACATAGAATTTAGAATATAGAATGAAGAACACAGAATATAGAATATAGACTACGGAACGCAGAATATAGAATATAGAATATAGAATAATGAGCACAAAATATAGAATAGAGAATATAGAACCCAGAATTTAGAACTTGGAATGCAGAACACAGTATTTAGAATATAGAATACAGATTACTGAATATAGAATTTAGATTATAGAATGCAGAACACAGAATATAGAATATAGACTACGGAATGCAGAATATAGCATATAGAATATAGAATGATGAACACAAAATATAGAATAAAGAGTAGAGAATATAGAACCCAAAATTTATAACATGGAATATAGGACACAGAATTTAGAATATAGAATACAGAATACTGAATATCGAATTTAGAATATAGAATGTAGAACACAGTATATGGAATGTAGAATACGGAATGCAGAATATTCAATACAGAATTTAGAATGTAGAACACAGAATTTAGAATATACAAAACCGAATACTGAATATAGAATATGAATAAACAATGTAGAACACAGAATTCAGAATATAGAATACAGAATACTGAATATAGAATTTAGAATATACAATGTAGAAAACAGAATATAGAATATACAATACGGAAAGCAGAATATATTATACAGAATATAGAATGTACAACACAGAATATAGAATATGGAAAACAGAATACAAACCCAAAATTGAGAACATTGAATGCAGAACACAGAATTTAGAATATAGAAAACAGAATACTGAACATAGAATTTCGAATATAGAATGTTGAACACCGAATATAGAATATAAAAAACAGAATACTGAATATAGAATTTAGAATATACAATGTAGAACACAGAATAGAAAATTTAGAGTTGAGAATATAGAACCCAGAATTTAGAACATGGAAAGCAGAATTCAGTATTTAGTATATAGAATACAGAATACCAAATATGGATTATAGAACATGGAATGTAGAACTCAGAATATACAATATGGAATACGGAATACTAAATATAGTATTTAGAATATAGAATGTAGAACACACAATATTGAATATAGAGTATAGAATATAGAATCCTGAATTTGGAACATGGAATGCAGAACACACAATTTAGAATATAGAATACAGAATACTGAATATAGAATTTAGATTATAGAACTTAGGACACAGAATATGGAATGTAGAATACGGAATGCAAAATATAGGATACAGAATATAGAATGTATAACACAGAATGTAGAATATGGAAAACAGAATACAGAAACGAGAATTTAGAACATGGAATGCACAACCCAGAGTTTAGAATATAGAATACAGAATACTGAATATAAACTTTTGAATATAGAAAGTAGAACACAGAATATGGAATGTAGAATACGGAATGCAGGATATAGAATAGAGAATAGAATGTAGAACACAGAATATAGAATACGGAAAACAGAATACAGAACCAAGAATTTAGAACATGGAATGCAGAACACTGAATTTAGAATATAGAATACATAGAACTGAAAATAGAACATAGAATATAGAAAGTAGAACACAGAATTTAGAATATAGAACACACAACGCTGAATATAGTATTTAGAATATCGAATGTTGAACACAGAATATAGAAGATAGAATAGAGCATATAGAACCCAGAATTTAGAACATGGAATTTACAACACAGAGTTTAGACTATAGGATACAGAATACTGAGTATCGAACTTAGAATATAGAATACAGAACTCAGAATATAGAATATAGTATACGGAATGTAGAATATAGAATAAAAAATATAGAATATAGAAAACAAAATATAGAATATGGAAAACAGAATACAGAACCCAAAATTTAGAACATGGAATGCAGAACACAGAATTTAGAGTATATACTACAGAATACTGAATATAAAATTTCGAATAAAAAATGTAGAACACAGAATATGAAATGTATAATACGGAATGCAGAATATTGAATACAGAATATTGAATGTACAACACAGAATTTAGAATATGGAATACTGAGTATAGAACCCAGAATATAAAACATGGAATGCAGAACACAGAATTTAGAATATAGAATACAGAATACTGAATATAGAATATAGAATATAGAATGTTGGACACAGAATATAGAATATACACTACGGAATGCAGAATATAGAATATAGAATATAGAATGATGAACCAAAATTATAGAATATAGAATAGAAAATATAGAACCCTGAATTAATAACATGGAATGTAGAACACAGAATTTGAATATAGAATACAGAATACTGAATATCGAATTTAGAATATAGAATGTAGGACACAGAATATGGAATGTAAGATACGGAATGCAGAATATTGAATGCAGAATATAGAATGTAGAACACAGAATTTAGAATATAGACTTTGGAATGCAGAATATAGAATATAGAATTTAGAATATATAAAGATGAACACAGAATCTAGAATATAGAATAGAAAATTTAGAATCAAGAATTTAGAACATGGAAAGCAGAATTCACTATTTAGTATATAGAATAGAGAATACCGAATATGGATTATAGATCATGGAATGCAGAACCCAGAATATACAATATAGAATACGGAATACTGAGTATAGAATTTAGAAAATAGAATTTAGAACACAGAATATAGAATATAGAGTATAGTATATAGAACCCACAACTTTGAACATGTAATGCCGAACACAGAATTTAGAATATAGAATACAGAATACTTAATATAGAATTTAAAATATAGAATTTAGGACACACAATATAGAATATAGACTACGGAATCAGAATATAGAATATAGAATATAGAATGATGAACCGAAGGTATAGAATATAGAATAGAAAATATAGAATCCAGAATTTAGAACATGGAATGCAGAACACAGAATTTAGAATATAGAATACAGAATACTGAATATAGAATTTAGATTATAGAATGTAAGACACAGAATATAGAATGTAGAATATGGTATTGAAAATATAGAATACACAATATAGAATGTAGAACACAGAATGTAGAATATGGAAAACAAAATATAGATCCCAGAATTTAGAACATGGAATGGAGAACACAGAATTTGCAATATAAAATACAGAATACTGAATATAGAATTTAGAATATAGAATGTAGAACACAGAATATAGATTATAGAATATAGAAAGTAGAACACAGAATTTTTAACATGGAATGCCGAACACAGAATATAGAATATGGAAAACAGAATACAGAACCCAGAATTTAGAACATGGAATGCAGTACACTGAATTTAGAATATAGAATACATACAACTGAAAATAGAATTTTGAATATACAATGTAGAAAACAGAATTTAGTATTTAGAACACAGAATGCTGAATATAGTATTTAGAATATCGAATGTTGAACACAGAATATGGAGAATAGAATAGAATATATAGAACCCAGAATTTATAACATGCAATATAGAACACAGAATTTAGAATATAGAATACAGAATACTGAATATCGAATTTAGAATATAAAATGTAGAACACAGTATATGGAATGTAGAATACGGAATGCAGAATATTGAATACAGAATATAGAATGTAGAAGACAGAATTAAGAATATTGAAAACAGAATATAGAACCCAGAATATAGAACATAGAATGCAGAACACAGAATTTGGAATATAAAATACAGAATACTGAATATAGAATTTAGAATATAGAATGTAGAACACAGAATATAGATAATGGAATATAGAATGTAGAACCCAGAGTTTTAAACATGTAATGCCGAACACAGAATTTAGAATATAGAATACAGAATACTGAATATAGAGTTTAGAACATAGAATGCGGAACACAGAATTTACAATATAGAATACAGAATACTTAATATAGAACGTAGACCTTAGAATGAGGAACACAGCAATTAGAATATAGAATACCGAATACTGAATATATACTTTAGAACATGGATAGCAGAACTCAGAATATAGAATATAGAATACAGAATACTGAATATAGATTATAGAACATGGAATGCAGAACCCAGAATATAGAATATAGAAAACGGAATACTGAATATTGAATTTAGAATACACAATTTAGAACACAGAATATGGAATATAGAGTATAGAATATAGAGCCCAGAATTTAGAACATGGAATGCAGAACACAATATTTAGAAAATAGAATACAGAATACTGAATATAGAATTTAGAATATTGAATGTAGAACACAGAGTGTAGTATATAGAATACGGAATGCAGAATATTGAGTACAGAATATAGAATGTAGAACACAGAATTTATAATATGGAAAACAAAATATAGAAATCAGGATTTAGAACATGGAATGCAGAACACAGAATTAAGAATATAGAGTACAGACTACTGAATATATAATTTAGAATTTAGAATGTAGAACACAGAATTTAGAATATGGAATACCAAATACTGAATATAGAATATGAATATACAATGTAGCACACAGAATTTAGATTAAGAATACAGAATACTGAATATAGAATTGAGAATATACAATGTAGGAAACAGAATATAGAATATAGAATACGGAAAGCAGAATACAGAATACAGAATATAGAATATACAATACAGTATATAGAACACATAATTTAGAACATGGAAAACACAACACAGAATTTAGAATATAGAATACCGAATACTGAATTTAGAATATCAATATGCAATGTAGAACACAGAATTTAGAATAAAGAATACAGAATACTGAGTATCGAACTTAGAATATGTAATGTAGAACACAGAATTTAGAATATAGGATACGGAATGTAGAATATAGAATAAAGAATATAGAATATAGAACACAATTTTAGAATATGGAAAACAGAATACACAAACCAAAATTTAGAACATGGAATGCAGAACACAGAATTTAGAGTATATACTACAGAATACTGAATATAAAATTTAGAATATAGAATGTAGAACACAGAATATGGAATTTAGAATACGGAATGCAGAATATGGAAAACAGAATATAGAATATAGAACACAGAATTTAGAATATGGAAAACAGTATATAGAACCCAGAATTTAGAACATGGAATGCAGACCACAGAATTTAGAATATAGAATACAGATTAGTGAATATAGAATGTAGAACACAGAATTTAGTATATAGAATACAGAATACTGAACATAGAATTTAGAATATAGAATGAAGAACACAGAATATAGAATATAGACTACGGAACGCAGAATATAGAATATAGAATATAGAATAATGAGCACAAAATATAGAATAGAGAATATAGAACCCAGAATTTAGAACTTGGAATGCAGAACACAGTATTTAGAATATAGAATACAGATTACTGAATATAGAATTTAGATTATAGAATGCAGAACACAGAATATAGAATATAGACTACGGAATGCAGAATATAGCATATAGAATATAGAATGATGAACACAAAATATAGAATAAAGAGTAGAGAATATAGAACCCAAAATTTATAACATGGAATATAGGACACAGAATTTAGAATATAGAATACAGAATACTGAATATCGAATTTAGAATATAGAATGTAGAACACAGTATATGGAATGTAGAATACGGAATGCAGAATATTCAATACAGAATTTAGAATGTAGAACACAGAATTTAGAATATACAAAACCGAATACTGAATATAGAATATGAATAAACAATGTAGAACACAGAATTCAGAATATAGAATACAGAATACTGAATATAGAATTTAGAATATACAATGTAGAAAACAGAATATAGAATATACAATACGGAAAGCAGAATATATTATACAGAATATAGAATGTACAACACAGAATATAGAATATGGAAAACAGAATACAAACCCAAAATTGAGAACATTGAATGCAGAACACAGAATTTAGAATATAGAAAACAGAATACTGAATATAGAATTTCGAATATAGAATGTTGAACACCGAATATAGAATATAAAAAACAGAATACTGAATATAGAATTTAGAATATACAATGTAGAACACAGAATAGAAAATTTAGAGTTGAGAATATAGAACCCAGAATTTAGAACATGGAAAGCAGAATTCAGTATTTAGTATATAGAATACAGAATACCAAATATGGATTATAGAACATGGAATGTAGAACTCAGAATATACAATATGGAATACGGAATACTAAATATAGTATTTAGAATATAGAATGTAGAACACACAATATTGAATATAGAGTATAGAATATAGAATCCTGAATTTGGAACATGGAATGCAGAACACACAATTTAGAATATAGAATACAGAATACTGAATATAGAATTTAGATTATAGAACTTAGGACACAGAATATGGAATGTAGAATACGGAATGCAAAATATAGGATACAGAATATAGAATGTATAACACAGAATGTAGAATATGGAAAACAGAATACAGAAACGAGAATTTAGAACATGGAATGCACAACCCAGAGTTTAGAATATAGAATACAGAATACTGAATATAAACTTTTGAATATAGAAAGTAGAACACAGAATATGGAATGTAGAATACGGAATGCAGGATATAGAATAGAGAATAGAATGTAGAACACAGAATATAGAATACGGAAAACAGAATACAGAACCAAGAATTTAGAACATGGAATGCAGAACACTGAATTTAGAATATAGAATACATAGAACTGAAAATAGAACATAGAATATAGAAAGTAGAACACAGAATTTAGAATATAGAACACACAACGCTGAATATAGTATTTAGAATATCGAATGTTGAACACAGAATATAGAAGATAGAATAGAGCATATAGAACCCAGAATTTAGAACATGGAATTTACAACACAGAGTTTAGACTATAGGATACAGAATACTGAGTATCGAACTTAGAATATAGAATACAGAACTCAGAATATAGAATATAGTATACGGAATGTAGAATATAGAATAAAAAATATAGAATATAGAAAACAAAATATAGAATATGGAAAACAGAATACAGAACCCAAAATTTAGAACATGGAATGCAGAACACAGAATTTAGAGTATATACTACAGAATACTGAATATAAAATTTCGAATAAAAAATGTAGAACACAGAATATGAAATGTATAATACGGAATGCAGAATATTGAATACAGAATATTGAATGTACAACACAGAATTTAGAATATGGAATACTGAGTATAGAACACAGAATATAAAACATGGAATGCAGAACACAGAATTTAGAATATAGAATACAGAATACTGAATATAGAATATAGAATATAGAATGTTGGACACAGAATATAGAATATACACTACGGAATGCAGAATATAGAATATAGAATATAGAATGATGAACCAAAATTATAGAATATAGAATAGAAAATATAGAACCCTGAATTAGTAACATGGAATGTAGAACACAGAATTTGAATATAGAATACAGAATACTGAATATCGAATTTAGAATATAGAATGTAGGACACAGAATATGGAATGTAAGATACGGAATGCAGAATATTGAATGCAGAATATAGAATGTAGAACACAGAATTTAGAATATAGACTTTGGAATGCAGAATATAGAATATAGAATTTAGAATATATAAAGATGAACACAGAATCTAGAATATAGAATAGAAAATTTAGAATCAAGAATTTAGAACATGGAAAGCAGAATTCACTATTTAGTATATAGAATAGAGAATACCGAATATGGATTATAGATCATGGAATGCAGAACCCAGAATATACAATATAGAATACGGAATACTGAGTATAGAATTTAGAAAATAGAATTTAGAACACAGAATATAGAATATAGAGTATAGTATATAGAACCCACAACTTTGAACATGTAATGCCGAACACAGAATTTAGAATATAGAATACAGAATACTTAATATAGAATTTAAAATATAGAATTTAGGACACACAATATAGAATATAGACTACGGAATCAGAATATAGAATATAGAATATAGAATGATGAACCGAAGGTATAGAATATAGAATAGAAAATATAGAATCCAGAATTTAGAACATGGAATGCAGAAGACAGAATTTAGAATATAGAATACAGAATACTGAATATAGAATTTAGATTATAGAATGTAAGACACAGAATATAGAATGTAGAATACGGTATTGAAAATATAGAATACACAATATAGAATGTAGAACACAGAATGTAGAATATGGAAAACAAAATATAGATCCCAGAATTTAGAACATGGAATGGAGAACACAGAATTTGCAATATAAAATACAGAATACTGAATATAGAATTTAGAATATAGAATGTAGAACACAGAATATAGATTATAGAATATAGAATGTAGAACACAGAATTTTTAACATGGAATGCCGAACACAGAATATAGAATATGGAAAACAGAATACAGAACCCAGAATTTAGAACATGGAATGCAGAACACTGAATTTAGAATATAGAATACATACAACTGAAAATAGAATTTTGAATATACAATGTAGAAAACAGAATTTAGTATTTAGAACACAGAATGCTGAATATAGTATTTAGAATATCGAATGTTGAACACAGAATATGGAGAATAGAATAGAATATATAGAACCCAGAATTTATAACATGCAATATAGAACACAGAATTTAGAATATAGAATACAGAATACTGAATATCGAATTTAGAATATAAAATGTAGAACACAGTATATGGAATGTAGAATACGGAATGCAGAATATTGAATACAGAATATAGAATGTAGAAGACAGAATTAAGAATATTGAAAACAGAATATAGAACCCAGAATATAGAACATAGAATGCAGAACACAGAATTTGGAATATAAAATACAGAATACTGAATATAGAATTTAGAATATAGAATGTAGAACACAGAATATAGATAATGGAATATAGAATGTAGAACCCAGAGTTTTAAACATGTAATGCCGAACACAGAATTTAGAATATAGAATACAGAATACTGAATATAGAGTTTAGAACATAGAATGCGGAACACAGAATTTACAATATAGAATACAGAATACTTAATATAGAACGTAGACCTTAGAATAAGGAACACAGCAATTAGAATATAGAATACCGAATACTGAATATATACTTTAGAACATGGATAGCAGAACTCAGAATATAGAATATAGAATACAGAATACTGAATATAGATTATAGAACATGGAATGCAGAACCCAGAATATAGAATATAGAAAACGGAATACTGAATATTGAATTTAGAATACACAATTTAGAACACAGAATATGGAATATAGAGTATAGAATATAGAGCCCAGAATTTAGAACATGGAATGCAGAACACAATATTTAGAAAATAGAATACAGAATACTGAATATAGAATTTAGAATATTGAATGTAGAACACAGAGTGTAGTATATAGAATACGGAATGCAGAATATTGAGTACAGAATATAGAATGTAGAACACAGAATTTATAATATGGAAAACAAAATATAGAAATCAGGATTTAGAACATGGAATGCAGAACACAGAATTAAGAATATAGAGTACAGACTACTGAATATAAAATTTAGAATTTAGAATGTAGAACACAGAATTTAGAATATGGAATACCAAATACTGAATATAGAATATGAATATACAATGTAGCACACAGAATTTAGATTAAGAATACAGAATACTGAATATAGAATTGAGAATATACAATGAAGGAAACAGAATATAGAATATAGAATACGGAAAGCAGAATACAGAATACAGAATATAGATTGAAGAACACAGAATATAGAATATGGAAAACAGAATACAAAACAGAATTGAGAACATGGAATGCAGAACAGAGAATTTAGAATACAGAAAACATAATACTGAATATTGAATTTCGAATATAAAATATAGAACAGAGGATTTAGTCTATAGAATAAAGAATACTGAATATAGAATTTAGAATATATAATGTAGAACACAGAATATAGAATATAGAATAGAGAATATAGAACCCAGAAAGTAGAACATGGAATGCAGAACACAGAATATAGAATATAGAAGACAGAATATTGAATATAGAATTTAGAATATAGAATGTAGACACAGAATATAGAATATAGACTATGGAATGCAGAATATAATGTTTAGTATATAGAATGTTGAACACAAAATATAGAATAAAGAATAGAGAATATAGAACCCAGTATTTATAACATGGAATGTAGAACACAGAATTTAGAATATAGAATACAGAATAATGAATTTAGAATTTAGAATATTGAATGTGGAACACAGAATATAGAATACGGCATGCAGAATATACAATAAAGTATATAGAATGCAAAACACAGAATATAGAATATGGAAAACTGAATACAGAACACAGAATTGAGAACATGGAAAGCAGAACACAGAATTTAGAATATAGAATACAGAATACTTTATATAGAATTTCGAATATAGAATGTTGAACACAGAATTTAGAATATAGAAAACAGAATACTGAATATAGAATTTAGAATAGAGAATGTAGAACACAGAATATAGAATATAGACTACGGAATGCAGAATATAGAATATTGAATATAGAATGATTAACCCAAAGTATAGAAAATAGAATAGAAAATATAGAAACCAGAAATAAGAACATTGAATGTAGAACACAGAATTTAGAATATAGAATACAGAATACTGAATATCGAATTTAGAATATAGAATGTAGAACACAGAATATGGAAAGTTAGATACAGAATGCAGAATATTGAATACAGAATATAGAATATAGAACACAGAATATAGAATATACACTTCGGAATGCAGAATATAGAATATAGAATATAGAAAGATGAACACAGAATATAGAATATAGAATAGATAATATAGAACTCAGAATTTAGAACATGGAAAGCAGAATGCATTACTTAGTGTATAGAATACAGAATACCGAATATGGATTATAGAACATGGAATGCAGAACCCAGAATATACAATATAGAATACGGAATAGTGAATGTAGAATACAGAATTAAGAATATGGGAAACAGAATACAAAACAAAGAATTGAGAACATGGAATGCAGAACAGAGAATTTAGAATATAGAGAACAGAATACTGAATATTGAATTTCGAATATAAAATATAGAACACAGAATTTAGAATATAGAATAAAGAATACTGAATACAGAATTTAGAATATAGAATGTAGAACACAGAATATAGAATAGAGAATAGAGAATATAGAACCCAGAATTTAGAACATGGAATGCAGAACACAGAATATAGAATATAGAACACAGAATACTGAATATAGAATTTAGAATATAGAATGTAGAACACAGAATATAGAATATAGACTACGGAATGCAGAATATACTATATAGAATATAGAATGATGAACACAAAATATTGAATAAACAATAGAGAATATAGAACCCAGTATTTATAACATGGAATGTAGAACACAGAATTTAGAATATAGAATACAGAATAATGAATTTAGAATTTAGAATATTGAATGTGGAACACAGAATATAGAATACGGCATGCAGAATATACAATACAGAATGTAGAATGCAAAACACAGAATATATAATATGGAAAACTGAATACAGAACCCAGAATATAGAACATGGAATGCAGAACACAGAATTTAGCATATAGAATACAGAATAATGAATATAAAATTTAGATTATAGAATGTAGTACACAGAATATGGAAAGCAGAATACGGAATGCAGAATACTGTATACAGAATAAAGAATGTAGAAGACAGAATTTAGAATATGGAAAACAGAATATAGAACCAAGAATTTAGAACATGGAAAGCTGAACACAGAATTTAGAATATAGAATACAGATTAGTGAACTTAGAATTTAGAATTTAAAATTTAGAACACAGAATATAGAATATAGAATACAGAATACTGAATATAGAATTTAGAATATAGAATGTAGAACAGCATATAGAATATAGACTACAGAATGCAGAATATAGAATATAGAATGTAGAATAATTAGCACAAAATATATAATAGAGTATATAGAACCCAGAATTTAGAACATGGAATGTAGAACACAGAATATAGAATAGAGTATACAGAATACTTAATATCGAATTTAGAACATAGAATGTAGAACACAGAATATGGAATGTAGAATACGGAATGTCTAATATTGAATAAAAAATATAGAATGTAGAACACAGATTTTAGAATATGGAAAACAGAATATAGAACACAGTATTTAGAACATAGAATGCAGAACAAAGCATTTAGACTATAGAATACTGATTACTGAATATAGAATTTAGAATATAGAATGTAGAACACAGAATTTAGAATATTGATATAGAATACTGATTATAGGATTTAGAATGTAGAATGTAGAACACAGAATATAGAATATAGAATACAGAATATAGAATGAAGAACACAAATATAGAATATATAATAGTGAATATAGAACACACAGCTTAGAACACGGAAAGCAGAACACAGAATTTAGAATACAGAATACAGAATACTTAATATAAAATTTAGAATACAAATGTTGAACACAGAGTATAGAAAATAGAATACGGAATACTGAATATAGAATTTAGAAAATACAATGTAGAACAAAAAATAGAATATAGAATACGGGAATGCAGAATATAGAATACAGAATAAAGAATGTAGAACATAGAATATAGAATATAGAATAAAGTATATGGAACCCAAAATTTACAACATGGAATGCAGAACACAGAATATAGAATATAGACTACGGAATGCAGAATAAAGTATATAGAAAATAGAATGATGAACACAAAATATAGAATAAAGAATAGAGTATATAGAACCCAGTATTTATAACATGGATTATAGAACACAGAATTTAGAATATAGAATACAGAATAATGAATTTAGAATTTAGAATATTGAATGTGGAACACAGAATATAGAATATGGCATGCAGAAAATACAATACAGAATATAGAATGCAAAACACAGAATATAGAATATGGAAAACTGAATACAGGACCCAGAATATAGAACATGGAATGCAGAACACAGAATTTAGTATACAGAATACAGAATAATGAATATAGAATTTAGAATAGAGAACGTAGAACACAGAATTAAGAATATATAATAAAGAATACTGAATATAAAATTTAGAATATAGAATACAGAACACAGAATATAGAATGAAGAATACAGAATACTGAATATAGAATTTAGAATAAAAAATTCAGAACACAGAATTTAGAATATAGGATACGGAATGTAGAATATAGAATACAGAAAATAGAATGTAGAACACAAAATATAGAATATGGAAAACAGAATACAGAATCCAAATTTAGAGCATGGAATGCAGAACACAGAATTTAGAGTATATAATACAGAATACTGAATATAAAATTTAGATTATAGAATGTAGAACACAGAATATGGAAAGTAGAATACGGAATGCAGAATATTGAATACAGAATATAGAATGTAGAACACAGAATTTAGAATATGGAAAACAGAATATAGAACCCAGAATTTAGAACATGGAATGCAGAACACAGAATTTAGAATATAGAATACAGATTACTGAATATAGAACTTAGAATTTAGAATGTACAACACAGAATTTAGAATATAGAATACAGAAAACTGAATATAGAATTTAGAATATAGAATGTAGAACACAGAATATAGAATATATACAATGGAATGAAGAATATAGAATATAGAATATAGAATAATGAGCACAAAATGTAAAATAGAGAATATAGAACCCAGAATTTAGAACATGGAATGCAGAACACACAATTTAGAATATAGAAACAGAATACTGGATATATAATTTTGAATATAGTATGTAGAACACAGAATTTAGGATACAGAATAAAGAATACAGAATATAGAATTTAGAATATAGAATGTAGAACACAGAATATAGAATATAGAATATAGAATAGAGAACTCAGAACTTAGAACACGGAAAGGAGAACACAGATTTTAGAATATAGAATATACAATACTTAATATAAAATTTACAATATAGAAAGTTGAACACAGAGTATATTATACAGAATACGGAATACTGAATATAGAATTTAGAATATAGAATATAGAACACAGAATAGAGAATATAGAATACGGAATGCAGAATATAGAATACAGAATACAGAATGTAGAACACAGAATATAGAACATAGAATAGAGTATATGGAACACAAAATTTAGAACATGGGATGCAGAACACACAATTTAGAATATAGAATACAGAATACTGAATATTGTATTTAGAATAAAAAATGCAGAACACAGAATTTAGAATATAGGATACGGAATGTAGAATATAAAATATAGAATGTCGAACACAAAATAAAGAATATGGAAAACAGAATATAGAACCCAAAATTTAGAACATGGAATGCAGAACACAGAATTTAGAGTATATAATACAGAATAGTGAATATAAAATTTAGATTATAGAATGAAGAACACAGAATATGGAAAGCAGAATACGGAATGCAGAATATTTAATACAGAATAAAGAATGTAGAACACAGAATTTAGAATATGGAAAACAGAATATAGAACCAAGAATTTAGAACATGGAAAGCAGAACACAGAATTTCGAATATAGAATACAGATTACTGAACTTAGAATTAAGAATTTAGAATGTAGAACACAGAATTTAGAATATAGAATACAGAATACTCAATAGAGAATTTAGAATATAGAATGTAGAACAACATATAGAATATAGATTACGGAATGCAGAATATAGAATATAGAATGTAGAATAACGAGCACAAAATATAGAATAGAGAATATAGAACCCAGAATTCCGAACATGGAATGTAGAACACAGAATATAGAATATTGAATACAGAATAAATAATATCGAATTTAGAAAATAGAATGTAGAACACAGAATATGGAATGTAGAATACGGAATTCAGAATATTGAATACAGAATATAGAATCAAGCACACAGAATTTGGAATATTGAAAACAGAATATAGAACCCAGAATTTAGAACATGGAATGCAGAAAACAGAATTAAGAATATAGAATACAGATTACTGAATTTAGAATTTAGAATATAGAATGTATAACACAGAATTTAGAATATAGAGTATAGAATACTTAATATAGTATTTAGAATATAGAATGTAGAACACAGAATATAGAATATAGAATACAGAGTTTAGAAACCAGAATTTAGAAATGGAATGCGGAACAGAGAATTTGAATATAGAATACAGAATACTGAATACAGATTTTAGGATATAAAATGTAGAACACAGAATATAGAATATAGATTAGGGAATGCAGAATATAGTAGGTAGAATATAAATGAAGAACACAAATATAAAGTATATAATAGTGAACATATAACCCAGAACTTACAACATGGTAAGCAGAACACAGAATTTAGAATATAGAAAACAGTATACTTAATATAAAATTTAGAATATAAAATGTTGAACACAGAGTATAGAATATAGAATACGGAATAGTGAATATAGTATTTAGAATATAGAATGTAGAACACAGAATATAGAATATAGAATAGAGTATATGGAACACAAAATTAAGAACATGGAATGCAGTACACAGCATTTAAAACATAGAACACCGAATACTGAATATAGAATATGAACATAAAATGTAGAACACACAATTTAGAATATAGAATACAGAACACTGAATATACAATTTAGAATATACAATGTAGAACACAGAATATAGAATATAGAATACAGAATGCAGAATATTGAATACAGAACATAGAATATTGAACACACAATATACAATATAGAAAAGAGTATATAGATCCCAAAATTTAGAACATGGAATGCAGAACACATAATTTAGAATATAGAATGTAGAAAACAGAATGTAGAATTCGGAATGCAGAATATACAATACAGAAGATAGAATGCAGAGCACAGAATATAGAATATGGAAAACAGAATACAGAAGTCAGAATAATAACATTGAATGAAGAACACAGAATTTACAATATACTATACAAAATACTCAATATAGAATTCAGAACATTGAATGCAGAACATAGAATTTAGAATATAACACTCAGAATAATGTATATAGAATTTAGAATATAGAATGTGTAACACAGAAATAATAATATAGAATACGGAATAGAGAATATAGAAGATAGAATATAGAATGAAGAACACAAAATCTAGAATATAGAATAAAGAATTTAGAACCCAGAATTTAGAAATGGATTGCGGAACAGAGAATTTAGAATATAGAATACAGAATACTGAATAAAGATATTAGAATATAAAATGTAGAACACAGAATATAGAATATAGATAAGGGAATGCAGAATATAGTAGGTAGAATATAAAAGAAGAACACAAATGTACAAAATATAATAGTGAATATAGAACTCAGAACTTAGAACATGGAAAGCTGAACACAGAATTTAGAATATAGAATACAGTATACTTAATATAAAATTTATAATATAGAATGTTGAACACAGAGTATAGAATATAGAATACGGAATACAGAATATAGAATTTAGAATATAGAATATAGAACACAGAAAATAGAATATACAATACGGAATGCTGAATACAGAATACAGAATATAAAATGTAGAACACAGAATATAGAATAGAGAATACAGTATATGGAACCCAAAATATACAACATGGAATGCAGAACACAGAACTTAGGATATAGAATACAGAATACTGAAAGTAGAATTTAGAATATAGAATGTAGAACACAGAATATAGAATACGGCATGCAGAATATACAATACAGAATATAGAATGCAGAACACAGAACATAGAATATGGAAAACAGAAGACAGAACTCAGAATATAGAACATGGAATGCAGAACACAGAATTTAGAATATAGAATACAGAATACTGAATATAGAATATAGAATATAGAATGTATAACACAGAATATAGAATATATAATAAAGAATACTGAATATAGAATTTAGAATATAGAATGTACAACACAGAATATAGAATATAGAATAGAGAACATAGAACACAGAATATAGAACATGGAATGCAGAACACAGAATATAGGATATAGAACACAGAATACTGAATATAGAATTTAGAATAAAGAATTTAGAACACAGAATATGGAATGTAGAATACGGAATGCAGAATATTGAATACAGAATATAGAATATAGAACACAGAATATAGAATATGGAAAACAGAATATAGAACCCAGAATTTAGAACATGGAATGCAGAACACAGAATTTAGAATATAGAATACAGATTACTGAATATAGACTTTAGAATTTAGAATGTAGAACACAGAATTTAGAATATAGAATACAGAATACTGAATATAGTAATTAGAATATAGTATGTAGAACACAGAATATATAATATAGACTACGGAATGCTGAATACAGTATATACAATGCAGAAAAATGAGCACAAAATATAGAATACAGAATATAGAACCCAGAATTCAGAACATGGAATGTAGAACACAGAATATAAAATATAGAATACAGAATACATAATATCGTATTTAGAAAATAGAATGCAGAACACAGAATATGGAATGTAGAATACGGAACGCTGAATATTGAATACAAAATATAGAATCTAGAACACAGAATGTAGAATATGAAAAACAGAATATAGAACCCAGAATTTAGAACATAGGATGCAGAACAAAGAATTTAAATATAGAATACAGATAACTGAATATAGAATTTAGGATATAGAATGTAGAACACAGAATTTAGAATATAGAGTATAGAACACTTTATATTGGATTTAGTATATAGAATGAAGAACACAGAATATATAATATAGAATACAGAATATACAACCCAAAATTTAGAACATGGAATGCACAACACAGAACTTAGTGTATAGAATACCGAATACTGAATATAGAATATGAATATACAATGTAGAACACAGAATTTAGAATATAGAATACAGAATACTGAATATAGAATTTTGAATATACAATGTAGAACACAGAATATATAATATAGAATATGGAATGCAGAATATAGAATACACAATATAGAACACAAAATTTAGAACATGGAATGCAGTACACAGCATTTAAAATATAGAACACCGAATACTGAATATATAATATGAATATACAATGTAGAACACAGAATTTAGAATATAGAATACAGAATACTGAATATAGAATTTAGAATATAGAATGTAGAACAGAGAATATAGAATATAGATTATGGAATGCAGAATATAGAATATAGAATGTAGAATAATGAGCACAAAATTTAGAATACAGTATATAGAACGCAGAATTGAGAACATGGAATGTAGAACACAGAATATAGAATATGGAAAACACAAGACAGTACTCAGAATATAGAACATGGAATGAAGAACACAGAATTTAGTATATAGAATCCAGAATACTGAATATAGAATTTAGAATATAGAATGTAGAACACAGAATTTAGAATATAGTGTATAGAATACTTAATATAGAATTTAGAATATAGAATGTAGAACACAGAATATAGAATACAGAATACAGAATATACAACCCAAAATTTAGAACATGGAATGCACAACACAGAATTTAGAGTATAGAATACCGAATACTGTATATAGAATATGAATATACAATGTAGAACACAGAATTTAGAATATAGAATACAGAATACTGAATATAGAATATAGAATATACAATGTAGAACACAGAATATAGAATATAGAATACGGAATGCAGAATATAGAATACACAATATATAAAACAAAATTTAGAACATGGAATGCAGTACACAGCATTTAAAATATAGAACACGGAATACTGAATATAGAATATGAATATACAATGTAGAACACAGAATTTAGAATATAGTATACAGAATACTAAATATAGAATTTAGAATATACAATATAGAACACAGAATATAGAATATAGAATAAGGAATGCAGAATACTGAATACAGAATATAGAATATTGAACACACAATATATAATATACAATAGAGTATATTGAACCCAAAATTTAGAACATGGAATGCAGAACACTGAATTTAAAGTATAGAATGTAGAAAACAGAATGTAGAATACGGAATGCAGAATATATAATACAGAATATAGAATGCAGAGCAAAGAATATAGAATATGGAAAACAGAATACAGAAGTCAGAATTATAATATTGAATGCAGAACACAGAATTTACAATATACTATACAGAATACTCACTATAGAATTTAGAACATGGAATGCAGAACACAGAATTTAGAATATATAATACAGATTACTGAATATAGAATTTAGAATATAGAATGTAGAACACAGAGTTTAGAATATAGAGTATAGAATACTTAATATACAATTTAGAATATAGAATGTAGAACACAGAATATAGAAAATAGAATACAGAATATGCAACGCAAAATTTAGAACATGGAATGCACAACACAGAATTTAGAATATAGAATACCGAATACTGGATATAGAATATGAATATACAATGTAGAACACAGAAATTACAATATAGAATACAGAATACTGAATATAGAATATAGAATATACAATGTAGAACACAGAATATAGAATATAGAATACGAAATGCAGAATATAGAATACACAATATATAACACAAAATTTAGAACATGGAATGCAGTACACAGCATTTAAAATATAGAACACGGAATACTGAATATAGAATATGAATATACAATGTAGAACACAGAATTTAGAATATAGAATACAGAATACTAAATATAGAATTTAGAATATACAATATAGAACACAGAATATAGAATATAGAATAAGGAATGCAGAATACTGAATACAGAATATAGAATATTGAACACACAATATATAATATACAATAGAGTATATAGAACCCAAAATTTAGAACATGGAATGCAGAACACTGAATTTAAAATATAGAATGTAGAAAACAGAATGTAGAATACGGAATGCAGAATATACAATACAGAATATAGAATGCAGAGCAAAGAATATAGAATATGGAAAACAGAATACAGAAGTCAGAATTATAATATTGAATGCAGAACACAGAATTTACAATATACTATACAGAATACTCAATATAGAATTTAGAACATGGAATGCAGAACACAGAATTTAGAATATATAATACAGATTACTGAATATAGAATTTAGAATCTAGAATGTAGAACAGCATATAAAATATAGACTACGGAATGCAGAATATAGAATATAGAATATAGAATAATTAGCACAAAATATATAATAGAGTATATAGAACCCAGAATTTAGAACATGGAATGTAGAACACAGAATATAGAATAGAGTATACAGAATACTTAATATCGAATTTAGAACATAGCATGTAGAACACAGAATATGGAATGTAGAATACGGAATGCCTAATATTGAATACAAAGTATAGAATGTAGAACACAGAATTTAGAATATGGAAAACAGAATATATAACCCAGTATTTAGAACATAGAATGCAGAACAAAGCATTTAGAATATAGAATACAGATTACTGAATATAGAATTTAGAATATAGAATGTAGAACACAGTATTTAGAATATAGAATACAGAATATAGAATGTAGAACACAGAATAAACAATATGGAAAACAGAATATAGAACCCAGAATTTAGAACATGGAATGCAGAACACAGAATTTAGAATATTGATATAGAATACTGAGTATAGGATTTAGAATATAGAATGTAGAACACAGAATATAGAATATACAATACAGTATATAGAACACATAATTTAGAACATGGAAAACACAACACAGAATTTAGAATATAGAATACCGAATACTGAATATAGAATATGAATATGCAATGTAGAACACAGAATTTAGAATATAGAATACAGAATACTGAATATAGAATTTAGAATATACAATGTAGAACACAGAATATAGAATATAGAATACGGAATACTGCATATAGAATTTAGAATATAGAATGTAGAACAGAAAATAGAATATAGAATACGGAATGCAGAATATAGAATACAGAATATAGAATGCAAAACACAGAATATAGAATATGTAAAACAGAATACAGGACCCAGAATATAGAACATGGTATGCAGAACACAGAATTTAGTATACAGAATACAGAATAATGAATATATTATTTAGAATAGAGAATGTAGAACACAGAATTAAGAATATATAATAAAGAATACTGAATATAAAATATAGAATATAGAATATAGAACACAGAATATAGAATATAGAATACAGAATACTGAAAATAGAGTTTAGAATAAAAAATGCAGAACACAGAATTTAGAATATAGGATACAGAATGTAGAATATAGAATACAGAAAATAGAATGTAGAGCACAAAATATAGAATATGGAAAACAGAATACAGAACCCAAATTTAGAGCATGGAATGCAGAACACAGAATTTAGAATATAGAATACAGAATACTGAATATAAAATTTAGATTATAGAATGTAGAACACAGAATATGGAAAGTAGAATACGGAATGCAGAAAATTGAATACAGAATATAGAATGTAGAACACAGAATTTAGAATATAGAATACAGAATACTGAATATAGAATTTAGAATATAGAATGTAGGACAGAGAAAATAGAATATAGATTATGGAATGCAGAATACAGAATATAGAATGTAGAATATTCAGCACAAAATATAGAATAGAGTATATAGAACCCAGAATTTAGAACATGGATTGTAGAACACAGAATATAGAATATAGAATACAGAATACTTAATATAGAATTTAGAACATAGAATGCGGAACACAGCAGTTAGAATATAGAATACACTATACTGAATATATAATTTAGAACATGGATAGCAGAACTCAGATTATAGAATATAGAATACAGAATACTGAATATAGATTTTAGAACATGGAATGCAGAACCCAGAATGTAGAAAAAAGAATACGGATTACTGAATATAGAATTTAGAATATACAATGAAGAACACAGAATATAGAATATAGAGTATAGAATATAGAACACAGAATTTAGAACATGGAAAACAGAATATAGAACCCAGCATTTAGAACATGGAATGCAAAACACAGAATTTAGAATATAGAATACAGACTACTGAATATAGAATTAAGAATTTAGAATGTAGAACTCAGAATTTAGAATATACAAAACCGAATACTGATTATAGAATATGAATATACAATGTAGAACACAGAATTTAGAATATAGAATAAAGAATACTGAATATAGAATTTAGAATATACAATGTAGAAAACAGAATAAAGAATATAGAATACGGAAAGCAGAATATAGGATACAGAATATAGAATATAGAACACAGAATGTAGAATATGAAAAACAGAATACAGAAACGAGAATTTAGAACATGGAATGCACAACACAGAGTTTCGAATATAGATTACAGAATACTAAGTATAAAATTTTGAATATAGAATATAGAACACAGAATACAGAATGTAGAATACGGAATGCAGAATATAGAATACAGAATATAGAATATAGAACACAGATTATAGAATATGGAAAACAGAATACAGAACCCAGAATTTAGAACATGGAATGCAGAACACTGAATTTAGAATATAGAATACATACAACTGAAAATAGAATTTAGAATATAGAATGTAGAACACAGAATTTAGAATATAGAACACAGAATGCTGAATAAAGTATTTTGAATATCGAATGTTGAACACAGAATATAGAAACTAGAATAGAGAATATAGAACCCAGAATTTAGAACATGGAATTTAGAACACAGAATTTAGAATATACAATACAGAATGCTGAGTATCGAACTTAGAATATATAATTTAGAACACAGAGTTTAGGATATAGGATACGGAATGTAGAATATATAATAAAGAATATAGAATATAGAACACAAATATAGAATATGGAAAACAGAATACAGAAACCAAAATTTAGAACATGGAATGCAGAACACAGAATTTAGAGTATATACTACAGAATACTGTATATAAAATTTAGAATATAGAATGTAGAACACAGAATAAGGAATGTAGAATACGGAATGCAGAATATGGAAAACAGAATATAGAATATAGAACACAGAATTTAGAATATGGAAAACAGAATATAGAACCCAGAATTTAGAACATGGAATGCAGAACACAGAATTTAGAATATAGAATACAGATTAGTGAATATGGAATGTAGAACACAGAATTTAGTATATAGAATACAGAATACTGAATATAGAATTTAGAATATAGAATGAAGAACACAGAATATAGAATATAGACTACGGAATGCAGAATATAGAATATAGAATATAGAATAATGAGCCCAAAATATAGAATAGAGAATATAGAACCCAGAATTTAGAACTTGGAATGCAGAACACAGTATTTAGAATATAGAATACAGATTACTGAATATAGAATTTAGATTATAGAATGCAGAACACAGAATATAGAATATAGACTACGGAATGCAGAATATAGCATATCGAATATAGAATGATGAACTCAAAATATAGAATAAAGAATAGAAAATATAGAACCCAAAATTTATAACATGGAATGTAGGACACAGAATTTAGAATATAGAATACAAAATACTGAATATCGAATTTAGAATATAGAATGTAGAACACACAATATAGATTATAGTATATAGAATGTAGAACCCAGTATTTTGAACATGGAATGCCGAACACAGAATTTAGAATAAAGTATACAGATTACTGAGTAAAGAATTTAGAACATAGATTGCGGAACACAGAATTTACAATATAGAATACAGAATACTGAATATATAATTAAGAACATGGATAGCAGAACTCAGAATATAGAATATAGAATACAGAATACTGAATATGGATTTTAGAACAAGGAATGCAGAACCCAGAATATAGAATATAGAATATGGAATACTGAATATTGAATATAGAAAATACAATGAAGGACACAGAATATAGAATATAGAGTATAGAAAATAGAACCCAGAATTTAGAACATGGAATGCAGAACACAATATTTAGAATATAGAATACAGATTACTGAATATAGAATTTAGAATATAGAATGTAGAACACAGAATTTAGAATATTGATATAGAATACTGAGTATAGGATTTAGAATGTAGAATGTAGAACACAGAATATAGAATATAGAATACAGAATATAGAACACAAAATTTAGAACATGGAAAACACAACACAGAATGTAGAATATAGAATACCGAATACTGAATATAGAATAAGAATATGCAATGTAGAACACAGAATTTAGAATATAGAATACAGAATACTGAATATAGAATTTAGAATATACAATGTAGAACACAGAATAAAGAATATAGAATACGGAATACTGAATATAGAATTTAGAATATAGAATGTAGAACAGAAAATAGAATATAGAATACGGAATGCAGAATATAGAATACAGAATATAGAATGAAGAAAACAAATATAGAATATATAATAGTGAATATAGAACACACAGCTTAGAACACGGAAAGCAGAACACAGAATTTAGAATACAGAATACAGAATATTTAATATAAAATTTAGAATACAAATGTTGAACACAGAGTATAGAAAATAGAATACTGAATACTGAATATAGAATTTAGAATATAGAATGAAGAACAAAAAATAGAATATACAATACGGGAATGCAGAATATAGAATACAGAATACAGAATGTAGAACATAGAGTATAGAATATAGAATAAATTATATTTAACCCAAAATTTAGAACATGGAATGCAGAACACAGAATATAGAATATAGACTACGGAATGCAGAATATAGTATATAGAATATAGAATGATGAACACAAAATATAGAATAAAGAATAGAGTATACAGAACCCAGTATTTATTACATGGAATATAGAACACAGAATTTAAAATATAGAATACAGAATAATGAATTTAGAATTTAGAATATTGAATGTGGAAATCAGAATATAGAATACGGCATGCAGAAAATACAATACAGAATATAGAATGCAAAACACAGAATATAGAATATGGAAAACTGAATACAGGACCCAGAATATAGAACATAGAATGCAGAACACAGAATTTCATATACAGACTACAGAATAATGAATATAGAATTTAGAATAGAGAACGTAGAACACAGAATTAAGAATATATAATAAAGAATACTGAATATAAAATTTAGAATATAGAATGTAGAACACAGAATATAGAATATAGAATACAGAATACTGAATATAGAATATAGAATAAAAAATGCAGAACACAGAATTTAGCATATAGGATACGGAATGTAGAATATAGAATACAGAAAATAGAATGCAGAACACAAAATATAGAACATGGAAAACAGAATACAGAACCCAAATTTAGAGCATGGAATGCAGAACACAGAATTTAGAGTATATAATACAGAATACTGAATATAAAATTTAGATTATAGAATGTAGAACACAGAATATGGAAAGTAGAATACGGAATGCAGAATATTGAATACAGAATATAGAATGTAGAACACAGAATTTAGAATATGGAAAACAGAATATAGAACCCAGAATTTAGAACATGGAATGCAGAACACAGAATTTAGAATATAGAATACAGATTACTGAATTTTGAACTTAGAATTTAGAATGTACAACACAGAATTTAGAATATAGAATACAGAATACTGAATATAGAATTTAGAATAAAGAATGTAGGACAGAGAATATAGAATATAGATTATGGAATGCAGAATATAGAATATAGAATGTTGAATATTGAGCACAAAATATAGAATAGAGTATATAGAACCCAGAATTTAGAACATGGATTGTAGAACACAGAATATAGAATATAGAATACAGAATACTTAATATCTAATTTAGAAAATAGAATGTAGAACACAGAATACGGAATGTAGGATTCAGAATACCATATATTATTTCAGAATATTGAATGTAGAAATCAGAATTTAGGATATGGAAAACAGAATATAGAACCTAGAATTTAGAACATGGAAGGCAGAAAAAAGAATTTAGAATATACAATACAGATTACTGAATATAGAATTTAGAATATAGAATGTCAAACACAGAATTCAGAATATAGAGAGTAGATTACTGAATATAGAATTTAGAATATAGAATGTAGAACACCGAATATAGAATATAGACAACGGAATGAAGAATATAGAATATAGAATATAGAATAATGAGCACAAAATGTAAAATAGAGAATATAGAACCCAGAATTTAGAACATGGAATGCAGAACACAATTTAGAATACAGAAACAGAATACTGAATATATAATTTTGAATATAGAATGTAGAACACAGAATTTAGGATACAGAATAAAGAATACAGAATATAGAATTTAGAATATAGAATGTAGAACACAGAATATAGAATATAGAATAGAGAATAGAGAACTCAGAACTTAGAACACGGAAAGGAGAACACAGATTTTAGAATATAGAATATAGAATACTTAATATAAAATTTACAATATAGAAAGTTGAACACAGAGTATAGTATACAGAATACGGAATACTGAATATAGAATTTATAATATAGAATATAGAACACAGAATAGAGAATATAGAATACGGAATGCAGAATATAGAATACAGAATACAGAATGTAGAACTCAGAATATAGAACAAAGAATAGAGTATATGGAACACAAAATTTAGAACATGGGATGCAGAACACACAATTTAGAATATAGAATACAGAATACTGAATATTGTATTTAGAATAAAAAATGCAGAACACAGAATTTAGAATATAGGATACGGAATGTAGAATATAAAATTCAGAATATAGAATGTCGAACACAAAATATAGAATATGGAAAACAGAATATAGAACCCAAAATTTAGAACATGGAATGCAGAACACAGAATTAAGAGTATATAATACAGAATAGTGAATATAAAATTTAGATTATAGAATGTAGAACACAGAATATGGAAAGCAGAATACGGAATGCAGAATATTGAATACAGAATAAAGAATGCAGAACACAGAATTTAGAATATGGAAAACAGAATATAGAACCAAGAATTTAGAACATGGAAAGCAGAACACAGAATTTCGAATATAGAATACAGATTACTGAACTTAGGATTTAGAATTTAGAATGTAGAACACAGAATTTAGAATATGGAAAACAGAATATAGAACCAAGAATTTAGAACATGGAAAGCAGAACACAGAATTTCGAATATAGAATACAGATTACTGAACATAGGATTTAGAATTTAGAATGTAGAACACAGAATTTAGAATATGGAAAACAGAATATAGAACCAAGAATTTAGAACATGGAAAGCAGAACACAGAATTTCGAATATAGAATACAGATTACTGAACTTAGGATTTAGAATTTAGAATGTAGAACACAGAATTTAGAATATAGAATACAGAATACTCATTATAGAATTTAGAATATAGAATGTAGATCAGCATATAGAATATAGACTTCGGAACGCAGAATATAGAATATAGAATGTAGAATAACGAGCACAAAATATAGAATAGAGAATATAGAACCCAGAATTCAGAACATGGAATGTAGAACACAGAATATAGAATATTGAATACAGAATACATAATATCGAATTTAGAAAGTAGAATGTAGAACACAGAATATGGAATGTAGAATACGGAATTCAGAATATTGAATACAGAATATAGAATCAAGCACACAGAATTTGGAATATTGAAAACAGAATATAGAACCCAGAATTTAGAACATGGAATGCAGAAAACAGAATTTAGAATATAGGATACAGATTACTGAATATAGAATTTAGAATATAGAATGTATAACACAGAATTTAGAATATAGAGTATAGAATACTTAATATAGTATTTAGAATATAGAATGTAGAACACAGAATATAGAATATAGAATACAGAATTTAGAATGCAGAATTTAGAAATGGAATGCGGAACAGAGAATTTGAATATAGAATACAGAATACTGAATACAGATTTTAGGATATTAAATGAAGAACACAGAATATAGAATATAGATTAGGGAATGCAGAATATAGTAGGTAGAATATAAATGAAGAACACAAATATAAAGTATATAATAGTGAACATATAACCCAGAACTTACAACATGGTAAGCAGAACACAGAATTTAGAATATAGAAAACAGTATACTTAATATAAAATTTAGAATATAAAATGTTGAACACAGAGTATAGAATATAGAATACGGAATAGTGAATATAGAATTTAGAATATAGAATGTAGAACACCAAAAATAGAATATAGAATACGGAATGCAGAATATAGAATACAGAATATAGAATGTAGAACACAGAATATAGAATATAGAATAGAGTATATGGAACACAAAATTAAGAACATGGAATGCAGTACACAGCATTTAAAACATAGAACACAGAATACTGAATATAGAATATGAACATACAATGTAGAACACACAATTTAGAATACAGAATACAGAACACTGAATATAGAATTTAGAATATACAATGTGGAACACAGAATATAGAATATAGAATACAGAATGCAGAATATTGAATACAGAACATAGAATATTGAACACACAATATACAATATAGAAAAGAGTATATAGATAACAAAATTTAGAACATGGAATGCAGAACACATAATTTAGAATATAGAATGTAGAAAACAGAATGTAGAATTCGGAATGCAGAATATACAATACAGAAGATAGAATGCAGAGCACAGAATATAGAATATGGAAAACAGAATACAGAAGTCAGAATAATAACATTGAATGCAGAACACAGAATTTACAATATACTATACAGAATACTCAATATAGAATTCAGAACATTGAATGCAGAACATAGAATTTAGAATATAACACTCAGAATAATGTATATAGAATTTAGAATATAGAATGTGTAACACAGAAATTATAATATAGACTACGGAATAGAGAATATAGAAGATAGAATATAGAATGAAGAACACAAAATCTAGAATATAGAATAAAGAATTTAGAACCCAGAATTTAGAAATGGATTGCGGAACAGAGAATTTAGAATATAGAATACAGAATACTGAATAAAGATATTAGAATATATAATGTAAAACACAGAATATAGAATATAGATAAGGGAATGCAGAATATAGTAGGTAGAATATAAATGAAGAACACAAATATACAAAATATAATAGTGAATATAGAACTCAGAACTTAGAACATGGAAAGCAGAACACAGAATTTAGAATATAGAATACAGTATACTTAATATAAAATTTATAATATAGAATGTTGAACACAGAGTATAGAATATAGAATACGGAATACAGAATATAGAATTTAGAATATAGAATATAGAACACAGAAAATAGAATATACAATACGGAATGCTGAATACAGAATACAGAAGATAGAATGTAGAACACAGAATATAGAATAGAGAATACAGTATATGGAACCCAAAATTTACAACATGGAATGCAGAACACAGAACTTAGAATATAGAATACAGAATACTGAATGTAGAATTTAGAATATAGAATGTAGAACACAGAATATAGAATACGGCATGCAGAATATACAATACAGAATATAGAATGCAGAACACAGAACATAGAATATGGAAAACAGAAGACAGAACTCAGAATATAGAACATGGAATGCAGAACACAGAATTTAGAATATAGAATACAGAATACTGAATATAGAATATAGAATATAGAATGTATAACACAGAATATAGAATATATAATAAAGAATACTGAATATAGAATTTAGAATATAGAATGTACAACACAGAATATAGAATATAGAATAGAGAACATAGAACACAGAATATAGAACATGGAATGCAGAACACAGAATATAGGATATAGAACACAGAATACTGAATATAGAATTTAGAATAAAGAATTTAGAACACAGAATATGGAATGTAGAATACGGAATGCAGAATATTGAGTACAGAATATAGAATGTAGAACACAGAATATAGAATATGGAAAACAGAATATAGAACCCAGAATTTAGAACATGGAATGCAGAACACAGAATTTAGAATATAGAATACAGATTACTGAATATAGACTTTAGAATTTAGAATGTAGAACACAGAATTTAGAATATAGAATACAGAATACTGAATATAGAAATTAGAATATAGTATGTAGAACACAGAATATATAATATAGACTACGGAATGCTGAATACAGTATATACAATGCAGAAAAATGAGCACAAAATATAGAATACAGAATATAGAACCCAGAATTCAGAACATGGAATGTAGAACACAGAATATAAAATATAGAATACAGAATACATAATATCGAATTTAGAAAATAGAATGCAGAACACAGAATATGGAATGTAGAATACGGAATGCAGAATATTGAATACAGAATATAGAATCTAGAACACAGAATGTAGAATATGAAAAACAGAATATAGAACCCAGAATTTAGAACATAGGATGCAGAACAAAGAATTTAGAATATAGAATACAGATAACTGAATATAGAATTTAGGATATAGAATGTAGAACACAGAATTTAGAATATAGAGTATAGAACACTTTATATTGGATTTAGTATATAGAATGTACAACACAGAATATATAATATAGAATACAGAATATACAACCCAAAATTTAGAACATGGAATGCACAACACAGAACTTAGTGTATAGAATACCGAATACTGAATATAGAATATGAATATACAATGTAGAACACAGAATTTAGAATATAGAATACAGAATACTGAATATAGAAATTAGAATATAGTCTGTAGAACACAGAATATATAATATAGGCTTCGGAATGCAGAATACAGTATATACAATGCAGAAAAATGAGCACAAAATATAGAATACAGAATATAGAACCCAGAATTCAGAACATGGAATGTAGAACACAGAATATAAAATATAGAATACAGAATACATAATATCGAATTTAGAAAATAGAATGCAGAACACAGAATATGGAATGTAGAATACGGAATGCTGAATATTGAATACAGAATATAGAATCTAGAACACAGAATATAGAATATGAAAAACAGAATATAGAACCCAGAATTTAGAACATAGGATGCAGAACAAAGAATTTAGAATATAGAATACAGATAACTGAATATAGAATTTAGGATATAGAATGTAGAACACAGAATTTAGAATATAGAGTAAAGAACACTTTATATTGGATTTAGTATATAGAATGTAGAACACAGAATATATAATATAGAATACAGAATATACAACCCAAAATTTAGAACATGGAATGCACAACACAGAACTTAGTGTATAGAATACCGAATACTGAATATAGAATATGAATATACAATGTAGAACACAGAATTTAGAATATAGAATACAGAATACTGAATATAGAATTTTGAATATACAATGTAGAACACAGAATATATAATATAGAATATGGAATGCAGAATATAGAATACACAATATAGAACACAAAATTTAGAACATGGAATGCAGTACACAGCATTTAAAATATAGAACACCGAATACTGAATATATAATATGAATATACAATGTAGAACACAGAATTTAGAATATAGAATACAGAATACTGAATATAGAATTTAGAATATAGAATGTAGAACAGAGAATATAGAATATAGATTATGGAATGCAGAATATAGAATATAGAATGTAGAATAATGAGCACAAAATTTAGAATAGAGTATATAGAACGCAGAATTGAGAACATGGAATGTAGAACACAGAATATAGAATATGGAAAACACAAGACAGTACTCAGAATATAGAACATGGAATGCAGAACACAGAATTCCGAATATAGAATACAGATTACTGAACTTAGAATTTAGAAATTAGAATGTAGAACACAGAATTTAGAATATAGAATACAGAATACTCAATATAGAATTTAGAATATAGAATGTAGAACAGCATATAGAATATAGACTACGGAATGCAGAATATAGGATATAGAATGTAGAATAACGAGCACAAAATATAGAATAGAGAATATAGAACCCAGAATTCAGAACATGGAATGTAGAACACAGAATATAGAATATTGAATACAGAATACATAATATCGAATTTAGAAAATAGAATGTAGAACACAGAATATGGAATGTAGAATACGGAATTCAGAATATTGAATACAGAATATAGAATCAAGCACACAGAATTTGGAATATTGAAAACAGAATATAGAACCCAGAATTTAGAACATGGAATGCAGAAAACAGAATTTAGAATATAGGATACAGATTACTGAATATAGAATTTAGAATATAGAATGTATAACACAGAATTTAGAATATAGAGTATAGAATACTTAATATAGTATTTAGAATATAGAATGTAGAACACAGAATATAGAATATAGAATACAGAATTTAGAATGCAGAATTTAGAAATGGAATGCGGAACAGAGAATTTGAATATAGAATACAGAATACTGAATACAGATTTTAGGATATTAAATGAAGAACACAGAATATAGAATATAGATTAGGGAATGCAGAATATAGTAGGTAGAATATAAATGAAGAACACAAATATAAAGTATATAATAGTGAACATATAACCCAGAACTTACAACATGGTAAGCAGAACACAGAATTTAGAATATAGAAAACAGTATACTTAATATAAAATTTAGAATATAAAATGTTGAACACAGAGTATAGAATATAGAATACGGAATAGTGAATATAGAATTTAGAATATAGAATGTAGAACACCAAAAATAGAATATAGAATACGGAATGCAGAATATAGAATACAGAATATAGAATGTAGAACACAGAATATAGAATATAGAATAGAGTATATGGAACACAAAATTAAGAACATTGAATGCAGTACACAGCATTTAAAACATAGAACACAGAATACTGAATATAGAATATGAACATACAATGTAGAACACACAATTTAGAATACAGAATACAGAACACTGAATATAGAATTTAGAATATACAATGTGGAACACAGAATATAGAATATAGAATACAGAATGCAGAATATTGAATACAGAACATAGAATATTGAACACACAATATACAATATAGAAAAGAGTATATAGATAACAAAATTTAGAACATGGAATGCAGAACACATAATTTAGAATATAGAATGTAGAAAACAGAATGTAGAATTCGGAATGCAGAATATACAATACAGAAGATAGAATGCAGAGCACAGAATATAGAATATGGAAAACAGAATACAGAAGTCAGAATAATAACATTGAATGCAGAACACAGAATTAACAATATACTATACAGAATACTCAATATAGAA
The DNA here is from genome assembly GCF_048564905.1 of Vicugna pacos. Classification (NCBI taxonomy): domain Eukaryota; kingdom Metazoa; phylum Chordata; class Mammalia; order Artiodactyla; family Camelidae; genus Vicugna; species Vicugna pacos. Next base: position 7,210,119 of record NW_027328738.1, read on the forward strand.
TTCAGAACATTGAATGCAGAACATAGAATTTAGAATATAACACTCAGAATAATGTATATAGAATTTAGAATATAGAATGTGTAACACAGAAATTATAATATAGACTACGGAATAGAGAATATAGAAGATAGAATATAGAATGAAGAACACAAAATCTAGAATATAGAATAAAGAATTTAGAACCCAGAATTTAGAAATGGATTGCGGAACAGAGAATTTAGAATATAGAATACAGAATACTGAATAAAGATATTAGAATATATAATGTAAAACACAGAATATAGAATATAGATAAGGGAATGCAGAATATAGTAGGTAGAATATAAATGAAGAACACAAATATACAAAATATAATAGTGAATATAGAACTCAGAACTTAGAACATGGAAAGCAGAACACAGAATTTAGAATATAGAATACAGTATACTTAATATAAAATTTATAATATAGAATGTTGAACACAGAGTATAGAATATAGAATACGGAATACAGAATATAGAATTTAGAATATAGAATATAGAACACAGAAAATAGAATATACAATACGGAATGCTGAATACAGAATACAGAAGATAGAATGTAGAACACAGAATATAGAATAGAGAATACAGTATATGGAACCCAAAATTTACAACATGGAATGCAGAACACAGAACTTAGAATATAGAATACAGAATACTGAATGTAGAATTTAGAATATAGAATGTAGAACACAGAATATAGAATACGGCATGCAGAATATACAATACAGAATATAGAATGCAGAACACAGAACATAGAATATGGAAAACAGAAGACAGAACTCAGAATATAGAACATGGAATGCAGAACACAGAATTTAGAATATAGAATACAGAATACTGAATATAGAATATAGAATATAGAATGTATAACACAGAATATAGAATATATAATAAAGAATACTGAATATAGAATTTAGAATATAGAATGTACAACACAGAATATAGAATATAGAATAGAGAACATAGAACACAGAATATAGAACATGGAATGCAGAACACAGAATATAGGATATAGAACACAGAATACTGAATATAGAATTTAGAATAAAGAATTTAGAACACAGAATATGGAATGTAGAATACGGAATGCAGAATATTGAGTACAGAAT